>NC_079504.1:12902802-13570174 GCF_030052815.1 Hevea brasiliensis
AGTGTTAAGAGAAATAAATTAGCGAAGATAAATTATAGAAGGCCAATGGATAGAGGAAGTGCAGAATAAAGGTTTGGATAATTGATTACAGATGCAATATAATCTAAGTGCCAGTGGGAGTACTAGCTAGAGTGGTCAAAGGACCAAATCTGAGTAACACAGATATGTGATAACGTGATAGAGACTCTGGAAGATATAGTTAGCAGGTACAGCTGTCATGTTAGGAAGAAGAATGGAGCCAGGGATAGAATAGTCAAGTTCTATTTTGGGTAAGACAAAGGAAATAAATGAAAGGACAACCTAAAGAGCGCTTAATAAAAGGAACAAAGTTAAGATATAGGATAGGCTAAGTGTTATTCTTGGCAAGGAGAATGACAAGGATCGAAAACCCAAAATGGGACCACATTAGTGAGAAAAGTGATGGAGGTATGGAATACAATAATAATGAGTAAATGTTAGAAGGTGTGCGATGGTATTGCGGACTACCTAAATAGGTAGAGAAAGAGAAGTTAGTAAGCAGTAAGTTGAATAAAAGTCAGTCTAAGGGATCAAATAGGTATGATGAGAGGAAAAGAATGATAGATAATGACACATAGGTTTTAGGTTAGACTTTTGAGATAGTGAGAAGGTAGTTAGAGGTTCGTTATGAATGTCAGGCAAACATTTTTAGTGTGATCAACAGAATCACTTTGCAGTGACGCAATAATGACAGAGCAACAGTAGGGGTAGAATAAAAAGTGACAAGTATGGATGGTAATAAATCACTAGAAAGTTTAAGGATCAAATTAATGACCATAGATAAGGGTGGAATTAGTGTTTGAAGAATCTATTAGCGAGAGAAATCTTTCAGGATTCAACAAGGGTTAAGGGCACAATATAAACGATGATAGATATGAATCATAAGTCGAGTATAAGTAAAGTTAATAAATTATAAAATATTATGTCAGGAAGGACGATGGTATAGTAAAGGGTTCATGCAGATGATACCTTATAGGTAGAGCACAATTGTGCTAGGAGATGATGAAATTTGAAGAGAAAAACTAAGAAACATAGGTTAAACATTATTATATGGACAATCGGGCGTAGTTGAATATAGAGGATATTTTTCTTTCTTTTCAAGTTTAGCTCGTGTTTTTGATTCTAGAGCGTTAGATAAGGAGCAGAGACTGAGGCAAGGAGACCTAGTTATTTGAGATTTTGATAGGCACCAATTCATATACAATTTCCTGATATGAGAATGACAGTAAGTGCATACCTAGTGTTAAGTATGAAAGGACGATCAGAGTAATGACAGGAGTTAAATTGAGTTAGCTACTAAGGCTTGCGACTGTTTTAAACTATGAGCTAGATGAAGTACTATTTATGGATGAGTTTCAATAGATGAAATTGTTGCTGATGGGTAATTTGAGGTTGAAGTTTAGAAAGCTATGGGCAGTATATATGATTATATTGAGGAGAATGAACACGTGAAGTATCTTGTTTGGAATTAAGGCATGACACACATTTCCCACAGCTGTGTTAGTTCAGATGGAACTTATAGTTTCTGAAGCTCCCATCCATCCAGGATGAGCAATTTCCTACCAAGGCTGGTAGGGAATGATAATGTTCTGATAGTTAAGTTGGGAAAGGGGTTACAAAAACGAATTTTCTATGGTTAATTATAAGTGTTACAAAAGGTGAAGAATGTGCTGGTAGGAGAAAATCGTAAGGTTAGAATCCCCGAAGTAATGGAACTAGTAATCAAGATAAGACTAAGAAATAAAAAGAAAGTTAAAGTTGATGATGGGATAGACATCTTTGAAGGAAAAGGTGTAAGGATGAGATAGGACTAAAATTAAGGAATAAGTACAGCAGGTTGAAAAGATACCAACAATACCAAAAATAGGAAAAGGGAAGTGGATAAGATGCAAATGACAGGAAGAGAGCTCGATAGAGTCAGTTATAATGATGAGGATAAGGAGTGTCTAAACACTTCCAATTTGTTAACACTACCTATGAGCGGTGAAGGATACACCGTGTACTGTGACGCCTTCAGAGTTGGCCTAGGGTGTGTTTTGATGCGGAATGGAAAAGTAGTGGCTTATGCTTCAAGGCAGCTGAAGAGGCATGAGCAGAACTATTCCACCCATGATTTGGAAATGGCGGCTGTAGTCTTTGCACTAAAAATCTGGAGACACTACCTGTATGGTGAAGTGTGCGAGATATACACCGACTATAAGAGTTTGAAGTACATCTTCCAACAGAGGGATTTAAACTTGAGACAGAGGAGATGGATGGAGCTTCTGGAAGACTATGATTGCACCATCCAGTACCACCCTGGGAAGGCCAATGTAGTAGCAGATAATTTAAGCAGAAAATCTTCTGGCAGTTTGGCGCACATTTCAGCAGAGAAGAGACCGTTGATTCAGGAAG
Organism: Hevea brasiliensis; assembly: GCF_030052815.1. Classification (NCBI taxonomy): domain Eukaryota; kingdom Viridiplantae; phylum Streptophyta; class Magnoliopsida; order Malpighiales; family Euphorbiaceae; genus Hevea; species Hevea brasiliensis. The sequence goes on from NC_079504.1 coordinate 12,905,215, forward strand.
TACATGAGTTGATGGATCAAGGTTTAATCCTAGATCTTTCAGATGAGGGGGTCTTGTTGGCTCATTTTTCAGTGAGGCCAGACTTGCGAGATAGAGTTAGAGTTTCCCAACGCAGAGACCAACAATTAATGAAGATCATAGAAAGAGTACAGCAAGGTGAAGGTGGTGAGTTTGGATTTGCCAATGATGGCGCCCTAGTGCAAGGTTCTAGGATATGTGTGCCCAATGTGGACAACCTCAGGAATGAAATCATGCGAGAGGCACACTATACACTGTACAGTGTCCACCCAGGTTCCACCAAGATGTACCATGATGTGAGAGATAGCTATTGGTGGAATGGCATGAAGAGAGGCATAGCAGACTTTGTGTCCAAGTGCTTGACTTGTCAGAAGGTGAAGTTTGAACACCAGAGACCGTCAGGGAAGTTGCAAGAGCTCCCTATCCCATAATGGAAGTGGGAAATGATTTCTATGGATTTTGTGACTGGGTTGCCTCGTACCACGCGAGGATATGATTCGATATGGGTAATTGTAGACCACCTAACCAAATCAGCTCACTTCTTGCCTGTGAAGACTACATATTCTGTGGCACAGTACGCCCGGCTCTACATTCGAGAAATAGTCAGATTGCATGGAGTTCCGGCTTCCATAATATCTGACAGAGGGCCCCAGTTCACTTCTCGGTTTTGGAGAAAGTTGCAGGAGGCACTTGGCACACAGTTGAACTTCAGTACGGCTTTCCACCCTCGCAGACGGACAGTCAGAAGGACAATCCAAACATCGAAGACATGCTTCGCATGAGTGTTTTGGATTTTGGAGGTCAATGGGATGAGCAATAGCTTTGGTGGAGTTTGCCTACAACAACGATTATCACTCCAAAGATAGGGATGCCACCCTATGAGGCACTATATGGAAGAAAGTGTAGGTCTCCTCTGTGTTGGATGAAAATGGGGAAAGCGAAGGTGCATGATGTAGACCTAGTGCAGTACACTTCAGAGATAGTTCCTTTAATCAGGGAATGACTGAAAACAGATTTCAGTAGGCAGAAGAGTTATGCAGACCCCAGATGGAGGGATGTGGAGTTTGCAGTGGGCGACTATGTATTCCTGAAGGTTTCTCCAATGAAGGGAGTCATGAGATTTGGAAAGAAGGGCAAGTTGGCACCTCGGTATATTGGACCTTTTGAGGTTACTGATAGAGTTGGAGCAGTTGCCTACCGGTTGGAGCTACCACCCAACCTTTCTCACGTTCATCCCGTGTTTCACATCTCCATGCTCAGGAAATACATTCTCGATCCTTCTCATGTACTACAGTCGGATGTAATAGAACTAAAGGAGAACTTGACATTTGAGGAGCAACCTGTAGCCATAGTGGACTACCAAGTGAGACAGTTAAGATCAAAACAGATCCCTATGGTTAAGGTTTTGTGGAGGAGCCAGTCAGTGGAAGAGTGCACCTGGGAGTCAGAACGGGACATGCGTAGCAAGTACCCTTATCTGTTCAATGTGTAATCATGTACTTTATTCTGCCTTGTGTAAAATTCGAGGACGAATTTTCTGTAAGGGGGGAAGAATGTAACACCCCTGATTTTTTTATATATTATTATTGGGCTTCGTGTAGGTATCCTCAATTCGCGGAAATTCGACAGTTGTCCGGATCTGTGAATTTCCGGCCAGACAGACCAGCTACCGGAAAAGTCTCCAAATTGGATCGAGGTTTTGGCTACCCCACCATTGTCAGGCATCCCGAGCGCGTTCCCGAAGTCGGAATCGGCAAAGGTAAACCCGAATCTTGCTTTTTCGTAATTTTCTAGTGCTTAAATAGGATTAAAAATCCATAAAATATTCGTGGTAGCTTAGAAAATTACGATTCTTTTTGTAATAGCTTAGTAATATTTCTAAGGACCGCGGGGCAGAGTTTTATAATTTTTAGAGCTTATTTGAGCAGTTTTTGCAAAAATGATCAATTATAAGGACTAAATTGAAATTTTACATATTGTGATGAATGATTGATTTGATGGGCCCAGGAGGGACTGTGTGATGTGATTGAGTTGTGGATATAGAAGTGTGTTTTGAGCCCTTTTGCAGGTTGGGTAGGTCCTATGTATAGGGGAGACTCTGCCGGATTTTCGGCACGACTTAGGACGTATTGGGTCTTTTCTTGATTTGTATTGGGTCATTTGTATTAAATAATTGTAATATAATTGTCAGATGAGCCGGGACAGCCTTCTTCATCCGCCCAGCCGCCACAGTGATTGTCGTCAAGTCTGTGAGTAAAATATTAATTTTAATTGTAATTTCGATATTATTATATGTTCAGCATGCCCATGCATCACTTATATGCATATAATTATGTAGTTAAACTCTAGGCACGATTTATGTTGCATTGATAACTGTTAAAGTGCCATGAATGTTGTTGCGGTAATTTGGAGCAGTGTGCGTGCGTTGGCGTGCATATGATGTGGTGTGGACTATGGATAGGACGGGTAGTCACGGCTTGAGTTCTTCGCTGGGACCCGATCCTTCGAGGGGTAGTCACGGCTTTAGTTCTTCGCTGGGACCCTCGATTTGGTTATTAAGTGGAAGTCCGAGCTGAGTTCTTCGCTGGCACCAGGTTGGATTTAAGAGAGCTGTATAGGGGATCAGCTCCCATATATTATGATTGATGCTACAGGGTGCGTGAGTGCTCCAAATTACCTTTTTGATGCCATGATGTGAATTAATTGCTGATGTTGCATTTCATTCCACAGGTTGCATTAGTTTTAGATAGTTATAGAGATTATGGTTAAAATTGATATTTTACTCTCTGAGTCGAACGCTCACTCCTGTTCAAAAATTTTTACAGGCCACAGGAGGATATTTTATTCTGAGTTAACCTGGTTTTCTACTTCGCAGGTTGTTTATCAATATTTATGTAATTTTATTTACTCCTAGAATTTTCGCATGTGTTAGCAGTAATTATTTGAATTTGGTCTGTAATATTATTATCATGTTGGACCTGTAAACTTAATATTCTATGTCTGTTTGATGGATTGGATGAGGGAGCTGAGCTCCCATTTATTTTTATGAGGATATGAGTATGTGGAGGGTGAGCTGAGCTCCCCAATTGAGTATTTATTATGTTTACAGGTCGGGTGAGTCGAAAACTCCCCGTTGGGAAGTCCATTTTATGGCCGGACTCTGTCCGTTTCTTTTCTTGAATTTGGGCCCAAATGGGCCTTAGAGTTGGGTTAATGAACAGTTAGGCTTACTACGGGCCTCGGGGGCTTTAGGCTGGCCCAGGTCCTAGTGCCGGTCCGGCCCATAGGTTGGGTCATGACAGTTAAACGCTCATTCCTGTATAATATAATTTTTTATAGATTGCAGGAGGATTATTTTTCTTCAAAGTCTAACCCCACACTTTAACCCATAGGGTACAATATTGTTTAGTTAGAAATTCTTATTTATTTATTTCATTGTTAGAACTTTACTATGGCACTAGTACATATTAATAAATATTAATTAATAATAATAAATGGTAATAAGGTGTGTTGAGTTGGGTACCTAAATGTTGTGATGTGATTTAAGTTGAGTTGGAGTCCCCATAATTTAATTAAACTAAATTCTTATTGTTATTTATTTGTGTTTGGGTCTTTAGTTTGAGCTTATTTATGGGTTTAGTGAATAGTAAAACTTATTACAGGTTTCAGGGGCTTTATAACGATCTAAATCCTTGTGCCATCCAACTCAGATAATTGGGTCATGATAGCTAAGCAAAATGACTTTTTTTTTTCTTTCTTTTAAGCAAAAATAATTAAGAGACTTAATTTTTATAAAAAAAAAAAATCATTAATTGCAAGTAAAATATAAAAGTGAAATGCAAATAAACATATTATATTTTTGCATAAATGAAAATAACCACTTATTATATATATAAAAAAAAAAGAATGTGAAAGAGACTTAATTTTTATAAAAAAAAAAATCATTAATTGCAAGTAAAATATAAAAGTGAAATACAAATAAACATATTATATTTTTGCATAAATGAAATTAACCACTTATTATATATAAAAAAAAGAATGTGAAAGATCCAATAAATAACCTCTAAATTTAGATCTTCTATTGAAGAAAAGATCTGCCCCTATTCAAATGTAGTAATAATGTTGTGTTTGAGAAAATATGTTTAGAATTCGATCTAAACAGATACAGATTTAAGAATTATTATAGAAAAAAATAAAATAGTTAATTTCACACTTTACACCTCTGTAAGGCATAACATGATCCCGTAGTATACATAATGAAATACCGAACTTCGCCTACCAATAACCCATTAAATATACTATAAGGGATTTTGACCAATTCAATTCGTTTCAAATTCTAAAATACTGATAAATAATTATTAAAGAACTTTTAAGTGTAGTTTATGTCATGAATTGAAATTTTAATTTATTTGGGATTTCAAAAATTTTACAGAAATTTCGGCAAAGTGCCGGCTAAAAATTGAGAAAACAATTCTTCAAAATGTGATAAAAATACTCCCAATATGTATAATATCCACAACTCCATTTAAATCAACACAATCCAATCTCAACCAACACAAGTTGAAGTAATCTCCATATCATTTAATTCAGATAATTTCATATATAAAATTCCCAATTCAAGGAAAAGAGAACAAAATAATATTATCACAACTTTTAATGTACAACTGCTTATTTGGTTCTATAGATATATATGAATAAATAATTTACATCAAAATAATTATAAGGGTATAAAGTATTATACTCGTACAAGATCCAAAATTGTGCTGCAACTACAACTATAGCAGCTTACTCTACTGTTTTATCCTTCTCCTTATCTGCGACAGCAAGAAAAAGCCATCACTGAGTAATTTACTCAGTGGTGCACAACAATAAATGATTTTTAAAAGTCACCAAAAATATAATCATTCATTGGTAAGTAAAAATTTAAAAATTTTCACAATCATAATTCACAAAATTGATGTCAATATTTTTAATAACAATTTATTAAAATAAATTGTAAACAATAGTGTTATCAATAATTAACACAACTAAGGTCATGACATAAAATTTCACGATCAATGTCGTATTGTACACCACGACAAAGCAATTTACAACCTCACTAATCGAAATTAGTAAGGAAAGTGGCTAGCTAGCTATATGAGTACTCATCTGAACTCAACCTCAAACTGGCAAGCCAGAGAGGGAGGGACATAATCAATCTCAACTCTATAGATGGAGGAGGAACATAATAGAATTATCATGCCAAGTATGATTTCAAAGTCTAATTCAAAACCATATCATTCAAATATTTCATACAATTCACAAATCATATTTCATTCCAAATTCTCATTTACAAAGTAGGCAATACACTATTTCTAAATAAAATTCTCAAAGTCATAACAATAAAAAATTATTTCCAATACTTATTCAAATAGCTTTTCAAGTAGAAATAAAGAATTTAAAATTTGTTGTACAGAAACCTCATTTGCTTACCTTGAGTTAATCTACTCTTTCTTCTTTCTTGGAGGGCTCCTTTCCGACTGAAACACATAATTAAAATGTTTCAATACTCATCCAAATCATTTCTAATAATTAATCTAACAATTGAATTTTGCATACTTAATTTACTTATAAAGTCTCATAAGGTTTGAGTTCTTTGCATTTAATGTTAGTGTGGTTACTGTTCATATTACTATTTACGCAAATTTTTTTACTACTTCATAAATAATAGGTATACAAATTCTAATATCATGCTAGTACCACATTTTGGGTTATAAACTTATTGGCATTAGTTGCCTATCACAATTTAAGTCTTCCTAAGAGAAATTTCAAAATTTCAGTTTTTGTGACCAATGTTTACTATTTCATTGGACTAATCTACAGTGAGAATTTAGCTAAACTTTTTTCATCAAAGTTATTCCTTATTGTCTCTACTTTAATTCTCTTTTTGAATCACTCCATTTAAAGTTTTGTAGTTCAAGTTATGTCATTTTTATCATAACTGGCCAGATTGGTCCATGTCCAGAATTTCTTAGCAAATTGTGGTTCTAGCAGTTTTAATGAGCTAATTTTAGTTAGTAATTTGATTAGGTTATAGTCAAAATTTGAGTTTCTGTTCTTCATAAAAGTTGTTCTACTATGTCTAAGCTTTCCAGGTTCAAGAATCAGGTCATTTGGACCTCTCTACACAAAGTTATGGCCATTTGAACATGTATTGTTCATTTGGTTAATTTTGTCCAGAATCAGAGTTTCAATTCTGGATTTAAGCTAATTTTAGACCAACTTATGGTCAATTTTTGAGCAGGATTTCTTCATGAAAAATATGGCATTATGACTCTAGTTTCATCCGCAATTGGTCTCATACCAATTGGAACAACACAACTCTACTTAGGGCCATTTAACCTTGCTGGACTCATTGGTTCAATAATTCCACAATCCTCAATTCTTTCAATCCCATTCCTCAATTCCCAATTCAAAACACACTAAATGACCAAAATTGAGCATTATACACATCAATTAGTCAACAACACTCAAAACCCTAATTTTTCACCAAAATTCTAATTTCCATCTTCCCAACTTTCACAATTCATGCAAAATCACTTCCCAAATCATGTATACAACATCAATTAAGTTCCAATTCCATACCAATTCAATTAAAAAAACATCAATTCCTCAAATTATCATGCTGGCTGAATTTTCTCCCTTCCCAATCATGCATGATTTTCATCTTTCTCAAGTTAATTCTAATTAATTACTCTTATTGATATGCATATATACTTAGTTTAACTAGAGAGATAACTTACCTCAATTGGAGCTCTTCTAAACTTGAAATTCTTTCCCTCTTTCTTGTCTTTCTTCCTTCAATTCTTCAAATAAAGACTTAACTTAGGGTTTTCTACTAATTTAGTGGAAGGTTTTTGGAGGGAAGGCGAGAATTCAAGCTTGAGGTTTGGGTGAAAATGAAGGATTTTGAGAGAATTTGGGAGAGGGAGAAATGACAATATTTGGAGAAGAAGACAATAATTTTCTTTTTTTTGTTTTTAAATTTTTTTATGTAGGTAATTATCTACAATTTAAATAATTATTATTATAATTTTTTATTGTGTCATGCTATAATTATCATGATGTCATAGTTCCCCAAAAAAATGAAATTTCCATTTTCTTTTTCTCTTCTTCCACCATACCTCTTCATTTTTAATCTAATTTTCAATATTTTAATTTCCTATATTTTAATGGACATTTAGCTCAAAAGTCACTTTTAATAGTGAATTGACCGAAATGCCCCTTATCGGGTCTGATCAATTTTTCCAATTGCACTATGTTACTTCCTGAACTCTGATTCGATTATTTGAACTTGCTCTCTATTTTTTTCTGTTGTTTTCACATTACTATTAGTTTTGCAATTATTCCTAGACCTGAGGTGTCCTAGGGTCCCACATGAATTTAGGGTAGCAACTGAGTTCGCAATCACTTCTCGGTTCAATCACCCATCGCCGGGACCTCGACTCATTTAACCGATTATGCTTTATTTTTTTTATTTTCATTTCATATTCATGTGATTTCTATTAATTTTTATTTATGGCTTTTCTAGATAACTTAAATGTGGTTCTAAACATCCTAACTGTTTGGACAGATACTAGTCACCGAAACAGTAGAATGTACAGACTACTTAGTATGGGAGTATTACAGTTAAAAATTAAAAAATAATAAGAAAGAGAAGAGGTTGTCACCAGTAAAAGTATCCAACTAGTGACCACCTAAAGGCAATATCAAAAGGAAAAAAAAAAAAAAAAAGGAAAGAGAGATGAAAAAGATAGGAGACTTAATTGTTAAGATTTGAATTGTACGTAAAATATATGAAAATTATAAAAAAATGTTTAATATATATGCAAATTGTTTAAAATATGAAATTATTAAAAATGAAAATTATTAAAAAAATGTTTAATACATATGGTAGATTTTTTCTCCTCTACCTCATAAGATTTCCATACAAGAAAAATTATATAATGAAATCGATATATATACAATGATTTTATTGTAATAATTGATTATAGTGGATCCCACATAAATCACACTATAATTAATAATTATAATTAAATCATTATATATACAACTGCTACATTAAATAAAAATTTCCCATGCAGATTTGTTGGAAAATTTAACCATAAGCTAAAAATAGATATTTTTGCGAAGAAGTAGCCTTCCTTCACTTATAAATAGCCTCCACACCTTAAAGTCTCCCATAACACACCACAAACCAATTCCTATAGCTAGTTCCCTTGTCTCTTTTCTTGTACTAATTTCTTGAAACCCCACCATGTCTGATGAAGAGAAGCACCCCGACCGCCCACACCACCACAAGGAAGAGGGAAAACCCGTTGAGATTGCTGTCTACAGTAAGGTCTCTGAGTTCTTTGATGAAGAGAAGTACCCCGAACTAGGGGCTACTGGCGCTTATGCCTTGGTAATGCTCTCTCACTAATTTTTCATGCGTAAAGTGAAATTAATTACCAAATATTTAACGTATTTATAATTTATATATTTTTTAATGAATACTTATTAACATAATTTTTTTGTTTTGAAAAATGTGGTATAATAATTTCAGTATGAGAAACACGAGGTAAAGAAAGACTCAGAACATGCTTATAGTCACAAGAAAGAAGAGGAAGGTGCTGAGTTGCCGTCGACGAGAAATATGAGAAGAAAGAGGCCAAGAAGTAGGATGAAGAAGCTTAATTATGAAAGGAAGCAACACAATCTTTATTAATAAATTATGTGTGTTTATATATATATGTAAAATATCATGACCTAAATAATTAATCTCTCTTTACAAAAGTGATCCTACTGGTTCCTTTAATTACTTTATAAGCCTTATGTGCATAATAATAATAATAATAATAATAATAATTACTTAGATGTTTCTATGATTTTTATTTTCTTAATCACCCCTTTAATTACTGTATAGTTAATCATTTTCTTTAAATTTGTTTATGCTCTCTCATTACAACGTAATTAATTAACTATTTAAAAAAATACTTTAAAATAATTTACTACTGGCACTTTTTTTTTACCAAAAATGAGCAGATCTCATTGAAAAACTGTACAAGATCTCAAACCTATTGCACTTTGAAAGCCTAGCAGTCTAAAACCAAGGCAACCCTGAAGATGGAACACTAGCCAACTCGAGTGAAATAGACCTGAATCACAACCCAGGAAAAAAACAGAGAAGGAGATCAACTCCCTTGCCCCATAGACCACTTGTTGCCATTGAGAACTCAACCACGAAGAAAGAATAAGATTTGGGGAAACTCAACCCAAACATACCGCATGCAAGTTAAAAAGCCAACCCAAAAGGTAAAAGAGTTTTCCAAAACACAAAGTCAAACTCAAGGCACAACAATTTACAACCAGACTCAAAGTTGAAGCCGATGGACAAGAGCTATAACAGTCTAGCAAACTAAGAGAGGCTTGACAGGGGTCAGGCTTCTCAATCTCCTATACTCCACAGCGATCCGATTAGAACCACTTGAAACAGCAGCAGACCACTTTTGAGACGCTAGTCAGCAGGAAAGCCCCTAAAATTAAACCAACCACTAAAACCTCCACAATGGGAGACTAACAAACCACACAAAAGGATCAGAAAACCATTTAAAGGAAATTACATATATTGCACATAAAAATGAAGAGATAGGGGGAGTAAGCCCGGCCAAGAGGCCGGATTTCCCCCCTTACCTAAAACCAGTAACTGCAAGTTCAGAGTGAAGGGAGATAAAAGTGTCTTGAGAGAGAGTTTAATTCTGCCAGCCATTGGCACTTGGCAGATTAGCAATCAAGCCATGCGTATATAGAGATCCAACCTTCACCTTAACATAAATATGAACATGATCACCGGACACCATTCCGCTCTCCATACTCCACAAATATCATATAATAACTGTACAAACTCGAACTCACCGAATATGACCATTGTGCCCAAATCCACAAAATTTATATATATATATATATATATATATATATATATATTTTTTTTTTTTTTTTTTTTTATCACCTAATAAATTAAAACTATATATATGAAAACAATTAGTAAATTTCTGTAACAGGTACTCTAATACTACTGCCCACGAATTAAACCATTAATATATATATATATATATATATATATACACGTTCAAAAAACCTAGAAAATAATCCAAACGTAGACTTGTTAAAAAAAAAAAATCCGAACGTAGGCTTCCAGCGTTTTTTCTCTATACATGTGTGCGCACAATTATTCAGCTTTTAAAAACAAAGTAGTCAACTAAATCATATTTTTAAAAATAAAATAAAATAATATAATTAAACTCAACTTTCAAATTAACGGTTTTTTATTTATTTAATATTATTTTGTTATTTTTACTTTTTTTTTTAATTTTTTAATGAATAAATATTATTTATTGTTTCAAAATTACTATAATTTTAATTAGAAAGTGCCAAAAATTAATATATATAAAAAAAATTTAATATTGAGGTTAATTTTTAGAATATTTTTTAAATGTTATATTCGGCTAATTTTATAAATATTTTTGAAGGAGTCTTTAAATTTTTAATATTCTGCTTTATACTTTAATATCTTTACATAAAATTTTTTCATTTAACATTTTAGATTTTATATTTAATACATGGAAGAGTCGCAACTTTTTTATTAAGAGTATAATTAATTAGCTCAGCTTTGAAAGATATTGGAAGTCTATATATATATATATATATATATATATGCCACATCTCCACATGAATTTGTAATATTAAAAATGCAGTGTAGCCTGGATGGACTGATACTACCCCAAAAACTCTTTCATACCTCACCCTAAAGCCTTTGATCACTCACTCAATCTATTAATTTTCTGCTGCTATAATTTTTCATCACCAACACCAGAACTATGGCCGAAGAGAATAAGAACCACCACCTCTTCCACCATCACAAGGAAGGCGATGAACCTATTGACTACAAGAAGGAGAAGAAGCACCACAAGCATCTCGAGCAACTGGTTGAGCTTGGTGCAGTTGCTGCTGGCGCTTATGCCTTGGTACGTATTCTATAATTAATCTTCTTGCCTTTTTTTTATTTATAATTTTTTCTTTCGTGAAGTAGGCCTTAATTTGTGTGTGTGTGTGTGTGTGATCAGCATGAGAAGCACCAGGCAAAGAAAGACCCAGAGCATGCCCATATAGGCACAAGGTAGAGGAGGAGATTGCTGCAGAAGCTGCGGTAGGTGTTGGGGGATTTGTCTTTCATGAGCTTCATGAGAAGAAAGAAGCCAAGAAACAGGATGAAGAAGTTTATGGGAAGAAGTGCCACCATCTCTTTTAATTTCATATATATTTTGTATTTGCATGTGTTTGTGTGTGTTCACGTTGGAGATCGACTTGGATTGGGTTTGAAAGCTTTAATTAATTCCATTGCCTGTTCTTCACTGTAACATATGCATGTTAATTACTTAACTGCTTCTCTTCGTTATGTATTATCTATGTTAATTTCAGATGTTTCTGCAAATTAATTCTGCACTTATTTAAACAGTAGTCTTCTTCCTTTTCCTACAAAAAATATTATTTTTTTTTTAATTAAAGATGCCTAATAATTCATTTCTAAACTCTAATTAATTTGTTATACTAGAAAACATGCACTTTATAATTATTGATAGCTCAATATTCTCTCTCTTATCTATTGAAGAAGAGAAAAAATAAAAAAATTATTGAATTAACATTTCAGTGATTAAGTGTTTATATTATGATTAGTATAGGATGTCAATTTATAAAACTTTCCCTTATATAAAAAAAGAAAGGGAAGATATCAGCTTTCAAGAATATTCAGATACCAAAAATACAAAGTTTTTCCTTAGTATAATTAGTTTAATTTTTTGAAAATTTATTCAGTGTAACAATTATATATACAACAGTTCTATATAATTATTAATTATGATTCATGAGAAAAATTTGACATATACAGTACATGCAGATAAGTAATGGGACATGTTACAACTCAGTTATGAATTCCATGCTACATTTCAAGATAACAAGAAGAAACCAAAGCTTAAAAATAATAGCCATTTTCAGCAAACTATAGCAATGTCTGTAACTGTAACGCTTGATTTTAGAGATGATTTCGTTGAATATGGAGAATTGGAGATGATGTCATTGGGCTTCTGAATATTTTGGGCTCAGTTCCACCCAACAGAAAGGAAATTACTTGGACTTCGACACAAATGATTCCTGCTGTGTATGCACATTAAAAATTACAATTATAATATCATTAAATTAAAATTTATTAATTATTATAAAAATAAATAAATTTATTTTTTATTTAGTTAATATAAAATCTCTTTGAAATTTATATTTATATCATTGTTTTAAAAATAATTTTAATATTATAATAAATTTTTGTTTATTATAAAAAAGGAAAATAAAGAATACAAGTTGAGATTCCACGACTTGCACTTTTGACCTAATTAAATTTAGGTAAGTTAGGATGAATATTATATCAACTGAAAATAAAATGTTTAAGTTATCTATCATAATTTGGACGCTCGCCCTCGCTATTCCACATTATTAGAGCTGAATTCTCATTCAGATAAAAAAAAAAAAATAAGGATTAGAAGGATTGCGTAAAGGATCATTGGCAGGAGCAGCCATGGATGAAGATCAAAGAAGAGAAATAGATCTCGGTAACAAGAAGAGAAAAGAAAAATGGCGAAAGCAGTTACTGCTCTGACACCATGTGGAGAAATTAAGAAAACAAGATTCTTATTGAATGAATAAAAGTTATGCAGTACAGGTTATATAGAAGAAGAAGAAGAAGAATTACAAACATAAAATTGAGGTATACCATGTTTGTGGTTGTGTTGATTGAAGTAAAAATTGCATTATATTGAAAGGAAATGATTTAGACTCTGCTTCAAATTTTAGTCAAAATGTTAAAAAGTTGTTTTTTTATAAAAATTATTTTAAATATTCTTGAAAGTTTATTTAATTATTTTAAAATTATTATAATTAAAACATATTAAATTTAACTTTCAATTAATTTTAGTATCATTTAAATAACATATTAAAAAAAGAAAGTTACCATTACAATTTCAAAACAAGCCCTATGTTGAGCAAGGCACATCATTCCTTGCATAAATAGAAAAAAAATGAGAAAAAAAATGAAAAAAAGAAAATCTGCACCTATGACCGATCCGGTTCAAACTTGGAATTGCCCCTAATCAATAGTTTAAAGTCTTGAACTAGTCATTAATCGGGTTTAGGGGATATGTTAAGAGTCTCTTGTGAATTAAGCCAAAAAATCAGCCTAGAACTTGTCGATTTTAAACGGTGATATCAAACTGAAGCCGTCTAATTCAAAACTTTTTTTTTAATTTATTATAATTTGATAATACTTAAAATTGAACCAGAATCGTTCTAAAACAAAACTATTTTTATAACATTCTGTAAGGAAAAGGAAAATCTCGGCTTAGAGCGATCTTCTAGGAGGACATGGCTCGCTGATGACCTTATCTAAATGAGGGGCAGGAATGAACCGAGTCTCACATCGAAAAGGGAGGGAAAAGTGACGGGCTATATAAGTGGCAAGCCTTCTAACTTAGATAGCGCGCTTTTAGGCCTCAAATAAGTAGTCAAAGTGATAAAACCGTGAGGTCCAGTTGGACGAAGCCGATAATACTATCAGTGGGCTAGGAAGGGGTGTTACATATGGTATCAGAACTGACCTCCCTCAGTACCGTGTGGTTCGGGTACGAACTAGATGGAAGTTGGTGGGCCTGTAATATCCTGTGTAGAAATGAAGATCTCAGCTAAGGGCAATCCTCTAGGAGGACATAGCTCACTAGTAACCTTGTCTAAATAGAGGGCAGGAATAAATCGAGTCCCACATCGAAAAAGGAAAGGAAAACTAATGGGTTGTATAAGTAGAAGTCTTCTAACCTGGATAGCGTACTTTTGGGCCTCAAAAAAGGGTTTAAATAGCAAAGTTGTGATGTCCAGTGGGTCAGGAAGGGGCGTTACAAATTTTGAACTAGTGATTCTCATCTAAATCGAATTATAATCGACCCGTAGCTAGATCTAGGCTAACTTCATACCATTTCCATAATTTAAAAAATAAATAAATGAAAAATTGGAATTGATGAGCTTGCTTTTTTGCCATGTTAGCTTCAATGGAGGGGACTGTTTCCCTTGAAGTAGAAACTACCCTAGGCTCAAAAATTTTGGTCACCTCCCAAAAGTGAAGAATGGGACACTTCAACAAGTAGGATTTGAGTTGTACAGAAGAAATCTAATCCACAAATTCAATTAATGGTCCCATTCACCATTACACAATATATTGTTCACAATTATTGACTCAACTTTCTTTGCTTTTCTTTCCACCTTTTCTTTTATTCCAAGTGTTCTGTTGCAAAAGATTTGTCTTGAAAAGGATACACGGGTCACTTTTTATATGTTGGATGATGAAGTTTGAAGACAAAGAAGAAAGAACATCAACCTAAGTTAATTTCAACACAATTATTGATCTTATTTTTTTTTATTTATTATGTCAAAGATAAATTATAATTAAATCTTTGAGGTGTAACAAATTAGTTTTCCATGTAAATTTATAAATGATTTAATTCTTATATTTTATTTTTATTAATAATTTAATTTTTATATTTTATTTTTAATAAATTGGTTCTCAAAATTCACTGATTGTAGGTGTTAATTTATTAATAAAGGTAAAATATTATAATTAAATTATTAACAAAAATAAAATTTAAGTACCAAATTGTCACCAAACTTCCATTAAAAATTAACATGTGAGTTTTATTAAACTTTAGGAATTTATTTGTAATTTACCCATTAATTAATGAATATTACTTATTCATTTATTATATCGCCTCATATATATATATATTACATAATTACATTAAAATGAATTTTGTTATTAACTAAGAAAATTATTCCATTTTTTTAATATAATTAAGAACCCAAAATGTTGAGGAATTTTGTCGGTGCATTATGGACAAAAACACTAACTATTTAGGGTATGGATGTTATCACTAATGTGAGGTTGTTCAAGTTTCACAAATCCATGTCACTACTAATATTTATTGGTGTATTAATTCAAGTTGCTTTTAGAAAAGCTAATTTAAGAGATGAAGATAATGAAATCTCATCTACATCAATTATTGGAGGGCCATACATGCTTTCCTTTGATTTATTTAATCAAACTTTGCTGCTCGTGATAGATGATCATAATTTTTTTTTTTTTTTAATTTTGTGCATGAATTGAAAAGGGATATAAATTAATTGATGATAGAAATAATAAAATGATGGGAATTTATTTCACAGTTTAACATTTTAAGTGTATATTTATTTAAGTAATTATAAAAATATTATAATAATTTTAATTTCGTGACCCCTCAATATCCATAACTTCCTTATAATTTTTATTTCCCAATCTTAATATTAATTTTTTATTATATTATTTTATAAGTTTCCTATTAAAACAAAATCTTACTGTAATTACTTCAATAAATCTAATATCAAATACTTCTATCAAAATAATGATATATTTATTTATTTATTTAAATTATAAAATTCATTTATTGATTATAATATTTTAGGTATATGTTATTGATACAATATTACAAATTTTTGTATAGCTCTTAATAATATATTAAAAAATTCAAGTAAAATTTTTTTTATTACATAAAGCTTTTAATAAATACAAAAATTCAGTGATTTTAAATCATGAAAATAAATATAAGCTTCAGTAATACTTTTTTAACGTAATTTTATATATAATATTAAAGTAATAAATAATATCAAAATAATGTATTTACACATTAAAATTAAGGGCAGATTCGCATTGGAGTTAGTGGGTCAATTGACCCCACTAACTTGTGAATATATATATATATATATATATATATATATATATATATATATATATATATATATATATATATATAACTCTATTAAAAAATTAATAATAAATAATAGTAATAATTCATGTAATTTTTTTTAATGATATAAAATATGAAGTATCATAAAAAAAATTACAATAAAAGAATTTTATACATTTATATGAAATTTTATGTTAATCAAAATAAAAAGAATAAAAATCTTTTTAATATTATATTTCAAGGAAGACTTAATTATTTACTCTAATGCTATTTTTTTTGTCTTTCTCATTCTCATATTTACAAAATTCTTTTTTTTTTCTCCACATGTCTCCTTTTTTCTAAATTTCTTTTCATTTTTGATCAATAACTTTTTTATTTAATAATTCCTTGATTCCATATATTGAGAAAAATGTTTTTATAGTTTTGATAATGAAACAATTATACAATACTTTCAAAAAATTAAAATTCATCGAGAATAATTTTAATTTAAAATTACTGCAAAAATTTAATATTTTACGAAATTATTTTTATTTGAATTTTTTATATATAAAAAATATACATGCATTATTAATTTTTCTCTTATTAAATAATTTGTTATTCTATATAATATTTTTTTTAATTTAAATTGAATAAAATAATTTTTTAATCCAAATAACTAAACTTTTTGACTCCGCCTCTAATTAACATAATATATAACATAATAAATAATATATATAATATCATGCATAATAATGCTAGTATGAAAGTGTTGTTAAAAACTTTTGATTATAAGGCTTATGCATATTATTATATATTTGCTAATAATTTTTATTAATGACATATTTTAAATTTTTAACAGTATATAAAATATCTTATTAAAGTTTAATTTATCATAAGGAATAAAATTATTAAATAATGTTGTAAGGGTTTTGCGGTCGCTAGACGATTCTTACCGAAGTGGAAAAAGTGAGGAGTCGTCACTTTAATTTTGAGGGAAATTAAATGAAACTATTAGTGAAAATAAAAATTTATAAATTTATAAAACTACTTCTAAAACAGAGATTCTAGGTTCGGGGTCCGTTCACGGGTGGGAAAGGTATTAGGCACCCCACCTCGTCCCTCAACGGGGGTAAGTAAATTTAACGATGTGCTCTTCATAACTTAATATTGATAATTTTGGGGTTAGAGTTATAGTGTTGGTCTCTGTTAAAAGGAACGTTTGATATTTCACCATTTTGGGTTTCCTAAGAACAAGGGTATATGGGATGACCCTACAGTGAATTGGTGTTGTATTTACTTGATTTGTTAAATATTTTATCAAATCTCTCCCTCTTCGAATTAGGACTCTAATTCTAAAGAAGTGTTATTTGGTCCTTAAAGATTCATAACGAGTGAGGAGGACTTTCGGCTCACACATTGTGTACCTCGACATTTAAATAACTGAGGGTGTGTGTTAGAATATTAGAATTTTGATTAAAAAAGATTTAGGAAATGATTTTCTACCAATCTCTTAAAATATCTTTATTTGAACTTTAGCTAAGAGAATTCAGGTAAGGACTCTCTCCCGATTCTTAAAATATTTTTATTAGCACTTTAGCTAAGAGAATTCGGATAGGGACTCTATCCCGATCTCTTAAAATATTTTTATTAGAATTTTAGCTAAGAGAATTCAGATAAGGACTTTCTCCCGATTCTTAAAATATTTTTATTAGTACTTTAGCTAAGAGAATTCGGGTAGGGACTCTATCCCGATCTCTTAAAATATTTTTATTAGAATTTTAGCTAAGAGAATTCGGGTAAGGACTCTCTCCTGATCTCTTAAAATATTCTTATTAGTACTTTAGTTAAGAGAATTCGGGTAAGGACTCTCTTTCGATCTCTTAAAATATTTTTATTAGAACTTTAGCTAAGAAAGTTCGGGTAAGGACTCTCTTTCGATCTCTTAAAATACTCTTATTAGTACTTTAGCTAAGAAAATTCGAATAAGAACTCTCTCTCGATCAATTAAAATACTTTTATTAGAATTTTAGCTAAGAGAATTCGGGTAAGAACTCTATCCCGATCTCTTAAAATATTTTTATTAGAAGTTTAGCTAAGAGAATTCGGGTAAGGACTCCCTCCCAATCCCTTAAAATATTTTTATTAGAACTTTAGCTAAGAGAATTCGGATAAGGACTCTCTCCCGATCTCTTAAAATATTCTTATTAGTACTTTAGCTAAGAGAATTCGGGTAAGGACTCTCTCCTGAACTCCTGTTTTGAAAAGTGAATTTAAAAGTTGCGAATGTTGATCCGAATTCTTCATCAATCTTCCGCGCAATTCCATGATCTCTATGTTATCCAAACTCCTTTGTTTCCACCCATAGAGCTTATTGTCCGATCTTTTCTATTTCGGGTTTCATGTCTTATGATCCGAGTTTGTCTTGATTTTCCGCTTTTTTTAACTTATCACCCGGATTTGCTTCGTTTCTTTTCAATCCGTTTTTTTTTTTTTAACTTATCGCCCAGACTTGCTTCGTTTCTTTTCAATCTCATAGTTTACTTGTCCAAGCTAATCGCGGTCTCCAACCTCACAACTCATCCAAACCTTCTACATCTATCTGGAATACATCTATTTTCCTAATTATTTTTCTTATTTATTTGGGTCGAAAATTTCTAAGGCATCACCTTTATCCATGCTCCTCACGGTAGTTATGGAGCGTTAGCGACCTGAACTTTTATTCATATGAAATAAAAAAGAATTGAAAATAATGATAATTGTAAGACTTGTAAATGATAGAAAGCCAAAGGTAATATTTGTGACACAAGTTAAACTTGATACGTCCCTATTCTGAGAACTCAGTATGACAAGACACCTTAAGAATACTCATGTCATGAACACAAGCTAGCGATGTTTAGTGATGGGAGAGTTAGACGTTTACCTGTAGAGTGCTAAAATAATGGATGAATCAATATCGATGCCCTGCGGACTTTGGAGCTGCTATAGCTGAGATGAGAGAGTGACTTTAAGCTACCGAAGGAGATGACAACTGGGCTTTAATGACGAACTGCGATTAGGCTTCCAAGATGGTGCATGGTTACTAAGGGTATAAATCACAAGACTTGTAACTTCAGTGAAAAGATCCTTTAGAAAACTTATTTCTAAAGTCTTTAGGAATTTAGGGCAATAGAACTATATCAAAATGCAGAGGTTTCCTAATGATAATCCCCTCCCATACTACAGTATTGCATGCGGGTATTTATAGGGAATGGGTACTCAAAATAGAGGATTAGGATTCCAGCAGGAGGAGATGGAGGGCCCGAATTTAAAAAGACGTGATCCGACGCCTTAGAATTAAAGAGAATCAAGATTGAGGGTCAGGATTTGGTTCAGAATCTCTATCCTTTCATTCCTTAATCCAATGATCAGGAATTTTGCCTTACAGGATGGATCCAAAGGCTGGGAGCAAAAGGTGCTGAATCAGTTATTCACTTTTGATATGAAGGTCTCAAATCTGTCCTTACAAGTGTGATCAACGGTGCAAATTGAGATGTACTGGGCTGCTTTAACCGTTTGTGATCTGATGGTGAGGAGTTAATCTTACAAATTTGAGGGTTATCATTGAAAGTGATTTTGATTCTCCAAGCCCTCCGATCTCTATAGGTCATTTCTCAATTTAGCCGATCTCTTTTATACTTAGTGTACCTGAGACCTCTTGCTCCGATCTTTCAATTCGACTCTTTCTGCATCTGGTTTCTTTTCTTTCCGATCTTAATTTTTGATCCCATTCTCATCTCCTAAAGCAATTATTTCTTCGATTACCCATGAACTGCTTTTGAGTTCTGCATGCAATAAATGCTAAGGCCCTATATATATGCAAAGGAATTTCGTCCTTCACACATTCACATTCTCCCTTCTCCGGTGAATTTCTAATGTTTTACTTTTCTGCTCTTAACTTTTCCGATGAGAATTTTTCTCATGACAACCACCTTGATTTTTTCTGAATGTTTTCCTTGCCCATCTCTTGAAAATGGACAATTCCAGTGATCAGAGACTTATGAGGGCGTCGTCTGATGACGATGAGGGAACTGGACTAATTGACCGATCAGGGTCCAAATTGACTACCATGCTAATCTTGGATCGGTTTACCGGTATGACCAATAAATCGATCTCTGATAAGGGAACTGCTAATTTCAATCTTGATATCGGTGAACACCTCTTGAAGTTCATTTGGCTCCTAACTGCATCAGGGGTACTGATCGTAGCTCAGTTTTGGTCGATGACATCGATGAAGACACCAAGCTTCCCATAGTCTTTGCCATAGTTGACGAGAGCTATCCTCACGTATATCTTGAATTGCATCTTGGAATCAGGAGTGTTCTGAACTGTAGGAGCAAGATAGGTAGAATGTAGTGAAGGGAAATTTGTAATTGTTGATCTTGAGAGATCGCCTAAATAATGTAATCTGACCTTTTGAAAATGAAATGAAGTTTTATTTATTTAAAATTGATTGTTTATTTTGTTTTATTATTTCATTATTTTTCTGATCTCTTATAACTATGTTCGATCTGATCTCACAACTCACACTCATTGACCGATCTCTCATAACCGACCTTTAACTATCCAATCTCCCTGCCATGTTTCTGGAATTCACTTTTGATAAGTCATCGAAACGATCCAATTTCGCTAACCGATGCGTCTTTTGGGGCTTCGTGAGCATTTAATACTCGGGCAGGTATAAATAGGGAGGAGTATTGGCCATTTGCCTACTTACGCCATTTTTAGATTCCTTGAGCAACTACGATGTTCTCTCTCATTTTCTAAGGTTTTCCGGCATCGATATACACTCCGATAAGAGTTTTAATCTTTTTCCGATCAATTTTATCTTTATCTTTGAAAATGAGTGGTACCGACGGTCAGAGAGCTGCAAGCCCTCCTTCTGTTCACATTTCGTAGACATCAGACGAAGGTGATGTGGTCAGACTAAGTGAGCGACCTGAACCTTCTATAGCCCTTATCCCAATCCATGGTCAAGCAACTAGGTCAAAACAAGCTTCGACTTCAAGGAAAGAGAACTTACCCATGGACGAGTTACCATCGGTCCTCGAGGAGACTGATCTTTAGTCCATTAGCCAAGAGTACAATCTTCTGATCGACTCCTTTGAACTTATTAAATGCCATGGTGATCTTTGGCCTGATAATTTCTTTGAAGAAATCGACCTGATTATGGTGTATGAAGAGCAATTAAAAGCCGTGCTTCGATTTCCCCTAGACAAATTCTATAAAGTCGTTCTGAAGTTCCACCATGTCTGTGTAGCCCAAGTGCATCCGAACTCCTGGCAGACCCTAGTGGCCTTCAGAGGTCTATGCCGAGCTAAAAAACTTGAGCCCATGGTGAAGGTTTTTACTGAATTGCATAGGCTCACTCGGCGAAAAGATGATGAATATTAGTTTTTCCAAGCCAAGCTGAATTGCAGGCTCTTCACCGATCTCCCTTCCTCGCTGAAGAACTAGAAAAATCGATTTTTCATACTGAGGAGCAAGGATCCAAATGGCTTTGAGGGCATTCCATGTAGCTAGCAGTATTGAGTTCCTAATGTACCAAAGAAGATCACCCTAGATAAAGACAAGGACACCATGGTGAAGGAGTTGAAGGATCAGGCGACTGCTCATAAGTATTCATGTTTGGATGTGGTTATAGCCGAACTGAAATGGTGGATGATGCAAGTGATCGCCCGTGAAGACTATCAGCTGCAACTCTCTGACCTCGGCCTCGGGATTGATATAATCTAGACCCTTAGTCTCTTAACCTTGGTGATCTCACTAACTTGTTCTTTGTACAGGTATGGCGGGAGGCGAGACTGCAAAGGTAAGCTGCAAGCAAAAAAGGGAGCTCGCCCAGAAAGTATGAGAGATGAAAGTTGATGCTGCTACCCAGACGCTGAGGCGGGACTTGGTAAAAGTACCGAGCTCTCCGTTCTGACCTCCAGAGTAGCCAACCTCAGAGGTAGAGGTCATTCCTTCTCCACCTTGACAGGCTAAACCTCCACCTCTGCTGGTTTCTTCAAGTGAAAAAGGGGGGCACTCCGGACCAGCTGTTAGGATGCTCTCCCGAGGTGCTCAGGTCCTTCTTCATTCTCTAGAAAGAAATTGCTCAGTTTGGGGTAATCCTGATCTGGCTAAGGTCCTAGGCGCTGCTATCTATTTTTAAGAAGATAGAAATAGGATGGCCTAGGATAGCATTAACGATCTCCTGACTCAGACGATGAGCTTGGGTTTGGAGACTATTGTGAACCAGCATATGATCAGAGAAAAGGCTCATCTCTTGAGACGGGAGATTATGAAAGAGGTTTAAGACGCAGCAACCGCCAAAGCCCAACTCTCAACTGCCAATGATCACATCGCTAAGATAGAAGATCGAGTGAAGTCTTATGAAGAAAGGATAGCCGAACTGGAGCGAAAACTTGAAGACGCTCGGGCTTGCCTATCTCACTCGATTTACTGAAGAGATCAAAGTGAAAGAAGAAGAGGCCCTAGCGAGAGAGGCTGGTGCCTATGTGAATGCTCATGACGATCTTTTGGCCGAGCTCATGAAGCACTATCCTGAAGAGGACTTCTCCTGGATGGAGGAGTTCGTCCGGAGAGCTGAAAATGAAAGCGAGAAAGAGCCTGAAAGGGAGGGGAGAGAGAATGTTGAGATCGAAAATGTAACTGAAGAGCGGGTTAGGGAAGACCCTCCTACTGAATAACTTTTGTACAATTTTCTTTAGAATGAATTTTAATCGGTTCCTGATGAGATCGGAAAAATACCAAACTAAGAGCGAATGAGCGTTAACTCAATTCCTAATTAATTGGATAAGTCCAAAAAGAGCTCGGTAAACATTAAGCGCAATAGATAAGAAAACTTTTGAAAATAAATGATTTGAGACCAGGTCTTAGTTCAATTTTGCTAGGTTCAGGATCACTTACGGATCGGACAAGATATAAGATATTAATTTGTGAGCGAGAGCTGATCCTAAAACTACCTGAAGTTTGGGATTAGGGGATCAAAGAACACAATGCAAATTATGGTGGTTTGACAACAGGTCGAATAAACATAGGGATCGAAAAATACATGATTTGTTCATGAGATCGGATAAACTCTAGATTTATTATTCATCTGAAAACAAGTTATTGCGGATTCGGAGAAAATGACTTGAGGTCAAGTAAATGGTAGAGATCAGGTAAAATGCCTACAAGGGAGATCGACTAAAATGTGAGACGTGACTTGAGGTCGGCCCAAAATGTGGTGCCCACAGCTACCCCTCTTAACATGTTTTCTATTAGGGAGAATGAAATTCTCTCGTATAGAATTCATGTAAAGATATAGAACCATATTTTGGCGGCTGACATGCTGGAAGTTGATATCAACTTGGATATTGAACCTAGAGGTCGATAACAGGAAATTAAAGTGCTGAAAATTAAAATCAACTTGGACCTTAAATCCAGAGGTTGATAACAAGAATTTAAAATGTTGAAAATTAAAATCAACTTGGATCTTGAATCTAGAGGTTGATAATAGGAAATTAAAATCAACTTGGATCTTGAATCCAGAGGTTGATAACAGGAAATTAAAATGCAAAAAATTAAAATCAACTTTGATCTTGAATCTAGAGGTTGATAACAGGAAATTAAAATGCTGAAAATTACAATCAACTTGGATCTTGAATCCAGAGGTTGATAACAAGAAATTAAAATCAACTTGGATCTTGAATCCAGAGGTTAATAACAGAAAATTAAAATCAACTTGGATCTTGAATCCAGAGGTTGATAACAGGAAATTAAAATGCTAAAAATTAAAATCAACTTGGAACTTCAATCCAGAGGTTGATAACTGAAAATTTAAAATCAATTTGGATCTTGAATCCAGAGGTTGATAACTGAAAATTAAAATCAACTTGGATCTTGAATCCAGAGATTAATAATAGGAAATTAAAATGCTAAAAAGTAAAATCATCTTGGATCTTGAATTCAGAGATTGATAACTGGAAATTTAAAATCAACTTAGATCTTGAATCTAGAGGTTGATAATATGAAATTAAAATACTGAAAATTAAAATCAACTTGGATCTTGAATCCAGAGGTTGATGACTGAGAATTTAAAATCAACTTGAAACTTGAATTCAGAGGTTGATAACTGAAAATTAAAATTAAGTTGGATCTTGAATCCAGAGGTTGATAACAGGAAATTAAAATCAACTTGGATCTTGAATCTATAAGTTGATAACTGGAAATTAAAATCAACTTGGATCTTAAATCCAAAGGTTGATAACAGAAAATTAAAATGCTGAAAATTAAAATCAACTTGGATCTTGAATCCAAAGGTTGATAACTGAAAATTTAAAATCAACTTGGATCTTGAATCCAGAGGTTGATAACAGGAAATTAAAATGCTGAAAATTAAAATCAATTTGGATATTTAATCCAGAGGTTGATAACTAGAAATTTAAAATCAACTTGGATCTTGAATCCTGAGGTTGATAACTGGAAATTAAAATCAACTTGGATCTTGAATCAAGAGGTTGATAACAAGAAATTAAAATGTTAAAAATTAAAATCAACTTGGATCTTGAATCTAGAGATTGATAACTGGAAATTTAAAATCAATGTAGATCTTGAATCCAGAGGTTGATAACAAGAATTTAAAATGCTGGAAATTATAATCAACTTGGATCTTGAATTTAAAGATTGATGACATGAAATTTAAAATGCTGAAAATTAAAATCAACTTGAATCTTGAATCCAGAGGTTAATAACTGAAAATTAAAATGTTGAAAATTAAAATCAACTTGAAGCCGACTTAACCAACTATTGTAAATAAGTTTTTTGTATGTGCCTTTAATGCTCACAAAGCAAATCTGATGCAAGGTGTTCATCTAGGCAAAGTTTACTTAACAAGATCCCAAAGATAAATGATTAATGAAAAGGGTCAGAATGAGTCTCAAGGCTTGGCCCATGATTCTCTCCCGGTGCCCTTTTAGCTTCCTCCTTACTTCTTAGCCGTTTCCGACTAGAAGTTCCTTTTCGGGTTTTCACTCCTAGTTTTTTTTTACTCTCTTTTTCACGGCGTCCTTTTGGATTTTCACCATTCGCTCATTTTGCAGAAAGCGCCATTGTGGGTTTTTGCCTCCTTTCCCTCATTTTGCTAGGAGCTCACTTTTGGGTTTTCACCCTCACCTTTTTTTTTTGGCGTCCTTTTGGATTTTCACCCTTCGCTCACTTTGCAGAAAGTGCCCTTGGCGGTTTTCGCCTCATTTTCCTCATTTTGCTAGGAGCGCCCTTTCGGGTTTTCACTCTTATATGCACCAGTTGCCTGATAATTGTTTACCCTTTTGCAAATCTCTAAATAAAGTATATGAAGTTGCCTGTGTTTAGATTCTCATTTTATAAGAAAGCTTTTAATAAATTAATAGTACATAAACTAAGGTAGATAAGATATGCACAAATTTATTCATGGCGTAAGAAGATAATCATACTATGATTTTATGATCAAAAGAATAAAGGTACAATGGAAAAGGGTACAAAGATAAATCTCACAAATGCCCTCAGTTAACTTTGAAGTCCCTCAATCTCCAGCGTTCCAAGTGACTTTCCGAAAAGTGTTTTGTGTAATTTATTGTCCCTTGATCTCGAGACCCTCCCTATTTCTTCACCATGTTTGACTAGAAGCGCCATTTCGGATTTTCACTCCTAGTTTTTTTTTTTTTGGCACTCTTTTCCGGGGCATCCTTTCGAATTTTCACCCTTCACTCATTTTGCAAAAAGCTTCCTTGCGGGTTTTCGCCTCCTTTCCCTCATTTTGCTAGGAGCGCCCTTTTGAGTTTTCACTCCCACCTTTTTTTTTTTTTGCGTAATATCTTTTTACAGCATCTGCATTCACCGGCCTTGTTAATTCTTCCCTATCCATGTGAGTCAAGATGAGTGCACTGCCAGAAAATGCAATTTTAATTACATAAAGCCCTTCATAAGTTGGTGACCACTTGCCCTGGGAATCGCTTTGATTTGGGAGAATTTTCTTTAAAACTAGATCTCCTGATTGGAATTCGCACGGGCATACGTTCTTATCGAATGCTCTAGCCATTCTTCTTTGGTACAACTGCTCGTGGCATACTACTGTCAGTCTTTTCTCATCTATCAAATTCAGCTGATCTAACCTCGATTGAACCCATTCTGTCTCATCTAATTCTGCCTCTTTTAAAACCCTTAAGGAAGTAATTTCCACCTCTATTAGCAAAACAGCTTCCATCTCGTAGACTAGCGAATATGGAGTTGCCCCAGTCGATGTCCTTACCGTGGTTCGATAGGCATGAAGGGCAAAGGGAAGCATATCATGCCAATATTTATAAGTGACTGTCATTTTCTCGATTATTCACTTGAGATTTTTATTGACAACTCCTACAGCTTCATTCATCTGGGGTCGGTATGGTGATGAATTGAGACGCTATATCTTGTACTGATCACACAACTTTTGAATCTTTGGACCATTTAGATTCTTGGTATTGTCAGTGACAATCTCACCAGGAAGACGATACTGGCAGATAATATTATTCTTAAGGAATTTCAGAAAGGTGTTTTGAGTGATGTGAGCATATGTGGTAGCTTCAACCCATTTAGTAAAGTAATCGATGGCCACCAAAATGAACCTGTGTCCATTGGATGCTTTTGGATTAATCGGATCGATTACGTTGATACCCCACATTGCAAAAGGCCATGGTGAGATGAGATTGTAGAGCTGATGAGGCACGACATTTATCTGATCAGCAAAAATTTGGCATTTGTGACACTTCCTAAAGTACTCAATGCAGTCTTTTTCCAAAGTGGTCCAGAAGTAACCCTGCATTAAGATCTGCTTTACCATCATATATCCATTGTTATGAGTAGCACAGTTCCCTTCATGGGTTTCAAAAAGAATTCTCCTTGCTTCTTGGGCATTCACTCATCTCAATAACTCACCATTGGAGCTTCTCTTATACAAGATTTCTCCACTAGGGAAGTATCCCATCGCTAACCTTCTGATCATTCTTCTTTTGTTTCTACTTGTCCCAGGAGGATATTCCCTATTTTTGATGTACACCTGGATATCATGATACCAAGATTTGCCGTTTGTTTCTTCTTCAATCATAAAGCAGTATGCTGGCTCACTCCTTGCTTTAATTTGTAATAATTGTGTTATCTGCCCTTCCTTTATCTGGGTCATCATGGCTAAAGTAGCTAAGGCGTCAGCAAATTGGTTCTTGTTCTGACTCAGGTGAGTGAAAGAAATCTCTTCAAATTTCTTGATCAGTTCAAGGAGATATTTCTGATACGGGATCAGTTTTGGGTCTTTAGTTTGCCATTCCCCTTTGACTTGGTAAATGATTAGAGCTGAATCCCCATACACCTCTAATTTCCTTATCTTCATTTCAATGGTAGCCTGTAAGCCACTCACACAGGCTTCATACTCTGCTACATTATTAGTACAGCCAAATCTCAGCTTAATAGCTTGGGAAATGTTTCCCATCTAGGGCTACCAGCACTGCTCTGATCCCATTACCTGCTATATTGACCACTCCATCAAAATACATTTCCCACATATCATTTGGACCCTCAGCATCATCGCCTACTGTGTTAATATATTCGTTTGGGAATTCAAAATCCAGAGCCTCGTAATCATTGATTGGGTTTTCAACTAGGAGATTAGCTATCACACTTCATTTTACTGCCTTTCTTGTCATATAGACTATGTCATATTGAGAAAGTATGACCTGCCATTTTGCTATTCTTCCAGGTATGAACGGGCTTTCAAATACATACTTGATTGGATCCATTCTGGAGATGAGCCATGTTTTATGATTCAAAATGTAATGTTTGAGTCGATTCGCTGTCCATGCCAACGCACAATAGGTTTTTTCTAGGAATGAGTATCTCAACTCGCATTCATTGAATTTCTTCCTTAAATAGGAAATGGCTCTTTCCTTTCTCCCAGTGTCATCATGTTGTCCCAGAATGCAACCCATCGAGTTTTGATGAATTGCCATGTACAGGATTAACGGCCTACCCGTCACCGGAGGAACCAATATTGGCGGATTTGATAAGTATTGCTTAATCTTTTCAAAAGCTTCTTGACAAGCTTGATCCCACTTGGCGGTATTATTCTTCTTGAGTAACTTGAAAATGGGTTCAGCCTTAGCGGTGAGATTAGAGATGAATCTTGAAATGTAGTTCAATTTTCCCAGGAAACTAAGCACATCCCTTTTCTTTTTTGGGGATGACATCTCTTGAATGGCTTGAACTTTGTCTGGATCCACCTCTATTCCTTTCTCACTTACTATAAATCCCAACAGCTTTCCTGATCTTGCCCCAAACACACATTTAGCTGGGTTTAGCTTCAACTAATACTTTTTGAGCCTTTATAATACTTTTCTTAATACCCGTACATGGCTTTTGGTCCCTCTGGATTTAATGATCATGTCATCCACATAAACTTCCACTTCTTTGTGCATCATGTTATGGAATAATGTGACCATGGCACGTTGGTAGGTAGCCCCTGCATTCTTTAGCCCAAAGGGCATCACCCGATAGCAAAAGACTCCCCACTAGGTGATAAAGGCAGTCTTTTTTTTGTCGTCATTATCCATCAAAATCTGATTATACCCTGAGTCTTCGTCAATACATGAATATCTCCCCAGTCCTGCAGCATTGTTCACCAGTACATCTATATGTGGGAGAGGGAAATCATCTTTTAAAATCGCTTTATTGAGGTCCCTGTAGTCAACACATACCCTTACCCTACTATCATTCTTCATTACGGGGACGACATTAGCTACCCATTCTGAGTATTTTACCACTTCTAAGAATTCAGCATCGTATTACTTTTTAACTTCATCCCTGACCTTGAGCAGTGTGTCAGGGTTCATTCTCCTCAATTTTTGTTTAACTGAGACTGTCCCAGGAATCAAAGGAATCTTATGCATGACTATTTGAGGATTCAGTCCTGGCATATCATCATAACCCTAAGCGAATACATCGATGAATTCCTTTAGCAATTGAATCATGTCTTCTAATTCTTCATTATTCACTATTCTGAGTTCCTTTTTGTTTTCCTCTGTCCTCAAATTTAAGGTACTCATTTCATCTCCACAGGGTACCAGAGTGGGTTCATCTGCTTCTCCCTACTCTTTCACAGGCTCTTCTTCGGAATCACTTGTGCCAATGACAATTATGGGACTCTCAAAGTTAACATAAGAGATTTCAGAGTTGATTGGATTCTTATGGCTGGGTTGGTCAATGGTCCTTAAGAAATGAAAATGGAGTTTATTAAAGATTATATTTTAACAATGAACTTTTAAAAGAAAATATTAGACACAGAGCTTGGGAAAATGCGCTATTAATTTGTTAATCGTTTAATCATAAGAAGAGGTCCATTTACAGAATCACACTTGACACCATGGACAAAGTAATCAAGTGTTGGTAACAAAATATACTTTGCTTGGAATAAAGCATAGGGATATCCTCGGCTTCCCAATTGTCAAGCTCTTACCCCTTAGCAGTTGGTGAGATCAGCACTTCGGACATGGGATCTAGGTGCAGGACATTGATAGATAGCCCTAAGGGAGCTTCTCCATCCTCTTCTTCTAAGTTTTCAATGATTCGCCTGGTAAAAACATCTACGATTTTCGGAACATTTTTCCTCATTCCGAGTGATTTGTCAAATCTCCGATCCCTGAGCATGTTCCTCATCCAGAACCTTCCGTCAATCAAGGCATCTTCATCATATCCCAACATGGAGCGACCATTTCTCCGAGTAGCTGACACGGGTTCTACAATTCCTTACAAGATAGCACTTAATCCCTTGCCCTCTTCATCACTTTTGCAACCATGGCTGCAGCTCCCCCATCTCCCAGGGCAGTTCCTTGCAATTCTAATGCTTGGAATGAACTCTCTAGGGATCATTTAGTTGCTTCCACATAAGGAACTGACTGAGGCTTAGTGATTAGCATAGCTTCTTCCCCTCTCACCGTGATGATTTTGCCATTCATGACATATTTGATCCTCTGGTGTAGAATTGAGGGCATCGCATTTGCTGAATAAATCCAGGGCCTTCCTAACAGCATAGTGTATGCTGGTTCAATATCCATTACCTGGAATGTAACGTCGAAAGTACATGCCCTAATTTGAAGTGGCAAGTCAATGTCTTCTAGTAATTCTCTCTTTGTGCCATCAAATGCCCTCACAATCATGGAACTTCGGCGTACCTCAGATGGGGTCTACTGGGAGTCTTGCCAGGGTTACATTAGGCAAGACATTGAGTGCTGAGCCATTATCAATCAAGACTTTAGCAACCATACATCCTTTACACTTAACTGTCACATGCAAAGCTTTGGAATGCTTCAAGCCAGCTGGGTCTATTTCCTCTTCTGAGAAAGTGACAAAATTGGATGCCTGAATTTGTCCAACTATCTTCTCAAATTGCCCTGGTGTGATGTCGGGGGTTACAAAGGCCTGGTCTATAACCCTCTGTAAGACATGGCGATGCACTTCCAAGCTCAATATTAATGACAGCAAGGAGATTCGAGTAGGTGTTTTCTTTAATTGTTCAATCACATCATACTCACTCTACTTCATGATTTGTAACAACAGTTCATCTTTCTCTTTCTTTTCACTGGATTCTCCTTTCTCTACCACTTTTCCCACTTTTTTCTATTCATGGGTGACTCTCCTGTCTCTACTTTCCCTTTACTTTTCTTTTTATCAGTGCTGTAACACCTCCCACTTCTAGTAATAAATTATACTTCTTGATCTAGTATGAGTGAGTCATTTATTAGGGCAAGTTTTGGTGTGAATTGGAGAGTAGTATCATTGGAGGGGCTCGTATAGGTCATTTTAAAGTGAGCATGGGGGTTGAAACATGGTTTAGGGGTGGTGATGGATTAAGTGTAGGTATGGTTGAGGGTAGGAGTAGAAGTATTGCTAGATGCACTCTGTGTAAAAACTTGGAAATTATAATTCCAAGGTACAGCATGAGTATTGTTAATTAGCAGCTGTGGTAGGGTTCGTATGACTGTCAGGGGTGGTGCTGGCGGTGTTGGTGTGGTAGGTGTAGAAAAAACCACCTTTGGAGCGAATCTTAAGATGTCTTCGCCATATATGGCAGTTTTTACTTTCTTTTCTTTTTTTGACTTCAATTGACACCTCAAGATTCTAAGCGATATCATTCTCTGGATTTCCTCCTTGAATTCATCATAGTTCTGCAACTCATAATTGGCTACTCCATTATGATAAGGACATCCTAGGCCTGGCCAATCATTTTCAGAGTTAAATCCTCGTGGGTGTATGTATCCTTCCTGTACTGCCATTGTGAGAATCTCATCAACGTACAGGATCAACTGATTTACTTCCATAATCAAGTTCTCATCTAGGGATTCTACCATATTCACACCGTTCCCTTTCCCGTATCATGATGGGGTAATAGGTTTGAAGTGACATTAGGAGCAGAACTATTCCCTTCAATCTTCAAGCACCCTTTCCTAATCAAGGATTGTACCCTTCCTAGAAGTGCTCCATAGTTATCTGTTGAATGTCCCATAGCCCCGCCATGATATTCACATCTGGCGTTGGGATCATACCACCTGGGATATGATGGCTGGATGGGGTCTAGTGGGATGGGCACTATCTGATTGATACCCAACAAGTAACGGTAGATTTCACTAAGTGGGAGTGGTAATGGTGGATCAGGATTCCTTGATGGCCTTGGACCAGGTTGAGGAGTAGGTGGTCTGAATGGAGCAGGTTGGTCAGGTGGTCTAGGATTGTAAGCAGCTTGGGGAGGATATTGTGGATGAGGATATTGTGGACGAGGATAATTTGGGAATGGAGGAGGAATATTTGCTACTATTGGGATTTAGGCCAGAGGGTATGGGCTTTGGGCTGGAAGGTATGGGCAAAAATTATTTTGTGGTAGTGAATGAGTCTGCTTAGAAATGGAGTGCACATTCACTTCCTTCTTTTTCCTAAAATTAATAGTCTTTTTTGCAGAACTCTCCCCTACTACTTCTTATAACTCTCCAACCTGAGATTTACTTCAATTCTTTCCCCCATCTGGATAATATCAAAAAAGCTATTGGAAGTGTTCCCAATCATCAAGTTGAAATATGAGGCCTTCAAAGTCTCAATGAACAAAGAGTAAAATTCATTGTCTGTCATAGGAGGATAAACTTCAGCTGCCTTTTCTCTCTATCTCTGGGCATACTCCTTAAAGCTCTCACTTTCTTTGTACACCAGGTTTTGGAGGTCTCTCCGTGTGGGGACGACATCATAATTGAATTTATATTATTTGAGGAAAGCATCTGCCAAATCCTTCCAGGAGCGTAATTTACTCTTATCCAATTGTATGCACCAACACAAGGCCGCTCCTGAGAGGCTTTCATGAAAGAAATATACTACAAGTCTGTCATCTTTCATGAGAGCGGACATCTTGGCTATACAGGTGGCCAAATGGATGCGAGGGTCAGAGTTTTGGCTATACTTGTCGAATTCTAGGACTTTGAATTTTGGTAATACCACTACATCTGGTACTAATCTCAGTGAAGACACATCAACTGAGCCATACATATTTAATCCTTCAATAGCTCTTAGTCTTTCCTCTAGAGCAGACTACTTCTCATTCTCTTTCTCTCTATTTTCCCCCCTGCTGCATAAGCTATTCCCCCAGTTGGAAGATTAGTTATAGGGTAAACTGAAGGGATTGGTGCTGAAGGATGAAATTTTACATTCGGGACAGCCTGGTGGTAGGAGACAGGTAATTCACTGCTTGGGAATATTGGATTGAAGGTGATTGTTGGGTCAGGGATGGGAGTTTGGAAGGTTAACGAAGTTAAGCCTTGATCATGAAGCTTTTGGGCATGAGAATCAATTGTTGTTGTAAGTGGGGAAATTACTAGTAAATTTGGTTCCGGTGTCGGTCGGGTGGTTTCTTTACTTTGGGACATTTCTCTCAACATTTTCATTAGCTCTGAGATCTATTCCCTTAATTCTGAAAATTGTCCCTGCAAGTTCTGCAATTGTTCTTGCTCTTCCATTATCCTCTTCGTTCTTGTTAAGTAAACTCTTCTTGGTATAATTGGTTGCTTAATCGGATTTGCTTTATTGGGAGCTATATTGGCTTCCTGTAGAAAAATGTATTGTAAATTTTATTTCTTAAAATAATTTTATCATGACCAACGTCTTGACTGATTAAAGGATACTGTGGCAAATAATTGCTAAAATGGTGTTTGCCGAGGGTGAATTACATCAATCTTTATAATGGCATCATCTGATAGTCCAACAGTGAATGACAGGGCATATGCGTGGCTATGATACTTGTTCATATGGCGCATACGTCTTTTTGCATAGCTCTAACGAGGATTAATCCCACAGGAGTTACACTATTCATTCATAAATTTTATCAGCTAACTAACTCAAAGATGCCATTTTAAAGTTTTCCTTACCCTCCGCAGACACCAATTTATAATACCTGTAGAGAAAATAAGTCAGCAAAATAGATTCAGGAAATTTTAAATTATACTGCTAGTTTGACAATATCTATACACCTATCAAAGTAGGAAGGTGTTTAGACCATCCTGACAATATGATTCAAAATTACCCTCATATTATTAAAGAAAAAGTCCAAAGATATAAATAGAGTAAGGTGAAAGCAAGTACGTCCCTTTTGCCCTAAAATAGGGGAGACGTAACACTGGGTAGGTACTATCTAATTGGATGGTTCTACCCTTAAGGATGGTTTACTATAGGTTTCGACCAATGTGATGGTTTAGCTTGAGGTCTAATTTTCTAAAGCCACAGGTTCCCAAATTGTCCATACTGTAAACAGTAGAGCCTCATTTCATCATTATGATACTAACGGAAAAAATCCACGGGTATCATAATAAGTGAAACAAGTTACAATCTTAGCAAAAGTCTTCACGGATACTAATAGGGTATGTCATACCTTACTCCTTCGTAAGGCATAGCATGCTCCCATAGTACACCTAATGAATTACCGTACTTCGCCTATAGGTAACCCATTAAATATACTACAAGGGATTTCAAAATCATTTTCGATCATTTTTTTCAAAATTTCGATAGAGTATCGACTGTATTTTGAAAAAACAGTTTTTCAAAACCTGAAAATAAAAACACTTCCAATATGTTTCCTCAACCACAACTCCAATAAACTCAATTTCATCTCCCAATTCAATATAGGCAACTGAATTCAATTTTCAAGTGAAACTCATCATAAAGGAAACAATTCATTCATTACCAAACTCAGAAAGAATTTTGAATATTACATTCATTAAGGTAATAAAATTAATATTACAAAACTATACAGGTAAATAAAAATCTCGAATTTACATTACAATAATTTGCATTTAATTACATACCAAAATAATATTACAAAAGTTTTTGTGTAACTGCTCAAATAAATTACATACATATAATTACATGCATACATCAAAATCTAACATACAAGGGTATACCTATGATATACTCGGAGCTAATCCCAATGAGTCTTCAAGGAATCTTACTCAGCTGCTCTATAGTCCTTTCACCTGTGACAGCATACAAAGCTATCGCTGAGTGGTGAACTCAGTGGTGCACAACTATAATTTTAAGTATATATAAAAAATATATATACGGTGACAATTCAGAACAAAAATTGGAAATGTTGATTTCTCCAAAAATCATAAAATCAAGTCAATATTTTCAATGGTACAAATCAAATAATTAAGTGACCTTAGTCAATAATTAAAATTTTTCCAATCGTAATTGGTCATTTGAAATAATTCCATCAACTATGAAAATAGTTATTACAAAACAAATAGTCTCTTTCAAATCAATTTTACTCAAATAACAATTTAAAATCATCATTTCTCAGTTTCTAAAACCATTATTTATCTTACTAACTATGCCAGACTAATCCGTAAGGGCCATCTTCAAAGCGATTCTAACTCCCTATAGTCGGGAAAGTCGAATCGTGATTCTAACTCCCTATGGTCGGGGAGATCGAATCATCGTGCACAATACAACACCACAACAATGTAACTTCCGAAAGAGCCATGAGAAACTTAGATCTAACCTCTAATAAAAGGAGAATCTAAGCATGTGCACGTACCATGGTAATCTAAACAAAGCTAACTCCAGTATCTCCTCAACAAATGAAGGACGGGTAATAATCTAGTCAAGCATCTATAGTGAGATATAAAACACATCATGAATCTATTTGTCCTTTTGGTGAGCATAAATCACAATACAATTCAAAGTCAATTCAAATATCCAATATATTTTTTTTTATGCCCATCACAATTCAAAACATATTTAATCCATTTCACATGTTAAGTATAAACCATTTTTCAAATCAAATTTTCCATGTAAACCATGTAAACGTATTTCAATCAAAATTTTTCCGAAGCCAGTTTCATTCAATTCTTAACAAAATAAAATCATAATTAATTTCATTTTCCAAAACTAAACTCATTTATACCATAACACATTTCAATAATCATTGAAATAAATTCAATAATTGATAAACATAATACATAAAGAAACTAAAATCATTTAATCAAATAAAATATGCAAAACATGAACAATTTAAAACTAGTTGTGCACAAATCTCTTTTATTAACTCAATTTACTCAAATTTTCATATCTCCTTCGAATATCCCTTTCCAACTGAAACACATAAATTTAAAGTGTTTCAGTATCAATTTCTAATAATTAAATTCTAAAAATTTCTTTGCAAACTTATCCTACCCATTACGATTTATAATTTCAGGTCCTTTATATTTTTGTGTATAGTAATAGTATTTATGGCACTATTTAAGTCAAAATGTTGACTTTTTCATGCTTAATAGGTTTATTAATTCTAATTTCACTCATATACCACATTTTGGGTGTCAATTTTATTGGCATTGATTGCCAATTCAATTTCTAATTTCCCTAGGTGCAAATCCAAAAATTCAGTGTTGGGTATTTTCTACTATTCTATTGGTCTAGTTACTGTAGGATTTTTGGCTAAGTGTCCTTCATCAAAGTTGTTCCTTAATTTCTTAGCTTTAATTCCCTTTTTGAATCACTCAATTTGGAGTTTTTTACCCCAAGTTATGCCTATTTTTCTAAGGCTAGCCGGATTGGTCCAAACCCAGAATTATGGGCACAATTTTGGTTCTGGCAGTTTTGGTGTGCTGACTGCAACTCACTTTTCGGATGGGTTATGGTTAGAATTTGGATTTGTGTTCTTCATAAAAGTTGTAGTGCTATGTCTCAGCTTTCTATTGGTATAAAATTCAGGTCATTTGGACTTCCTACACCAAGTTATGGCTAAATGAACAAACACTGTTCATTTGATCATTTCTGTATAGTGGCAGTGTGCCTCACCAGGATTTGACCTAATTTTACATCACTTTGTGTTTAGTTTTAGGGCAACGTTTCTTCACCAAAATTGTTGCATTATGTCTTAATTTTCATCTCCAATTGGCCTCACACCAATTGGAGCAACCAATTTCCAGTTATACCTATTTGAGTGGGTAAGGGTCAAGTTGTCTAGAATTGAACATCACACATTCACAATCCCATTTCAATTTTAACCATTCAAACACATTCTAAATTACACCAATTAACCATTTTAAACCTCACTTAGGTCAAAGTATATAAATTTACTAAATTCTCAAATTTTCCCCCTAAAACCCTAAAGGTCAAGAACCCTAATTCTCAATTTCCTCAATTCATGAAATTAAAGTATACATTATACATCTATACACTAATCTAAGCTTAAATATACTTTTAACTTCATAAAAATCAATCAAACCCTAGGGGATCTAATGGTGGCCAAATTTTCCCATGATTTCAATTCATAGAATTTTTTCAAAATTCTTCTTTTAATTCTATCAAAAATAACTTAAATTCAATCAATTTTTACTAAAGAAGAGGATTGAATTACTTACCTCACTTGATGACTTTGAACTTCCAATTCTCTAATTTTTCTTCAATTTCACTTCTCCTAATCTCTTTTTTGAAGCTTAATTTGAAGACTTCTGCAAGTTTAGTAAGAAATTTATGGGGAAATTTAGGGTTTTAAAAGCTCAAAATGAGCTTTAATGGAGGAAGGAAAAGAAAAAAAAATGAGAGAGAGAGTGGAGAGAGAAGGTGGCGGCAAGAATGAAGGAGAAGAACAAAATTATTTTTGTTTTTATTTTGATTTTATGCATATTTTTCCAAAATTTGACTTAGTGAAATTAAGTCATTAAATTAAAATGAATTTTGAAGTCATGCATAATGTCATCCATGGTGATGTCATTATTATAATTTTCTTTTCTTTTCTTTTCTTTTCTTTTTCCTTTCTTTTTTTCCTTACTTCTTCAATTTAATTATATATTTCACAATTTTAGTTTCTCACATTTTATTGAACACTTAGGTCATGAGTCACCTCTAAGGGTGAATTGACCAATTTGCCCCTCGTCGGACTAATCCGATTTATCAATAATTTTATATTTCTTCCGGAACCCTAATCTAATTATTTGATCAACTTATCAACTCTTTTATGTGATTTTTTGTTTTCCACTAGCTTCGCAATTTTTCCTAGGACTGCGGTCTCACAATTCCCTATACGAAATTAGAGTAATAACTGATCTCGCAGTCACTTCTTGGTGTAGTCACCAATCGCGGTAACCCCTGGCTCATTTAACTTTTTACGTTCTATTTTTTTGATCTGTGTTTAACCTTTGGGTAATCACTATTAATTTTTGTTTAGGGCTTTTCTAAGTGACTTAAATATGATTCTAATCCTCTTAATTGTCTAGACCGACACTAGTCACCGGAACAGTGATTTGCACAGGACTATGCATGGAGGGGTGTTGCAATTCTCCCCCTCTTACAAGAAATTTTGTCCTCAAAATTTTGCCCATTGTCTGACACCCCTTTCCCGTCTACATATAGCCGAGTAAGATATGTCACACAGTGTACTGAAACACCCTATTTTATTTCAATCATTTTTATCCTTCCTAATTTATTTCTTTCATAGTTATGAAGTATAATTCGTGAAATATTATACATTAAAGTCATTTATTGAAATCATAAATTTATTTGAGGTTCCGCAAATTTTATAGAAAATTCGGGGAGTACGGCTAAAAATAGAGAAAAAGTTCTTCGGAACCTGAGAAAAACACTTCCAAAATTCTCAATCAATCCCAAATTCCATTTCATCAACAAAATTTCAATATTTCTCAAATATGCTCCCAATTTTCATTCATTCATTTCATAGGATATTCAAGTACAAATCATAAATAAATATTCACTTTTTCATTCATAAACATAATTTTCACTATTTACATTGATAACAAAATACATTACATGAGTCTCAATTTCATATGAGAAAATAAAAGTTAATTACAAAATACCAAAAATGAAACCTAGTGTCCTACCAATGCACTGATGTCGGTGAGGTGACACAGACACTATGCTGATCTGCAGAAGGTCTCACCCAGTCTGTAGTCTACTGGGCTCTCGGTCGGTCTCTCCAGAATCTACGTGTGGCAAAAGCAACGCGCTAAGCAATAATGCTTAGTGGTGCCAATAATAAAATTAAAAGAAATAACAGAAAATAAATATGCAGTGCATGTTCTGATGTCTTACGCAGATCATTTTTCAATCATTATTGGTAATCTTATTTATTATATACTTATTATATTCATAATTTTATTAAATTTATCCACTTTCATTTTTGGTTACCCAAGTAACCTATACTGAACGACTAGACTAGATAAACGGGTAAACTGGCACTGGGTATTAAGTACCTCGGGCTGTCACACCATCGGTCACATGTGTATCTCTCGGTGTGCAACAGAACAGCTAATAGGCTATAATAACAAAGGGCACAAGGCCAAGTCTCAACACAATGTCAGAATGGCTAAAAGCCATAAAATCACAGAATGGCATAGTGCCATGTGCAGTACTGCTAACTGAACCCTATTGGCATACCAACCTATCCAAACCAATCTTGCTAGATGTACTAGGGTATGTTACACGTTTAAATTGTACAATTCTTGAAATTTAAGTTTAAGTGTTACTATTCATTTCATTAGTCAACTAAAATATTGACTTTTGCATAGACAATAGGTACATTAGTTCTAATACTCCCAACATACCACATTTTGCATTCTAAAATTGTTGGTATTGGTTGCCAATACTATTTCTAAGCTTAGTGTTAGTTATTCAAAATTTTCAGATTTCAAGCCTCATATTTACTGTTCCATTGGTTATTTGTACAGTAGGAATTTGGCAAAATTGTCTTCATGAAAGTTGTTCCTTATTTTGTCTAGTTACATTTCCTTTTTTGAATCACTCCATTTGGAGTTTTGTAACTCAAGTTATAGCCTAAACACCATAACTGGCCGGATTGGACAGAATCCAAAATTCTGGGCAAAACTGATTCTGCCAGATTTGGTAACCTAAGTTTGGTTGGCAATTTTACTAGGTTGTGGTCAGAATTTGGATTTATGTTCTTCATGAAAGTTGTAGGTCTATGTCTCAGCTTTCTACTAGTAAAATTTCAGGTCAATTGACCTTTCTACAGTGAGTTATAACCAAATGAATAGACAATTTTCATTTGGTCATTTTGCCCAGGCAGAATGCAAGTCACCCGGATTAGGACAATTTTTAGGCCAACTTGGTTTGGTTTTATGGGCAGGGTTTCTTCACCAAAGTGGTGCCATTATGTGTCTAGTTTCATATTCAATTGGCCTTGCACCAATTGAACCTCTACAACTCCATTTATAGCTGCCCAAACCTGCTGGACTCATGCTCAGTCCTGCAGGTCAGCCAAGGCAGCTCATCCATACACAAATGCCAAGCCTCAACTCACTTCATTTCCTCATCATACACATTCAAATGGTCACTAATTGACCATTACAAGGTTAATGAACCATCACATGAGCAAACCCTAGAATTGTTCAAGTGTCCAATTTTTTTCATTTCATACATGCACAATTCTTGCATTTCACTTACTTAATTATGTTCAATACCCCATCCACTACCAATGGCTGCTCATAACCATTTTTCTACCAAGCAAAATCATCAAACCCTAGCTAACCCTCGCTGCCAAAAATTGTAAGTTGCACACACACACTGGTTTGCTTTATTTCCTTATATTTCCTACACAATTCATGCCATTAAACATGAATTAAAGCAAAAAGAGTAAGAGTTGGATACTAACCTTGAATGGAGCAGAATTTCAAACCAATCAAACTTGCTCTTTCCTTCCTCTTTTGGCTTCCTAGAGGATGTTCAAGTTGCTAGGTTAATTTTTTATGAAGCTAGGTAAGTTTTTCAAGTGAGATTTGGTGAAGTTGGGAGCTTGGGTGAGCTTTCATGGAGGAAATGGCTATGGGAGAAGAGGGAGATGGCTAGTCTTTAGTTTGGTGAAGAAACATATTGTTTTTTTCTTTTTTTGGTGTTATTTATCTTCTTTTATTACTTACTTAAGTGATGCTTTAATGTGATTGGTGGGAATTCCTTTAAAAGACATCATATGATGTCAAAATTGACATTAAATCTTATTTTCTTTTCTTTTCTTCTCTACTCATTTTCAATTTAATTTTTAGCAATATTTATTCACATTTTATTTCATAATAATTATTTACTTAACTGAACAAGTCGGCCAAAAATCATCTTTGAAGACGAAATGACCAAAATACCCTCCATTGGGCTTAACAGACCAAAATTGTCTGTACCGATTGAAAAATTTTTCTAAGCATTTTCTTGGCATTCTAAAGCCATAGAAACCTCAATGACCCTTCTTTGGAGTCCCAAAAATTATTTTATGAATTTTCCCTTGGGTCTAGGGCTCCTAGTTACGAGAACCACAACTTTCCACTAGGTTACCCATCGCTAGGGCACCGGCTCATTTAACTTGGTTGTATTTTATTTCTAAAATTTTTCCTAAATTTTTCTTATTAATATTTGAGTTAATTATGATTCCTCACTTTAGTTTAAATTTTTTCCAGATGTTCTAGCTGTTCGGACCGACACTGGTCACCGGAACAATAGAATGTATGAAGTTACTATAGGGAAGGTGTTACACATTGTCAGTCCTTAAAAATCCATATGTGTTGTTTTCTCATGTCTGTCTCACATTTCTATGTTGCTTTTAGTCTGAATAATGGTCCATAATACTTTACCCAGTGGTTTTCGTTTATTTCTTACTGGTTTCATCTCATTGATGTGGCCCAACCGCAAGTGCACGGGTCGTACAAGTAATACAGTAAAGATATCGTTCCCACGAGGAGTTGTGTTAATGATTGAATTTTTGATATAAAAAGTTGACTAAATTGAACTAATTTCAAAATTAAAACAATAGATTGAATGGCTATTGGAGTATGAAATCTATATGTGCAAAATTAATAATTTATCTAACAATGTATTAATTAAACTAAAATTGCATCAAATTGAAATAAGCAAGTTCAAATATGGCAGGGTTTAAAATGGCAAGCAATTAAATTCAATTGAAAATTAGCAATAATAAAAAGGCGATTCCGGAGTTCGGGATTTCATATTTGAGCTATTTTGGGATTTTAAATTGGTTATCCAATCTTGTGAAACTTATGGTTTTAAGGAGATTAATTCTTAAATCCTTCGAATACCCTTTCGAGTGAGACAAAGAGTGCCTTAATCAAACTAATCCTACTTTCGTGGAGTTAGAATTAATTAAGACCCATTAAGTTCTTTAATTAATCTGTGAATCCTCTTAATCCTTAGTCTATTTCTAGATCTAAGTTAATTAAGTCCAATTCCTTGATTATCTATCACAAAGCCTTCTCCTTTCGGTGCCTCAACCATGGATTAAGAACATCACTTAATGGGATCCTACACTAAGCATGTCATTAAGCACATAAGAAATGAATAAAACTCATTAAGACCACAAAATATGGATTACCCAATCAAAATCCACAAAATATCTCAAATATTACAACCCTTACTCCAGAATCAAAGGTAAACTACTCACTACCCATAATCCTTACAAGAAAATCTGAGTTTATATGAAAATAAGCTTCAATCTAAGCTAAGAAACAAGAAATTAAACACTAGAAATGTAGGAAAAATATAAGGAAAGAAAGAAATCTGCAAATCTTGGTTGAAAATGGTGTGGAAGGTGAAAGTGACTCTTCAAATTCTGCCTCTCCTCTCCCTTTCCTTTTCTGCTCCTTGTCTCCCTCTTTTTTCTCCTTTTCTAAAATGGGAAATGGGACTATATATAACATTTTCTGACATGGAGCCCTAAAATAGTGTGTTTGAGGAGGGATTTTCTGAGGGAATCTTCTGCCAGCTCATTAATGAACTCTTTATGGGACTGCATAAGTGGACTGCATAAGTCATGCAGTCCCTTATGCGCGATTGTTCTGGGTCACTTATGCAGCGCATGACTTGGTGCATAGGTTATGCACAATTCCGTGAGAGTGCATAAGGGAGGCGTGAATGTGCATAAGCTATACAGTCTTCTTATACACATTTCGGCAGGTATTGGAACAGTGATTTTTCTCCTTATGCAGATCTGCATAGCTTATGCGGCAAGTTATGCACAATATGGTCAATGCACATTTCAGCTTGAAAACTTATTTTTGACATCTTTGGCTGTAGAAGTCACTCCTCAATGGTAAAATTTCTCTTCAGTCCTTCAAAAACACCATTTTTCCTACAAAACAAA
Source organism: Hevea brasiliensis (assembly GCF_030052815.1). NCBI lineage: Eukaryota > Viridiplantae > Streptophyta > Magnoliopsida > Malpighiales > Euphorbiaceae > Hevea > Hevea brasiliensis. The sequence continues at coordinate 12,947,827 of NC_079504.1, forward strand.
GTAAAAATTGCAAATTAATCTAAAATTGACAATTATGAAAAACTAACTAAATAGCTAATGAAATTAGCTAAAAATGACTAATAATAAAATAAAATAGCTATGAAATTAGACCTAAATGACTATGCAAAATGTATGCATCAAATACCCCTAAACTCAAGCTTTTGCTTGTCCTCAAGCAAACTTTAAAATGTGACGCAAAAAATTTTAGGGGTGCCTTATCCAAAGAGCTATGAAAATCACCTATTAAAGTAACTTAACACACCTTCAGCCATACTAGCAATCCATATACCCATCCTTCAAAATGCAAAGAATTTAATGCTTATCCAAGCTTTCACCGCTTAGCCATCAAGTCAATTATCATTCAAAATCCCCAAACCAACAAATCAAAAGAGAAAGTCATGCTTAAAAGGAATTCTAGGACAATCAATAGGCAAAGTGTCTCTATATAAAATGATGGAATTAAATGAATGGATAGATAATTTCCCAATCCCATAGGCAAATTCCCTACTCCTATCTCCACTAATGTAACAAGTACTATCAAGAGATCAAAGGTCTTTTTAGGGATGTAATGGGGCCATGGGGTTCAAAATGAGGCTAAGAAGAAAGATGGGTAAAAGGATTCAAAGCATGAGAATATTTTCAATTTTGAAACATAAGGTACACTTTATTATATATTTTTTTCTTTTTCTCTTTTTTTTATATATATGTGGAAGAGAGAAATACACAATGAGGATTGTCAAGTGCTAGCATATTTTACAAAAACACATAAAATGGAGGGACATTTTGATACTTTAAACTTGTATTTTGCATTTTCTTTTGATGCTTGTCCCTAAAATTTGCCACCCCAAACTCATTTTCTTTTAATACTTTGGGTGGATTTCTTTCATTTTGAATGACAATGGTGAAAAACACATATACTAGCACTTTTTACAAGATAACAAGCATTTCTTCTCCCTTTTATTGTATTTATTTTTTGTCTTTTTTTTTAATATATATATGTACCTAATGTTGTAAATGATTATTCTCATGAAAAGGGTTGGAGTGTTTGATTCATTGGCTAGGTAACAATAAGGATGTCAAGAAAAAATTAGGGATAAAAAGGCTCAAAGGGATTTGCAAGGGTAAATTTTAATTGGGAAAAAGGGCCAAAGGTTTAAATCAAAGAATGCCTAATCATTTCTCTTTTCAAGTACAAGCTGGTATTTCGCTTTGAAAGGTTTAGAAAATTTGTTCTAGGATTGGTGAGACATCATTTGACTACCTTATATCCAATAATTCCCTCTAAACACTTCCATCTCCAAATGACTAGTTGGGTGACTTTTTGGCTAAGAAGATATAGGCAAGAGATAGACACTTCAAAACCTTGCACCTCTTAGGAAACTTTCAATCCACAAACCCAACTAAAGGGTGAGTCAAATCACTCTCATAGGCAACTTTTCAAAACTCAAGGGATTTGGCAAAAGATTTTAATGCATGATGTATGATTCTTAAAAACGAGTAATGCATTAACTAAATGGAGGAAATCTATTTGTCTATTTGTGTGCAATGTGTACAATTCTAAATTGTGTAAAATGTGTGTGTAAATGTGTAATGTATATGTATGTAAGGATGTATATGTAAAATATTTACAATATATGTAAATGGAATAGGATGAGATGCTCTATACTCAAAATGTGAAAAATGAAGCAAAAATCAAAATGTGCACCCCCAAACTTAAAATTGGACATTGTCCTCAATGTCTCAAGTAATGCATTATCAAAACTCAAAGCAAATAGGAATTACCATGAATTGTGAAATGTTAAGAGCAAAAAGAAAAGGTTACCTGGTATAGAGCAGATGAAAATTCAAGATATAAAGGGATGCATAAGAAGCTGCACAGGTTATGCAGAGTAAAGTGCTGTCCAAAACAGGTGCATAAGCCATGCGGTTCTGCATGAGTGGCAATAAGAACTACACAGGCTATGCAGAACATTTGCATGAGGGAATGACAGCCTGTGCAGATCTGCATAAGTGGCATAAAGGGTTGCACAGGCTATGCAAGATAATTGCATAAAGGAATTCACAGCCTGTGCAGTATGTGCAAAACCTGCTGCAAGATGCTGAGCAAGGACAAATGTGCAACCACCAGTAGAAGCATGCAAATATAGACAGAGTATGGACAAATATGCACAAAAAGGGCAATAAGTGCAATGAAAATCAAAGAAAACTAATGTAAGAGCTATCCAATAAAACTTAAAAAAAAAACAGAATTCAAAACAAACTAATTCAAAACAAACAAACATAATTCAAAACAAACTACAATTGTTTGAACATATTTACAAAGAAAAGGTCCTACAAGATTGAACAAAAGTAAAACAGAAGCTAATCTAGTTCTATTATTTTGCCCTTCTCCAAAGATGTTGCTAAGGGGCTGGTGGCTGCTGCTTGCTGTCAAAATGATGGTGCTGGAGGAGGTGATGGAGGTGGAGGTGGCATTCCCAGAAAGATCATGAGCTGCTTCATCATCTCCTTCAATTCTTTCTGCTTATCTCTGGTTTCCATGACAAGGTCAAATAGGTGATCATGACGATCCTTGAGGGTATCAAGACCAGTGTCAAGCTTCCTATCCACAAAGTATATATCATCACTAAGCCTTTCAAGATAGGTAATAAGGCTTTAGTGTTGAATGCAGGAGGGGCTGTGGATGAGGAGGGTTCAGCTGTAGGAGGTGTGGGCTTAGCAGAAGCTGCTGGGGTGTCCTGTGCAGATTGAGGGGGTGGGGTAGGTTCGTGAGAGTCTTTGTGGGACCGATGGGACAAAGTTGGGCTTCGATTGTGCAGTGGGTCTGGCCACTGGTTGTGCAATGTCGAATATGGCAAATCAACCTGCTTTTGGATAGGTGTGCAGCATCAAAATATAAGGTGTCCACAAGTGCTGGTATTGGATGCTCTTCAGGATTAAAACCAAAATGCTTGGCTATTACAGTTATGAGCCCACCCAAAACAATGTCACCTATGGATTTAATAGCAATATGCAACACATGCTCACAAAAGAAATAACCAGGAGAAACCTTGACCTTGTGAAAAGCACACCATAACATGAATAATTCAGATTTCCCCACAGCACTAGAACTAGTCCCTCTGCCTAAAATAGTGCTAGTAATCAGCCTATGAATGAACCTAAGTGCAGGGTCAAGTATTTGAGAGGTTTTTGATCTGCCAGCAGAGAAAGTCTGAGGTTGGTTTGTGATGATTCTCCAAAATTGGGCAGCATTCCAAATACTCTTATTTGCTACCTCTACCCCAGTATGTGGCACTCGAAATAGCCCATCAATTGCAAACCCAAAAATGCTATGAAATTGGTCCAATGACAGCTCTCTATTTTGCCCCAAACATCTAAATTTAATAATTGGCTTATGGTCTACATCATGCAATTTGAGGGTAGCAGAGAATGAAGAAATAAACTCCAAAACTAGAGTTGGATAAACTATCTCCTGCTTATGCACAAATTCCATCCAACCCATACCATCAAGATATGCAACTACATTGTCAAATAAACCAAGAGATTGTAGAGAATCGGCAGAAATATACCTAGTGGGTTGTACCCTCCTATCCTTGAGTCTCTTAAAAGCTGCCTTTTGAATTGTATCAGGAAGAGGCCAAGGTAACTTTGATACCTGTGAAGCTACTGAAATTGGCTTTTTGCTAGAAGAGGGTGTGGAGGCTGAAGCTTTTGGCTTTTTGGGTGGTGGTTTCGACAATGGGGTGGGTGGTTCCTTGCGTTTGGATAGAGGAGGTGCAGAGGACATGGGCCTAGTGGATTTCGACCTGATTTTTCGTTTATACGTGATTGTGGAGGGTGGTGGGGGTGTCGCTTGTGGAGGGGAATCGGGATTGGGAGGTAGCGTTGACAATGGTGAAACCTGAAGAGGGGAAACTGGACGGGAATGGGGAGGCGACTCCATGGGATCCCGATAGTGAGAATGGAGGAGGTGAGGGAAAAGAAGAAAATTGAAGAATAATGAGAATTAGGGCAAATGTAGTGAGAATCGAAATGGAGAAAAAGGTGTGAGGAGGAGTTATGTCGGAATGAGGATCGTGAGAGGGGAACAGTGAACAGGGATATCGGGGGGGGGGGGGGGGTGAAGGTGGGAAAGAAAAAAAATTTGCCGAAAAGAAAAGTTTGATTTAAACGGGTTTTGTAAAAACTGCATAAGGGGAAAGTGAATGTGCATAGCTTATGCAAGTTTCGCCTTGTTTTGAAGTTCAGAAAAATATGTCATGCGGATAAGCTATGCACTCTCCTTATGCACCTCTCGGCAGCTTTTGGAATTTGGGAAGTGAAGTTATGCGGGAGTGCATAAGTCATGCACTCCCCTTATGCACCTCTCGGCAGCTTTTAAAATTTGGAATATTCGGTTATGCAGTAGTGCATAGGTTATGCACTCTGCTTATACAGGTCTCGGCAGATTTTGGGATTTTGGGTTGGTGGTCATGCAGTTGTGCATAAGCTATGCACTCTGCTTATGCACCCCTCGGCAGGTTTGGAATTTTTGGTTGGTGGTCATGCAGTTGTGCATAAGCTATGCGCTCTGCTTATGCATCCCTCGGCAGAGAGAGAAAATGCAGAATTTGAAGTTATGCAAATGTGCATAAGTCATGCACTCACCTTATGCAAGTTTTGACAGATATGAAATTTGACAAAATAAGGTTATGCAGAACTGCATAGGCTATGCACTCTCCTTATGCACTTGCAATAAAGGTGAAAAATGGCAAGAATTGTGGTTATGCAGGATTGCATAAGCTATGCAGTTGCTTATGCACAATTCAACAAGATTAGGATTGCAATAGAATATGATTTGCAAGTGTGAAAAATACCCTAAAATGAAGAAATATAATTCTATGAAGCATAAACTATGAGAAATTTTCACCAAAAACACATCAATATATACAAGGTCCATCAAAATTTCATCACACAAGCATGTAGAAATGGATCCTACATAAAAGACCTTTGTGAACCATGCCATTTTTACTCAAATTCTGCAAATCAACACTTAGCACAATAAAAACTCAATAAAACCTGCATAAGATTGCATCTATCCACAAATGATGAAATGAACTCTCCAAGTTATGCCAAGAGAATGCAATATTGTCCATTTTGAATTCCACAACCCAAATAAGCTCATAACTGCAAAAATGGCTCACTTACCACCATATTAACATTAAAAGCACATATACTTAAAAGTTACACACCCAACCTCACCAAAAACACAAGCCATCTGCTGCAGACACCCTTTTTGCTGCAAATTTCATTTTTCCTCTGCATAAACCAGATAACAGCTCCTGCACAAGTTATGCAGTAACAACTAATCAGTTTTTGGGAGAGTTTGAAGGACAAAATTTTCAAGTTAAGAATCACTCCCCAGCAGTTCACCAACCTTCCTTCATTGAAATACATCTACAAGGGACAAGATTCAACAATGTCAAAAATTGAATTTGGGGAGATTCAAGATAAAAACAAAAGTAATGAAAGTAAAAGTAAATCAGCAAAAGCAAAATAAAAGGACTTGGGATGCCTCCCAAGAGGGCTAATTTATAGTCTTTAGCTGGACTTTTCATGAGTTTCACTGAAAAGAGGTGAGGGATTGGAGAGCTTGTAACAGCTTGCTCCTATTATTGGGTCTCCAGTTATGTAATGTTTCAATCTATGCCCATTGACCTTAAAATTCCCAGATTTTTCACTCCAAATTTCAATTGCTCCATAAGGGAAAACCTTAGAAACTCTATATGGACCAGTCCACCTTGACTTAAGTTTTCCAGGGAACAATTTCAATCTTGAGTTGAACAATAAAACTAAATCACCCTCTTTGAATTCCTTTTTCCTAAGATGCTTATCATGCTAAACTTTGGTTCTTTCTTTGTAAATACGGGCACTTTCATAAGCATCCATCCTCAGTTCTTCAAGCTCATTAAGTTGCAATAGTCTCTTTTCACCAGCTTGCTTAAGATCAAAATTCAAGGTCTGAATGGCCCAATATGCTCTATGTTCTAGCTCCACAGGTAAATGACAAGACTTACCATACACCAACCTAAAGGGAGTAGTTCCTATAGGGGTTTTGTAAGCTGTCCTATATGCCCATAAAGCATCATCTAGTTTGATAGACCAATATTTCCGAGAATTGTTCACTGTTTTCTCCAAGATATGTTTGAGCTCTCTGTTAGAAATTTCAACTTGTCCTGAAGTTTGAGGATGGTATGGGGTAGCTATCTTGTGCACTACACCATACTTCCTCATTAAGCTCTCAAATTGTTTATTACAAAAATGTGAACCCCCATCACTAATTACAGTCCTAGGAGCTCCGAATCTGCTCAAGACAAATTTCTTTAAGAATTTCACTACCACTCTAGCATCATTAGTTGGAGTTGCAATAGCTTCCACCCACTTTGACACATAGTCAACTCCAACTAGAATGTATTTACTACCAAATGAAGGAGGAAATGGCCCCATAAAATCTATTCCCCAGACATCAAATAATTCTACTTCAAGAATACCATTTAGGGGCATTTGATCTCTTTTTGACAAATTTCCACTCCTTTGGCATTTATCACATTCTAATACAAATTTCCTCACATCCTTAAAAAGATTTGGCCAAAAGAAACCAGCTTGCAAGATTTTACTAGCTATTTTAGAGATTCCAAAATGTCCTCCATAATCAGAAGCATGGCAATGATGCATAATACTCTGTGTCTCTTCATCAGGAATACATCTCCTTATTAAACCATCACAGCATCTCCTAAAGAGTAAAGGATCATCCCATCTATAAAACTTCACCTCATGTAAAAACTTTTTCTTTTGTTGCCATTTCATACCTAGAGGTAAAACTCCACAAGATAGATAATTCACAAAGTCTGCATACCAAGGTAGTTTAGCAACAAGAGAGAAAAGTTGTTCATCCAAGAAAAACTCATCAATAGGGATTTCATCCAATTCTTCATCATCCAATTTCAATCTACTAAGATTATCTGCAACTACATTTTCAGCTCCCTTCTTATCTCTAATCTCCAAGTTAAACTCCTGTAGCATCAGAATCCACCTAATGAGCCTAGGTTTAGCCTCCTTTTTACGGAGCAAATACCTGATGGCTGCATGATCTGAAAATATAACCACCTTTGAGTCAATTATGTAAGGTCTGAACTTTTCCAATGCAAAGACAATTGCTAAAAATTCCTTTTCAGTTGTTGCATAATTTGTTTGAGCCTCATCCAGTGTTCTACTAGCATAATAAATAGCATAAGCCTTTTTGTCCTTTCTTTGACCAAGAACAGCTCCAATTGCATAGTTGCTAGCATCACACATAATTTCAAAAGGTAGGCTCCAATCAGGTGGTTGCATGATCGGTGCAGTGATAAGAGCTTGCTTCAACCTGCAAAAGGCATCCAAACACTCTTGGTCAAATACAAATGGTGTGTCATTACTTAACAAATTAGACAAAGGTTTAGCTATTTTAGAAAAATCCTTGATAAAGCGTCTGTAGAACCCGGTATGTCCTAGAAAACTTCGAATTCCCTTGACATTGGTAGGAGGAGCCATCTTCTCTATCACTTCAACATTGGCTTTATCAACCTCTATTCCTCTGCTAGATACCAAATGTCCAAGCACTATCCCTTTCTGAACCATGAAATGACACTTTTCCCAGTTTAACACAAGGTCAGTATATGCACATCTCTGCAAAACTTTAGAAAGGTTAGCCAAGCATATGTTAAATGAAGATCCATATACAGAAAAGTCATCCATAAAAACCTCCATTATATCTTCAATGAAATTTGAGAAGATTGCCATCATGCACCTTTGAAAAGTGGCTGGTGAATTACACAACCCAAATGGCATCCTTCTATAAGCAAAGGTTCCATATGGACAAGTGAAAGTGGTTTTCTCTTGATCATTTGGATGGATAGGGATTTGGAAAAAACCTGAGTATCCATCTAAATAGCAAAAATAAGAATGCCTAGCCAGTCTTTCTAACATCTGATCAATGAAGGGAAGTGGAAAATGATCTTTTCTAGTGGCTATATTTAATTTTCTATAATCTATGCACATTCGCCAACTAGTCACTGTTCTAGTGGGAATTAATTCATTATTTTCATTTTTGACAACTGTCATTCCACCCTGTTTTGGGACAACATGTACTGGGCTCACCCAAGTACTGTATGAGATGGGATATATGATCCCTGCATCAAGCAACTTCAAAATTTCCTTCTTAACAACTTCTTTCATACTTGGGTTCAACCTTCTCTGATGTTCAATAGATGGCTTACAATTTTCTTCCAAAATAATTCTATGCATGCAAAAGTGTGGGCTTATTCCCTTAATGTCATCTATGGTGTATCCTAAAACTTTTCTGAATTGCCTCAACACTCTTAACAACTTATCAACCTCTAAGGTACTCAAGTTTGCATTTACAATTACTGGATAAGTGTTATTAGTGCCAAGAAATTCATACCTGAGTTGAGAAGGAAGTTGCTTAAGTTCTACCTTAGGTGCATCTTCTTCCTTGAATGATGGTTGCTTAGATTCGACTTTTTCCTTTTGTGTGAGTTGAAAAACTGGAGCAGAAATGAATGGTGGACTTCCCTCTAGATGTTGAGCATATGCAGCCACATGAGGGTTGTCATAGTCTATGCCTTCTCCATGAACCAAACAATTTTCAAGTGGATCTTCTGGATATCTTTTTCTGAAGTGTTCTTCAACTAGCTCATCAATGATATCAACTCTTAAGCAAGTATTAGCTTCAGAATGATGCTTCTTCATAGTGTTATTAATATTGAAAACCAGTTGCTCTTCACCAACTCTAAGAGTCAATTTTTCTCCCTTAACATCAATTAATGCTCCTGCTGTAGCCAGGAAAAGCCTCCCCAAAATGATTGGAATATTAGAATCTTCCTCCATGTCCAAGATGACAAAATCAACAGGTATGTAGAACTTCCCAACCTTTAGAGGCACATTCTCCAAAATCCCTTCAGGATACTTAATTGATCTGTCAGCTAGCTGAAGAGAAATGTGGGTTGGCTTAAGATCTCCCATATTAAGCTTCTCATAAATGGAAAGGGGCATAAGGCTTACACTAGCCCCTAAATCACATAAAGCTTTTGTAGAACATGATTCACCAATGTGGCATGAAATTGAAAAACTCCCTGGATCCTTGAGCTTTGGAGGAAGTTTCCTTTGGAGGATAGCACTACATTCCTCAGTTAAGGCTACAGTTTCATGGTCTTCAAGTCTCCTCTTATTTGAGAGAATCTCTTTTAAGAATTTTGCATAAGAGGGCATTTGTGAAAGAGCATCAACAAAAGGCACATTTATGTATAGCTTCTTCAAAACCTCTAAAAACTTTCCAAATTGCTTATCAAGCTTGGCTTTGTGAAATCTTTGTGGAAAGGGAAGCTGTGGCTTGTAGGGCTCAGGAGGTATATACTTCTCTTCCTTCTCTTCAATTTTCTCTTTACATTTTTCTGCACTCTCTTGTTTTTCACTCTCTTATTTTTCACCCTCATCAGTTTCTTTCTCATTTTCTCTCTTCTCACTATTTTCACTCTTATCATTATTTACAACTTTCCCACTTCTTAAAGTAATAACTTGACACTGCTCTCTTGGGTTTTCTGGTTGACTTGGAAGCTTACCAAAAGACTTGGTACCTGAGGAAGATGCTTGTTGTGCAAACTGATTTTCTAGCATTCTGTTATGTGTTTGCATCTGTTCTAGCCTTGCTTTCATCTCTCTCATCTCCTCATCATGCTTATTTTGGTTGGCAAGAATCTGTTGTAATAAAGCTTCAGTGGTGGAACTTTGTTCTTGCTGTTTTGGTGGAGGATTCATATTTTTCTGCTGAAAATTAGGCAATGGTTGCCTATTTTGCTGATATGGAATTCCTTGTTGCTGTAGTGGTTGAAAATTCTGATTTGGGACTTGATTTTACTGATTTCCCCATGAAAAGTTGGGATGATTCCTCCAAGTTGGATTATAAGTTTGAGAATAAGAATTCCCCATTTGCTTGTTTCCATAATTACCAACATATGCTGCTTGCTCTCCATAGTCTACTCCACAGCTGGTAGTTCCCTCTGCATAAGCCACTTGTTGTGAACTTCCAGATGATGATGATGAACTAACCAACATACTCAAATCTTCCATCTTCTTAGCCAAAACATTTGTAAGTGCATCAAACTTTGCATTAATCATGTTGAACGGATCAAGATCATACATTCCAATGACTTGCCTCCTTTGAGTTGGAGCTGGTCCTCTTGGACTACTCCAAAGATGAGTATTCTTTGCAATCTTCTCCAATAGCTCATAAGCTTCATCTTCATGCTTTATAATAAATTCTCCTCCTGTTTGAGCATCAATTATCCCTCTGATTGCAGGAGTAACATTGGTGTAAAAATTCTGATTTATCATCCATTTCGGAATGGCATGATGTGGGCATTGTCTCTCTAATTCCTTCCATCTCATCCATGATTCATAGAGAGTTTCATCTTCTCTTGGTCTGAAAGCTGTCATTTGATTCCTCAATTCTTGAGTTTTCAGTGGAAAATATTGTGCAAGAAATGCATCAGTGAGTTGCTCCCAATTTGTAATGGAGTTGTGAGGTAAAGAATCAAGCCAATCCAATGCTCTATCTTTCAAAGAGAATGGGAATAGCTTCAATCTTGCTGCATCATCAGATACTCCAGGTTGTTTTTGCATGTCACAGATCATAGCAAACTTCTTCAGATGTGTGTGTGGATTTTCAGAAGGATGTCCCCCGAATTGGGAATTTTGAATCATTTGAAGAACTCCAAAATCCATCTTGTAGCTATTTGCATCAATTCTTGGTCTTGTTATGCTCTCTCTTAAATCATCAAAACGAGGAAAAGCATGATCCATCATACTTCCCCTAAGCACATTAGCATTAACAACCTCTTCACCTTGGGCTGCATTTTCATTGTTTCGATCATTTCCAGCATTAACACCAATTCTCATTCTTTCATCAGCCATGACTTCTTCTAATTCAGTTTCTCTCAGAGCTTCTTTTCTTTTCCTGGTTTCTTTCTTGTTGGCTTTACAAAATTTCTCAATTTCAGGATTGAACAATAAGGATGTGTCACTTGTGCTTTTTGTTCTTCTCATAAAAGATTAAAAGTACCTGAAAAAGAACAAACAAACACAAAATGAAAAGATAACAAAGATAAAACTATAAACAACTAAAATAATCAAGAATTCAATCTTAAACAAACAACTCCCCGGCAATGGTGCCAAAAACTTGATGTGGCCCAACCGCAAGTGCACGGGTCGTACAAGTAATACAGTAAAGATATCGTTTCCACGAGGAGTTATGTTAATGATTGAATTTTTGATATAAAAAGTTGACTAAATTGAACTAATTTCAAAATTAAAACAATAGATTGAATGGGCATTGGAGTATGAAATCTATATGTGTAAAATTAATAATCTATCTAACAATGTATTAATTAAACTAAAATTGCATCAAATTGAAATAAGCAAGTTCAAATATGGCAGGGTTTAAAATGGCAAGCAATTAAATTCAATTGAAAATTAGCAATAATAAAAAGGCGATTCCGGAGTTCGGGATTTCATATTCGAGCTATTTTGGGATTTTAAATTGGTTATCCAATCTTGTGAAACTTATGGTTTTAAGGAGATTAATTCTTAAATCCTTCGAATACCCTTTCGAGTGAGACAAAGAGTGCCTTAATCAAACTAATCCTACTTTCGTGGAGTTAGAATTAATTAAGACCTATTAAGTTCTTTAATTAATCTGTGAATCCTCTTAATCCTTAGTCTATTTCTAGATCTAAGTTAATTAAGTCCAATTCCTTGATTATCTATCACAAGGCCTTCTCCTTTCGGTGTCTCAACCATGGATTAAGAACATCACTTAATGGGATCCTACACTAAGCATGTCATTAAGCACACAAGAAATGAATAAAACTCATTAAGACCACAAAATATGGATTACCCAATCAAAATCCAAAAATATCTCAAATATTACAACCCTTACTCCAAAATCAAAGGTAAACTACTCACTACCCATAATCCTTACAAGAAAATCTGAGTTTATATGAAAATAAGCTTCAATCTAAGCTAAGAAACAAGAAATTAAACACTAGAAATGTAGGAAAAATATAAGGAAAGAAAGAAATCTGCAAATCTTGGTTGAAAATGGTGTGGAAGGTGAAAGTGACTCTTCAAATTCTGCCTCTCCTCTCCCTTTCCTTTTCTGCTCCTTGTCTCCCTCTTTTTTCTCCTTTTCTAAAATGGGAAATGGGACTATATATAACATTTTTTGACATGGAGCCCTAAAATAGTGTGTTTGAGGAGGGATTTTCTGAGGGAATCTTCACACTCATTAATGAACTCTTTATGGGATCAGCATAAGTGGATCGCATAAGTCATGCGATCTCTTATGCGATTTCAGTTGTTCTGGACACTTATGCGAAACTGCATGACTTGGTGCATAGGTTATGCACAATTCCGTGAGAGTGCATAAGGGAGGCGTGAATGTGCATAAGCTATGCAGTCTTCTTATGCACATTTCGGCAGGTATTGGAACAATGATTTTTCTCCTTATGCAGATCTGCATAGCTTATGCGGCAAGTTATGCACAATTTGGTCAATGCACATTTCAGCTTGAAAACTTGTTTTTGACATCTTTGGCTGTAGAAGTCACTCCTCAATGGCAAAATTTCTCTTCAGTCCTTCAAAAACACCATTTTTCCTACAAAACAAAGTAAAAATTACAAATTAATCTAAAATTGACAATTATGAAAAACTAACTAAATAGCTAATGAAATTAGCTAAAAATGACTAATAATAAAATAAAATAGCTATGACATTAGACCTAAATGACTATGCAAAATGTATGCATCACTCATCTGTTAACATCCTTATCCCACAATTTTGAGCTCCATGATTGGGCTCTTAACACTGTCATAAGTTAACTTACTTCGAAGCTCGTGCTTTTATGTGTTTATGCTATAATAAATATTTTTCCTAGTGTCATTCCTTTACCATCCTCATCCTTACTTTTCTATTTACTTCTTTTTCCATTCCACAAATTAACTTTGATTATTTCATCTCTCAGTCTTATTTTCTTCCTTGACTTGACTATCGAGTCAAAATTTAGTACCTCTTAACATCCCTAATAAATTCACTATACTTCGATATTACTCTGTTTTGGTCTTCTGACCATTCTAGTCAGCGTTCTCTCACTGATATTCATAATGTTTCTTTATTACATTTGCACCAACTATACAAATTTTTACTTCCACATTTTTTTTATGACTATACTGAAATCTCTAGTCGTGTAGAAATTCCTGACATATCGTAGTTTGGGTTAGATAACTAAGTCAATGACTCTAGCTATCTTATAACTATAACCTTTCAATCTTCTAACTTTAGAGTTTTAAATCCCTAAGTAGGATTTTCAAACTCATTTTCAATAATAAAATTTTGTACTGGCATAATTATACCAAAACAGATATTATTTGCAACTATTCTTATCTTGGTGTACTATCGAGTAGTACGTAGCTCTACACAATAATCTCAAGTCACTACTGTAATCTGCAGCTTACAGTACAAACAATAAGAACATTGATAGTTACTACGATACATCCTCAATATATTAAACTTTCCTATATCTTATCCTTCTCAAATTGAATAATATTCGAAACTTATTTTGATTATAATATCCATTGATAATTACTAACAGTAACATCTTTGCCCTCATCTAGAGCAATTATATTACTGTAACTTACTTTTAGGTCCTCTTTCTTTATATTAAATAGGCTCACCAATTAGCTTTATAATTTATGGTGTGCTAGAAAATACTTTTCACTGACAAACTCTTCCAAAATTAATGTTAATCACACTTATTATCGTAGTTTTTATCCTAAAGGGCTAGTCACTAATACCTCAAAATTTATTCCCATATAGAGGAATAATAGCATAACATATAATTCTAATACTAACATACAAATAAGTAGTGTTGGGATCAAACAATAACTAATTATTTCTTCCAAAAATTAAGAACTTACTAGCAGCTACATCCGAAGTTTCTGCTCTTTCTCCTTGGCGCATAGTGAATGCTCTGACAGGTGCACTACTATGTTTGGGTTAATTCATTGTGCTATGATTGTGAGGAGTACCAACTCTATTTCTATCTCAGTCCTGACCGCCTGTGTGTGAACTTTGAAGAGCAGATCGATGTGCTCTAGTACAATCTCTAGCAAAATGTCCGCGTTCACCACAATTATAGCAGGCTCCCATGGCCTTACGACAAATACCCCCGTGTAACTTGCCACATACCTCACAGACACGAATAGGGTAGAAACTTCTGATTCTTTGCCGACTGGTTCTCGATTACTTCTGTCCTGAAGATCCGCCTCTGTCATATCCATGAGTTTGGGGTTCCTTAAAATCTTTTCTCTTCCCTAAACCACTACTCGAACTCTGACCCATAGGTTTCTCACTCTTCTCTATCTCATGCTGCCCTTGTGGGGGTTGGGTCTGTACTTGGAGTTGGGCTGACAAACTATCAGCCATTTGTTGAAAGAAAGTGGCCAGTTGCTAGGCCATTTGTGTGGTAATTTATACCAGTAGAACTGGTATAATTGGGCCTTAGACACTCTAAGGAGCTAAGGCCTCACCTTGTACTTTCGTCGTCACAGACAGTTCTATTGTCCCATCGTTCTCTTCCATATCTTTTCACAGGATTTTTTATTTTTTGTACAACCAACATAAGGAGATTTCTCCCCGTCAGTTCATATTTATGATGTAAATGTACCATATGTATCAAACATTTGAGCAGTTATATTTACCGATAAAATATTTCAAATTCACAGTTCAAAAATTACTTTAAAACTTGCTCTGATGCCACTAAACATGTCACACCTTACTCTTCCATAAGACATAATATGCTCCCATAGTACACCTAATGAATTGCCATACTTCACCTATCGGTAACCCATTAAATATACTATAAGGGATTTAAAAATAATTTCTGATCATTTTTATAGTGGTGGGAACGTTGAATATTTATTAAAAAGACTTTAATTGAAATTTTCGTCATGGATCAAATCATCGATTAAAATCTAGCGTTACGAAATTTTTTCAAAATTTCGGCAGAGTACCAGCTGTATTTTGAGAAAACAGTTCTTCAAAACCTGAAAAGAAAAACACTTCCAATATTTTTCCTCAACCACAACTCTAATAAACTCAATTTCATTTCCCAATTCAATACAGGCAACTCAATTCAATTTTCAAGTCAAACTCATCATAAAGGAAACAATTCATTCATACCAAACTTAGAAAGAATGTTGAATATTGCATTCATTAAGGTAATAAAATTAATATTACAAAACTATACAGCTAAATAAAAATCTCGAATTTACATTACAATAATTTGCATTTAGTTACATACCAAAATAATATTACAAAAATTCTTGTGCAATTGCTCAAATAAATTACATACATATAATTATATGCATACATCAAAATCTAACATACAAGGTGTACCTATGATATACTCGGAGCTAATCCCAATGAGTCTTCAAGGAATCTTACTCAGTTGTTCTATAGTCCTTTCACATGTGACAGCATACAAAGCTATCGCTGAGTGGTGAACTCAGTGGTGCACAACTATAATTTTAAGTATATATAAAAAATATATATACAGTGACAATTCATAACAAAAATTGGAAATGTTGATTTCTTCAAAAATCATAAAATCAAGTCAATATTTTCAATTGCACAAATCAAATAATTAAGTGATCTTAGTCAATAATTAAAATTTTTTCAATCGTAATTGGTCATTTGAAACAATTTCATCAACTATGAAAATAGTTATTACAAAACAAATAGTCTCTTTTAAATCAATTTTACTCAAATAACAGTTTAAAATCACCATTTCTCACTTTCCAAAACCATTTTTTATCTCACTAACTATGCCGGACTAATCCGTAAAGGCCATCTTCAAAGTGATTCTAACTCCCTATGGTTGGGGAGATCGAATCATCGTGCACATTACAACACCACAACAGTGTAACTTCCGAAAAAGCCATGAGAAACTTAGATCTAACCTCTAATAAGAGGAGAATCTAAGCATGTGCACGTACCATGGTAATCAAAACAAAGCTAACTCCAGTGTCTCCTTAACAAATGAGGGACAGGTAATAACCTAGTCAAGCATCTATAGTGAGATATAAAATACATCATGAATCTTTTTGTCCTTTTTGTGAGCATAAATCACAATACAATTCAAAGTCAATTCCAATATCCAATAAATTTTTTTTATGCCAATCACAATTCAAAACATATTTAATCCATTTCACATGTTAAGTATAAACCATTTTTCAAATCAAATTTTTCATGTAAACCATGTAAAAATATTTCAATTAAAATTTTTTCGAAGCCAGTTTCATTCAATTCATAACAAAATAAAATCATAATTAATTTCATTTTCTAAAACTAAACTCATTCATACCATAACACATTTCAATAATCATTGAAATAAATTCAATAATTGGTAAACATAATACATAAAGAAACTAAAATCATTTAATCAAATAAAATATGCAAAACATGAACAACTTAAATTAGTTGTGCACAAACCTCTTTTGTTGACTCAATTTACTCAAATTTTTGTTTCTCCTTTGAAGATCCCTTTCCAACTGAAACACATAAATTTAAAGTACTTCAATATCCATTTCTAATAATTAAATTCTAAAAATTTCTTTATAAACTTATCCTACCCATTACGATTTATAATTTTGGGTCCTTTACATTTTTATGTACAATGGCTCTATTCATGGCACTATTCAAATTAAAATGTTGACTTTTTCATGCTTAATAGGTTTATTAATTCTAATTGCACTCATATACCACATTTTGGGTGTCAATTTTGTTGGCATTGATTGCCAATTCAATTTTTAATTTCGCTAGGTGCAAATCCAAAAATTCAGTGTTGGGTTACTGTTTTCTACTATTCCATTGGTCTGGTTACTGTAGGAATTTGGCTAAGTGTCATTTATCAAAGTTGTTCCTTAATGTCTTAGCTTTAATTCTCTTTTTGAATCACTCCATTTGGAGTTTTGCAGCCCAAGTTATGCCTATTTTTCTAAGGCTGGCCAGATTGGTCCAAACTCAGAATTCTGGGCACAATTCTGGTTTTGGCAGTTTTGGTGTGCCGACTGCAGCTCACTTTTCGGATGGGTTATGGTCAGAATTTGGGTTTGTATTCTTCATAAAAGTTGTAGTGCTATGTCTCAGCTTTCCATCGATATAAAATTCAGGTCATTTGGACTTCCTACACCAAGTTATGGCTAAATGAACAAATACTATTCATTTGGTCATTTCTATACAGTGGCAGTGTGCTTTATCGAGATTTGACCTAATTTTACATCACTTTGTGTTCAGTTTTAGGGCAAGGTTTCTTCATCAAAATTGTTGCATTATGTCTTAATTTTCATCTCCACTTGGCTTCACACCAATTGGAGCAACCAATTTCTAGTTATACCTACTTGAATGGGTAAGGGTTTTAACCATTCAAACACATTCTAAATTACACCAATTAACCATTTTAAACCTCACTTAGGTCAAAGTACATTAATTTATCAAATTCTCAAAATTTTCTCCCAAAACCCTAAGGGTCAAGAATCTTAATTCTCAATTTCCTCAATTCATGAAATTAAAGTATACATTATGCATCTACACACTAATCTAAGCTTAAATATACTTTTAACTTCATAAAAATCAATCAAACCCTAGGGGATCTAATGGTGGCCGAATTTTCCCATGATTTCAATTCATAGAATTTTTTCAAAATTCTTCATGTAATTCTATCAAAAATAACTTAAATTCAATCAATTTTTACTAAAGAAGAGGATTAAATTACTTACCTCACTTGATGACTTTGAACTTCCAATTTTCCAATTTTTCTTTAATTTCACTTCTCCCAATCTCTTTTTTGAAGCTTAATTTGAAGACTTCTACAAGTTTAGTAAGAAATTTATGGGGAAATTTAGGGTTCTAAAAGCTCAAAATGAGCTTTAATGGAGGAAGGAAAAGAAAAAAAAATGAGAGAGAGAGTGGAGAGAGAAGGTGGCGTCAAGAATGAAGGAGAAGACCAAAATTATTTTTGTTTTTATTTTGATTTTATGCATATTTATCCAAAATTTGACTTAGTCAAATTAAGTCATTAAATTAAAATGAATTTTGAAGTCATGCATGATGTCATCTATGGTGATGTCATTATTCTAATTTTCTTTTCTTTTCTTTTTCTTTTTTTTTTCCTCACTTCTTCAATTTAATTATATATTTCACAATTTTAATTTCTCACATTTTATTAGACAGTTAGGTCATGAGTCACCTCTAAGGGTGAATTAACCAATTTGCCCCTCGCCGGACTAATCCAATTTACTAATAATTCTATATTTCCTTCAAAACCTTTATTTAATTATTTTATCTACTTATCAACTCTTTTCTGTGATTTTCTTTTTTCCACTAGCTTCGCAATTTTTCCTAGGACCGCGGTGTCACAATGCCCCATACGAAATTAGGGTTATAACAGATCTCGCAGTCACTTCCCGGTGTGGTCACCCATCGCTGTGACCCCCAGCTCATTTAACTTTTTATGTTTCATTTTTCTGATCTGTATTTAACCTTCGGGTAATCACTATTAATTTTTGTTCAGGGTTTTTCTAGGTGACTTAAATATAATTATAATTCTCTTAATTGTTCGGACTGACACCAGTTACCAGAACAGTGATTTGCACGGACTATGCATGGAGGGGTGTTACAGGGTAAAACCTACGGGTATCGCTACATGACTCCCTGCTACTTCCTAAAGGGTAAGAGAGCCCAGGTATAGGGCTAAAGTGTGTGAGGATAGTGTGTAGGTGATCAGTGTGTGAAGGGACACATTTACCTCTTCCTTATTCAGGAGAATTTAGACGAGGATTACTGCAATAAATCAAACAAAACGGTTAGAGAGAATAGTAATAATCAAAATATTAAGACTTTTGATTTTATAAGTTAACCCCCATAATTATCAATTTTAATTTATAAGAGCACATGATTAAATTTGCCTTTTGGACTTCTAAACCAGGGTTATTTTGGTTACTTCTCCAGTGGAGTCGCCAAACTGTTATAAGGGTTTTGCGGTCACCAGACGATTCTCACCGAAGTGAAAAAAGTAAGAAGTCGTCACTTTAATTTTGAGGAAAATTAAAGGAAACCATTAGTAAACATAAAAATTTAAAAATTTATAAAACTACTTCTAAAAAAGAGATTCTAGGTTTGGAGTTCGTTCACTGGTGGGGAAGGTGTTAGGCACCCCACCTCGTCCCTCAACGAGGGTAAGCAAATTTAACGATGTGCTCTTCATAACTTAATATTGATAATTTTGGGGTTGGAGTTATAGTGTTGGTCCCTGTTAAAAGGAACGTTTGATATTTCACCATTTTGGGTTTCCCAAGAACACGGGTATATGTGATGACCCTACAGTGAATTGGTGTTGTGTTTACTTGAATTGTTAAATATTTTATCAAATCTCTCCCTCTTTGAATTAGGACTCTAATTCTAAAGAAGTGTTATTTGGTCCCTAAAGATTCATAACGAGTGAGGAGGACTCTCGGCTCATACATTGTGTAACTGGCATTCAAATAACTAAGGGTGTGTGTTAGAATATTAGAATTTTGACTAAAAGAGATTTAGGAAAGGATTCTCTCCCGATCTCTTAAAATATTTTTATTAACACTTTAGCTAAGAGAATTCGGGTAAGGACTCTCTCCCATTTCTTAAAATATTTTTATTAGTACTTTAGCTAAGAGAATTCAGATTGGGATTCTCTCCCGATCTCTTAAAATATTTTTATTAGAATTTTAGTTAAGAGAATTCAGGTAAGGACTCTCTCTCGTTCTCTTCAAATATTTTAATTAGAATTTTAGCTAAGAGAATTCGGGTAAGGATTCTCTCCCGATCTCTCAAAGTATTTTTATTAGTACTTTTGATAAGAGAATTCGGGTAAGGACTCTCTCCCGATCTGTTAAAATATTTTTATTAAAACTTTAGCTAAGAGAATTCGGGTAAGGACTCTCTTCCGATCTCTCAAAGTATTTTTATTAGAACTTTAGCTAAGAGAATTCGGGTAAGGACTCTCTCCCGATCTCTTAAAATATTTTTATTAGAACTTTAGCTAAGAGAATTCAGGTAAGGATTCTCTCCCGATCTCTTAAAATAATTTTATTAGAACTTTAGCTAAGAGAATTCAGGTAAGGACTCTCTCCCGATCTCTTAAAATATTCTTATTAGTACTTTAGTTAAGAGAATTCAGATAAGGACTCTCTCTCGAACTCCTGTTTTGAAAAGTGAATTTAAAAGTTGTGAATGTTGATCCGAACTCTTCATCAATCTTCCACGCAATTCCACGATCTCTATGTTATCCGAACTCCTTTATTTCCACCCATATAGCTTATTGTCCGATCTTTTCTATTTCGGGTTTTATGTCTTATGATCTAAGTTTGTCTTGATTTTCCACTTTTTTTAGCTTATTGCCCAGACTTGCTTCGTTTCTTTTCAATCTCATAATTTACTCGTTCGAGCTAATCTCGTTCTTCGACCTCACAACTCATCCAAACCTTCTATATCAATCTAGAATTCATCTATTTTTCTAATTGTTTTCCTTATTTATTTGGGTCGAAATTTTCTGAGGCGTCACCTTTATCCATGCTCCTCATGGTAGTTATGGATCATTAGTGACCCGAACTTTCATTCATAAGAAATAAAAAAGAATTGAAATTAATTGTAAAACTTGCAAATAATAGGAAGCCAAAGGTAATATTTGTGACACAAGTCAAACTTGATACGTCCCTATTCTGAGAACTCAGTGTGACAAGACACCTTAAGAATACTCACGTCATGAACACAAACTAGCAATGTTTAGTGATGGGCGAGTTAAACGTTTACCTGTAGAGTGCTAAAACAATGGATGAATCAATACCGATGCCTTGCGAACTCTAGAGTTACTAAAGCTAAAATGAGGGAGTGACTTTAAGCTACCGAAGGAGATGACAATGGGGCTTTAATGACAAACTGCGATTGGGCTTCCAAGATGGTACATGGTTACTAAGGGTATAAATCATAAAACCTATAACTTTAGTGAAAAGATCCTTTAGAAAACTTGTTTTTAAAGTGTTTAGGAATTTCAAGGGTTGCAGAATGAAGGGCAATAGAACTATATCAAAATGCAGAGGTTTCCTGACGATAATCCCCTCCATTACTACAGTATTACATGCAAGTATTTATAGGGAATAGGTACTCAAAATGGAGGGTCAGGATTCCAATAGGAGGAGATGGAGGGCCCTGATTTAAAAGGACGTGATCCGACGCCTTAGAATTAAAGAGAATCAAGATTGAGGGTTGGGATTTAGTTCAGAATCTCTGTCCTTTCATTCCTTAATCGAACGATTAGAAATTCCACCTTACAGGATGGATCCAAAGGCTGGGAGCAAAAGATGTCGAATCAGTTATTCACTTTTGATATGAAAGTCTCAAATCTATCCTTACAAGTATGATCAACGGTGCAAATTGAGATGTGCTAGACTGCTTTAATCGTTTGAGATCCAATGGTGAGGAGTTAATCTTACAAATTTGAGGGTTATGCTTGAAAGTGATTTTGATTCTCCAAGCCCTTCGATCTCTATAGGTCATTTTTCAATTTAGCCGATCTCTTTTATAGTTAGTAGACTTGAGACCTCTTGCTTTGATCTTTCAATTTGACTCTTTCTGCATCTGGTTTCTTTTCTTCCCGATCTTAATTTCCAATCCCATTCTCATCTCCTAAAGCAATTAATTCTTTGATTACCGATGAACCGCTTTGAGTTCTGCATGCAATAAATGCCAAGGCCCTATATATATGTAGAGGAATTTCGTCCTTCACACACTCACATTCTCCCTTCTCCGGTGAATTTCTAATGTTTTACTTTTCTGCTCTTGACCTTTCTAGCAAGAATTTTTCTCATGACAACCATCTTGATTTTTTCTGAATGTTTTCCTTGCCCATCTCCTGAAAATGGACAATTCTGGCGATCAGAGACTTATGAGGGCGTCGTCTAATGACAATGAGGGAACTGGACTAATTGACCTATCAGGGTCGAAATTGACTACCGTGCCAATCTCGGATCAGTTTACTGGTATGACCAGCAGACCGATCTCTGACAAGGGAACCGCTAATTTCAATCTTGATATCGGTGAATGCCTCTTGGAGTTCATTTGGCTCCTAATCGCATCAGGGGTCCCGATTGTAGCTCGATTGTGGTCGATGACATCAACGAAGACACCGAGCTTCCCGTAGTCTTTGCCATAGTTGATGAGAGCTGCCCTCCCGATCTCCACGTATCTCTTGAACGGCATCTTAGAATTAGGAGTGGTCCGAACCGTAGGAGCAAGATAGGTAGAATGTAGTGAAGGGAAATTTGTAATTGTTGATCTTGAGAGATCACCCAAATGATGTAATCTGACCTTTTGGAAATGAAATGAAGTTTTAGTTATTCAAAATTGATTGTTTATTTTGTCTTATTATTACATTATTTTTTTGATCTCTTATAACTATGTCCGATCTGATCTTACAACTCACACTCATCGACCGATCTCTCACAACCGACGTTTAACTATCCGATCTCCCTGCCATGTTTCTAGAATTCACTTTTGATGAGTCATCAAAAGTGTCTAATTCTGCTAACCGATGCGTCTCTTGGGGCTTCGTGAACATTTAATGCTCGGGCAGGTATAAATAGGGAGGAGTATTGGCCATTTGCCTATTTATGCCATTTTCAGATTCCCTGAGCAACTATGACGTTCTCTCTCATTTTTTAAAGTTTTTCGACACCGATTTACACTTTAGTAAGAACTTTAATCTTTTTTTGATCAATTTTATCTTTATCTTTGAAAATGAGTGGTAACGAAGGTTAGAGAGCTGCAAGCCCTCCTTCTGTTCACATTTCGTGGACATCAAAGGAAGGTGATATAGTCAGACCAAGTGAGAGACTTAAACCTTCTACAGCCATTATCCCAGTCCATGGTCAAGTGACTAGGTCAAAACAAGCATCGACTTCAAGGAAAGAGAACTTACCCGTGGACGAGTTGCCATCAATCCTCAGGGAGATCGATCTCCAGTCCATTAGCCAAGAGTACAATCTTTTGATCGACTCCTTTGAACTTATTAGATGCCATGGCGATCTTCGGGCTGATCATTTCTTTAAAGAAATTGACCTGATCATGGTGTATGAAGAGCAATTAAAAGCCTGGCTTTGATTTCTCCTAGACGAATAAAGCCGTTCTGAAGTTTCACCATGTCTGTGTAGCCCAAGTGCATCCGAACTCCTGACGGACTCTGGTGGCCTTCAGAGGTCTATGCCGAGCTAAAAAGCTTGAGCCCATGGTGAAGGTTTTTGCTGAATTGCATAGGCTCGCTCAACGAAAAGGTGATGAATATTGGTTTTTCCAAGCCAAGCTGAACTGCGGGCTCTTCACCGATCTCCCTTCCTCGCTGAAGAACTAGAAAGATTAATTTTTCATACTGAGGAGCAAGGATCCAAATGGCTTTGAGGGCGTTCCATGTAGCTGGCAGTATTTAGTTCCTAAAGTACCAAAGAAGATCTCCCTAAATAAAGATGAGGATGCCGTACTGAAGGAGTTGAAGGATCAGGCGACCGCTCATAAGTATTCATGTTTGGATGTGGTTATGGTCGAACTGAAATGGTGGATGATGCGAGTGATCGCTTGTGAGGACTATGAGCTGTAACTCTCTAACCTCAGCCTTGGGATCGGTATAATCTAGACCCTTAGTCTCTTAACCTTGGTGATCTCACTAACTTGTTCTTTGTGCAGGTATGGTGGGAGGCGAGACTACAAAGGAAAGCCGCAAGCGAAAGAGGGAGCTTGCCCAGAAAGTATAAGAGATGAAAGTTGCTGCTGCTGCTGCCCAGACGCCGAAGCGGGACTTAATAGAAGTACCGAGCTCTTCGTTTCGACCTCCAGAGCAGTCAACCTCGGAGGTAAAGGTCATTCCTTCTCCACCTCGATAGGCCGAACCTCCACCTTCGCCAGTTTCTTCAAGTGCAGAAGGGGGGCCTTCCGGACCAGTTGTTAGGACGCTCTCCCAAGGTGCTTAGGTCCTTCTTTATTCTCTAGAAAGGAATCACTGAGTTCAAGGCAATCTTGATCTGGCTAAGGTCCTAGGCGCTACTATCTATTTTCAAGAAGATCGAAATAAGATGGCCCAGGATAGCATTGATGATCTCCTGACTCAGACGATGAGCTTGGGTTTGGAGACTATTGTGAACCAGCATATGATCAGAGAAAAGGCTCATCTCTTGAGATGAGAGATTATGAAAGCGGTTCAGGACGCAGCAACCACCAAAGCCCAACTCTCAACTGCCAATAATCACATCGCTAAGATATAAGATCGAGTGAAGTTTTATGAAAAAAGAATAGCCGAACTGGAGCTAGAACTTGAAGATGTTCGGGTTTGCCGATCTGCCGATCTCGCTCGATTTACTAAAGAGATCAAAGCAAAAGAAGAAGAGGCCCTGGCGAGAGAGGCTGGTGCTTATGTGAATGCTCATGGCGATCTTCTGGCCGAGCTCGTGAAGCGCTATCCTGAAGAAGACTTCTCCTGAATGGAGGAGCTCATCCGGAGAGCTGAAGATGAGAACGAGGAAGAGCCTGAGAGGGAGGGGAGAGAGAATGTTGAGATAAAAAATGTAACTGAAGAGCATGTTAGGGAAGACCCTCCTTCCGAATAAATTTTGTACAATTTTCTTTGGAATGAATTTTAATTTCTTCAGTGATTGGTTCCTGATGAGATTGGAAAAATACCAAACTAAGAGCGAATGAGCGTTAACTCAATTCCCAATTAATTAAATAAGTCCAAAAAGAGCTCGGTAAACATTAAGCGCAATAGATAAGAAAACTTTTGAAAATAAATGATTTGAAACCAGGTCTCGGTCCAATTTTGCTAAGTTCAGGATCACTTACGGATCGGATAAGATATTAATTTGTGAGTGAGACCTGATCCTGAAACTACCTAAAGTTTTAGATTAGGGGATCGGAGAACACAATGCAAATTCCGATGGTTCAACAACAGGTCGAATAAACATAGGGATCGAAAAATCTTGATTTGTTCATGAGATCGGATATACTTTGGATTTATTATTCATCTGGAAATAAGTTATTATGGATTCGGAGAAAATGACTTGAGGTCAAGTAAATGGTAGAGATCGGGTAAAATGCCTACGAGGGAGATCGGCTGAAATGTGAGTCATGACTTGAAGTCAGCCCAAAATGTGGTGCCCACAAATAAAAAAATAAAATATTATTTAATTAATTGATTTTCTCAAATTAACTATTCTAGTTCCTCCACTCACTACATGTGTGCTACTCAAATATGAAAATTATGACACCATACACTACTGTTATCAACATACCAACTACTACTTATCATAACTTTTTTTTTTGAAAAAAAAAATTGTAAGTATAAAATGTAGGAGTTGTTGGTCGTATCTTAATTAATTAGATTGTTTATAGAAATTAATAAAACGGCAATAGAAATTAATTTTAATTTTTATTATCATATTAAATTTATCTTTTTATTCAATTAAAAACAGGCTATTGATCTTGTATCACAATTAAAAAAATTCGTAAAAATAGAAAAATCTTTTTGGTCTAACTAGAGTTATAGAGAATAAAGAATTTAGGAATTCAATCTTTCATATTTCTTGTAGATAATATTCTAATTAAGAAAAAAGTTATTTATAAATTTGATTTTGCTCAAACCACTAGAGGAATTGTCCGTTTTGACCCACCCTATCCTAAGTCTCAAGGTTTTGTTTCATAATTGGAATGGAGATCTGCCCATAAGGTCACTCATCCTAACATTTCTTTCAAGGGAGTACGCTTAACCCCGGAATTCTTTCAACTCTCTTGGCCTTTTCATGAGAAGGCACATCTAGTGATTAGTTTCCCTTATTTCAATATATGATTCGATTCATCCATGTTCCTCGCATTCCACTACCCTAGGTAGCCTCGCCATCCTAGAAGCCTGGCAGGAGTTTACTCTCTTATGCCACTCCCCGGTCTCATCGGACCGCTTTTCCGGGTCGGGTCGTCACATTTTTTTTTTTTTTGAAATTAGGAGAGTAGAAACTCAAACATGAGACCTACCAAATGAATTAAATGCTTTCAATTTTTGAATTAAATAAGGCTAAACATTTATATATTTGACTTCAAGTATGAGATAAGATATGTTTTATATACTAACAAAAACGAAGTTATGCCTAAATTTTAATTTATATATAATAAAAATAAGGGAATTTGTAGATTTTTTTTTTAATTTATGTACGTGATTTTCTCATGTTCATACTGGTAATAGTGTTTAAGTAAAATTCTCCCAATAATACTAATTTCAAAATACAAATCCTAATCTTATAGATAAAATGTGCTTAAAATCTACTTTATATCAGTAATTTAACCACTTAGTCGTGAAATTTGCATGACTCTTTAATCAAATAATAAATACAAAGTAAACATTTGACAGGCTAACTTTTAATAGTGAAAGAGTTATTTGTTGGTAGGCGTTGTATAAATTTTACTGTAATTTGTCACCTAATTTTTTTATATAAAAATAGTTAATTAATTTGTATATCAAAAGTGGATGAATTTTTGAGAAATTTAGTTTTTTTTTTTTAATTCTTAAATTATATGAGTATTTGTGGAATATAGCGACCAAAGAAATTAATTAACAATCTTCAGTTGCTCAATCCCTCTCATTAGCATGAGCACTGGCAATATTAGAGATTAATTATTTTAACTTTTTTTTTATTAAGAATTTAAGCTGAAATTTACCTCCACCGACAATATATTTTCCACTATATAAATAATTGCATCTGTTAATACTGGACAAAACCCATTAATTAGAAAATCATATTTGTAATTTCTTTTATTTTTTTTAAATAAAAGATAAAATTTTCATCAAATGGATATAAATACTGCTACAATTTTACATAAAAAATAGTTAAAATAAATTACTTATATAAAATATAATAATAATTACTTTAATTTGAAAGATATGATTATGTTGACAAAGTACTTAAATAATCTCATTTTAAAATTATATATATAAATAATGTAGAAAAATAACAATTTAATCACAAATCATAATTAACTTTGATATTATGCTAGAATAGTTGCTTAAGCTATGATAATTTTTAATCTAACTCTAATATTGTTGGATCACAAAAGTTTGAAATCTCAATTAGAATGTATTAATTAATCCTTAAATTTGAGTCATGTAAATTAGTTTTTAGATAATTTCACACTTATTATATATTAAATTAAAATGCATCTAAAAAATCTCAAATTTTAAAGTATATTCCAATGGAATAATCATTTGTCCCTTGCATTATCATGATAATGCAAATTTTTCTTTTGATTTCTCTATTATAATTCCTTATATTTTATATATTAAAATTAATTATTTAATATTTAATCCACTAATTCGTGTAATTAATGCATAAAAAAAGGGATGAAATGTCTCCCAAAAAATATTAGAGTTGGTTCAAAATTAATGAAAATATTTATCACATTAAGCTAATTTAATTATTTTTTACTGTATTTCAATGAGAATTGCATGAATTAATCTCATATTTATCAATAAAAATTAACTTAATTAATTTTTTTCATATATCTCAGTATTTAAATTAGAAAAGTGAGGACAGAAAATTAAAAATTAAATTCACAATAAGTCAATTATTACTATAATTTAACCTATTTATCAATAAGATCAAAATTATTGAAAGGAAGCAATTTTTTTTAAAATATGCTTATTAATATTATTATTTTTTTAAATATATTTAATTTTAAAAAAATATTCCAATATCATTAAATTGAAACTTACAACTTGGATAAGAAACTCACAAGAGCAGCACGTGACACTTGCTAGTGCCAAAGCCTCATCACGTGCTCTGTTCCATTCTCTCTATTTGTTTTTTCACATTATCCAGATTCGAAATTACAAAAATACCCTTTAATCGCCACCCGTCCACCCCATACCACCTGCAGTTCCGGTGGGGCACCACCCTTTGGCCCCACCACCACCTGCTTCCCTCCACGCCATAAACGAATTCTGGGTCCCCGCCAAAAACCTCATTCCATTGCGTGCACGTGTTGTTTTTATATATAATTTTTTTTTTAAATTCCAATACATACAGTAGGAGTATATGTACATGTACACATGAGGTAATTCTGGTTTATGATCTCCTCTCGTACTTGTCTTGTCTCGTTTCTGTGTTCAATTGAATTTTCTAAGATTCTATCATTCTCCTGTTAAAATAGAAAGGAAAAAGAATGTCACTGTAATTTTCTATTTTGACACCCAAGTGGAGCCACAGATCGAGACCAACGAGCATAATAGAGAGAACCCACTTCGAAGAAAGTCGGGTCTTTGAAGAAAAAAGAATCAATCCCCAATGAACGCTAACAAAGACAATTTTTTTTTTTTCCTTTTAAAAAAATTGTGTCATATTTCTCTTATTATTGTTTTATTGTTATTGGCATTTCTAAAATTCTTCTGTTTCTGCATTATTTTTTTTCTTTCCCTGTCTTTGTCATTAACTCTATAATGTAATGTAAGGTTGGTTGGTGTTTCTTGTAATAAGAGCCTGCGAGAGTGGGCTAAGGCTCAGACTGAGAGAGCTGCGGGCTTTGTGGGTTTGGAGTGATGAGAGAAGAAGATAGGTTTATTCTGTGAGAGTGTGAGTTGAGTATCAACTTCAAGGCTTCTGCCTTCTAGTGTAGCTTCATGGAAACCAAAGGAAGACTCATTGCAGGTTCTCATAAGAGAAATGAGTTTATTCTCATCAATGCTGATGAGACTGCAAGAGTAAGTCTTCCTGAAACTTCTGCCCTTTTAGTGTTTTGTGGTTTTGAAGACTTTGAGCTTCAGAAATGTTGTTGCTTTTGGTCTTTGTAATTATTGTATCACTCCGTTTCTGCTGTTTTGAAGATAACCCATTCTCTCATTTCCAACTTATTTGTACAGTGACAGCTGATTTTGTGTGAAGTTTTGTGATTCTAGTTGGTTTGAAATCTGCCAATTATTGATTTCGATGGTTTTTTTAAAAACTTTTCTTCCTCTTTTAATCCGATGCCTCGTTGGATGATTTTTAAGCTTACTGCTTGTGCTTAATTGATAGTTTTCTTTTTAACTGGTGAACCTGAATCATCATTTTTAGGCAAAATGTGCATTACCTTTGGGTTATCCTTCACGTGTTATAATGTATTTTTCTCAACGGTTTCTTACCGATTAGTTCTTTTTCTCCCTGCCCTCTTAGGTTTTGGATTTGAGACACCTACTGCTTGAAAGTTTGCAACTTTGATTCTGCAAGAATAATCTGACTGCTAATTCTCGAGTGAAAGGAATAGTTAAATCCATAAACAGCTTCAATTTCCACTTCCATGACTTCTTAGATTTTTTTTATGCTCTATAGTCTGATTGAGTTACATTTATATGGCTGTAACAAATTCCAGGTGACTTCTGTTAAAGAACTGAGTGGGCAAATTTGCAAGATCTGTGGTGATGAGATAGAGGTTACAGTAGATGGGGAGCCATTTGTTGCTTGCAATGAATGTGCATTCCCTGTTTGTAGACCCTGCTATGAGTTTGAAAGAAGAGAGGGAAACCAAGCCTGTCCTCAATGCAAAACCAGATACAAGCGTATCAAAGGTTAGCCTCTTATTATTTTGTCATATTGGTCATTTTGTTTCTTTTTAACCCTCAAATCAAAATATCTTAACCGTAACTAAGAAACCTGATCTATTGCAGGGAGTCCTAGAGTTGAAGGGGATGAAGAAGAGGAGGATACAGATGATTTGGAGAATGAATTTGATATTTCTGCCGACGGCAGGAGAAACCCTCATCACATTACAGAGGCTATGCTCTCTGCTCGCCTTAACATTGGCCAGGGTTCACAAGCCAATGTTTTGGGGTTTGTTACACCATCTGAGGTTGATTCTGTTTCTGTAGCTCCTGAGATTCCTCTTGTGACTTACTATGAAGAGGTGAATTGAGTTTATGTGGAAACTTTTATTTTTGTTCTTCGGTCATTGAATATAACTATAATTCATAACTGCATATTTATTTGTTGCTTTATGCTGCATTCATAGAATATAAACATAATTATAGTTAGCCATTCATACTATGTTATTGTGGTCCTTCTGATGTAGGATATTGCGATTTCCTCTGACAAGCATGCTGTTATTATACCCCCAATTCGTGGAAAACGGATTCATCCAATGCCATTACTTGACACTTCAATGTCTAGTAAGTTTGGATCTTAGCATACGTAGTATTTCTGAAATATATTTGACTCTAATGTCTGTTTAGACTTGCTTCTCCTTTGGTCAATGCGTGGTTATTTTGTATGGAGTTGCAGCACAACCAAGAGCTATGGATCCTAACAAAGACTTGGCAGTGTATGGATATGGAACAATTGCATGGAAGGAGAGAGTGGAGGAGTGGAAGAAAAAGCAGAGCAAAAAACTTCAAGTGGTTAAGCACCAAGGGGAAAAGGATGGTGGAAACAATGTTGGTGATGAGTTGGATGATCCTGATTTACTCATGTAAGTACATTTTCTCGGCCTTCTTAACTAAATATTATATTGCAGGATCTTTCTTTGTTTACCAAAGTCCTTTTTTTTTTTTTCGGTCTTCTAAACTAAGAGTAGATAAAAACTGTTCCTTGATGTACGCTGGGACTTGGCTGCTTCTAATAGTGCGACCTGGTAACTGTTGTCATGAACATTAGTTTATAATAATCAGTTTATAATAATATCTGATTAATAAAAAATTTTGTTTAGTTGTCATCAACTTGGGACTGGAAGTCAGCCACATGAGAACTCAACTACTCTCCATATTTGTAGTTTTAATATGGCATTCATGCCAAGCAATCACTATTTTTTAGCCTACTTGCAAAAGAGTGTTTATTTTGAAGAGTTTTGCCAAATTAGAATATCATCAATACATACATACATATATATATATATATATATATATATATAGCAAAACTCTGCAGATCTTTAACTATGATTTTAAAGCTACAGGGCAATTATCAGTGATATGGTTTACAACTTTACAACATAATCAGATAATTAAAAGAAAAGGAAGCACTACATGTAAGTTGAGGCTATGTGCTGCATTATGTAACCTCTGGGTATTTTGATGCTTAAGCAGCAAGAGAACTATGATTAAATCATTAAGATTGTAACAACTTGTTTATATTATAGTAT
This sequence comes from Hevea brasiliensis, assembly GCF_030052815.1. Lineage (NCBI taxonomy): Eukaryota > Viridiplantae > Streptophyta > Magnoliopsida > Malpighiales > Euphorbiaceae > Hevea > Hevea brasiliensis. The sequence continues at coordinate 12,979,198 of NC_079504.1, forward strand.
GATGATATTCCTGTTGTAGTTGCAAACAAAATTTAAGTGGAGTTATTGATTGAAATTCTTGTTCTCTAGGAATCATTTATTGACATTCTAAAATTGGCTGTATTTAATCACAAAAATGTTCTGAAAAATGCCATATTGAAAGTTACTCTCTGGTGTTTTGTAAGTGTAACAACCCATTTCAACATATCAATATCAACAGATAGCTTCATGTGATCATGTCTCATATAAAATCTCATTTTTTTATAATTGCTTGGGCAGAATTGAAATAACTAGTTTGCAATTTCACAGTCTGGAAGCAAATCACAGGATAATTTATCAAATAAAAAAGATGCCCTTTGCACAAAATTTTATACACTTCACACTTACTGTTATTTAATGGGCTTGCATAATGAATCCTGCATGTGTTGTAGCTATCTGAATATCTTTTGCTCTAAAGCCTACAAGCAAGAAATGTTCAATCTTAGCAAGCTAGACTGAAATTGATGCATAAGAAGCTAAGTTTCTGTGGGCACAATGGTAGCCACTCGACTTTAACTTAAACGTATCCATGGTGAAGTGGTAATGTACTTGTGATGAAACTGGTAAATGAAGATATTTCCTTGAGGAAAATACCAAAATACTTTGTATTTAATAATAAATATTCACTAATCACGCATGCTCTTATATATTTGTTAAGAAAAACATTTAGGAATCAAAGAAGTGCAATTAGGTATATTTGCCCAGGTTTTACTAGCTTAAATCAAAATGTTTTACCTATCATAAGAAGCAATATTCTCTAATATTGCCTATGCCACTATGGAAGTAAAGGTCCAATATATGTTGTTGTTGTTGTTGTTGTTTTATTTTTTTTTTTTTGTATTATTATCTTCTGGTTAATTCTGCTTCTCCCTGTTTTAGAGAAATAAATTATTTATATGCTTTGGTAGGATGGATGAAGGAAGACAGCCTCTTTCAAGGAAGTTACCAATTCCTTCAAGCAAGATAAATCCATACAGATTGATAATTTTGCTCCGGCTTGTGATTCTTGGCCTCTTTTTTCACTATAGAATTCTCCATCCTGTCAGTGATGCTTATGGATTGTGGCTAACATCAATAATTTGTGAAATATGGTTTGCCGTATCATGGATATTTGATCAATTTCCAAAATGGTACCCAATTGAACGTGAAACATATCTTGATCGATTATCGTTGAGGTATACCATCTCTTTTCTCTCTCATCGTAGCCTTAGCAATTTCACATTTAATTTTAAAATTTGTTAATAGGTATGAAAAAGAGGGGAAGCCATCTGAGTTAGCTGCTGTAGACATATTTGTTAGCACTGTTGATCCATTGAAAGAACCTCCTCTTATCACAGCAAACACAGTTCTGTCCATCCTTGCTGTTGATTATCCAGTTGACAAAGTTGCATGCTATGTCTCTGATGATGGTGCTGCTATGCTCACTTTTGAAGCACTATCTGAGACATCTGAATTTGCAAGAAAGTGGGTCCCTTTCTGCAAGAAGTTCAAAATTGAACCTCGGGCTCCAGAATGGTACTTTGCCCAGAAGGTTGACTATTTGAAAGATAAAGTAGATCATACATTTGTTAGGGAACGCCGTGCCATGAAGGTTTGTGAATTTTCCCTTTAGTGTTTGTCGGGTCATTACTAAATCTCCTGTATATAGGGAACAAAGGGCAGTTCCAGTAATGCATAAAATATGACAGGTGTAGAAGCGTTGGCTTGCATTTGGTTATTTGGATCATGGGGAGTTAAACTTGATTTGCTGTAACTATCATAACTGTCACAATGATTTTATAACCTTTCATGATACACAAGTTTTGGGTTGGATCTTGTTGGAATTTTATGTTCCACGTTGGGAAAATAGAAAAATTGAAGGGTAAATATAAGTGGATGGGTTAAAACATTGACTTGGCCAGTCATTTTGATACTTAAAGTAAGCTAATCACTCATATAAGGTCAGATTAAAATGAACTAATAAATAATTTAACTAATACTCTCTTTGAATCTAACAGATAATGACATAGTGTTTTTTTCCTCGTGTTGATACAGAGAGAATATGAAGAGTTCAAAGTTCGAATAAATGGATTGGTTGCCATGGCACAAAAGGTTCCTGAGGACGGTTGGACAATGCAAGATGGGACCCCGTGGCCAGGGAATAATGTCAGGGATCATCCAGGAATGATTCAGGTAAGAAAAGCTTTTTAAATAAATTAATGAGTATCATACATATGTCACATGTCATGCATCCAGCTTTTTAATAAGACGGTGTAGGTTTTAGTGATGCCAAAGATCAATATCATCATGTCCCTTCAGGTTTTCCTGGGTCATAATGGTGTTCACGATGATGAAGGAAATGAATTGCCTCGTCTAGTTTACGTGTCTCGTGAGAAGAGACCAGGATTTGAGCACCATAAAAAAGCTGGGGCAATGAATGCTTTGGTAAAGCTCTCTCTCTCTCTCTCTAACTTCTCTGTCATTCGTCATTGCTGTTCCCAAACTTCCTCTTCTAACTGTTTTGTTTTGGTTGATTAATGAAGGTGAGGGTATCTGCAATCATAACAAATGCTCCATATCTACTGAATGTTGACTGTGATCACTATATAAACAACAGTAAGGCACTTCGTGAAGCCATGTGCTTCATGATGGATCCAATATCTGGAAAGCAAGTCTGTTACGTACAATTTCCTCAAAGATTTGATGGGATTGATCATCATGATAGATACTCCAATCGTAATGTTGTATTCTTTGATGTATGTTAAAATCTTGGTAATCCTTATGTGTTAAATGCAAGCATATTTTTTTTATTGTCTTGAAGGAGAAGCTGATTCCTTTTTCTTTTATTGCAGATCAACATGAAAGGATTGGATGGGATCCAGGGACCTATATATGTTGGTACTGGATGTGTCTTTAGGAGGCAGGCACTTTATGGATATGATGCCCTGGTGAAGAAGAAGCCACCAGTGAAGACATGTAATTGCTTGCCAAAATGGTTGTGCTGCTGCTGTTGCAGATCTAGAAAGAAGAATAAGAAAGCAAAATCAAATGAGAAAAAAAAGAACGGAGAGGCTTCTAAGCAGATACATGCACTGGAAAAAATTGAGGAGTGTATTGAAGGTAAGGATAACTTTCAGCTGGTAGGAGTTGTGTATCTGACATCTTAACAAACATGTTTGTAACAAATAATCTCCCATCGTACTTCTGCACATTGTAAATTTGATATTGAATTTTCTTGACAGAATTACAACAGTTAGCAAGTTAGTGCAGGCTCTTTAGTTTATCTCTGTGGTTGTCTTGCATGAAATTGTACCAAACCTGAGTCATTTATGTAATTACTGTACTTTCAATGCAGGAATAGATAATGACAAATCAGAGCTAATGTCCCAAACAAAATTTGAGAAAAAATTTGGGCAGTCACCTGTTTTTATAGCTTCAACACTCATGGAAGAGGGTGGACTTCCAAAAGAAGCAACTTCTGTATCACTTTTGAAAGAGGCCATTCATGTCATTAGCTGTGGTTATGACGATAAAACTGAATGGGGTAAAGAGGTAGGCATGCCAGTATTCCACATTCCAAACTAGACTTGTTTCCCCAGGCTTTCTTTTGAGAAATGACATCTCATGCTCCTCTTGTATAATTTCAACTATGTTCTAGGTTGGGTGGATATATGGCTCTGTTACTGAGGACATATTGACCGGCTTCAAGATGCATTGCCATGGCTGGCGTTCAGTTTATTGCATACCAAGAAGGCCAGCATTTAAGGGGTCAGCTCCAATAAACCTTTCAGATCGTCTACATCAGGTTCTACGGTGGGCACTAGGATCTGTTGAGATTCTGTTGAGTAGGCATTGTCCGATATGGTATGGGTACGGGTGCGGCTTGAAACCGTTGGAGCGGTTTTCATACATAAATTCAGTTGTTTATCCGTTGACATCAATTCCCTTGGTCGCCTACTGTACATTGCCAGCTATTTGCCTCCTTACAGGGAAATTCATCGTCCCTGAGGTATTCCCTTTGCACATTTCTCAAGTAATTAGAGATATCATCTTCCTAAAATCTTTTATTTATTATATCAGCAAGATTTAGTTTCAGGACTGTCACTGTGAACAATTATCAAAATCTCATCATAATTTTCTGTTGGTTGTGAGTTCTCTCACAAAATCTTGTCTACCTATGATTACAGATCAGTAACTATGCAAGTCTCATTTTCATGGGCCTCTTCATATCCATAGCAGCAACTAGTGTCCTTGAAATGCAATGGGGAGGAGTTGGCATACACGACTGGTGGAGAAATGAGCAGTTTTGGGTGATTGGTGGCACCTCATCCCACCTATTTGCTTTATTCCAGGGTCTGCTCAAGGTATTGGCAGGTGTTAACACTAATTTCACTGTTACTTCCAAAGCAGGAGATGACGGAGAATTTTCAGAGCTCTACCTATTTAAATGGACATCTTTGTTGATCCCTCCCATGACCTTACTCATCATAAACATTATTGGAATCATAGTTGGAGTTGCAGATGCCATCAATAATGGTTATGATTCATGGGGTCCACTATTTGGTAAGCTATTCTTTGCAGTCTGGGTCATTGTCCATCTTTACCCATTCCTTAAGGGTTTGATGGCCAAACAAGACAGGCTTCCCACCATAATTGTTGTGTGGTCAATACTTGTAGCTTCAGTTTTCTCACTGGTGTGGGTACGAATCAATCCATTTGTGTCAAGAGGTGGTATTGTGTTAGAAGTTTGTGGGTTGGATTGTGATTAAGCCATTAAATCACATTACATGGAATGTTAGATTTTGGTTAAACGTAGAAAAGATCATTTTAGAAAATGCATAAGCAAGCTACATTCTTCATCGAAGATGAAAAACATCTGGTGGGAAGGCACGATTCTTCTCCATAAGTTCTAGAGGAAATGAATATCCTGGTGGGTGGGTGTGTAGATATAAGGGACTTAAGACATATTTTCTCCTGTTTTGCCTAGTTTCTGAAGATTCTTTTGATACATGCGGAGTTCTTGATTATTAGACCTGTCTGTAATATGAGAGAACATGCTTTATTTAATTTATGCATTCCCTTCTGAATGAAGGCCGAAATACAAAATTGCCTTTCATTATGAGAACCATCCATCATTTTGTTTTCTTCTTCTTATTTGCTCTGATTTATGCTCTGCAGGATTACTATCTAAAATGTGTTGAAAATGGTGCAATCTTCCTCTGCAAAGAGCTTATGTACTGATTTCAACAATCAACATTTTTTTATACTTCAACCACTAAAATAATGCCAAGAGATGAATAACGAAGAACTAAGTACCAAGTAATGCATAACTCGAATAGAGGATACTCGCCCTAACAACATCTGAGAATACTCGGATCGATTGCGAGATATTCGCCAAAGGTCAGATTTTCATCTACATGAGATTCCCACGTGAAAAGAACTCTTGATCCTGCTTAACTACAAACTCCTCCTGAATTACATCAAAAGTCCAACATCCTATACCCTGTACCCAAGAAGAAGAGAACAACATCAATTTTTTTTGGTGCAATAACAATCAACATCGACCATTCGTTTTAACTTGCCCTTTATTTGGATGGGAGGGAATAGTGAGAGAGAATAAAAAAAATAAGAGATTATATTTTTCAATTTTCTTTTATTAGTGCAAAATATTTTTGTCCAATTTAAAATAAAATAGAGAAAATTAGATAATTCATAACAATTAAATAATTTTATTAGAATAGAAATTTTACTTCATTATTTTAATAATAACATATTTAAATAATAAAAAAATTTTCATTTTCTCTTCTCCTTATATCTCCATTTAAGCATCACTTGACTTGAAGACTGATTATTGATTTCTTTTTAATTTTCATATATTGGCTACAAATTTTTAATTTTCAGAGTCCAGTACAAGGGTATTCATCTGTTGTTTATCAGCAATTGAAGTCAAGATTTCTGAGTCGATAAGAGAGGAGATGATGAAAGAGATGAAGAATAGCTTATCCAACATTACCGAACAAGAAGAAAAATAAAGAATTTTTTTTAAAATAAGAGTCAGAAATCTCGTGTGGAAAGTGCCGCTCATTGCGCCAGTCTTGCAAGAGATTGGGGCTGCGTTAGCACAAAGAGATTCATCACTCTCTCTGAGGATCTGAGTAATCCACTAAGAGAACAACGTAACAAAACAAATCCATAGACGATTACCAGTTGTTGAAATACAGAAAAAACAAAAGAAAGAAAGAAAGATGGCTGATCTCTTCTTGGTCAGCGAGGGATTTAGGCGAAGCTGATGTTGGGGATTGATAGCGTTTGCGAGCGTCTTGCCTACACCTTTTATAGTGGTGGCTGGCCATCCTGTGTTAGTTTTGCCCTAATTCACAAGTAGGACAAAACTGGCCTCTCCTTTTAAATCAACATCAAAACGGTCCGCCGTTTAAATGCCATCACTTTCAGCTCACTTGACCGATTATTTCAGATCAGTGGGTTGTTATTTCTGTTATTTTTGTAACTCCGCTAAATTTAGCTCACAGTGGGTAGCCTAAAGAAAAAAAATATATATCTGTGGGCAAAACAGAAAAAAAAAAAAAGGCAAACTCAATAGTCAGTACTAATACTGGGCCGCTTATATAATTAATGAAAGTAGAGGTTATTTTATGAAAATTAAAGAAACTAGGAGCTGATTTTGAAAGTAAGATTATTATATAAGCACCTGCTAGGGTTTATTGAGGGTTTCTGGAGCTAGTGCAGAGTCGCCAAGCAAGGTACGTAGCTACTCCCTTCCTCCTTTTTCTATTTCTCTATCTGTCAATTATGTGTTTGTTTGCCGAGAAATGGGGAACAATGAGTTGATTTTTGTTGGTTCTCAATGCTAGAGCTATTTTTACCTGTAAGTAAATAAATCCTGGTTCATTCCATTGAACCTGTTGTTGCTCATTTGCTTGACGGATATCTCCGCGGATGTGTTTGTGTATCCATGCAGCTATGAACATTTCCATATACTTTATTGTATGGTCTTTGAATGGAAAGCTGAAATCAATCTTTTTTCTTTTTTCTTTTTTTAAATAAAACTAGTGGCGGTTAGCAAATATGTATACGAATGCTTAGATTCGTTATATCAAGGTTTTGATAAACCTGGGCCTTTAGTTTGTCACTAATTGATTTTTTTTTTCTTTTTGGTGGTAAAGGAGGAGAGGATGTCTCACAGGAAGTTTGAGCACCCTAGGCATGGGTCCCTTGGGTTCCTTCCAAGGAAGCGAGCTTCTCGCCACAGGGGAAAAGGTATATTCATATATTCTATTTTCTTTTGTTAACCGAGTATTTGAAGTGTGTTTCTACAAGGATTTGGCAAAAGAACGGAAAGAAATAGTGATTTCATATTGTGGTGATATGCAAGATTTTTTTGTTAATTAAGAATGAGCTAATTATCTGCTTTAATAATTTGCCTTGATTTTTTTAAAAGAAGAGCATGATTCACATTATTGGGTTGCCATTTAGTTTGATCTACGTGAAGGCTTGCAGTAGCATTTTGTTCCTAAGTTATTTTCCCTAGAAGTAGAATCTTGTGAAGTACACACCAGAGGTCAATTTATTGGGTAGTATTTGAGGGATTTTACACGAACTATTTTTTTTGTGTTAATTTATTGGATATATTAAGGTTATCAATGTGTCTTTTCCTTCTTTTTATTTATCATATTCATGTCTTGCATGAGATTAATGCATTTGGCAATTCTCACATTTTAATATTGTTTTCCTTCATGCAGTGAAGGCTTTCCCCAAGGATGACCCTACCAAGCCTTGCAAGCTTACTGCCTTTTTGGGTTATAAGGCTGGGATGACACACATTGTCAGGGAGGTGGAGAAACCTGGGTCAAGTAAGGAAATTTTGTTATCAATGTATTCTCAATTCCTGCTTTTTGTAGCATCCTAATATTTAAGTTTAATTATCCTAAATAGTAAAAAGAAAACCTTTGTAAGTTGGATCTTGTATCTCCTGAACAATTACAATAACTTTTGGTGATATTACTTGCATGAAATACTGTGTGAAAATTCTAGTGATTCTTGCTTGGTAAATGTAGTTTTTTTGGTATAGCTTGCTAATTTTTGGCAATTTCTTTTCTTTAGAGCTTCACAAGAAGGAGACTTGCGAGGCTGTTACAATCATTGAGACACCTCCAATGGTCATTGTTGGAGTTGTGGGTTACATGAAGACACCACGTGGTCTTCGTTCTATGAACACTGTCTGGGCTCAGCATCTTAGTGAGGAGGTGAGGCGGAGGTTCTATAAGAACTGGTGCAAGTCTAAGAAGAAGGCTTTCACAAAGTACTCTAAACGGTATGAGACTGATGAAGGGAAGAAAAGTATCCAAGCACAGCTTGAGAAGCTGAAGAAACACTCATCTGTTATTCGTGTTTTGGCCCACACTCAGGTAATAGCCCTTTGCTGTCTAGACACGTGTTGCACTTTTGAGAATGTTTATAATGGTGGTTTTTTCTGGTTTGATTGTCTTATATCAAAATTCACCTAGATTTTGCACTTTTTGATGTATTGCAGATCAGGAAAATGAAGGGATTGAAACAGAAGAAAGCTCATCTGATGGAGATCCAGGTCAATGGTGGCACTATTGCGCAGAAAGTGGACTATGCTTACAGTTTTTTTGAGAAGCAAGTCCCAATTGATGCTGTCTTCCAGAAGGATGAAATGATTGACATCATTGGGGTCACCAAGGGTAAAGGTTATGAAGGTGTTGTCACTCGTTGGGGTGTCACCCGCCTTCCTCGCAAGACCCACAGGGGTCTTCGCAAGGTGGCTTGTATTGGTGCTTGGCATCCTGCTAGAGTCTCATTTACTGTTGCCAGGGCTGGTCAGAATGGATATCATCATCGAACTGAAATGAACAAGAAGATTTACAAGCTTGGTAAAGCTGACCTGGAGTCCCACACTGCCATAACGGAGTATGACAGGTAATTATCAGATCTAATTATCTATTGGATTTTGGACAAGACAATGTATTAAAATTTCTGCCCAATTCTGTTTCCTTTTGTCACTCACTTTTCAACCACATAAGTGTGGTGGTCTTGTGCTAGTACATTATTAGATCAATGACATTTGTCCAATAGACTTGCTAAATTGCTTCTGAAACCTCAGTAATCAATGATTCTGGGAATTTTGGTGTTATACAGATGCTTGCTTAGCATCATTATTTGAAAGTTTTCTGACTTTGGCTGATGGGACAGGACTGAGAAAGATATCACTCCAATGGGTGGTTTCCCTCACTATGGTGTGGTGAAGGATGACTATGTCATGATCAAGGGATGCTGTGTTGGGCCAAAGAAGAGGGTGGTTACACTCCGCCAGTCTCTGCTTACCCAAACATCTCGTGTTGCTCTTGAGGAAATTAGACTCAAGTTCATCGATACCTCTTCAAAGTTTGGACATGGCCGCTTCCAGACTACACAGGAGAAACAGAAGTTCTTTGGACGTCTGAAAGCATAATTATGCAAATTAACATCAGATTTTGAGTCATAGTGAAATTGGTTGATTTTGATTTTTGTGGCTAGCAGATTTTTGCTTTAGACATCTGATACTGAATTTTGAATATTTGAAGCGTTGAAGAGTTGTGAACTGTTTTGAATGTTTTGTTTCAGTGGAATTGCCTGTGATTTCCTGTTCAGCATGTTGTTATCTGAAAATGTGCTCTCAACCTTCGCACTATTGGTTGCGCAGTTTTTGACCTTTGCAGATGAGGTTCTGTTTCTTAAATAATTTTGTTCTTATGATTCTTGACTTAGTATCTTGACATTCCCTGCTCTAAAAAATGCTTATTATAAACCTTTAAAATTTGATTTAGATTTAAAGAAAGCTGCTTGCAGCTCGCCTCTATTCTTAAAGGGTAAATTAATATATATATATATATATATATATATATATATATATATATATATATATATATATATATATATATATATATATATCGCCCATTTTTAAGTAGGGTTAACCTTTATGATGAAAAAGTTAGCATGAGTTTTAGCAAAAAGAAATTATATGGATGCATTTTAATAAACTTACATATCATTTTTTTTTATTTTTTTAATTATACAAAAATTATTAAAATACTATTTAATTCTATTTTTAATATAAAACAATTTAATTTTTTAGATTTTATTTTATTAATAAGACAATTTTTTAAATTTAATTTATTACTTTATTTATAATAAAATAAAATTATAAATTTATAACATAAATTTTATTAAAAAATAATTTTTTATAATATTTATTATTTTAATTATAATATTATCATTTTATTTTATAGGTATATTATATATTTAAATTAAAAAAATTTAATTGAAAATTTTTTATTATAATATAAATATAAAAACTTTTGCATCCATACACATGTTTAGGAACGGACTAATTTATAAATTTATTTTGTTAAAATTATTATAATTTTAGTCCTAATTTATTTTTATCATTAATTTATGTATTCGTAAGAAAATTATAAATTTATTAAATTATATTATTATATTATATTATAATTTATTTTTTTTATTAAATTAATAATATTATTAGAAAACATTTTTATCAAAAAGCTAACTTCATTGACAAATGCACAAAGCAGTTTTTTTTTTTAAATACAATTTCTCCTTTTTTAAAACAAATTAATCATAATATTGGATAACCTAATCATTTTTTTCCCATTGGAACATTTTTCCTATCTTCAATCATACAAAATCCTCTTACTTAAATTTTATATATTATGAGATTTAAAACATAATATATATATATATATATATAAAATAATATATATATATATATATATAAAATAAAATCAGTAATCCGCATTTGGATAAATATAATTTTTTTATAAAAAATTATGAAAAAATAAACTTCACATTTATTTAGTGCAGTATCCGGATACATTTTATAATTTACCATAATTGTGGACACAATGGGTCCCAATTAAAATAAACAAGGGTCCCACCACCAATCGAGAGTATAGGAAAATTTTAAAGAAAAGGAGTTAGGGTAAAACGGCTTCGAACCAGAACAACATGCGTGCGTAGCAGTCGATCTATATACATCTCCAATCCTCTCTCTCTTCTCTCTCTCTCTCTCTCTCTCAGTTCACTCTCTCTCTCCTCTCTTTCTCCCTCTCAGGCAAGTTCTTCATCTCTCTCTTCCTTTTTGATTATCTATCTCACTCTGCTTTCATGGATGAATGGATGGTATGTTTCGTCCCTGAGAAAATCTTAACGACTAATAAAGTTTTTAGCTTTCAATTTCTTAGCTATTAGCTATTCTTTGGATTCAAAGTTTATCCTTTTGATTTTTTGTCCTCTTATTTCTCAGCTTCTAAACGGGGCCCTAGGGTTTTCAGTTTCGCATACTCTAAATGGCCTTTTCTACCTTTTGTGTTTACTGTGATTTAGTGTTTTTATTTCTTTATTTTTTGGATTTGAATGATTAGCTTTTTTGATACTCTTTCGAATTTGCTTTTGATTTACTCATGTATTGCAGGAAATAATTGCAATTATTTTTTTTTTTTTGCTGTTTAAAAGATAAGTTACTGAACTTGATTTAGTTTTTAATGAAACTTTATGTTTTTAATGATTAATAATGGTCCAGGTGTAAAATTTGCGTTTTCAGTTTTTGAATTTGAACGTTGTTGTTGATTTGAGGACTGAATGAGCATTGTCTTGTGTACTGTTTATGAATGGAGGGAGTTGGTGTATTTAGTTGCTTCCATTTTGGGTGAGATACTCTTCAATGCGATATGATTCTTTTGATACTGGAAATATTGCGTTGTTTTTGTTGCAGGGTGGTACAAGATGGCAGAACCTTCCAAAGTTATTCATGTCCGCAATGTTGGGCATGAAATTTCTGAAGTATATTATCTCTCTCTCTCACTCTGTTGCTTGCACAGGCACATATATGCACATATTTATTCAATGAGGTGTCACACTTTAAGCATTTGACATAGTATTTGTGTTTATCCAAGTCTCATATATGTTCAAAAGGTTTTTGTGATTGACGATATGGTTCACCCCTCAATTGAAAAGATGTTATGGCATTTGCTATGTTCGCCCGTGGAAATGAAAGTTTACATTATGCTTAAAATGGAGTTTCTCCCATGAAAGAAACTCAATCACTCCAAATAGAAAATTGTGAAAATAGGAATCACCATTATACCATTTATTCAATTGTCCAGAGCGCTAGTAAAACTTGGAAAAGTTCAACCATTTTCTTGTAGAAAGTCTCAATTGAAATGGTGAAATCCATGTATACAATAGGATGAGAAGACGATAATAAAGATAAACACAATTAAAGAATTCATAATAGGGTATCATTATTCTGGGATTTTTTTTCCTCTCGCATTACAAATTGAGTTATTGCCTAATTTACTTTACTGCAATACAATGAACAAAAGGATTATTTTTCTATCAAACACGAATGTATTTGTAGCATGGACTAAGCTGCCAATTTTTGAGCCTGAGCCTTAGCCAAATACATTACTGCTGTTAACTAAGGCTTATCATAATGCAGTCTTTGTGGCAGAAGTACTAGGATAATTCTTGATTTTACGTACTCTGAAATAGGTATTATCTTAAATAAAATCGTTATTTGTTTAACTGAGGCTTATTTGATCTTATATCCTATGTACGATAGTTTGTCTTAACCACAGAGTGCCATTAACTATGAAATTTGTTGGATGAAGTGAGAAGTAGTTCTGAATTGCTTAGAACACTTTGCGGTTGTAAGTCGTTTTGAAATTGAGTAGTAATACGAAACTACTGTTTTGTGTGAGAATTATTTTGTTGCAATCAAATTGTATCTCCACATTTCTTCAGGAGAAGGCATAGTAGTTTTTTTTTTTCAACTTTTCTTGAAAAATTTATCAGATTTATGGGATGGTATCTGTGTACATGGCTGAGCATATTTGTCTCTGATGCTTAATGCAATGCTCTTTTCAGAATGATTTGCTTCAGCTATTCCAGCCATTTGGGGTCATAACAAAACTTGTTATGCTTCGGGCTAAAAATCAGGTTTTTAGTTTCCACTGATCAGAACTGCCAATAATTTATATTTTGAGCTATAGCAAAATGCAGTAGAACATATTGTGTTCTCTCTACTATATGTGCAGGCTCTCCTCCAAATGCAAGATATTCCTTCAGCCATAAATGCTTTGCAGTTCTACACAAATGTCCAGCCAACCATAAGGTATGCCAATTTGCATATGCTTTTTATTGGAAACCTTGGCATTGAGGATATTTCATTTTCTTTTCTGTAAATTCTCATGATCTAAAAAGCTATCATATGTTCAAATATTCAAACTTTAATATTTGTTTTGAATCTTCTTTTGTTCTGTTAGGGGTAGAAATGTTTATGTCCAATTCTCATCACATCAGGAACTAACCACAATGGATCAAAATTCTCAAGGACGTGGAGATGAGGTTGGTGCTTTGTAGCCTAATATGCTAAAAATGAAATGTGGGTGTGTTGTTTATATTTATACATATAGCATTTTAAAGGACCAATCTTTTTATGGAATTGCCTTTCAATTGTTACATATTGTTAGTTGACATTGCCTTAAGGATTGTCGTGAACTAGGGGCTTATTCATTACCAGGAAGCAAAAGAACTTGTTCAGCTATTATTCTTCTTAACTTAAGTTGGGAAATTTTTATTTGCAAACTGTTGGCTTACAAGGGAACAATTCTTATGTTACTCTTATAGTTTTAAGGGGTAATATAAATTATTAACTTGTAACAGTTGTGTAGTTAAATCATTATGATTTGGTGATAAAAATCAAATTATAACTCTATTAACAGTTAGCATTTATGACTTCCTTCTTGGATCTTGCATTTCTCATTTTCTTGTATTTCAATCATCATTACTTGTTAAATGCTTTCTGTTAGTTTAACTATTACTCATTTATTTTTGTTTGTTCTTGTTCTTTTTTTCTCTAAATAAAGTTCTCTCTTTATATCTCTCTCGTCTCCCTATCTATGCTTCTCTATTTATTCTCTTCTCTCTCTTCTGTCTCTATGGTTTTTGCTGTTGGGGACTCTGGATGCACAGCCGAATCGCATTCTTTTAGTTACAATCCATCACATGCTATATCCTATTACTGTGGAAGTGCTGCATCAAGTTTTTTCTCCTCATGGATTTGTGGAGAAGATCGTCACATTTCAGAAGTCGGCTGGTCAGCTTCTTCAAGTTTTCTTCTCTTTCTCTCTCTCCCTGCTCCTCCCCTCTCTCTCAAATTTTAATTCTCGCCTAGATTAGATTTGACATTAAGGTCTTTTTGTATGCTTATATTTTCATGATCAACATTCTAATGGGTCCGCCAAATGACTTTATAGTTGTGAATCACCTGTGTTTTCTTTTTCCTAACTCTTTACTTCGGGTGCTTTTGTGGAATACTCTTATGATTTTCAGTCGGTGATGGAGGCATAATGATTTCAACAGAGTTGTGCATAAGAGTTTTCCATGGTTTTTAATAGTTACTTTCCCTCTATTATCCCTGCTTAATGTTCAGGTTTTCAAGCCCTTATCCAGTATCAGTTACGGCAGAGTGCTGTTGCAGCTAGGACTTCTCTTCAGGTATTATTCTATCTTTTAATTGCCAATGTGACTTTCATCTATAGATTTGTTTAAGGTCTTGCAAGCATTTCGTCGCTTACTACGACCATCCTCGTCTCTGGTTGGCTTCGTTTTGGATGAGTTTTGATACTTGGCTGTGTCGTAGGGACGCAACATTTATGACGGTTGCTGTCAGCTGGACATTCAGTTTTCAAAGTATGTAATAAATTTTAGCAATTATATTATCTAATTTTAACCGCCCACCAAAAGAAAGTCATCTGTCACCATCTCTTTTTCTTTGTGGCATCTGAGTGTAATTATCCATGATTTCACCTGTGTGACTGCTCTATTTTTGATGCCTTATACCTGCAAAAAGAAAAGGAATTTCAATTTTTTTTCATCTTGCTGATATGAATTTATTCTTTGTATTTGCCATCCAGCTTGGATGAGTTGCAAGTGAACTACAATAATGATCGATCAAGGTTTGTGAATGGTTGCATGGATTCCCTATCTAACTCTCTTCAACCATTGTAGCATTATCCTATCAGTTTTAATAATATTATCTTCTCTCTTTGTGCAGGGATTTCACTAACCCACATCTACCTTCTGAGCAGAAAGGAAGATCTTCACAAGTATGCTATATCTGTGATTTTATTTTTCTTGAGCTCACATGCATGTTAGTTAATAGGGATTCGCAACAATTAAATTCCACTCTGTTTCCTTGTGCAACAGGCTGGATATGGTGATGTAGGAGGTACGAAATATGAATGCCCTTCAAGCTCCTGAGGCTGGGGCAGGTGTTGAAATTGGGAGCTATACAGTGATCTGCTGCTATTATCTTGTTCCTTTAATATCTTGCTTGAACATTAACTGACTCTCTTCTTTGTTTTTCTTTGTTGCAGTTGCATATCCACAGGTGGGTATTGCTGAGGTCATGGTACAAGTTATCATAAACAATATGTGTGCTGGCCATTATCACTTTCTTGCCTTTTCTTTGTCTCCATTTCTGTTGAGTATTAACATGTGTATGCATTTACAATGATTTTATAACTGCTTTCAACTATTCTGTTATGTTATTATTTAGATTAGGACATGGAATCAAGACTCATTTGTATACTGACATAGGTCGGTGGAAATTATACACATACACATACACATCCATTTTCCTTGTTGCATTTCTCCCTATATTTTTTGGAGTGAGTCCTGGAGTAAGTGGAAACATATTTCCCCAAGATTTGTGGACCATATTCCAAAATTTTAAGTAGAAACATTTTGCCAAATACAAGTTGTTTTGTTGTTGTCCATCTTCAGCCTTCTTTGTTTCTCAACATGGAATATGAAAGAAAGGAAATGGCAAGGCTTGAAATGATGCCTCAGACTTCTCCATTTTTAGTGGAATCTTGTTTTTATGTTATACATTATTGATTACACGAATACTGCTTAGAATTTTCATGTAAAATAGTTGGATTGTTTGTGATTGGCCCTCATGCAGATAATTGTTCAAAGCTTCCTTAGTTTCTAAAATTGTCTTAAATATACACTTTTTAAATTCTGATACTGTTTGATTTATTTGTTCATCTTTTGATTAGATGGCCAATGCAGCTGCAATTGCTGCAGCCTTTGGTGGAGGCTTGCCTCCTGGAATTAGTGGGACAAATGATAGGTGTACTGTCCTTGTGTCCAATTTAAATCCTGATGTAAGTTAGCTCTGTTCTTTCTGTTCTGTGAATTATTTTGTTTTGGTTCACATATCTGGTATTCTCAATGAAAAACTTTCCTGTGCTCAGAGAGTAGATGAGGATAATCTTTTTAACCTTTTTTCCCTCTATGGAAACATTGTGAGGATTAAGCTTCTCCACAATAAACCAGATCATGCACTTGTTCAGATGGGGGATGGTTTTCAGGCTGAATTGGCAGTGCATTTTTTGAAGGTATTGTCATAAAAGCTTCTCTCACTATATTGATTATTTTGAAAATTATTTATAATATGATACTGTTCTAAATGTTCTGTTGGGTTTTCTTTGCACCTACTCCTTGAACTTAATGGTATGCTTAAATTTCACGTCTCATAGGTAAATTTAGTATTTTCTTAGCATTTTACTTTGATGAGTGTTGACAACATTTCTCCTAACTCAGATGAAGCTGTATCTTTCTGTCAGTTCAAGCGATAATGTGATAAATCAGAAATCTAGGACTCAGAGGGCTTCATTGGGAAAAACAATCAATTGTTTTTTCATTCATGGCTGTATTTATTCCCTTTTACTATATTGATTATCTTGCATTTTTTTGTGGTGTCAACTCTTGTCTCATTGATCTCCTGTGGTTCTGCAGTCTGCTTATTTTAAGGTGTACATGCTATCAAATCAGAAGGGTTTACAAAGTTGGTGTTCCATTGTTTTGATATATGAAATAAAAATGATAAAAAAAAAAAGAAAGGGAAAGATTCTAACTCTCAATTGACCAACAATACCTGTTCCTTTGGGTGGAAATTTGTCTTTCACCCTGCTTCTGTGGTTTCAGATAACCCATGAATTAGGAAATCATGTTGAACGACACCGTTTTACATGGTTGGCGTGGGTAATGGGAGTGGAAGCATGTTGCTTGCATGCTGGCAGGGACGTTTGCATGTTACTTTTAGGGACCTTTGTATGTTGCATGGTGGAAGGGGCAAAGGGACCTTCAAACAGGAAGTATTTGCCAAATTACCTAAAATTGTAACTATGCTATGAACAGGGATTTTAGGAGCAAAAATAATGTTATAAAATGTATTGTTTGTTTGAAACTCTTTCTCCACTTTATTTGCATTTCTTTCATTTGCTCCTGCCAGTTGTATTTTATTTGTGAAAGATATGCTATTGCAATATTGTAGTTGTCTTTACAATTTTGTTGGTCTTTTATCTTAGTTTAAGGCTCTCTTGATTTTAAAACTGATGGTTTTCAAATTTGGAACAGGGTGCTATGCTTTTTGGGAAGCGGTTGGAGGTCAACTTTTCAAAGCATCCAAACATAACTCAAGGTCCTGATACACACGAGTACATCAACTCCAATCTCAATCGCTTCAACCGTAATGCTGCAAAGAACTACAGGTACTGCTGCTCACCAACAAAGATGATCCACATTTCCACTCTTCCTCAGGACATCACTGAAGAGGAGATAGTGAGCCATTTGGAGGAGCATGGCACCATTGTCAACACCAAACTCTTTGAGATGAATGGGAAGAAGCAGGCTCTTGTTATGTTTGAAACTGAAGAGCAGGCCACTGAAGCACTAGTGTGCAAACACGCGAGCTCACTTGCTGGGTCAATAATCCGTATTTCCTTCTCCCAGCTACAATCAATTAGAGAAACCTCATAGAAGGTATAATTGGGGTTAAGGATTTACAATAGAAATAGACTTTTTAAGGATTCTTGGTTGTCAGCAACGATATTTAATGTGTTGGTGATGCTGTTTTGGGTTGCTTTTCTCTTGTAACAGTTGATTGCTTTGATACTGGATGGATTCTGTATTTGGTTTTTATTGTCATCCTTCTTACCCAAGACCTTTAATATTTGACCAATTATTTATTAGGTTTGTTCAATGAGGACCATTGAGTAGATTCCTTGCTTGCAGCAGATGTGCTGAGTTTTGACCACCAGGAAGGGAGAGGGAATGTATTAAATCCTCTTCTTAAGTAGAGGGATCTGTTTTGTATAATTGTTGTATATTGCTTGTAATTGAGGCTAATTGGGCCTTTTTCTGTTATATTCTTAATCCAAAGCCCAATTTGTCTTTCCTGCACAGATGAGCTGCTTTTCATTGCTGGTCTCGTCCATTTCTCCATCCGTTCATTCTTCTTCCTCTTCTGCTGCTTCTTCACCTCCTCTCTCTCTCTCTCTCTCTCTCTCTCTGTTGCTAGGATTTTGATATCGTTCATGGTCTCACCTACTTGTGTTTGTGTTTTCACTTAACAATTTGCTCTGCTATGAATGATTGTGTTTTTTCAGGAAATGATTACAACTTGACAATTTCTTCATTTTACTCCGGATGAACTCTAGAGAAAAGGTGGCCCAAGACTTCCAACTCTGTTGCGTGAAGATTATTAGGAAATCAAATGGTTATATTTAATTTTATTTAACAATGTTTTTTTATTTAGTTGTTATTAAAATTTAAATTTAAAATTTCACAATATTGTCATCAATTTAGTACCATTTATTGATAATACTATTAGACTCTGGTTTTTAAGGTTTTTTCTTTTTTAATCTAAAATATAATATAATTTGAGTGGACAGTGAAAGTAGATAGATCACAGATGGATTCAACACTGACCCGAATATCGGCTTCAGCTGCTCCCTTTTCTGTTAACAATTTTCAAAAGCTTCATGTTCTATCTTCTTCTTCTTCAACAAGGATTTCTGCTAAGCGATTGTTCTGTTCCGATCCTAAGCTGGAAATTACCAGTACACAACGTCCCCAATACGACGCCGTTCTCGACGAGTACGCTTTCGAGGCCCAGAGATTACGACTCGATTCCAAGGCAAGAGAAGCCATGGCCGAGACTTCTAAGAGAGAGATGGAGGCGGATACAGAGGATGATCCCAAAGCTTGGAAATGGGTCATCCGCAAGAGAATTTGGGATTTTATGGAGGCACGTAACTTTGCCCAGAACCCGCGACCTGTTCATCATCGTATCCCCAATTTTGTTGGCGCCTCAGCTGCTGCTAAGAATGTAACTTTAATGATTAACATATCAATTTTCTGATTTGCTTCGATTTAGTGAATTTGACTAGTTAATGGGTCGGGTTATGGCAGTTGGCTGGGTTAGAGGTGTTCCAGAATGCGGATTGTGTGAAGGTAAACCC
This sequence comes from Hevea brasiliensis, assembly GCF_030052815.1. Classification (NCBI taxonomy): domain Eukaryota; kingdom Viridiplantae; phylum Streptophyta; class Magnoliopsida; order Malpighiales; family Euphorbiaceae; genus Hevea; species Hevea brasiliensis. The sequence continues at coordinate 12,998,613 of NC_079504.1, forward strand.
TGATTCTCCTCAAAAGCAAGTCAGGTTTCTCACTCTCTCTGGTTAGTTTTTTCTTCTGTTCTTCTTGTTTGTTTATTTATTTTCATTAGTTTCCAACCGGGTAAATCAAGGTTGATTGTTTTCTTTTTGTTGGTTTTTGATTGAGAAGCTGATGATCATGCATGCACAGGTGGAAAGAAGCTGTTGACTCCTCAACCCCGTTTGAGGACAGGGTTTTTCTCTGTTCTTGAATCCAATATGTTGCCCCCTAATGCCATTAATGAGGCATGCACCTCTGTGGGGGTTGCCAAGTATGGAAGGCCAATTGGATTGGATGAAAAGATCAAAGTGGATGTAATTGTCATTGGTTCAGTTGCTGTTGATCCAAACACAGGTGCTCGTCTTGGCAAAGGAGAGGTGATATCATCTTCTATTCTACAGTATATCTTGATCCTTTTATTATCCTGTCTTGGACTATGGTTTCTGTCTCTAATCCATGGATGAGTTTGTGACATTTTGTCAACGTCTTAGTTAATAAGGCTCAGCATTACAAGATACAATGATTTCAGCATTATGAACGTAATGCAGTTTCAAAAATCATCTCCACTTTCAGAGTAGTGGTTAAAGGTTTTACTATAGAAGATTCTGTGACGTTGAAAGAGATTTGGGGTGCAGGGATTTGCAGAACTTGAATATGGGATGCTGCGGTATATGGGTGCCATTGATGATTCGACACCAGTTGTCACTTCTGGTAGGTTCAATAGTTGTTCTGGATCCTGCTTCCCATCCTTCCTTCTTCTCTCAATACCTCAAGCAGATGCTCCATTTCTTTTTCTTAGTTTAAATTTACGGAGAAAAAAAAAAAAAAAGAAAGAAGAAGAAATTTGTCAACCAAAATTCTCAAAAATAACTTCATGCTGTGGAGCCTGGAGGATAGTAAAAGCTGCAATGCTATCTCTTCATTAAGCAACACAATGGCTAGATTTCATGTAATTTGTCATATTGAGCAACAGATATTAAGTTAACATGTTGTCTTGAGGTCAGTAATTTTCTTTCCAAATTATAATCATAGGATCATTTTGTAGGACGATAGAGAAGAAATTGAATGGTAATTCCTTATATGTAGTGCACGCGTACAATGTAGCTGGTTATTTGGTTGTATGTAATCCATCAACAGCTTTATTTGATTTTAATTATTATATATTCTATATATCATATTTCAACTATTTTGGCGCTTCACCCTCTCGCTCTCACATTGCCCTTGCAGTGCATGATTGCCAATTGGTAGATGATATTCCGGTCGAGAAATTGTTGATCCATGATGTTCCTGTTGACATCATATGCACTCCCACTCAAGTCATATTCACCAACACAACCATCCTCAAGCCTCAAGGTTTGTGATGCACAAAAGTTGGTAGTTTAAGCCTCTAATTGTCTCCATCTTAATTTTTTTTAGGGAGCGGGTTAGTCTCATGATTAAATGTGAATCTCTACCTTCTGAATGGCAAAAAAAAAATATTCAAGAAATCCACTTGTTATGATGGGATGGAGTAGTCTTAATTACCTTCTTTTGGGTATTTCGTCTCTTGTAGGTATCTACTGGGAGAAATTGTCGCCTGAGAAGCTTGGCCAAATTCGGATACTAAGAGAGCTGAAGAGCAGAATTGAAAGGGAGACTGGGCAGAAACTTCCTTGTGGACCATCTGAGAAACTACCCCCAACGGCACAGCGGAGAAAGAAATGACTTATATGCGCGTTTTAATGCAAACAAGAAGGAAAAAATGGATAGAGAGAGAGTGAATCTTTATACAAAGTAAAAGATGTGTTTGGCATTTCTTGTCAACCTTTGTACAGAACAAAAGTGGATATTTGGCACATTCTATGAATATGACTGCCTTTATCCAGATTCACACTGGAGTACCCAGCACTTTCTTTACTTTAGCAAGTTTAAAAGATGGAAGACACGTGTATAGTCATACTGACTTTATATAGTTTCACCTGTAGACTCTGAGAACCTAAATCTCTACATATGTAAGCCTGGCCGAGGAAAAACAAAAGGTGACTTTCTTTGTCACCTTTAAGATTGTCAGCCATTCATGTCATGAATTAAAAAGCTTCAGTGCCTGAAACAAACATAGGCAACACACACATCAGCAAATTTCTTTATAAGTATTTATAAAAGTGCAGTATTATCTCTTATGCACCTTCATACGATTCTGCTTAGAGGGATCCTATTGCTCTGATGAGGAATCCTTTCTACAGAAGATATCAGCTGTGGCATTGTCATACCAACTGAAACAATGATCTCTGTAATGTAAAGGACAGTAGATGGGAGTCAACAAAATTCAATCATACAAAACTAGCTGAAATAGTTAAAACACAAAATATTATGATTGCATGGCACAAGTAAAGGCATGACTTTGTAATTCGGGCCGGTTAAAATGACTGTCAGAAGTCAGTTGAAGTCCTCACCAGGACTCTCAATAGACTTACACGTGAAGCCTTATCATTTCAATAATTTAAAAAGCTTCATTCATTTGAGCCGTGCAACGTCTATACTCCAAATGCACCCAACAATTCTGGTTTTTCAACAAATTTTTGTCACTTTGTGATATTGTTATCTGACGTGCGGCAGATATGTACCATCTTTAAGAACTCTTTAAGCTCTTACATTGGCAAAAGTAGCAGCCAGTAGGTAATTAACTTGTTAAACTCACTTTGAAAATTCAAATACCAGATTCAAAGCTTTTCAATTTTACCCATGCAATTCAAAAAAAAAAAAAATCCAAATGAGTTCTGTCCTAATCTAAATAAACTTAGAGAATAATATGGTTATTATATGATGCCCTATAAGCTCTCGTATTTTAGTAAGGGTTAATTCTCAAAAAAAAAACTCTTAAGTTTACTAATTCTTACAATTAAATCCTAAAATTTACATAATTACTAATTAAACCCTCATATTTGATTGATGTCTGAAATTGACGCGACCGCCAATAAATCATTAGTATACTTCTACGTCAACTGCCAAGTCATATCACTGAAGAAGCCAAATCAGAAATCTCAAATTATGATTAATTGCAAAAAAAAAAGAATTATGAAATTTGTCAATTTCTGAATTAAACTCTAAATTTATATAATTACCAGTTAAACCCTCATGTTTGATTGATATCTCAAATTGACCCAATTATTAATAAATTGGTAGTATTTGGTGCTTCAGAGGTAATTACAATGATTTTTATTTTGACTATTTTGATTAAGAACTACACTTTATAAGTTTATTAATGGTTGATATTAATGAGCAATTGATTCAGGGAAATGACTCTTTTTTCTTCCAGTGGTTTGATCCAACTTGCAATGACTGGAGAACGAGCCACTGACACATTTGCTTTGGCAAATCAATGCTTTTAAGAAGAAATTACAGAGTGGGATGAGATTAACTATAAAATCATTGAGAATGGATGCAACTCAATGATGTTATTAAAATGGTAAACTAATTAATGATTTGCAGAGCAAAATTGAGGTGTTTATAAAGACAAAAAAATAAATAAATGAAATAATTTATTTGAAGAAAGAATTGATTGTGCTGAGGATGAAGAATTTGATTTTGTTTTATTTTACTCTGTTTTTAGGATTAATTAGAATGGAATAAGGTAATTTTATCTATAGAACAAAATTTAAATTGTAATTTCTTGTTTGTTGAAATATACTAATGGTTTATTAACAGTCAAGTCAATTTAGGACATTAATCAAATGTGAAAATTTAATTAGTAATTTTGCAAACTTTAAAGTTTAATTGCAAAAAAATTAACAAACTTCATGGCTATTTTAGTATTTAACCCTAATTTGAGAATTTTAATGTGACTTCTCTAGTGATGACATGGCAATTGACATGAAACTTCCGTTAAGTATACTAATGGTTTTTTTTTTTTATGGTTGATTCAATTTAAGATATCAATTAAACATGAGTGTTTAATTGAGTGTTTAATTGGCAATCATACAAACTTCAAGGTTTAATTGCAAATATTATCAAATTTCAGGATTTTTTTTTACAATTAACCCTTTTAGTAACTATTGTTGTTAATTAGGGGTAAAATTGACCAGTGGTCATTGAACCTGTCACTAATATTTATTAGTGGTCATGGAAATTTTACTTGTCTAAACTGCAGTGTATTTGTTGTTTTTTAATTTTTAAAGTACCTTACATTCCTTGGTCACAAAAATGAAGCATAATTGTCAAGCATTCTTTTGATACTTCTCTTGCGTTCTAAGAAGTATAAAGTTCTATAGTTTTGCAATCCAGGTCCTCAAGCGTGAAATTGTCAAATCCCGGTATCCATTTTAAAGCAAAAAATTATTCCAAAAGAATGAAAAAATTTTAGAAATATTGGATGTATAGCATAGAGTAGCAAAGAAGTATTTGTATGGATACAAATATGATATAAATATAAATATAGCAGCCAAACAGAAGTGTTCATGCATACCACCCCCTCACCAAAGACTTAAAGAATATTTATTGCTTAAGTGCTCTCATATGGTACTACTGTTATTCCTCGTAAAAAGTGAAACTGTTGCTAAGCAAACTCTTTAGCATTTTTATTCAACAACTAATGCATATCGCTGGCGATACGGTGGGAAATAGAATCCAATGTTTTGCAATGGTGAAGATAATTGATCTGGAACATGCATCAATGTTTGAAGACCTTTTCTTTCTCCCATATGCATTGTAATGGATAAAAAAAATTCCACTACCACTACCACTACCACATGCAATATTGCACGCCGATTTTAAATGAATCTGGAGTTTTTCTCCTAAATTCAAGAGGCATTTCCATCACCCAGCAAATTTTATATCTTGTATCAGTTGTAATTCAAATATAACTTTCATTTTAATCATCATCTAGGAAGAAAGGGACAGAAGAAAGAACTTTGATAGAAACGTTCAAGAGCTTCATAACTAAAATCACAGCTCACAACAATAGAACTAAAGTTAGAAGGAATAACCATACCTATGCCTTCCCGAATAGACAAGTTTGGTCTTATGATCTCATCAGAATTGACCAGAAATATGTCACCAATGTATAGATGGTTTGTTGGGACATAAACACTGCATAACTCTTCATCTCCATCTTCTCTCTGGAATGAACCAATCATAATGCATGAATAAGAAAGAAGCTCAAAGAGAACTACAAGTAAACTCTGCATTAACAATCATTCAAACTGTCTTTCACGAAGATACAATGAAAGAGCATCAGGTGTTATAGAACTAGCGATGTTAAATTAATATTGCTGAAGGGCCACTGTAGTTGCTTCTAGTTAGGTTTGTTATGCCAAAATTTCACAAAGAGATTAGCATTTTCCTGGATTTGCCCAAGGAAACTTGTGGCTGAGGTTATATTGTCACTGGCCATTCCAAAGAAGTTTCAGCACCAAGCCAATGACCTGATGACATTTGGCATAGAAGTGATTTTTAACTAATTCTTTTTCATCTTTTCATCTATTAGTTTTATTTTTTTATTTTATCTTATTCAATTTAATCATCAAGGCCAAAAATTTGTGTTAAGCATGAATAATTCTCCAAGTGGTGAAGAATCCAAGCATCCACAAAAGGCAACAGTCAAATTTATCTAATTAAGCATAATTTCTCCAAATCATAACTCGTCAAGGTCTATATAAAGCTGCAACTATCTTTTTCATTTACAGATAAGTAGGGACGGGAGCTTACTACTTCCAAGAAGGTGGCTCTATGATTACAACTGTCTTTTTTCCAATAAAAAATTGATTAAAAATAAAATCTTGAAGCCTTTAAATGACAATGTAGTAAGAGGTTGTTTTAGCTCTTTCCCCATTCCTACTTTTCATCTGTAGTGTCAGATAAGTACATATACTATTAACTGCAGTCCAGGTGGTTCTGGCAGCAATTCTAAGCAGATTATCAAGTAGAGATCTGCATAACAAAATTAGACAAGAGTAATATTCACCTGAAGGATGACAGATGATGTGATGAAACCAAATGCATATTCACCATGACGAGGATGACGGATAATTGCAACCTCCTTAAAAGCAGTAGTGTTTTGGTCTGCAAGAGAAGCGGGGTCAATTATAGAGTTAAGTGGAGTATATGAAAGTTTATTCCATAACTTGCTGATTCATTTTATGCCAAAGATGTATATACAACCAACCCAGTTGGAGCGCCAATATATACTATACATGGTAGTAAAAATCAAGTCATCAAAGGTTTTCTTCTTCCAAATCAATGGGAAATCACTTGATAAAACATAAATAAATTGTACATTAATGTCCAAATCCAAATAGGGTCCATTATGTGTTTGAACACAAAAGCTCCATGACACAAGGTCTCATCTAATTTTCATGTCTCTGTACATAACAGTTACTATGAAACTTTTAGGTTCTCGGTCAATCAATATCAATCAAATCAAGCTCAGCCAAATAAAATATCTTCAGTTTTTGGGGAAGTTGCAGGATATAATTTAGATATATAAGATCTGGCTAGCAAATTACACATTAATTCATTTTAATTCGAGTTTATATAAGTGATTAAATTGCTCTACACATCAAAATGACTAGTCAAGACAATACAACAATCTAACCACTTATATTCATCCTTTCATTTTTATACTTTATCGATGTGGAATTTATAATCCCAACACTCTCCCTTCAAGTGCAACCACATGGTTGTTACTTAACAATTAGGGTGCATTTGGTACAAGGTTAAAAAATTGAGCTCACATGAAAACAGATAAACATCTATTTTTATATTTTAATAACAAATATCAAAATTATTATTTTTTTATTTTTTTCTGGTAATATTAATTTTTATTTGTAAATAATTTAATTTAAAAATTTATTAACTGTATTTTTATTATCTACCATAATATTATTTTGTTCTTTTTATCTTGCGAACTTATATACATATAAACACACACTGGACAACTTGATTGGGTCATAGCAATTTGCATATTATATATACAAATTTCATTGGGTCATAGCAAGTAAAGGAAATTTGAAAATATATATATATATATATATATATATATATATATAGAGAGAGAGAGAGAGAGAGAGAGAGAGAGAGAGAGAGAGAGAGAGAGAAGGAGGCCCGTATGTTTTGATTGGTACAGTAAAAAAAAAAAAAATTCTATCAATTTGCAGATTATATATACAAATTTCATTAGGTCATAGCAAGCAAACGAAATTTGAATATATATATACATATATATATCAAGGGATGCTCGTATGTTTTAATTGGTACAGTACAGAAAGAAAAAAATTTTATCAATTTATAGATTATATATACAGATTTCATTATGTCATAGTAAGCAAAGGAAATTTGAATATATATATATATATATATAATTTTTTTATAACTCATAATGGAATAAACAAGATAGAAATCCATATTTTTCACACCTAAAAAATTTATAGTCTTGCTCATTTGATTGAAAAAAAAAATAGTATCTTCTTATTGTTGTAGGAGATGAACAGTTTTTAGAGATGAAATGACTAAAAAATAAAACAAGTTGAGAAAAAATAGAAAAGGTATATATAAATAATGTGTTTAACTTCTGTTAACCTACCCACCCTAAGTTTAACATTTAACCCCTACAAAGATGTTAAATGTTAATGAGGTTAAAAATTAACCTGTTCACTTTAAAGCATTCAAACAGCATTAAAAATTACAAGGTTAATTATTAACCCTTATTAACCTCGCACCAAACGCACCCTTAGTTTGTATTTTTAACACATCATGAGCTCAATTTTACAGCTGTGTGGGCAGTTGAAACTCACAACTCAGTTCGAGCTTTGCTATCATGTTAAATTTGGAGAGAGTGCTGAGCAAATTACATATTAATTCATTTTAATTCGGACTTATATAAGTGATTAGATTGCTTTACACATCAAAATAACTAGTAAGTCAATGTTAAAATCTAATCATTTATATTTATCCTTTCATTTTTATAATTTCTCGATGTGGGATTTATAGTCCCAACATATAGAAAAGAAAGTTAAAGATGGTAACAATTCTAATGGTATTTCATGTGACACATGATACTCACTCTCTAGTTACATCTATAGTTAAAAGCCTAAAGGTACATATATGCATTAAGAAGTAATCAGTATTGAAATTTAAAATATTAAAAAGAAAACCTAACAGCAGAAACAACAATAAAGGTTCAATAAGCTAGTGTTACAATATAAAGGTGAACAAACGCTGCCTCCAATGTTAACACATGATAGTTTCAGTTGATGCCATTGCAAAGTGGTCTCCAATAACAAAGTAATTTTCTTTATAACATTCAGTTCCTTCTGCAAATGGACCAAAAGAACCAATGTTCACTCCCACCAGGCAAATTAGTTGATATACATCTCCAGTTATAAGCAATCAATCAATTCACTAGCAGCAGTCAAAATTCAGTGTTGTTCACATAAAATGAAATTTCCAATCAGTCTCCTCCTCCAGACCTTCATTGATTACTTTCAAGATCAGAAACTTACTGGCCTATTCTGACACAACCTCACTTCTAACATTTCTAGCAAAATGTTAGCTGTATGCTAACTTAATCTCTCACTTCAAAAAGTTTGTCCCTTTATCCCCCCAGAGGCAAAGAGTTCCTTCCAAGCTGAAATTTGTTATGATCTATATATAAAAGAACTAGCTGGACTGAATATGGCAATCCTATTGTGTTCAACCAAGACTAGAAAACCTCCCACTTCCATGGAAAGAATAAAATTAAATGATCACTAGTGACATGCAAAATTCTTCTAAATCATGGTTTATTGCATCTTGAGTTCTGTACATCTAGTGTTCTGAAAAGGCTTTGGAATGACATAATAATATAAAATGAGTCGGGTTAAAGTTACCAGTCATCCTTTCTATGAAAAAATTTGCTTTGATGATAATCTGTTGAAAAATTTTAGTTACTTCTATCAGAAATAGCAAGGGGTAGGAATTCAAGACATAAATAGCTTATCAGTGATTTCAGTTCTGAAGAACAAAATATCATTTTTTTTACTTCTCATGACATCAACAACTTTAAAGGACATTTTTAACGATGGAACATAACAAAACCAAAATAATAATAATACCTGGAGAAATAGCAGCACTAATTTGTTTGGAGGCTGAGTAAATGTGCTTCATAAATGGCATTCGCTTAATAAACCATTCTCCAACCCAGAAAACAGTTGCACCCATCCATGATGATGCAAAAATTCCAACGAAGAATACAAAAAGTAGTGAAGTAACAAATCCAAGGCCTGTATCAAACAATACATATAAAAAAAATCAATGATAAATATAACAAGAAAATGATAATTAGGAAATCTGAATCACAGAATACAGCAATCAATCCTATTGACTGCAATTTATTCGAGCATTCAACCTATAAACAATTCAATACTTTGAAGTCTTACCGAAAATGTCAATGCCAAGTTTAGCATATATTGGGCTAAAGAAACCATCAACAAACTGGATAAACCACCAAGTCACTAAAAAGGAAACAGCAACTGGAAAGAGAACAACACTGCAATTCCACCATTTCCAGCCATGTTACGCACAGAGGAAAAGAAAAACTAAGAATTAAACAGAACAAAAAGAGAAGAGACTAAGCTCATTACCATCCAGTCATGAACTTTTTCGAAACCCAACTCTGAAGAACAGCATAGCAAGCCTGATTAATCAAAAGAGTGATCTATTAGTTTCAGAGAAATTATTTATTTTCCTGCTAATAGAGAAATCAAGAACAACGAAACGAGGGTTACCTTGCGAGTGGAGGAATTGGGGGAACTCGGAGGAGACTTAGGGATATCATCTGGATCCGAGTCATGGTGAGTCAGTCCTTGGCTCAGTGAACTCGACGTTGATTCCTTGTTCTCTGCCATTTCATTCACTTTACTCCTTCCTTTGCCTGGCTCTTCAATTCAGTTCTAGTATTCTTCGTCTTCTCTTCTGATATTCTCTGGTAAACTCCATTTCCGTGTTGGTTGGTTTTGCTATCGTTTGGATTTGCGGATAACTATATTCCAGTTCTGAAATAGGACTATCCTAGTCCATGAGAAGTTAAACAGTTTTTGAATTACCAGTCATAAAACCGTTTAAGCAGTTACTTATTGAGTCTGCTAAAAACCTAAGGCTCTACTGTCCTGCTTCCTTTCACCTCCTTGCATGGCGGACCAGCACCACAAACCACCACTATCTCCAAAACCTTCCCTGTGAAAGCCAAACTAAAACCCAAATCCAGAACCCAAGCAACATTTGGTGTCTGGTGGCGATGACGCGATTGTTAAGCACGGGATGATGCTGGAGACAGTGTACTTATGGACTTGGTGGGTCACGAGGATTAAGGGGCTGTTTGGATTAACGTTGAATATAACCGGTAGGTATTAGCTGATAGTTGTTAGCTGATGGTAGTTATTTTATATTAAGTATTTGGTAAAATTATATTAATATGTAAAATGACTAATAAGGATATATATCATATAATTTATTTTATTATTTAAATAAATAGAAAATTATAAATTTATTACATTATATTATTTATTTTATTATTAAATTAAATATATAATTATTAAATTAATATATTATATTATTTAAATAAATATATAATTATTAATTTTTTATATTATATCATTTATTTTATTATTAAAATAAGAAAATAATTATTTTTTTAAGATAATTAAATAATTTTAAAAATATAGATAAAATAATAAAATAATTATTATTGTTAATAGAAAAATTTATAATTAATTTTAAGTTTTTTGATATAAATAAATATTTTATATTTTATGTTATTAATAAAAAATATTTTAACAAAGTTGAAATACATTAATTAAAATATTAAAATTATAAATAAAAAAATAAAAATATTAATAATATTAATTTTCAAGTTAAATAAAAAAGGATAATATGGTCAAAATAAAAAATAAAAGCAGATAAGAAACAGCTCTAAAAATAGAGCTGATACAAACTGCAGCTGATGGGTATCATATCAGTTGCCCATCAGCTATCAGCTCTATTTTTTTAAACTTGCCAAACACCACAATTTACCTGTTTGAGTGTCTATCAGCTATCAGCTGAACCCAACAGGTAAACCAAACACCTCATAAGTGAATTGCGGAGATTGCTTCCCAACCAATGCAGAGATGTTTGTTACTGGGTCTTATGATCACACCGTGAAGTTGTTGGATGTTAGGGTAGAGTGTTGTTTACACGAAAAATGTAATTTTTTGTATTTAGTTCTATAATTAATCAAATTAATTTAATTTAATTAATTATATTATATTAATTTAATTAGAGGTTTGAAATAAATATTGAGATATTATTTTAGCGGTTATTAAAAGTTAATTAAGTAGTAGAATGAAGAAGTTAATTACTACAGGAAAATGGAGAAGAGAGAAGTTACGGGAATTGCACAACGTGCTGAACATGAAGGTGCTCGTTTCGGAACCTTCATAAGGTCATCCAAGTGTTACTATAAATGTATTCTACTATGCAATGTTCAAGCCCCTATTCACTCAATCAATCAATAACAATAGTTTTCAACAGTCTATTTATTTTTAATTTTATCTATCCTTTTATTTTTAAAGCTTTGCATTTATTTTTCAAGCCTTGTATTCAAATTTTCAGCTATCAATATAATTTTTTGTTACTTTAATTATTTATTTAAAGTAAAATTTTGATGAAGCTACGTTCAGTCTAGTCAAGCTCCTACAACTGTTTGAGAGAAGTCAGAAGAACGCACAACTGATACACTCAGTATCTAGCATGCCGCAATTCTAGCCAAATTATTTTTGAAGAAAATAATTTTTGGCACGCTCAATGGGACAATTCTCATGCTTTACTGTCATTCACGTTCTTGATGAGGCATTACAATTCTTGATGAGGCATTACAAAATAACTTATAGTGATTTACAAAGACTGGCATCAACCATCACGAATACTTTGATAAAAGGCATAAATTCGTAGGTGGAGAAATCTCATCAATTGGATGCATAATTTATTTCTACAAAGTATAATATTCTAATTTCTATGTTACTTCCTGATGGCCAGGTTCCTAGGTCAGAGGAGTCCAATTTAGCATCCATGAGTGCTAAGGAAATTGGAGAGTAGTCCTTGCCACGAACTTCCCAAGCTAATGTCAAGGGAATCTGAGATCAAACTAAAGAAAGGTTACATCCAAAACAAGTGCTCCCATTCAAATTATTGAAGCACTAACCCTGTGACTCATTCAAACAATTATGATGTAGAGGCAATTACAAGTTCTTAAGCCGCACCAATGTCTCAGCAGGTACAAACGGCCCAAATGACCTTTGGCTTAGGGGGGCAACAGTCACAAGGGAATTAGTATCTACAGTATAGGTTCCTCAGATAGCTTTACCAGTCTCTCATATGGTAGTACCTGTAACTCTAGTTATAATGCTACCAATAGCTTCTCAGGGGACTCATGTTCCTCAAGTGACTCCATGCTTGGGGGGTTAATCATAGTATCGGAGGAACAGTGCTCCTACGATCCGTGCTCCTCATGTAACAATTCCTACTGCTTTAGTCCTTCAAGTGGCGGTTATAATAACACGATTCTCTAAGTCCAAATCCATCACATCTTGTAGGAAGTTGATGGAATAACACCAAGCATAAAACACCTAAGGCCATCCACGGCCTCTTCTAAGCTGACCCATGGCCTCAAATATCCGATCCCATGGCTTTTCTTAGGCACACCTATAATATTGTAAAAACAAAGCTGACATAACGGCTAGCATATTAGCATTTATTCACATGTAATCAAGTAGACAAAAGGTAACAAGTAGGCCTTTTGGCCACTGTCATTTGCAAATGAAAGCCAAAACATGACTTATTGTTCAACAAATATCTAATTATTTACATGTGTTCTAAACTTATTACATCAAAATATATGACTACAACATGTAGAAAATGCTTGGATGAAGCTTAAAGTCAATTAGTAGCTCTGGAACAAGGCTACATAGATAGCTTCCTAGTATTTCCAAAGGAGAAAGGTGGTACCGGCACATGATAGGGGAAGTGCTCATATCCTCCACGTAAAGATTGCAGTACCTAGTCAAGGGAAAGTTTTGATGGAGTCTCCCTGCACCAAGAAGGTTCGACATAGGTTCAATATAGAGAACTACCTCTAGTTACTATAAAAAAAGGGTTGATGCTGGACATTAAGAAGCTTGATTATAAAAAGACCTTTAGTACGTAAGAAGCACTAAAGCCCTGGTACAAAGGTGCCTAGAGGAGCTATGACCAGGGGAAGGGCCACACTAATATTGATAGTAGGTGTCGCAACAGGTGTCGTACTGGGTGCCACAGCAGGTGCTATACCAAGTGCTGCAACAGATGTTGTGGTAGCACAATACCAAGTACAATACCAAATAAGATAGCAGGTGTTGTGTCAGGTGCGATGAACGATGCTTTCACAATACAAAATCTAGAGATAAACGCAACATGAACAGAGTATCCATTACATCCCAAGCATACAAATAAACCTTAAAGCACACAAAGATACCAAATTCATTCTCAAAATAGCAAAATTCAAGGTACCTACTATTTCTTTTGAATTTTCTTAAATTCCTTTAAATTCTCAACAAATTGACAATGGCCAAACAAGACCCAATACTTATTTTGCCAAGAAATGTTTATTAAACCAAGAAATAGCTAAAATGATATGAGATTAAAGAAAAAGTAGTAGAGTATCTAAATGGCATTGGGCAACACCGAAAAGAGCGAAAACTCGCGTGAAAGGCTAGGTGACTAGCAAAGGAGGCCTTTAGGCCTTCGAATTGATCAATGGTGATGGGTTTCAGTTAAAGGAATGGCACACCTCGAAGTAATGGCACACCAAAGGTAGAGAAGCAAACTAAAGAAAAAGGAAAAAAAAGATGGAAAATTATGTATTAAAAAGATGAAGAAAATGTGTAGAGATTTTAGAGAAAGAAAAATTGAGTAGAAATTTTATGAAGAGAGTTTTATAGTATAAGAGTTTTATGGAAAAATGGCATAGAAAGATAAAAAGTGGCTTTGATGATCGTGGAAATGATGATATAATGGATAAGGGTGAAATATTCTTATCTTTATTAAAAGTGGAAATTTTGGAGCAAGTGTCTCCATTTTTAAATTCAATTTTCTTATCAAGAATTGAAGCAGGTGCGCTGGATAACAATTTGGGCATCAACTTGGACGCATGAGGTAGGAAAGCTACTACCCAGGGAAGTTGAGCAGTGCAGGGGAGTTCAAGAAAAAGTCTAAAAAAATAAAATTTATGTGTGGGAGCATTGTTTACGCCAAAAGAGTACATTTTTGTGTTTAGCCCTATGATTAATTAAATTAGTTTTTTTATAAAATTAATTTAATTAATTATGTTGTATTAATTTAATTAAGAGGTCTAAAATAAATATCTAGATATTATTTTGGTGGCTATTAAAAATTAATTAAGTAGTGGAATGGAGAAGTTAATTGTTATAGGGAAGTTATAAACAGTTGCACGAGAAGTTACAGGAATTACAGGACATATAAAATGTGACGGTGCTAGTTTTGGAATCTTTACAGGATCAGCCGGGTGCTACTATAAATGTATTTTGCTGCGCAACATTCAAGCCTCCAATCACTCAATCAATTAATAACAATAAACTCTAGTACTTTATTTATCTTTAATTTTATCTGTCATTTTATTTTTCAATCTTTACATTTATTTTTCTAAGTCTTATACTTAAATTTCTAGCTATCAATATAATTTTCTATTGCTTTAATTATTCATTTAAAGTAAGATTTTGACAAAGTTACGTTCAGTCTATTCAGGTTCCCATAATCATTTGAGAGAAGTTAGAAGAGCGCATAGCTGATATACTTATTATCTGGCACACCCGCAATTCCTAAGCTGTTAGCTAATCAAATTATTTTCTAAAAAAACAAGAGTAAAAAAATCAGTGATGTAAGTGAATCATGGGAAGCCTATTGAGGATGTCATATTTTTGCCTTCTAATGGAAAGATTGCCACTGCAGCTGGCAACCCTATGAAGATATGGGATTTGATTGGAAGAGGGAAGATGGTGTATTTCCTTGGAGAGTCATAACAAGACTGCTACATCCATTTTTGCGGGAAAGTAAAGGGGCAAGAGAAAGGAAAGGAGTGAATGCAGTACAGGATTATGAGTGTGGGCTTAGATGGTTAAAAGGAAGTGTTTGATTATGCCAAAATGAAGATTACTCATTCCATGAAGTTTACTGCTCCGCATATGTCAATTGGGGTTTCTTCGGATTGCATGACTAGGGCTATTAATTGGAACTTCGAATGGGATTATATTTGGTGGAAGGAAGATGAAGGAAAATGAGGAACAGAGTGGATTAGTGGATTTCCTGGGGCAAGGGAGTGTAGAGGAGCCGCAAATGCGGGTTTTGAGGCCTACCTATTTTAGGTAATTTCACAGTCAGGGAGTAAAACCAAATGTGGGTAATTATTTTTTTAACTTAATTGTCAATATATATAATATGCTTACATGGAATAACAAGTTTACTA
The DNA here is from genome assembly GCF_030052815.1 of Hevea brasiliensis. Classification (NCBI taxonomy): domain Eukaryota; kingdom Viridiplantae; phylum Streptophyta; class Magnoliopsida; order Malpighiales; family Euphorbiaceae; genus Hevea; species Hevea brasiliensis. The sequence goes on from NC_079504.1 coordinate 13,014,137, forward strand.
TAAAATTATTCGTGAAATTGGGTTTTTTTTTTTTGTTTTTTTTTTCTAAAATGTTGCATCTTAAAAAAATTAGCATATTGGGTAACTTTAGTTGGAGGATTAAAACGAATGGGGTGACTCTGGCTTAAGGAAAGAGGGAGGAGAAGTTAGCATACAATTATTAGAAAATAATAAAAAAAAATTGTTAAAATTAAAAAATATTAAAAAAAGTAGTTAGATTCTATTTAGAATAGTTTCCAACTATTTTAATAATTTTTTTCACTCTCTTACTTATACTCACATCCACACAACACAATTCTTGCTCCTGCATTTACACTCACAGACACCCACACAGTATAATTATTGAGCAACTAATAATGTGATGTAAAAAATATTAATAATTATATAGCATAAAAAAAATTTAAAAAGACAAATATATTATTTATATGTAAATGTTTGTTAATATTATAATAGTAAATTAATAAAATTGTTGTATTGAATGAACAATATTAAATAATTGAAAATTGTTATTATATAGCATTTATTAATTTAATAAAATATTAATCAATGATAATTGTTAATTTCCATTTAATATAAATGAATAAAAAAAGATATTAATAAATAATTGTTAAAACTATTTATATTAAATAATTTATAAAAGTAAATTAATATTTATGAAATATGAAGTTATTAATCAATGAATTAAATTGGAGAGAAAAAGTTGATAATTAAATAATAAAATATAAAAAATAAATAAATAATTACGAAAGTGAAACAAGTAGAGAAATGCAGCAATCATCGAAAATTTTAATTAATTTTTTTATTGATATTTAATTAAGGTTTTTTAGCATATAGACAAAATAAGATGAAGCCTTTTAGAAAAAAATAAAAAACCATGAAACTAGCAGAGAATGATGAGTTATGGACTTGTTGGGTCATAAGGATAATGTGAAGTGTGGAGAATGCTTCCCAACCAACACAGAGATGTTTGTTACTGGGTCTTATGATCACACCGTGAAGTTGTGGGATGTCAAGGTAGAGTACAAAATCAGTGATGTAAGTGAATCATGGGAAGCCTATTGAGGACGTAATATTTTTGCCTTCTGGTGGAAAGATTGCCACTACAAGAGGCAACCCTGTGAAGATATGGGATTTGACTGGAGGAGGGAAGATGGTGTATTTCCTTAAAGAGTCATAACAAGATTGTTACATCCATTTGTGCGGGGAAAGTAATGGGGCAAGAGAATGGAGAGGAGGGAACGCAGTGTAGGATTATGAGTGTGGGCTTGGATGGTTAACATGAAAGTGTTTGATTATGCCAAAATGAAGATTACTCATTCCATGAAGTTTACTGCTCCGCTTATGTCAATTGGGGTTTCTTCGGATTGTATGACTACGGCTATTGGAACTTCGAATGGGATTATATTTGGTGGGAGGAAGATGAAGGGAAATGAGGAACAATGCGGATTAGAGGATTTGTTGGGGCTAGGGAGTGTAGAGGAGCCGCAGAGGCGAGTTTTGAGGCCTACCTACTTTAGGTACTTTTACAAGAGTCAAGGAGAGAAACCAAATGAGGATGATTATATTATTTGGTAATGAAACCAAAGAAGGCGAAACTTCGGCTTTTTTTTTTTTTTTCCTCAAAAGGTTGCAACTTTTTAAAAAAACCTAATATTAAAGAAAAAATTCAAAATTTTATGTGTTTTTGCCATTACAATCATTTTTTTTTTGTCAATTTTATCCTAATTTGAAAGTTTAGTATTTTTTATAATCTGGTCAAAATTGAAAATTTTGGGGCACTCACATGGAGGCTAACATAAAAAAATATTTTTTTAATATATTATTACTGACATGACAAATGACGTGGTAAAAACTTTTATTTCTTACTGACGTGGTAAAAATATTATTATTTTATATATTATTGCTAACATGACATAACTTTAATAATTAAAAAAATCCAAAACTTTTTTATTTTTATCAATTATAGTTAATTCTATAAATTTGTTTCATTTATAACTAATTAACTAATTTGATCTAACTTAATAAAAAATAATATTTTATTAACTAATAAAAGTGTAAAAATGAATTTACGTTACTTAGTATAATAAAGAAATAATTTTCTGCTCTCTCTCCCCTCATATTTTTTATTTATTTAAAAATTAAAATTTATGTAAAAAATGTCAATAATAAAAATATTTATCATTTTAGCAAATAATAATAATAATAAACATAAACATAAACATAAAAATAAACATAAACATATGATTGAATGTCTATATATTATTAGATGACAATGAGAGAGAGAGAGAGAGAGAAAGAGAGAGAGAGGTGAGGGAGAGAGAGGCATAAGGATATTTTTAGAGAGAGGGGTGGATAAAGGGATATTATTTAGAGGAAGAAAAGTGAGTGGAGAGTGTATGTATTCGTATTATTGTATGCTAATGGGTATATATTCATAAATACCACAAAAAAAAGGGGAGAGAGATAGGGAATTATTTTTTTGTTACACTAAATAATATAAACATTTATTTTTTATAATTGTATTAAGTAATAAAATATTAATTTTTAATCAAATTAGATAAAAATTAATCAATTAGTTATAAATAAAATAAACTTATATAATTGGCTATAATTGACAAAAGTCAAAAAGTTTAAATTTTTTTTAATTATTAAAGTTATGTCACATCAGTAATAACATATAAAATAATAATATTTTTGTCACGTAAGTAAGAACATAAAAGTTCATGTCATGTCACCTACAAGTTAGCAATAACATATTTAAAAAATAATATTTTTGTCACATCAGCCACTACGTTAGCACCTCCAAATTCTCAATTTTGACAGAACTATAATAAATGCTAAATTTTTAAATTAGACGAAAATTGAGAAAAAAAAAAGAGAAATTTTGACTATAATTGTAAAAATGCGTAAAGTTTAGATTTTTTTTATAATATTTAACCAAAAAAATATACCATATAAGGCGACTTTAGTTGAAGATTAAAGAAAAAAATTACCATATAGGCTGACTTTAGCAAGAGGGGAGAGAGGGGAAAGCTAATATGATTAACATCCAATTATTAGAAAACGATAAAAAAAATATTGAAAAGAAAACACTATAAAAAGTAGCTAGACCAGCTTCCAACTACTTTAATAATTTCTTTACAATCTCTCACTTTCTCTCACGCTCACACAACACGTTTCTTCCACCTGCTGATCCATTCTTTAATCCTCAAGTCTCACATAGGTTGGTAAGGGAGGTCTTAGGTGTTATTTATATGGATTCATAAACTTCTACTATTTGGCTAACTTTTAAGGTGGAGTTAGGCAGATTTATATTATTTGATATCAAAGTCTGATTGTGGATCTCTAGAGGATCTCCAGTCTGATCCAACATCCATCCTCCTCCATAAAGACGTGTAGTCTAAAAGAGCCTAGAGTGATGCATTCTTGAATTTCCAAGTTCCACGTCGGTTGGTAAGAAAGGTTTTAGGTGCTATTTATACGGGTTCGCAAGCCTCCACGAGTTAACTTTTGATGTGGAGTTAGGCGAGTTCATATCACCTGCACTTACACTCATATTATTAACCTATTAATAATGTGATATGAAAAATATTCATAATTACAAAGTATAAAAAATGTTTAAAATACAATATTATTTATAAGTAAATGTTTATTGATATTATCATAGCAAATTAATAAAATTATTACAGTGAATGAATAATATTAAATAATTGAACATTGTTATTATATAGTATTTATTAATTTAATAAAATATTAAACAATGATAATTGTTATTTGGATTTCCATTTAATATAAATGAATAAAAAAAGATACTGAAATGTGTGTCGAATTTAGACAAAGATGAGCTTGGATTGTTGTTGGAATTCTTACACAAGCACTCAACTCTGCCAAGACATTGTGGGGTTGTTAATGGGATTGACAAGAAAGGTACATGAGATGCGAGATGATGATATTAGAGGTTCTGATGCATTGGAGGGTCATATTAGAACTCTCAAGCCCTTAGTTGAGGAGGAGATCAGAATACAACATTCAGATACAGGGCATAATCTCTCCATTGCTGAGGATTTCTGGAAGAAGATAAAGATAATAGCTTTCTTTGTTGTGTAAAATACTCTTTGTGATTTTTGCAATTTTGTCTCGCTAGAAAGCAATTTTACGTTTTATTCTGGAAGATTTTGAACTTTTCTGATTCTTTTCAAGGAGGTTGAATGGTGAGTTGTGGTGCCGTTGCTGGAAGCGTCGGAGGCAGCGATAGTTGGCTAGCGGTGGTGCAATGTGGACGGTGACTGTGGCAGGAGAGATGGCGGTGGTGAAATGGACAGCAGGGGGGTGTTGTTGGCTGGTTGGTTATGGTGGTGGCAACAATGAAGACAAAGTAAACAAAGATTAACGAGTGAACAGAAATGCAATGGGCAAGGCAATTAAACCCATTGCATCATGCACAATAAATTATTAACTTTAATCAATGGAGGTCGCAACACATTAATTGAAACTTGAAAGGGTAAGAAGATGAGAGCTAGCAATAAAAAGTACAAACCCAATTAAGCTTACACTATGTTTAGTAAAACGTAATAAAAAAATATAATAGAAACACAATTATATTATATATTTTATTATTTTATTTAATTATGCATGAAAAAAATTGATGTAATAGAATGGAGGCAATTATTTTACATATTCCATTAATTTATTTGGTTATATAAAAAAATTTAATATACCATATAATGATACTTATATCATGCAATAATTATATTTTGATTAGTATAATATAAAAATACATAAAATTATGATTATTTGTTTTGATTTATTTTTCTCATTACTACTCAGTATAGTAGCAGATTCAGTTTAAGTCAATTCAGGGCAAGACATGCCAATTTTAGTTAATTGGTTCAAAGGAATCGAAATCTAACTGTAGAGTCCACTGATTTTGATTTCAAGTTCAATTCAATCCAATATAATTAAATCTATGACTTATTTTTTCAATTTCTAAAATCAAAAGAGTATGGTTTTAATTATAATTGGACTAGCCAATTCTAATTGATTTCTGTCAATATTCAATCCAATTTTGATTATGGACTAGACCATTCCAAATATGGCCATGCTTAATTGGAACCAATGGTTTGGGGAACTCAATGCCCTAAATTGGGTTGTAGGGTTTCAGTTTCATTTTTTATTTTCGATTACATTTTGATTTAATTCGATTTGATTTAATTTGATCATAATGAGTCTTCTATAGTTATAACCACAATCAAATTCTAGCACCAAATCAAAATGAACTAACCAATAATCGAAACTGATTTGAACTAATTTAAGAAAAAAAAGCAAACTAAACTTGACCGATTGAATTCAATTTGGGTCAATATTGGACCAATGATCATGACTAGTATATGATACTACTTATCACTACAATAGTTGGTACTCCTTTATTATTATCATCACAAATTAATTAAAATTAAAATAAAAATTATTACATTATTTGTATCGTTTTTTTATTACTAGATATGAAAATAAAATAATAATTACATTATATTATAATATTTATTATATTATATGATTAAATATATTACATTACATTATATCCAATTAAATATAGCCTTAAATTCTTGTAATAATTTTATTCGTTGGTAAATAGAAGTTATAAATCAATTTCTTTTTAATTTTTAGTTTTAAAACAACAAGTCTAATTGAAAATAACATGCTAAGATCCTAAAAATTAATTAGAATTTAATATATCAAAAGTTTTTAAGATTCCATGAGGACTAAAAATTTTTATTAAAAAATATTAAATTATTAACATTAATAAAAAAAATAAAAAAAGGAAATAATTTATAGAAATAAATAAAATAATTCTAGCGGGAAGGCTCTCCAGTCTCCACTTCCCAACCTCCACAGTCCACGTGTCAAATTGGCGGGAAAGCTTAAAATATCCAAGAAACTGAAAAACCGACGAGAAATTTTACTTAAAATAGATCAAAATTGATTCAAATTCAAACCCTTCCACTTCCGTCTATCTTCTTCTTCTTCTTCGTCCTCCTCGCACTCGCTTGCTAAACACAAATCACACTTTTCCTATTACCTGTTCGACAAAACTCCTCATCCATCTTATAATTTTTTCCATTTCCAAAACTCTTTCTCAATTACATCATGTATAAAGCGAGATGGGCACCAAGAAACCGTCGATTTTGACAAGATCACGGCTCGGTTGAATAAACTGAGTTATGGGTTGAGCAGTGCACACTGTGATCCGAGCTCCTCGCCCAGCAGGTTTGTGCTGGGATCTACAACGGTGTCACCACCACCCAGCTCCATGAGTTAGACGCTCAGACAGCCGCTTCTATGACTGCAATCATCCTGATTTTGCTCAGGTGAGTCAATTTATCTGGTTCTTATATCTGGGTTTGAGTGAATTTGCGTCTTTGTGTGTGCTGTTTATGTTGTTAAATTTAAATACATTGTCAAGCATAAACGCTGCCAATTCAAGAAGTTCCATGCACAATATTTTTACGCTTTTGGAGTAATTATTGTTTGGTTAATGATTATATGTGTTTAGTTTAATTGATCAACTGAGCATAGTTGTTTATGTGGTGACTTATTTTTGCTTGAAGCTTATGTGTTTTGCTTGATTTGCTTGTTTTGTTGATTCATAATGTGGCGCAGTTGGCTGCTAGAATTGCAGTTTTGAATCTGCATAAAGATACAAAGAAGTCATTTTCAGAAACTTGAGTGTCTCAGTTTGATCGAATTTCCTTGCTTGCTTTTGTTTTGAATCTAGTGGCTTGTTTTCAGTGGCGGATCTAGAACAATATTTTTAAGGGTCAATACTCAGCTCAACTAAACTTTTATCCCAGATTGGGATCGGCTACATGTATTCGCTTTCTCCATGATTTTGGGTTAAATCCCTAGAAATGTGAGATGTGAAATGCTTCTAGGTTGAGTATTGACCCCTCATTTTAAGGGGTCAATATATAAAAAAAGTATGCATAACAAAAATAAAGTTTTCAAATTAATTTTCAACCATTAAGAGTTCAGTATCTAAAAATTTAGTAGCATAAATTTGAGTCAATCCAAATAACATTTTTATTTTTTTTCTAAAAAGAAGAGGAGCTATTACATTCAAGCAAGTCATAAAAATAAGCAATTTATTTTAATGTTTATCAAAAAGAGGTTTTAACAATTAAATTTATAAGAGGCCAAATTAAACAAATAAATAAATGTGTATGAATTTATGTGAAGCATTTTAATAAAAAGAGGGCTAAATTGACCCCTCATTTTTTAATGTGAATCTGCCACTACTTGTCTTAATAACATGTTCTGGCATGGATGGGTAATGCAAGATCAAAATAATGCATAAATATGTTGACAAGAGGTCTGGACAAAAGGCTTCTCTTATTGTAGATGATGTTTATGAAATATCATGAAGGTAATGTTCCATAATTATTTTATGTAGAAAGAGATGATTCTCATTGATTTCAATTAATCTGTACATGGGTATATTGATTCCTATAATTGTGTTCTACTAATTAGGAAAAAATCCTAAATAAGAAATCCTAAATAGGAATACAGAATACAGAATATACAGAGAAATAATATAGTGATTGACTTTCCATAACATAGTGATTGACTTTCCATAATACTCCCCCTCAAGTTGGAGCATAGATGTTAATCATGCCCAACTTGTTACAAATGTAGTCAATCCTAGCTCCATTCAGAGCTTTTGTGAAAATATCTCCTAACTGCTATCCAGTTTTGATGTGTCCTGTTGAGATCATCTGTTGTTGAATATTTTCACGAATAAAGTGACAATCAATCTCAATATGTTTGGTCCGCTCATGAAACACCGGATTAGAAGCAATATGAAGAGCAGCTTGATTATCACACCACAATTTCGCAGGTAGGGAGGCCTTAAAACCTGTCTCATCTAATAATTGAAGTATCCACATTACCTCACATACTGATTGTGTCATGGCTCTGTATTCGGATTCAGCACTCGATCGAGAAACTACATTCTGCTTCTTGCTTCTCCAAGACACCAAATTTCCTCCAATAAAAATGCAATATCCAGTAGTTGACCTCCTGTCAACCTTAGATCCAGCCCAGTCGGCATCTGAAAAACATTCAACATTCAAATGCCCATGATTACCATATAGCAAACCTCTTCCTGGAGCGCCCTTCAGATAACACAAGATTTGTTCAAAGGCTTCCCAATGAGCAACAGTTGGGGAAGACATAAACTGACTTACCACACTAACGGCATAAGCAATGTCAGGACGAGTGACTGTAAGGTAATTCAATTTTCCTACCAATCTCCTGTATCTCTCTGGATCTTCAAACAACTCACTATCCCTTGCTAACAGTTGTAAAGTTGGAGTCATTGGTGCGCTACAAGGCTTAGCACCTAATTTTCCTGTCTCTGTCAATAGATCGAGGACATATTTTCTTTGAGACAAGAAAATACTCTTCTTACTTCTCATAACTTCGATACCCAAGAAATACTTTAACAATCCCAAGTCTTTGGTCTAAAACTGAGTTTGGAGGAAGGTTTTAAGAGATGAAATACCTGCAGAGTCACTCCCAGTGATGACAATGTCATCCACATAGACTACCAAGAGAATTAGATCAGCCTCAGATTGCCTATAAAATACTAAGTGATCACACTTACTCTTTTGCATACCAAATTCCTGTACTGCTTCACTGAATCTTCCAAACCATGCCCTAGAACTTTGTTTCAAGCCATAAAGAGACTTCCGAAGCCTACAAACTTTACTCAACTCCCCCTGAGCAACAAACCCAGGTGGTTGCTCCATATACACCTCCTCCTGAAGATCACCATGAAGGAAAGCATTATTGATATCCAATTGATGCAGGGGCCAATCATATGTAGCTGCTAAAAAGATAAACAAGCGAATAGAAGTAAGTTTAGCTACAGGAAAAAAAGTATCAGAGTAATCAACCCCATATGTCTGAGCATATCCTTTTGTTACATGGCGTGTTTTTAACCTAGCCACAGAACCATCAGGATTTACCTTTACTGTAAATACCCATTTGCAACCAATAGCTTTCTTACCAGTGGGCAAAGGCAATAGTTCCCATGTACCATTAGCATCTAAAGCCTCTATTTCCTCTTTAATAGCATCACACCAGCCAGGATGAGACAGTGCCTCATCAACAGTATTAGGGATAGGAACAGAGTCTAAAGAAGTAACAAAACACTGAGAATAAGAAGACAATTGATTATAAGAAAAAAAAGAAGAGATAGGATAAGTACATGAACGTTTACCTTTACGAAGAGCAATGGGTAAGTCTAGATCAGAATCATGATCAGTATGAGGTACAGGATTGTAGAAAGAGATGATTCTCATTGATTTCAATTAATCTGTACATGGGTATATATATACAATTGATTCCTATAATTGTGTTCTACTAATTAGGAAGAAATCCTAAATAAGAAATCCTAAATAGGAATACAGAATACAAAATATACAGAGAAATAATATAGTGATTGACTTTCCATAACACTCTCCCTCAAGTTGGAGCATAGATGTTAATCATGCCCAACTTGTTACAAATGTAGTCAATCCTAGCTCCATTCAGAGCTTTTGTGAAAATATCTCCTAACTGCTCTCCAGTTTTGATGTGTCCTGTTGAGATGATCTGTTGTTGAATCTTTTCACGAATAATATGTCACTCAATCTCTATATGTTTGGTCCGCTAATGAAACACCTGATTAGAAGCAATATGAAGAGCGACTTGATTATCACACCACAATTTACAGCAGGAGGTCTTAAAACTGTCTCATCTAGTAATTGAAGTATCCACATTACCTCACATCTTGATTGTGCCATAGCTCTGTATTCGGATTCGACACTAGATCGAGAAACTACACTCGCTTCTTGCTTCTCCAAGACACTAAATTTCCTCCAATAAAAACGCAATATCCATGAGTTGACCTTCACAACCTTAGATCCAGCCAGTCGGCATCGAAAAACATTCAATATTCAAATGCCCATGATTACCATATAGCAAACCTCTTCTGGAGCGCCTTCGGATAACATAAGATTTGTTCCAAGGCTTCCCAATGAGCAACAGTTGGGAAGACATAAACCGACTTACCATACTAACGGCATAAGCAATGTCGGGGAGTGGCGTAAGGTAGTTCAATTTTCCTACCAATCTCCTATATCTCTCTGGATCTTCAAACAACTCACTATCCCTTGCTACTTGCTTGTAAAGTTGGAGTCATTGGTGCGCTACAAGGCTTAGCACCTAATTTTTCTGTCTCTGTCAATAGATCGAGGACATATTTTCATTTGAGACAAGAAAATACCCTTCTTACTTCTCATAACTTCGATACCCAAGAAATACTTTAACAATCCCAAGTCTTTGGTCCAGGCGAGTTTGGAGGAAGGTTTTAAGAGATGAAATACCTGCAGAGTCACTCCCAGTGATGACAATGTCATCCACATAGACTACCAAGAGAATTAGACCAGCCTCAGATTGCCTATAAAATACTGAGTGATCACACTTACTCTTTTGCATACCAAATTCCTGTACTGCTTCACTGAATCTCTCAAACCATGCCCTAGGACTTTGTTTCAAGCCATAAAGAGACTTCCGAAGCCTACAAACTTTACCCAACTCCCCCTGAGCAACAAACCCAGGTGGTTGCTCCATATACACCTCCTCCTGAAGATCACCATGAAGGAAAGCATTCTTGATATCCAATTGATGCAGGGGCCAATCATATGTAGCTGCTAAAGAGATAAATAAGCGAATAGAAGTAAGTTTAGCTACAGGAGAAAAAGTATCAGAGTAATCAACCCCATATGTCTGAGCATATCCTTTTGCTACAAGGCGTGCTTTTAACCTAGCCACAGAACCATCATGATTTACCTTTACTGTAAATACCCATTTGCAACCAATAGCTTTCTTACCAGTGGGCAAAGGCAATAGTTCCCATGTACCATTAGCATCTAAAGCCTCCATTTCCTCTTTCATAGCATCACACCAGCCAGGATGAGACAGTGCCTCACCAACAGTATTAGGGATAGGAACAGAGTCTAAAGAAGTAACAAAACACCGAGAACAAGAAGACAATTGATTATAAGAAACAAAAGAAGAGATAGGGTAAGTACATGAACGTTTACCTTTACGAAGAGCAATGGGTAAGTCTAGATCGGTAATCATGATCGGATGAGGTACAGGATCTCCCAACGAAGTAGCTGGTGGAGGATCTGAGTCAGGAATCTCCAATCTCCTGGAATAAACATGAACAACGGGAGGTCGAGTAGGTCTAGAGACAGAAGGAATAGGCTGTGGGAGAGGACTAGACATTGGTTGAACAGTATATATTAAGAGATCATCCTCCTCCCCCTGACTCTCATACACAGATGATGGAGGAAAAAATGGAGTGGACTCAAAAAATGTGACATTTGCAGAAACAAGATAACGATTAAGAGTAGGAGAGAAACAACGGTACCCTTTTTGGAGCCGGGAGTACCCAAGGAAGACACATTTGAGAGATTTTGGATCCAATTTAGTAACCTGTGGACGAACATCACGCACAAAACATGTACAACCAAAAATACGGGGTTCAATAGGGAACAAAGATTTTGTAGGAAACAAAGCAGTATAAGGAATATCCCCATTAAGGACAGAAGACGGCATACGATTGATCAAAAAACATGCCGTAGAAACTGCATCCGCCCAAAAGTGTTTAGGTACTTTCATATGAAAAAGAAGAGCACGAGTTACCTCAAGAAGATGCCGATTTTTTCTTTCGGCCACACCATTTTGGGATGGGGTATCCACACAGGAAGACTGATGAAGAATGCCATTTTGTGTCATATAAGACTGAAATTGTCTTTGAAAAGTATTCTTTGGCATTGTCACTTCTTAATATGCGCACAGAAATATTAAATTGAGTTTTGATTTCATTACAAAAGGCACAAAAGATAGAAAACAACTCAGAACGATTCTTCATTAAATATAACCAGGTAACACGAGAGTAATCATCAACAAAAGTAACAAAATAACGAAATCCAATTTTAGAAGTAATAGAACAAGGACCCCAAACATCAGAATGAACTAACTCAAAAGGGGATGAAGCCCGTTTATTGACTCTAGACACAGAAGGCAAACGATGATCTTTTGCAAACTGACACGACTCACATTTTAGTACTGATAAAGACTGAAATTGAGGACACAACTTCTTCATGGTAGACAAAGAAGGATGACCCAATCTACAATGAGCTTCAAGAGGTGTTAAGGTACTGGAGCAAACAAGCGACCGCGGTACATGATTTTCCAGAATGTAGAGACCACCTGACTCGCGTCCTCTACCAATAATCTGCTTCGTCGTAAGATCCTGAAACAAACACTGGTCAGGAAAAAAGGAAACAGAACAATTTAAGGTACGAGTAAGTTTACTAACAGAAAGTAGATTAAAAGAGAATTTTGGTAGACACAAAATAGAAGACAAAGAAATTGACGAAGTCGGGTTCGCAGTTCCAGAACCCATGACACAAGAAGTAGAACCATCAGCTAAAGTAACAGTGTTGGAAGTGAGATTAGACTGAAGCGGATAGAAGACTAGAATTACTGTCATGTGATCTGCACGCACTGAATCAATAACCCATTTGGATGAGGAAGACACAAGGCATGTAGTGGATTTACGACTCGAGGATCGCGATGTGAGGAACGGTAGGCTTTAGAGATGCACGATCTTTGGGAAAATTGTGCACAATCATCTGCAGAGACCAAATTAGTTTTCTCAGAGAAAGATACTTTAGAATTCTCTGCTTACATATTTGCCAGCTGTGTTCGTTGTTTTTTCTTTCGAAGTTGCGGTCAATTATATTTTGTATGGCCGTGCTCATGGCAATAATAACAAATGACTCCTCTTGAGTCTGATTAGAACTAGCCTCTCCATTCTACGATTACTTACATTGCTGTAATTCCTCCTCTACTTCCTCTTCTATTACCTGTTGTCCATTTGGATTACGGCTAATAAGAGCACTCTTGGCAGTCGTGAAGATTGAGTAATCTGCATGCGAAGGACCCGTGTGAGCGTTTCATGCAAAGAGGAAATCTCGAATCGAGAGAATCTGAGATTTAGCAGTCTCATACTCTGAAGGAAGGCCTGCAAGAAAACTCATAACAGCTAGTTGCTCCCGTTGGGCCTGCTGAACTTTCACATCAGGACTAAAAGGCAACAATATATTAAGTTCCTCATATACCCGTTTAAAATCCATAAAATAAGCCGTGAGAGACTTTTCCTCTTTCTCAGCACGGTAGAATGCCTTACAAACATCATAAATACGGGAGATATTCCCTTTACGAATCTGAGAAAATCTAAGTAATCCATCAATTCCTTAACAAATTCACAGTGATTAATTAAACTAATTACCTCACTATGAATCGAGTTCCGAAGCTGCAAAAACAACCGAGCATCCTCCCTTAGCCAAGTTTGTCGTGTATCATCAGTGGGTGGATCTTTAGTAAGGTGATCATCCTTATCAATGCTACGCAAATAGACCTTAACAGTCTTACTCCACTCCAGGTAATTCGAACCATTAAGTTTGTGTTCCGTGATCTTAGTCATCACCGGAATCACATCAGAAATAACATTCTTATTGTCTGCCATTTGTTGAGACAAAGAAAACTAACCGAAACGCTAATCCAAAGTGCTTATAGCAGCAAAATAATCCAAAATCACAAATCAAGCAAATACGAAATAGGATCGAGGCCAAACCTCGAGAGTCCTTTAATGGTGTCTCTTGGATCGAACAACGACACAGTGGTGGAATGAGGGGGTTGAGACGATGCCGACGATGTTGATCGGGGTTGAAACGGCCGATCGGCGGCCAAGGTCTCTCCTGAGCTGGGTAGTGAGAACAAATAGTCACCCTAGATTGATGACCTGCTCTGATACCATGTAGAAAGAGATGATTCTCATTGATTTCAATTAATCTGTACATGGGTATATATATACAATTGATTCCTATAATTGTGTTCTACTAATTAGGAAGAAATCCTAAATAAGAAATCCTAAATAGGAATACAGAATACAGAATATACAGAGAAATAATATAGTGATTGACTTTCCATAACTCCCAACGAAGTAGCTGGTGGAGGATCTGAGTCAGGAATCTCTAATCTCCTGGAATAAACATGAACAACGGGAGGTCAAGTAGGTCTAGAGACAGAAGGAACAGGCTGTGGGAGAGGACTAGACATTGGTTGGACAGTATATATTAAAAGATCATCCTCCTCCCCCTGACTCTCATACACAGATGATGGAGGAAAAAATGGAGTGGACTCAAAAAATGTGACATCTGCAAAAACAAGATAACGATTAAGAGTAGGAGAGAAACAACGGTACCCTTTTTTGGAGTCGGGAGTACCCAAGGAAGACACATTTGAGAGATTTTGGATCCAATTTAGTAACCTGTGGACGAACATCACGCACAAAACAGGTACAACCAAAAATACGGGGTTCAATAGGAAACAAAGTAGTATAAGGAATATCTCCATTAAGGATAGAAGACGGCATACGATTGATCAAAAAACATGCCGTAGAAACTGCATCCGCCCAAAAGTGTTTAGGTACTTTCATCTGAAAAAGAAGAGCACGAGTTACCTCAAGACGATGACGATTTTTTCTTTCGGCCACGCCATTTTGGAATGGGGTATTCACACAGGAAGACTGATGAAAAATGCCATTTTGTGTCATATAAGGCTGAAATTGTGCTGAAAAGTATTCTTTGGCATTGTCACTTCTTAATATGAGCACAGAAATATTAAATTGAGTTTTGATTTTATTACAAAAGGCACAAAAGATAGAAAACAATTCAGAACGATTCTTCATTAAATATAACTAGGTAACACGAGAGCAATCATCAACAAAAGTAACAAAATAACGAAATTCAGTTTTAGATGTAACAGAACAAGGACCCCAAACATCAGAATGAACTAACTCAAAAAGGGATGAAGCCCGTTTACTGACTCTAGACACAGAAGGCAAACGATGATGTTTTGCAAACTGACACGACTCACATTCTATTACCGATAAAGACTGAAATTGAGGACACAGCTTCTTCATGGTAGACAAAGAAGGATGACCCAATCTACAATGAGTTTCAAGAGGTGTTAAGGTACTGGAGCAAACAAGCGACCGCGGTACATGATTTTTCAGAATGTAGAGACCACCTGACTCGCGTCCTCTACCAATAATCTGCTTCGTCGTAAGATCCTGAAATAAACACTGGTCCGGAAAAAAGGAAATAAAACAATTTAAGGCACGAGTAAGTTTACTAACAGAAAGTAAATTAAAAGAGAATTTTAGTAGACACAAAACTGAAGACAAAGAAATTGACAAAGTCGGATTCGCAGTTTCAAAACCCATGACACAAGAAGTAGAACTATCAGCTAAAGTAACAGTAGAGGATGTGAGATTAGACTGAAAAGCAGATAGAAGACTAGAATTACCTGTCATGTTATCTGTCGCACCGGAATCAATAACCCATTTGGATGAAGAAGACACAAGGCATATAGTGGATTTACCTGACTCAGCGATCGCAGTGACAGGGGAACTGGTAGGCTTTAGAGATGCCTGATACTGGGAAAATTGTGCAAAATCCTCTGCAGATACCAAAATAGTTTTCTCAGAGGAAGATACTGTAGAATTCTCTGCTGCCATATTTGCCATCTGTGATCGCTGATTTTTTCTCTGAAGTAGCGGATAATTATATTTTGTATGGCCAGGCTCATGGCAATAATAACAAATGACTCCTCTTGAGTCCTGATTAGAACTAGCCTCTCCATTACAATGATTACTTCTGTTGCCTGTAATTCCTCCTCTACTTCCTCTTCTATTACCCTGTTGTCCATTTGGATTACGGCTAATAAGAGCACTACTGGCAGGCTGTGAAGATTGAGTACTCTCTATACGAAGGACCCGTGTGAACGTTTCATGCAAAGAGGAAATCTCAGAACTGGAGAGAATCTGAGATTTAGCAGTCTCATACTCTGAAGGAAGGCCTGCAAGAAAACTCATAACAGCCAGTTGCTCCCGTTGGGCCTGCTGAACTTTCACATCAGGACTAAAAGGCAACAATACATTAAGTTCCTCATATACCCGTTTAAAATCCATAAAATAAGCCGTGAGAGACTTATCCTCTTTCTCAGCACGGTAGAATGCCTTACAAACATCATAAATACGGGAGATATTCCCTTTATCAGAATACAGAAAATCTAAGTAATCCATCAATTCCTTAACAAATTCACAGTGATTAATTAAACTAATTACCTCACTATGAATCGAGTTCCGAAGCTGCAAAAACAACCGAGCATCCTCCCTTAGCCAAGTTTGTCGTGTATCATCAGTGGGTGGATCTTTAGTAAGGTGATCATCCTTATCAATACTACGCAAATAGACCCTAACAGTCTTACTCCACTCCCGGTTATTCGAACCATTAAGTTTGTGTTCCGTGATCTTAGTCATCACCTGAATCACATCAGAAATAACATTCTTATTGTCTGCCATTTGTTGAGACAAAGAAAACTAATCGAAATGCTAATCCAAAGTGCTTATAGCAGCAAAATAACCCAAAATCACAAATCAAGCAAATACTGAAATAGGATCTGAGAGCCAAACCTCAGAAGTCCTTTAATGGTATACTGGATCAGGCAACAGCACATAGTGGTGGAATGAGGGGGTTGAGGCGATGCCGGCGATGTTGATCGGGGTTGAAACGGCCGGTCGGCGGCCAAGGTCTCTCTTGAGCTGGGTAGTGAGAACAAATAGTCACCCTAGATTGATGACCTGCTCTGATACCATGTAGAAAGAGATGATTCTCATTGATTTTAATTAATCTGTACATGGGTATATATATACAATTGATTCCTATAATTGTGTTCTACTAATTAGGAAGAAATCCTAAATAAGAAATCCTAAATAGGAATACAGAATACAGAATATACAGAAAAATAATATAGTGATTGACTTTCCATAACATAGTGATTGACTTTCCATAACAATTTACTTTTATTTTTTTTCAAGCAATGAATATTGTAAATAAAATTGCCTTGATCATCTATAACTTTAGGATCAGGAGCCTCACTTTTGAATCATCACTTGGCTCACCGGAAATGCAAACTGACCAAATCTTTCTTAGAAAGGCCAAGCATGCTGTGACAAAACTTCTATGGTCAACAATCAACTTTGTAAATCTTATAAATGTGGCTTCTATTTTATCAAAAGTCTCCAATAACTCTTTTCTTGACCAAAAGTGTGTATGTTCGGACTGAAAATTTTTTGAGTTTTTTTAGGCTTTGAGCGATGGTTGATGAATATATTAAATAATTTTTATTTTCCTGCTATCAGAGTGCTACTCTTCTAGAAAATGAGATCATCTATGACAGATTTTGACTATGACTACTTTGGCTTCAAAACTCTTGAGAGGTCGTACCTTTTGAAGGTTGGTAGGAACATTGTTGTAAGACCACAACACATATGGATGAGGGTTGCCGTTGGTATCCACAAAGATGACATTGACTCTGTTGTCGAAACATACCACTTGATGTCTCAGTGTTGGTTCACACATGCTACACCTACCCTTTTCAATGCTGGAACCACCCAACCACAAGTATGTTTATTGCATATCATTATTTAACATGATTTTAGATTTTTATCTTCTGAATATTTCTTATATTGTCTTATTCCTTTCCTCCAACTCTCTATCTCCCCTTCCTTTGGTTGATATGGCAGTTGAGTAGCATTTTTCTTGTGTGCATGAAATATTATAGCATCAAGGACATATTTGATACTTGGAAGAAGTGTGCTCTTATTAGCAAGTTAGCTGGAGGAATTGGTCTTTCTGTATATAATATTCATTCTACAGGAAGTTATATCAGTGGGACAAATGGGCATTCCAATGGCATTATTCCTATGCTATGAGTTTTTAATGACACTGCTCACTATGTTGATCAAGGAGGAGGCACGAGGAAAGGCAAAGTCGCAAATCTTATAATCATAATTGTTATGTTTAGGTCATACACACACATACTCTCATGTAATAATACATGTGCAGCCATGAGTAATTTTTGTTTTGTTTTAGGTGCTTTGCCGTATGTTTGAAGCCATCGCATGCAGATATCTTGGAGGTTCTAGATCTTAGGAAAAACCATGGAAAGGTACTATAGTATGGACTTTGGATTATTGGATTAATGAATTTTTCAGATCAATGATATTGTCATTTTTATCTAGAATATGGACACTAATCAAGGTTGCAAGTCCTTACATATAATGATTTAGCACCAAGAAAATCCTTTATATTTTGTAATTTTTTTTTATTTGTATCTCTTTTATGTACCTTTTATTTTTTCTAAGATTTTCTTGCATTCTATTTTCCATTCCTTTGAGCAAGAAATTGATTCTATGCTTTCTGGATTCCTAATCTTTTTATGGAAAGAGTCTGAGGTGATGGCTGCTGGTCTTTGTTTTGCCCCAATCAAGCTTCTGGTTTGGCTGATTGCAGGGTTGAAGAATTTGAAATTTTGTACAGTTCTTATGAAAATGAGGTCTGTACAGTTCTTATGAAAATGAGTTATTGTATAAATTCTTTTTAATTTTGATGGTTGTTTGAACCAATGGTAAAGTAGTAGTCTGTATGAGAGTTAACAATTAGATAACATGTTTTGTGGATATAGGGTAGGGCAAAGAAAGTTGTATCTGCTAGGAACTCTGGTTTGAGATCTTAAATTCCCATATTGAAACTGAAACTCCTTATATGCTTTATTTTGGTATAATGGGAATTGAAAATATTTTTCCACTGGTTCACATATTTTTGGGTGGGTTTTAAATAAGTTGTTTCTTCAGGATTCTTTCAATAGGAAAACCAACCAGCAGAATTGGGGCACTGGAAAGTCCTCAAACCTGTGCCCTGAGATTATTGAGTTCACAAGTCCAATGAAAACTGCAGTTTACAGTCTGGCATCCATTGCTCTACCATGATATGTCAGGGAAAGGGTGGGATTTTGGAATCTTAATCATTGATTCATAGCTTATCTTCATTTAAATTTAATTTTGCTGTTCATCAATCTTTGCATGCTTGCTGTAGGGGGAGCTGATTGAGTCCATTCCTCTAAGCTGGTTGGAGGTACAGAATCAAACAACTGATATTTTTATTTTGCAATACTAGCAGAAGTCATAGTTGGAAGTTGAAAAGCTCTATAATAAAATTAGTTTTTGCTTGGAATGTGAAGCAAATAAATGAGATACACTAGTATACTCAACTCAACTCAACTCAACTAAGCCTTTATCCCAAAGATTTGGGGTCGGCTATATGGATTCGCTTTCTCCACTCTAAACGATTTACGGTTAAATCCTCAGAAATGTGTAGTGCTTCTAGGTCATGTTATACTACTCTCCTCCAAGTCAATTTAGGTCTACCATTTTTTTTCTTTCTATTCTCTAACCTAATGTGTTCTACTTGTCTAACTGGAGCTTCCGTATGTCTATGCTTAACATGATCAAACCATCTCAATCTCCCTTCTCTCAACTTATCTTCAATTGGCACCATTCCTACATTTTCTCTAATACTCTTATTACGAACTTTATCTAGTCTAGTATGATCACTCATCCACCTTAACATTCTCATCTTTGCAACTCTTATCTTAGACGCATACGACTCTTTCAGTGCCCAACACTCACTACCATATAACATAGCCGGTCATATGGCTGTACGGTAAAATTTTTCTTTCAACTTATTGAGAATTTTACAATCACATAAAACTCTCGTGACACGTCTCCACTTCAACCATTCGGCTTTAATCCTATGACTAACATCCTCCTCACATCCTCCATCTACTTGAAGGACGGAGCCTAGATATTTAAAGTGATCACTTTGGGACAGTACCACTCCATTCAAATTAACTCCTTCCCTATCACCAGTTTGGCCTTCACTGAACTTGCAATGCATGTATTCTATCTTTGTTCTACTTAACTTAAAACCCTTTGATTCTTAAGTACTTCTCCAAAGCTCTAGCTTTCTATTGACTCCTTCTCGTGTCTCATCTATCAGAACAATATCATCCGCAAACAACGTGCACCAAGGAATACTCTCTTGTATATGTTTCGTCAATTCATCTAAAACTAATGTAAAAAGGTAAGGGCTTATGGTTGATCCTTGGTGTAATCCAATTGACATCGGAAAATCTCTTGTGTCCCCTCCCACTGTGCGCACAATAGTAGTTGCTTCTTCGTACATATCTTTCAACACTTGTATGTACCTAATAGATATCCTCTTTTGTTCTAACACATTCCATAAGACATCTCTTGGAACACTATCATAAGCTTTCTCCAATCAATAAAAAACCATGTGTAGATTTTTCTTCACATCTCTATATTTCTCCGTCAAGCTTCTAATAAGAAAGATCGCTTCCATAGTTGAACGACCGGGCATGAAACCAAATTGATTGAGAGAGATAGAAGTATCATGACGTAGTCGATGTTCCACAACTCTCTCCCACAACTTCATAGTATGGCTCATAAGTTTAATTTCCCTATAGTTTAAACAACTCTGTATGTCCCCCTTATTTTTAAAAATAGGTACTAAAATACTCCTCCTTCATTCATCAGGCATTTTCTTTGAGTTTAGAATCTTATTAAATAATTTAGTTAACCATGCCACTCTCATATCTCCCAAACATTTCCACACTTCAATTGGTATTTCATCAGGTCCACAGGCTTTACCCACTTTCATTCTCTTAAGTGCTTCCTTTACTTCTAAAGACCTAATCCTTCTAGTATAATTCACATTCTTTTCTATTGTTCTATAGTCTATATTCACTCTATTACCATTTTGACTATTATTAAAGAGATCATTAAAATAATTTCTCCATCTTTCTTTAATGTCCTCATCTTTCACCAACACTTTTCCTTCTTTATCCTTAATGCACCTAACTTGATTCAGATCTTGACATTTTCTTTCTCTCCTCCTTGCTAATCTATAAATATCTTTCTCCCCTTCTTTAGTTCCAAGTTTCTCATATAACTTTTCAAAGGCATGTGCTCTTGCTTGACTAACTGCCTTTTTTGCCTCTTTCTTTGCTATCTTGTACTGTTCATATGTCTCATTTTTATCACATTTAGGTAATTTCGTATACCATTCTCTTTTTCTCTTCACTGCCTTTTGTACTTCCTCATTCCACCACCATCTCTCTTTTGATGGTGGTCCATGTCCTTTAGACTCTCCAAGTACTTTTCTAGCTACTTCTCTAATCTTTGATGCCATCTGTATTCACATATCATTGGCCTCCATATCCAGCTTCCATACTTCGGACTCGAGAAGCTCATTTTTGAACTTCACTTACTTTAATCCTTTGAACTCCCACCACTTTGTTCGAGCTACACTATTTCTTCTGACCTTACTTGAATTGTTCCTAAACTTGACATCCAAGACCACCAACCGATGTTGACTTATTAAAGCCTCTCCTGGAATGACCTTGCAATCCTTGCATAGAGCTCTATTTGTCTTCCTGGTTAAAAGAAAGTCGATTTGGTTTCTATGTTGCTCACTTTTGAAAGTCACTAAATGTGACTCTCTTTTTATAAAATAGGTACTTGCTAGTATTAGGTCGTATGTCATAACAAAATCCAGAATGCTTTTTCCCTCCTCATTTCGACTGCCAAAACCAAAACCTCTATGAACATTCTCATAACCTTGTCTATCACTTCCTATACATTATTTTATTCAAAAGTTATAATTGAAAACATGTGTTGTGTTTCCATATACTTGGTAAGACGGAATCCATTGAAGGTAGAATTATATCTGTTATCTAAAGTAAAAAAAAATTCGAATGATATCTTAGAGACATAGACTTATGCGAATTTTGTTGATCTTATAGGTTACAGCAACAATTACTGAAAATCTTAACAAGATAATTGATATTAATTACTATCCCATTGAAACTGGAAGATGATCAAATTTATGACACAGGCCAGTCTGTATTGCAGTGCAGGGTCTTGCAGATATTTTTATTCTGCTTGGCATGCCGTTTGTTTCACCAGAGGTATTAACTTGCTCCTGCTGCAAATGATTAAGCGTTGACTCCTTGGCTTAGTTTGACTGGGTGCTTGGTCTGTTTCATACTGGCCCAAAAGCTAAACAGACATATTTTAGACTAATGTACTACCATGCGCTGAAATCTTCTTCTGAGTTGGCTGCGAAAAATGGTCCATATGAGACATATCTTGGGAGCCCTGTGAGCAAGGTCTGGATCTCTGAGCTTTTCAATTTTCATGAAATTATGCCAAAGGGATATGCAAAAGATGGAAAATCACAGTGTCATATTGTTAATACTGAGAAGATGTTCTACTCTGTATTGTATACCTTGACATAATTCTGACCAACACCAGTCAGAAAACTCTCAGGGCAATGAGGTTGAGCCTTAAAGTTTATGCTTGTTCCATTCATTGTTCATTTATTAAAAAAAAATGGGCTAATCTTCATTTGATTTGAATGGTGGACATGGTCTAGGCTGTACTATTGTACATGTAACTCTTGAGAAATTTTATGGACAAAAGGTGTGTTTGATATTGTTAATGGAGCTGTTATTGGGAAACACACATCCTTAAATATGTTAGTTAGAGGATATTAAAACTTGTTTTAAAGTTAAATTTGACATATTTTAGTTATAAGAACTTGAAAAACAACTGAACAACTTTTTTAAACATCTAAAATTATGTTTTTTTAAAACACACTTTTTTGGCCTCCCAACCTCAACCTTAAATGGTGCCCAAGGGTGTAACTTTGCATTTCTTTCCTCGTTCATCAGGTTTTCTTAGTATCATACATCGTGTGAAGGAACTGTACATGACACAGCCTTTTGAAAGCTTTACAGGTTAAATTCTATTAAATGTAAATTATATGCCCGCAAAGAAGATGTATATATAAATGAGAAGCAATAGTAAAATAAGTGCTAGATCTTTAGCTGCCTTTCTTCTTTATCTTCTGGGAATTCTTCAGATGGACATTTGGGGTGTGATGCCATCAGATAGATGGGATTGAGATGCTCTCAGGGAAATGATCTTGAAGAATGGGATAAGAAATTCCCTTTTGGTAGCACCTATGCCCACTGTTTCAACAAACCAGATTCTTGGCAACAATGAGTGTTTTGAACCTTATGCCTCTAATATTCATAGCTGCAGAGTTTTAAGGTTTGCTTTTATCTATTAAACTTAGTTTTTTAAAGTGTGTATCTGCAGCCATCTAATTCCTCATTTTCGGTGGTGAATTTGTTGTGGTGAGCAAACCTCCACCATGACTTAACAGAGACTGGTCTTTGGTCACATTCTCCTATATACAAGATAATTTATGAGAATGCTCTGTTGCGAAAATTCCTAGGATTCTGGGGCAACTCAAAGCTATCTGCAAGTATATCTTTTCCCTGTCTGTATTATGTTTCTTATTTACGATTTCTTATTATCAAGCTAAGGCAGTAGCGCAGCATAATTTTAGGATAGTGTGGGAAATCATGCAAAAGACATTGGTTGATATGGCTGTTAACCAGGGTTTCTTCATAGACCAGAGTCAAAGTCTGAATATTCACATGGAACAACCTGATCTTGTGAAACTAATTTCTCGGTCTAAGGTATCAATTTATTTATGATGCTTCAAGTAGCAATTTCACTAAATATTCTCATTATAGGACACAGATGCTGCCTAATTTTGCACTTTGTGTTGTTAATAATGGTATTGGTTTTGATGCTATTTTTACCATGTCCTCATGATGCATTAACTGGACATAATGGTTAAAGAATTAGGGCATACACTATCTAATTCTGTAATGTATCAAGTCTGCTTCGTGATTATTTGTGGTGGATATATCTACATATCGTTGGCGTGCTTTTGACTGATCATAACCCTTCGTTTTGCTGCAGACTAACAGATTAAATATTTGTTCTGTATTCATGCTCCAATTGTTCCTACTATTTGTTGCAGTGTCATGCGTTGATCTTTTCATGTGTTATTTTCTCTGCAGGGCCTGAAAACCAGAATGTACCATCTGGAACATGTGCTGCGGCTGATGCAATCAAGTTTGCAGTCGATACATATGTTCTCAAACATGTAATGGAATTTCTTTTTGTTATCATGCTAAGCCTTGTTTACACATTCCATAAAAAATCTTCATTCCATGTTTTTTTTTGTAGTTGTGAGGAAATAAAGTCCATTTTGAGAATGGACCTTTCCCAGATAAATATGGGAGTAGAGAAAAAGTTCAAAGAATACTTCTCAATAATTGCTTGTTATAGATATGTTTTTCATTTGAAACAGTGGATACAAAGTTTCAATGAAAAAAATCTTCTACAGAATGCTTATTATGATCTTGGCAGTTGTCTGAGTCATGCTGACTATATTTACATTTATGGTCAAATTTTTATTATTATTATATTATTGTTATGATCATTATTACTATTATTTTGTGGTGAAACAGGAAAATGTTAATAGGATAAACATGATGTCAATACTGATATGGCACAAGT
The DNA here is from genome assembly GCF_030052815.1 of Hevea brasiliensis. Taxonomy (NCBI): domain Eukaryota; kingdom Viridiplantae; phylum Streptophyta; class Magnoliopsida; order Malpighiales; family Euphorbiaceae; genus Hevea; species Hevea brasiliensis. The sequence goes on from NC_079504.1 coordinate 13,038,681, forward strand.
GGTGTGCTTATTGAAAACAAAAGAATGAATGTCCTGTGGCGGTTGAACTGTTGAAGTGCAAATGTGTGGTCATCTATCGGTAACAATCAACTGCAAGTTAGAATTGAAGAGCTTTGGACCATGTAAAAGCAACATTCTGTAAGTGCACACCTGGTCGATCATGAACCCAACTCTTCAAGGATGTATAATGTCTTTGAGTTTTTAATTGCTCATGTAAATGAGGGTGTTATGAACTGGCTAGTACTGTTTTTTGCAAAGGCGCATGGCTGTTAGGCTCAGGATAGAGAACTACATGAACAAGTTTGAATATAAAGGACGTGTTCTTATATGTTGCTTTTTTGTATCGGATGATGTTAACCATCTTTTGTTATTTTGTTCTGTATAAAATGTTTTGTTTTACTATGCATTCAGGGGATAAAAAGGTCTAGATTTTAAGTGCTTCACTGTGCCACAGTCCGTGATGGCCAAATAATGATATGTTCAAAGACTTCATAATTTGTGATAATGCTGATTGATGGCATAGGCCATTACTAATTAATTGGGCCTAGCATATGAGGAAGGGTGCTAAGAGTCTTGGTGGTTGATATGCATTGTTATCTTGCTTCCTAATAGCTTCTGCTTTAGTGATCTATAGATAACTTTACATGTACCGTGAGGGAAGGGCTGAATTTGTAATATATTACAATTTACAAGCCTTCCTTTCTATATATTTTTTTTCCCTCTTGAACAGTTTCTTCCATGGTTTTGCATAAGCTTTTCAAATTCCATGGTTCGCTGTCTGCAGCTTGTGACTGAATTGGGCTGCAGTTTACTTATTAGTCTTGGGCATTATTATGAACAAAGTTGTGTATCATCTTTATTTCTTTCCATGACTTTTCAAACCATGAAGAAATTATTCACTAATATTTAATGCCCACCATATTTGACAAATAATTCGGGGAAAACAAGGTTCAAATGTTTGTTCTCAAAATAGTATTTCATATCATTTGAGATGGATTTGCATTGACAATATTGCTAAGTCCTAGATCAGGACAAAGTATATTTTTTTATCGTTAGATTTTGATTCTAATGTGGGCAAGAGGTATATTCAAATTGAAGAAGAATGATTATTGCCTGTATTGATCTGTGCAGTCCTCTGGCAACTTGTATGTCCCATTTTTAGTATTTTAAAGGAATTTGCATGATTCTTTTTGGCTTTTTCCAGGCAGAGTACCCTCGTCTGGTTAATTACTGTATAGAAACACGTTCTTGATATTCTAATGATAGGAGATTGCTATCATATCTGCTGGAATGAGATAGGAATGTGGGCGATTGCTTTGATGGTGATAGCTAGATTAGCCAAATAGATACTACGTCCGCCGCCATTGTAAATCAACAATAGAATAATCACTTTTTGATAAAAATCTTCTGTAGGGTCATTCTTTCATTGTCAAAAACGATATGGATGATGATGTGAGAATCATTTGGAGAGATTTGATTTATGATAAGTGGTAAGGAATGGTTCCACAGTCTATGGATATAGTTGCTTTGTGGTAGTTGTAGAATGCTCGTTTGCATAACGACAAATATTCCATGATATAACCTTTGTGGGTGAGTTAAATTTGATTCCTGGACTCTTCAGAATTGGTGACTTTACAAACTAGATGGTCTAGAGCTTGTCACTTGGAAGCTTAGGTAAACTTTGATTTGGACAAAGATTATAAGTTTTTAGTATCTTGAAACTTTGAGTAAGACATGTTGAAACATGAATGTGCTTTCTTCACTTATGAAAATGAAGCTATTTCAAATGTTAAATTATTTGGACTTGAATTTTGTAGGCTATTTCTTTGGACCATAAATCATGTTTTTACCGTTGACTGGTGAAATTTCAATGCCATTTAGATAAAGCTACTAGCTTCAAGACGTCCTTTTTGCATTCTAAAGCAACAGTAGGATTTGCAGATATCAACAACTGGAGATTGATGATAATTGATGATATTGCTGGGCCAGTAGATACGGTAGCTATCTTTGACTTGATCAACACATTGTATTGTTTGATTCATAACTTTCCACGTGACATTCTTTACTTGAAAGTTTTAACTTAAAATACTTTTCAGTATAAGTTCTCAATTAAAGCCATTAGAGGTCTTTGAAGTCCATGCCACGTAGAAGTAGAAGACTTTAAATACTTTTTGATGCTTTTTATTTTACTTTGTCTTTATTTTTTTTTCTGCAGAAATTAAAGATTACAATCTTAAAAAGTCATCATCCTAGACTTTATATTCACATTGTCCCAAGTGGAAGACACTTTAATGTTTGTTTCTTTCTAAATGGGCATCTTTAACTTCATTCTACAGGCAATTTAAGGCAGTTCCAAGGTAAAAATGAATGGATAAGCCTCCTGTGTTTCTATCCTTTTCTTACAGGTAGAAAAAAGACCAGTTCCAGCTTTCCACTTGTGTGTTGTGTGTATATAGGTATATGTATCGCAGTAGCAGTAGCAAACGTGTGAACCACACTTCAGACACTTTATTGTATGGAGATATCCTATTGGTTCCATCGTTTTTTTGGGGGGGTCTGAGGAAAAATGAGTATTTTCGTTTCTGTTTTGTTCTATTGTATTATGTGTTTGGTCCAAATGCACTGCACTTAGACCAGAAAATAGAGCCTTTTTTCGGTGCAATTGAAAGGATGTGTCATGGTGGTGGGTACTAATTGGAATGATAGGCAATATCTGCAACCAAATTGAAATTATTCGTTTTTGTGTAGATAATAATCTAGAAACTGTAGATTACATGCTAAAAGATTGCTTTGCACATGCAATTAAAGATTAGCATACAATTTGGCTGATAATTATTCTAAAGGTGACTCAGATTTATGCCAAATCCATGATGATAGTGAGTATTCATTTTTATGGAGCTTTGAAGTTTTTGTTCATTTCATGTTTAGGTTTCTTGGTCAAAAATAGACAAGTAGGCAAGAAGCATCTTCTTCTCCTAGCTCTTTCTCCCAAATCAATCCACATTTAATTCTAAGATTGGACTGCAAAGCGGTCCTAAGTTCCTACATTTTTCTTGTGTTTTTTCTTTGGGTAGATAAATGTTTCCAACTACTTTCCTCACTTTTTTTATGAATTTGCATTGCAGATTGGCATATATTTTCTTTGTCCTTTTATTTTATTTATTTATTTATGGTTTTGACTGTTTCTTTGGATGGGAAGCCAATCAATTTTTGAACAACCAAAAAGCTCTTCTTAGTCTCTTTTTTATTTGTTTTTTGTATAGTGATATTCTTAGATTTCTCTGAGCAGCTGGGATTTATTATTATTATTATTAACATTCTTGGTTGATCTATAACTACCAGTCTAACATTAAAGCTAATTTCAGAGTCCAAAATCACACCCCTCTTTTTCACAGGTACACACATTAGGAAGTATCTCACCTTACCCATGTCATGTCAGGCTTAAAATATTTTCATGGATAGAGTTAATTATATGTCACCACACCAAGAAGTTAGTGACAAAGTTCAAACCTGAAACCTTTCAGACTAAATGAATTTTTGTTACCACTCAAACCGCTAAATATATATTAATGTGTGAATGTGAAAAAAAATCTTGAGCATGAAGTGGGTTTCACAGTTAATGCAAATTGTGATTTTAAAGTCATTAGTTTGCTCATAATTACTGCTGGATTATGCATATTATAAAATGCACTAAAAATTCAAATTGCTGCTCATTAAGCATTTGAATTGCTTCCCAAGAAATTAGAATTTTTTTTTTTATTTCTATAAATTGGTTCACAATAAATTGAATGTGAACAATTTAACAGTGAGAATGGGTTTTGAAAGCGGTTGCTTAAAGCCGTTTTTGAGGACCCAATTTATTTGGAAACAAATTGTCACATCTTGAGCCTAACAAAGACAACAGAATCTTCCACTTAAATCTCAATTATACACAGATAAAATCAATAATCATTTTTTTTTAAAATATCACACCAATGAAGGTGATTATTAATTTTTTTTTTTTTTAGATAGTGATTATTAATTGAAACCACATCTAAATGAATTATTTTTTTTTATTGAATAAATAAATTAAGAAAACAAAATTAATTTTAAAATCATGAAATTTTGAATTTAAATCTTAAATTAAACTAATTAAAGAAAAAAAAATTAATAGAAGGAAAGGGAATTCATTCCACTTTGTGGAAAGTGGAAAAGAAATTCCAAACATCATGAGGATAATGGTAAGGAAAATTGTGTTTATCTCACTTGAAATGCTAAAGAATCTTTAATTACCCATTTCATGATCTTTAATTAAGGCAAGAATTTAATTTAACTTAAGTATGACTAATGGGGTCCTAATCCATCTCACCTAAAATGACAAAAAATGAATTAATTTCCACACAAAAGAAACACATTTTTTTTTTTGGCCTTTGCTAATGCTTTATGGGTTTATTTTTTTTCCAAAGCAAACTACATTAATTTGAGATAAGGTGTTTGTGTTATATATAAGATTTGGATAAATTTTCTCTTCTTAAATTAATTTTTGAGGTAGAACTAAACTTTATATATTTTATCTGATATCAGAATTTATCTTACATTAATTAGACGTGAGAAAAATAATAAATAATATTAAAATCATCAAAAATAATAGTGACAAAAACTAGAAAATTTAAAACTGTAAGTAAACAACTAAACCATTATATATAACAATGACACAAAAAAAAATGTCTCTGATGATGCATGCCGATTGCGAAAGACATAATCTTTTACTATTTCCTGGATTTTTGGATTTGTCTGAGAAATATAAATATATATATATATATATATATATATGCCCTCCATTGCCATGCCAGCCCACCAACCCAACAAGAAAAAATCATTTTCGTTTTGGTTTTTTTTTTTTCCTTTTTATATGATTTGTTTAGACCAATTTATAATAGTTACATAAATTGAAAAAGCATACATAATCAGGTAATTACAATATAAATAAAAAATTGATATAAAATTATAAATTGTAAAATCACATAAAGAGAATAAGATACAATTATATAGAATTTCTTAAACTTTAATCTTGATTTTTTTTAACTCTTATAATATTATTAAAATAGGTAAATAATACTATATTTATATTGATTCGTATTGTAAGGCATTATCACTATAAAACTTACAAAATATTTCATATAACACAAACTTTTCAAACCAAATCATAATTTGAATTCATGAAAACTTATCTCAAATTCAACTTTGAAAACTTTACCTAAGTTTTGTTTTAGGGCTAGCAACATTATGCAGTGTATATATAACTGTTAAAACTTTACCTAAGTTTTGGGTTAGGGTTAGCAACATTATGCAGTATATATATGTGTGTGTATATATATATGTGTGTAAATATCAGTGTAGACTTAATCATAACTAATTAATTTAATGATATTATTGCACATTGTTTATATATATACTTTTTTTAAAATAATTTATAAATAAATTATAAGTTTATCTTATTATAAAAATAATATTGATATAATTTATAAATAACATATATTAAATTTGCCTAAAATTTATAATGTGAATTCTTTTTGAAAAGAAATTAATTACCTAATTTTTAGGGTAAGGATGAATTTTTGAATTAAATAGTTTTATGATAAGATGAATTAAGCATGCCGGTAAACTTCACATTCTAATATTTATATTTTGGCGTGAAATGAGTGTATTGTCTCACGTTGATTTGAAATAAGTTGTTTGTACTATATATAAGATTTTGATAAATCTATTTTCTTAAATTGATTTTTTAGAATAAATTAGATTAGTCTATTTTCTTTATATAATATATAATAAATTATTAAAAATTAAAAAAAAAAAAGTGTTAGGCACGACAATACAAAGTGTTTTTATATTCTGTGAATTCTCCTTAGGTCTATATGGTCTTTTACAATAAACTATTTTTTCTTTAATTTTTCTTTCATTAAAATAAAAAACAATACTTTTGACCAAAATTAAAAAATAGAAAATTGTGGAAAGTTAACTCTACGAACACAAGAAAGGTTGAAAATTAGGCAAGAGAAATTATATATATATATAAAATATTAGTAATTGTAATGGTGCAATTGCAAACTATGCATAAATTAATTACAAATCCTTTGGCATGGTTGATTTCCTCAACACTCATTCATTGGTCCTTGATTCTCTATGGGTATGTAATTTTTAAATTAAAAAAATATTAGTAAAATAAAGATGAAAAGCATATATATTAAAAATAATCTATTTGAGTTTGAATGTCAAAAGAAATGTCCATTTTAAATTTCTTGTTCATACACAAGTTTCCTTTTTTGTCAACAAAACACAACTCTTTGAGTCAAATAAAGAGAAACCGAAAGAAGTCTATAATAATAATAATAATAATAATTAATAAGTTTGATGGGTCAATATTATTTGGCTGCGAAAATATTATCCATTGTATTTAAATTTCAATACTCTAATTTTTTTAAGTATATTTTTTGAAAAGTATATTTTTAAAGAATTTATTTTCTGTGTGATATAAATATATTTAATATATAATTTTTTTTAAAAGTAAATTTAATCCTAAATTGCAAAAGACAGTAATATTTATAATATAATTTAAAATGTGATAAATTGATAAATTATATTATAATTATTTAAGAAAGTACAGCTTATTAATTTTCTTTTAAATAAGTTATTTTTCTTGTAAAAAAAATTTGCTTTTCAAATAAATAATTTAATAATGCAAACTAAATGATAAAATTTTTTGCACTGTTTGATAATTTTACTGTATCCATCCCATAAAGATATCTTCATTTCTTTCTTAGCATAATAATAAAATATAATTAAAGTAATAAATTTTATTTAATGTACTCTTTACTTATATTGCACTATTAAATATTAAATAATTTATGTTATCAATTTATTTTTCAAATCAATAAACTTTACCTTTTCAACACATATTAAATAAGGGTATATTAGTAAATTAATTAATAAATTATTATTTATAAAAATAGTGTGTAATTTAGTACAAATAAAAAAGAAATTTAAGCCTATCTCAAAAATTTTTTTTACTTATGGTGTATTTAATGGAAGATTAAAAAATCAAGAATTAAATATTATCCTTGTAAATTTTAATATTTAAATAAGATAATTATTAACCTAGATTTTTAAGATTAATAATTAATTTCTCAATAAGGTATAAATATTAATGAGGTAAAAAGTTAATATATTTTTTTTTAAATATTTAAATAATATTAATGAGAATTAAAAATTATAATGATAATAATTATTCCTTATTAATCTCATATAAAAACCCTCTTAAATGTAATTTACTGTTGAGTCTTATACATTTATATATCATGTTCATGATAAATAGAATCTAAATAAAAATTTATCCAGTCTTTATGAGAGAAAAAATTTCTTAATCTATTTACCTTAATCAAACAAGACCCTTTGAAAAGTAGATTACAATAACGCTTTTTCTTAAGAGATTGTTTAATATTTTTGTTAAAATTGTTATTAAATTTTTTTTTAAATATACTAATTAGATATTATTTAAAAATAATTTAAAATTAATTTTAATAAATTTAAATTAATAAATTTTAATTATAAAAATATTAAATTATTTTTTAATAATATTTAAAATAATATTTTTATTAAAAAAATAATTTAAAAACTCCAAACTCAATGATAAATTTCATTAATTCATTGAAAAAGCAGCTAAATTAAAAAAAAATGGATTTAATGCTGCAAAAGAATTAGAGCGCCGACAAATTTGAAAATAAAGCTTCGAGAAAAACTAGGTTTTAAAACTGATGTTTACATTATATACTGGGTTTTAATTTCTGCCAGTCATTCTAGGTCCTACCTAGGGTCAGCTTAGGTCATTAAGGACAGAAATTATACAATGAAATGGTAGATTTCATGTCAACATTTACATGAAAATAAAAAATAAAAATAAATAAATAAATAAATATAATTATTAAAATTAAAAAAAAATCACATGGTAAATACAATTTTTCAAAATTCACTCTCTATATATATTTATTTATTATAAATTTATTATTCATGTAAATTAACTTATATAAAGTTACTAATGTATATTCTAGGAAATGCTTTATATAATTTGGTATTTTTAATATTATCTTATTAAATATATTAATTTTGCTCTTCTAATTTACTTAATTTTTTAAATTAAATATAAATTATTATTTTAATTTTAATTAGAATGCGATTAAAAATTAGAAAATAAAGAAAATTACTATTAAAATAGATTAATTTATTTATTGTAATGTCTCTACTTAATGTGTATTTAATATATATATATATTGTCTCCATTGACTAAATTTTCTGTATCTGCCATTGATTTAATAAAAATATCTCAAATTTTTGAATATTTTACAAGCTTTTTCTTTAGGTATCTTCTGGGTAGTGATAGATACGAAATTGCAATGCAACTTTTATTTTTCTTCTTCAATTCAATTCAACTTCTGTGTCTTTATTTAATTATCGAAAAGAACTCAAATTTAATTTGTAGAGAAAATATTATTAAAAAAAAACAACTATAGAATTAAATTTTCATGTACAAGTTAAAAGAAAGAAAGAAGTGTGTATACAATGTGAGAGCAGAAAACAAAGCAAAGTTGTTATGGAACATTAATAAATAATGTTTGTCCAGAAGTGGGTGAAATTTGTAGTGATATTATTGTCCCATAGGATATGGATCTTTGCTGGGTCCTAACTAAGGATACTCTTGATTGCTATTTTTTGGCCTCAATCAACTGTGCGCTTGCTTTCTTTTCAATGTCTATTCTCTTCCTAACTAATTCTTTTGGTTGATATTTTCTACCTCAATATTTACTTTAATTCTACTTCAATATCTACTTTGATGTCTAACTTTGAAGTGATTTCTCAAACTTTCTTTTTTCAATTCACATTATTGCTTTCTAACTTCACCTCAATATTAAAAACAAAATAAATAGTTTAAGTACCCATATGGGTCATATATCCATCACTTTAATATATATATATATATATATATATATATATATGTTCAATTTGATTAGGAATTTGTTTAGAAATCGAAATCGAATTAAAATTTCAGTACAGTTCTGATATAGTTTTTTATTGTTTTGATTATAATTTAGTACAATTCTCAATTTTTTTATTTTGATTATGATTCAATTCTTGATTTTAAAACAACTTTATATAATTATTTTTCTGAAAAGTCATATTTAATTAGCATTTAAATTTTCAATTTAGTTATTAATGCATAATATATTATATAATATATTTTTTAACTATTTCTAAATTATAAAATTTTTAATTACAAGGTGTATATATAATTTATTATTAAATATATTATATACATTTTAACTATTTATTAATTATATAATATTTAATTATAAGATATAAATATAATTGTAAATTAAAAAATATATATAATAATACATTTATAATTAAGAATTATATGATAATTTAATGTATTTATAATTAAAATTATTAAAAAATATAGAAAAATAAAATATAATATTAGATTATATTTAGTTCATGATTATACATACATATATAAATATAAATAAATATATATATATATATATATATAATTAAATTAAAATTATATAATACATATAAAAAATAAAAAAAATATATGTATAAATTCGATTATGATTTAATACGATTTTGATATAATTTTTAGTAAACAAAAACTAAATTAAAATATTAAAGTAATTTTAATTCAATGTAATTTTTATTAATTTAATATAATTTTTTCGATTCAATTCAATTCACAAAAATCGTGCAAAGAGCTGTGTGTGTGTTAGCAAGTTTGTCAAAATAAAAATTACCTAGAAAACTGAGCATAAGAACAAAGTAGCCAGACTTTGAACTAATAATTAATTGAAGTCAATTTTCCGTGACGGTGAAGTATTGATATGGAGCTCAACAATGTTTAGCTTGTTTTGTATTCTTCCTCTAAATTGATATTCATTTTCAATGAGTTTAGTTGAATTGGAAACTCAAGTGCGATGTGGGATGAGATAGCTTTAAGTATAATTTTTGTTAATGGTTCACTTTTCACACAAGTCTCTGAAAAATGATGATTATATTTTGATATATTATATTAAAAATTCAAGCATAACTTTAAAATTCAAGTGTCAAAATTAAAGAGATTAATATATTATAATTGATGGAAGAATTAAAATATAAGAGATAATTAAAATTTAGGAACATTTTAATATGTATCTAATAAAAATATAGCAATCAATTTATTAATAATAGTAAAATTCAGAGGTGAAATTGTAAATCACCCAATAAATTATTAAGTTAGGCTTAGTCACAGGGAGTTCATGCATCTGGAACTCATCTTTTTAATAACTTTCCATGGATTATATCATGAAACTTGCCTTAATTAAGGTTCACATTATTAAATCTTGATTAAAATGTTTATGATTACATAATCCATTAAAGATTATAACTAAATAATTACAATAAGGGGCAAGAGGGAATGTTACTTTTAGAAAGTAATTCCCAACATCTTTTGGAAAATTCTGTTCTCTCTTCTATGTAAGTTTCCTAAAGAATCTTAGTTGGGAATTGTATTTATCTACTTTTATGGGGATTGGCATGGATGAAAAGTCACATCTTTTAATAGGATTTCCAGGCTTGTTGTCTTCTAAAGAAATCCAAACTTTGAACCTATCCTGCTTTTGCCTCATTCCACCAACCAAAATACTATCCTTTTCCCATTGTATCTCTTCAATTTTAGCATTGTTTTAATTTTTAATGATTGATTTGACTAGAATTTTGGATTTACCTAATTTTAACTTTTATTAAACACTATTGAATGAGGGGAATTATAGGGTCCATAGTGGACCAATAAGCAAAAAAAAAAGTTGATTTTGTTAATTATAAAATTAAAAATAAATAATTAGGTATCATGAATTTACAATGTATTTTTTTTTTTGGAGATGTATAATGTAATTATTACAATATAAGAAAATGGATTCATATGATATAATTAGTAAAAGTGTGTAAATTTTGGTTTAAATTGAAAAAATTATCAAACCAATTATATTTAGAAATTTAGTTTGGTTTTTTTACAATTTGATTCAATTTAAATTTTTATTTTAGAAAAGTTGATTTATTCATTTTGAATTTTTGAGAAAATAATAAAATTTAACATAATCAAATAGTTTATTTTTTAATTAATTATTATTAGGTGTTAAATTAATGTTAAAAATAAAAAAAAAACTAATTGAAATTGAGTTTAAAATGAGTAAAAATAATTAAAGAAAAAAATCAATATAAAATTTAGATTGTTAAATCAAGCCAAAGAAACAAGTTTGATTCGATTTGATTTCCTTTGTAATTTAATTTGATTTGGTATTTCTTTGATTTTGTAATTTTTTTAAATTAAATAATTGTACTCTGTTCGTCTTATAAATATAATTTTATTTTTTATCTATCTCAAATTATAAGTCACTTTCTTTTTAAAATAGTAATTTATTTATTAACTTACAAATACACCCCGATTTAATATATATTAAAAAGTAAAATCTATTAATTTTAATAATAACTTAATAATATGAGTTATTTAAATTTTAATATAGTGCGAAGTTAGAAAATTATTTCTGAGATGATTAATTTTATTGATTTAATATATTATTTAATTATATTTATTTCTTATATATTTTTTATTCTCTATATATTTTAAATGGTTAATATTATATGTTTAAAAATATTATAATATAGCGTAATTAAACTATAATTTTTAAAGATGCTAATATTTTAGAAAATATTTGATTATATAATAAAAAATAAAATCAAATCAAATACTTTATATTATTTATATCTTAATAAAATAATATAATTATTTGTTAAGAGGCCAATAACTAAAATAAATTAATTTTATCTAAAATAAATTATTTTTTTTTCTAAATATATAGAGAAAATTTTAAGAGGTTGGGGCCAAGGCTCCCCTATTCCCCCTTCCTCCACCCTGAAATATATACAATATGAATAAAGGTATATTAAAATAAATAAAATTTATTATTTAATTTATATTAATTATATTTTTTAATATATATGAAAATAAAAATATGTTTATTTTAGGGAATAATATAATTAAATCATATATAACTCATTGATATATTATTATATAAAATTTTCCATCTCTTAAATAAATATCTTTTATCCATTTAAAAAAAAAATCTTTTATTTTATTTTGAACCGTTAGATTTCAAATTGGAAGAAGGGCAGTGGTGTCTGCGTCAATAGTCCATATTGGACGATGGACATTACTTACAGCTTATCCAAAGTTTTCTTCTGCGAAGGATACGAAATTCGTCGCCTCGTTCCACGTGGGAAATTCATAAATATGGGTTCCACGTGTACATCCGAAACCTCCACGTGTGCAGCATAAGAACCTTCTATAAATTTAAAATAAATCGGCCGGCATAAAAAAAAAAAAACGCAAACTCAAAATAAATTAATTAAAAATCCCTAAATAAGAAACATGAGACCGTTCAAATTTTATGTTCTGTATTTGTTTATTTATTTTATTTAAATAATGTGTCAAAAAAGGAATTAAAAAATAAATAAATTGTGTTCGTCAAAAAAGTCTTTTTTTTAATTATTAATTAATCACATTTTTATATTAAAATATTCAATATTCAACAGTAAACATAATCAAATTATCTTATTTGAAATTTCATTTACATGTTAGATTGGATTCCAAACTCTTGAACAATTGTACATTTTGTACTTCATTTGTAAGGAAATGCTTTTACGGCTCCTATGAACAAATATCTGTGCAGGTAATCCAATATTAAAATAAGATAAATTTTATATTATGTAAAAAATATAAATTTAATTTAATTTTACTCAAAAATTCAGTTTAAAGAGAAAAGATTAATATAAATATCTCCCAATGCAGTATAATAGCTGTAAATCTCAATCATTTTGATTTAGAACTAATTTCGTTATAAAGATTTCATGTTTAAATTTTTTACCAAATGGAAAAGGATTAGTTATTATTTAGAATATTATTTTTTTATATTTAAATTATCTCTAAATAAAAAATTTTAATTATTTATATTTATATTTTTACCTATAAAATAAATTATGTTGTAATTATTTTATGATTCTTATTAATAAATTACAATTTTATAAAACAAAAAAACCCTTCAAATGTTTTTTTTTTACACTTTATCTTTGGGTTAATTAATATAAAAATAATTTAGTATTTTTAACACATCATGTTCACAAAAGTAAATTAACTATAATTTTTAATTAATAATAAAAATATATAATTTGAATTTTCAATAAATCACTCAATTATAAAAATTTAAGCCAGTAAATGATGGACTTTTTTTTTTTCCAAAAGAAAAACACGCTGTAGGATATTAAGAACTACCCAAAAGGGGAAAATAATGTAGGTATCAAAAAAGCTAAAGGATAATGCAAGAAGAAATAATTATTAGTTAATTAGCAATTTTTTTTTATACTGCACATGTATCCTAGTCCATCTTAGTTCAATGGATTAAGGCTAATTTATTTATCTCCGGTTATCCTATTAAGGATGTATTTAGTACAAGATTAAAAAATTGAGTGTTAAGCGTTAATTTTGTAAAATTTAAGGGATTAATTATTAAGGGGGTAAAAGATAATTAATGACGTAACAATTATTAATATTTGATACAAAGTTAAAAACTTGAGCTCATATAAAAATATATAAATATCTATTTTTATATTTTAATAATAAATATCAAAATTATTATTTTTTTTATAATATTATTTTTTATTTGTAAATAATTTAATTTAAAAAATTCTATCAATTTATAGATTATATATAAAAGTTTCATTAGATCATAACAAATAAAGGGAATATATATATATATATATATATATAACTCATAATGGAATAAAAAAAAAATAGAAATCTATATTTTTCACACCCATAAAATTTATGTCTTGCTCATGTGATTGACAAAAAAATTGTATATTATTATTGTTGTAAGAGACGAAAAGTTTTTAGAGATGAAGGGACAAAAAAATAAAATAAGTTGAGAAGAAATAGAAAAGATATATATAAATAGTGTATTTAGTTTCTAATAACTTACCTACTCCAAGATTAACATTTATCCCCTAAAAATAGGTTAAATGTTAATGAGGTTAAAAATTAACCTATTCACTTTAAAACATCAAAACAGTATTAAAAATTACAAAGTTAATTATTAACCTTTACTAACCCCATATCAAAAGCACCTTAAAGATTAAGCGTTTTCAATAGACATCGTATCAATTTATGAGAATCGAATATTTCATATCGCTTGAGAGATAAGAATGTCAAATAATTAATTAATAATTACAATATAAGAAAAATTATATTTCATGTTAACGAAATAATTAACATAATCAATTAAGGATAGTTTGATTATTATTATTATGTTTTTTTAGATGTAAAGAGCGATAGGTTAGGAGTTCAAAACTTTTCATTTAGCTGCTGCGGAGACTATTATTAAAGCTCAACCAATAGTACAAATAATATGCGTACCCTAGTCCACTATTAGAATGGGCAACGTCGATCCCAAGTTTTGATTTCATGAAATTGAATTATTTTTAAAGTTATGAGATATTAATTAATTATTGTAAAATTATTGAAAAATCTTTAAGCAATTAACTTATAAAAAGAAATTAGAATATTACACAAAAATAAATATTTATAGTGATTGATAACAGATTTTGAAGTGGATGAGGATATCCCATTTGAAAGATTTTCTAATTCTCATCATTAAATTATGGATATGAGAATGCCATAAGATTTTTTTTTTTATAAATTCTCCTTTATAGTTAATGCAATGAAAATAAAGAAAATATTATATCATGTCAAATTTAATTTTATAAATTTATTATTACTATTTTCTTTATCTTTACACATTACAATGTTAAACTTAATTATTAAATTGTTAAGCTATTGACAAATAAAATTATTATTAAACCATTAGTCTAATGATAAATAGTACATAAATATAACTTTAAACATTCATTTCTTAAAAAAAAAAAAAATTAAAATATGCCAAAAAATTTCATGGAAAATGCAAGTCATAATCAAAGAAGAAAAAATGAAATACTCTTCCTCTTGAGCAATCTAAACGGTGTAAGGTCCATTTGTTGGTCACTAACAAGGACCTACCCTACCACTATTCCAAACCCTACCCTACTCCTATTCTTTATCTTTACAAGTTATGATGTTATATTTAATTATTAAAAATAAAATTATTATGAAATATTTAGTCTAGTGATAAATACTACTTAAAAATAAAGACAATTTAATTGATATTTTTATATTTAAATTATTATCTTTCCTTTTGGTCATGTTGAGACAATGAGTATAAAATAGGCTTTGAGGCGTGATGAATTACTATCTTTAATGTATTAATTGTCTCCACTAGTTTACTGTAAGGTTATGACAATATACCTCCAAGATGCAACAAAACCTGAAATTTACCGTTTTCACTTGAAGATTTTCCTTAATAACTCTTTATACGAACCGAATTTAAAGAGATTAGAAGAAGATAAGAAGAAATAGAAGTAGTATATATATGTAGATTAAAAAACTTATCAATATTTATAAAGAATATCAATCTACATATAATAGATACAACTATTTCTGTAAAAGACATATTTATTTATTAACAGATACTTATATAAATAGTTATGACTGTTTGTATAGAATAGATACGTCTATTTATTAACAGAAATCTATATAAATAGTTATGACTATTTATATATAATTGACATATCTATTTATTAATATACATATCTATTTATTAATAAATATATATATTTATAATTTATTTATAAAAATTATAATAAAATAATTATTTTATTTTACACATATACGTATCAACTGTCATAATAAAATAATATATATTTATTTTTATATATATAATTTTATACCTATTTTATTTTTATTATGTTTTAACAATATAAAAATTTTATTTTTCTATATTGTCTAATATATAAGTAACAGGGCGGGAAACAAGGGCTTACCCTAGGCCTCCCCCTATTCCTACCCGTACCCTACAAATGTCAATATCCCCATAGCATAGCTTCACCTACGGAAATGTCCACGTGTGCAATGAAAGTTGACTATTGTTAAAGTTGACCAATATTTTTTGTTTTTCTCTTTTTGCCCTTCCTGTGATTTACGTTTTATCACGTTAAGAGCATGTTTAACAATTTTATTGCAATTGTTGTTAAAAAGTTTTTTTTTTTTTGTTAAAAATATTGTTAAAATATTGTTATTAAATTTGATATATTTTAATTATAAAATTTTATAATAATTAAATATTTTTAATAATTTATTTTTAATAATAAGATAACAATTTTTGAAAAATTTAAAAAATTTTTCAAGTTTAACCATGAAACCGACTTTAGTTGGCGTTTGAAATTTGGACATCTTATGCTTACAAATTTAAATAATACAATAATTAATTAAATATAAAATATATATTTTTATAATAATATTATAAATTTTTATATATAACTAATATTTTAAATAAATTGAATTTAAAAGTTTTATAAATTTTTAAATTTTAAAATATAAAATAATAATAATAAATAAAATATTAATTTAAATATAAAATTTAAAAGGATTCAAACATTATTTAGATAATAATAATAATAATTGGAATAAATTTAAATATTAAAATTATTAATTAAACTTAAATTAAATAAAATAATTTTTGCAAATACTTTTATTCACAAAGTGCTATTTACGAGAAATTATTGATTTTGGTTTTATCTAGACAACACGTCAACCTAATTTCCACGATAAAAGGACAATCTTCACCGAATTAGGAAAGGGAGAGTGGTTGAGTAGTTGCTATTAAGACTGTGGCGAAGTTGACAAGTGGGTTATGATAAAGTAGAAACAATGTAAACGAGTAAGATAATTAGATGAGCCGTATTAATGTTAATTATTAAATATATTAAGAATATTAAAAAATTATATTTTTTTTTTTATAAAAAATAATTTTTTTTATAATATAAAAAATAAATTTATATTATTCATAAAAAATAATATATGTGTATCAAATATATCTAATAATTTATTCTATATTAATTATCAACGCAACACAAAACACACTAATTATCGTCTAAATACATTTCATTTGAAATCTCTTATGCATTTTAATTCCTCTTCATTAATGACCTTATTTTAATCACCCAAAATAATTATCTCATTTGCCTTCAATTGAACGATTCCACTTTTTGCCCTAGTTAGCTGGGGTCCTTTCCTTACGTTACACGTGGCGCACGTCATATTAGAGACGTGTTTTGACCTTACATTTACAATACCAAAATTATGCCATTATTTATTATTATTATTATAGCAGGTAGTGATGATCTATGTCGATTCGCACCGTAAATTGATTTAAAATCGGTATATATTACTTATACAAAAAAAACTATTTTTTTAAAAAAATTATATTGAATTTATATTTGAATCCCTGAATTATTTTACATTAAAATTTAAATAAATGATATTTAAAATTTGTCATAATTTGATAATTTCATAAATCGAATTAGAATTTAACTAAAACTTATATTGAAATAAAATGGTTACAAATTGAAGTTAATCCAAGCCGTAAGTTTGGCTGAACCAGCGACTTCAACACGAAATAGGATCGAAACTACACCGTCACCGGTCTAGGTCTTTGATAATTTTAATTTAATTAATGTCATCATCTATGCTAAAAACTCGAGACTGACATATGGTATTACGATAAGTTAGAGTGGGCTTGGTTTGATTTAGTTTGGGATTTGAGAAATCTTCAAATCAAATCAAACTTTAATTTAAAACAAATATCAGAATCGATGATTTTTTATCAACTTAATTGGTGTTTCGGTTTGATTTTAATTCTCAATTCTTGATTTTAGTTCAAATCTTATTTTTTCATAATTTTATTTGAGAGATTTTAGATTTTGTTAAATTAACAACTATCTAATTTTAAGCTAACTAAAATGTATTTTCTTGAATATATATGTATACTGTTTAAAAAATTTAATATAGCGTAATTTAATTATTAATTTTAGTAATTTACCTTTATAAAATATAATTAATATTTTTTATTATATATAATAAATATGTATGTACAAAATTAACAATATATTATTTTTTTATTAAATTATAATAAAACTTTTATAACAAATTCATTGAATTTGTAGTTTTATTTTCATTATTAATTTAAATAATTTTAATATATAATAGATTTAATCATTAAATTAATTATTAAATATATAATTAATATGTGTTTATATTTGTAATAAACTAATAATTATTTCATAAAATTAAATATCTTATTATTATATAGTAACTAGAATCTTTGTCTATGAATAAAGACTAATTAAAACAAGTTTAATTTCATAAATTTATAATTAATATATTAAAAAATTAAAAGAAAAAAAATATAAATTCAAATAAATATTATTTTATTATACATATCTTGATTTAATTCAATAATTAAATACATATTACTCGAAGTCTACTTTTCCAATGTGTTACTAAAGGAAATACCATTAATTTATCCAAGGATTAGTTTTTGGTTCACACGAGAATGAAGCAGAGTCAAAACAGAACACTTAATAATAAAAGAGGGGGAAAAAAAATCAAGCAGTCTCTACACCCTGCAGCCATTTTTTACACAGTCCAAGCTCTGTTAATTTGATGCATAAAATCTGCTATTCTGCTATAAATTAACCAATAATGTAATAGCCCATTTGCTAATCATGGGCTAATCATCCTTATTTTTATTTTATCTCAAGCCCAAAGGAAAAGCAGAAGCAGCTTGTCGGTTCAAGATGTTTCATTCCAAGTTGATTACTTTCTCTCCCTGTAATCGGTCAAGAGCTCTGGTGGGAACGTATTTGCATCAAACCTTTAATTAATAAATAAATAAATAAATAAACTTTTTTTGCATATCAACCCTCCCCACCAAAAAAAAAAAAAAAAGCAACTTATGATCATATTTATCATGAATGATATGTTCTTGGTGCCTCTGCAAGTGATTACTATTTTAATGGCGGCTGATCAAATTTGAATTCCCCATCACCTTATATAACCATAATCCTTCTTTGTAAATTCGATTCGAAGAGGGTACTCCTATTTTTTGCAAATAGGAGAAGAAAAGAGCAAAGGAAAAAAAACAATAAAAACACCCTCTCTCTATCTAATATTACATGTGCTTGTTGATTTTGAAGGTGGCGAACCAGGGAGACTCAGGCGAGTACATCAAGTACCCTGCTACTACAGAAAGCGGAGATGATAACCAAGAAGAGAGATATACACAAACTGTAACCTCAGAATCCGTGTTAAATCAGCCAATACAAGTCGTCGCGCAATCGGCAACTATGTTTCCTGGTTATGGCAGTGCAAGGGAGATGTCTGCAATGGTATCAGCTCTTACTCAAGTGATATCAGGTCAAAGAGCTGGTGACCATGGGGCTGGTTTAGGAGGTGCAATAACATCTAGTTATGGAGGTATTGGTGTTATTTCTCCATCTGGTGTTTATTCATCTTCTTCTTCTTCTTCACCTCCTTTGTCTGCTTATTCCTCTACTTCTGGATCTGGTTTCTGGAGTGGACAAAAGAGAGGGCGTGAAGAAGAGGGTGCACCTCAATTGATCGAGTCTGTGCCTAGGGTTTATAGAGGATTTGGTGATTTCAAAAGTTCTCAAGGAGATTCATCTTCTTCTGGTGCAACTGGTGGGTTAATTTTCTTTTTCATCAAAACCATTTTGATTTAAACTCTGCCATTCCTTTCTCAACCTTTTTTGTTTTAAGTTCTTGGATAAAACATGGGTCACCAATTCCAACAAATCCCGTTGGTTTCACAAACTATGAGCTTATTAACTTGCAAAATCTCTTGCATTTTTTTTTTCATTTTCAACTCTAATACAGTGACTTTTATTTATCTTTTTTCTCTTCTAAAAAAACTCTTTTTTTATAGTACTATACAATATTGCATGGACTGAAAATTTTATTCATCTTCAGTCATTCAAAATCAAAAGCCTGAATTTGTCAGCCTCATGAAATCATGAAAATTTGCGGACATCTTGAAAGGATCAATATAACAGTTCATCACCGCCTCCCTCCCTTCAAAGTTTATCTTCTCAAACTCTTAGCTTCCAAGCAAATACAAATATTTTTCTCTTTATTTCATTGAACAGAATTTATTTTCTTTTTCCATAATCCATCTTTTATACCATTTACAGTGACAGAAGAGCCAGCTGCTACAAATATAGTCCCCACCCCAACCGCCACTACCACCACCACAACCACAGCACCACCGACATCGTCAGCTGAAACAGTAGTATCCTATGAAGAAACTGGAGAGCGGAGAAGAAGATACAGAGGAGTTAGACAAAGGCCGTGGGGTAAATGGGCAGCTGAAATACGTGATCCGCATAAAGCAGCAAGAGTCTGGCTTGGCACATTCGATACTGCAGAGGCCGCCGCCAGAGCCTACGACGAAGCCGCGTTAAGATTTAGAGGAAGTAGAGCTAAACTAAACTTCCCTGAACATGTCAGAATATTGCCACCTCCAATGGAAAATGTTCCTATTTCCCAAATCCCTATCGGTCTTCAACCAACGTCTCAGTTACAGTCATTGTTATCTCAAGCACCTCAAGCGCCACCGCAGCAGGGGACGCTGCCGCCACAGTTCTTTCTGTCTCAGGCTGATGCGATGAGAGATTACATGGAGTACTCCCAGCTGTTACAGAGCACTGGGGGCTTGCATGGAATTCAACCCTCGAGTTTGATGGAGCATATGATTTATAACCAGCAGATGGCATCTTTACAATCGACTGTTTCAATGACTTCTTCTCTATCTTCATCGCCTTTATTATCTTCATCCATTTCAGCTCCTTCGCTTGCAGCATCTTCTTCTGGGTCATTATCATCATCTTCTTCATCCTCTGCCTCATTTCCTCTGCTTTTTGCTGATCAACAATTAGGTTATTTCCGGCCCCCGCGAAATCAGAATCCGCCCACTGGTTCTGATTTTCCGGTGCCGCCATGGACAGATTCTAGCAGCTACCCTTCCTCCACTAGATAAAAATAATTCCACATTTTTAGTTAATATTTATAGTTTCTTTTTCTATTTTTGAAAATTCAGAATATTTTTCCAGTCATTAGTATTTCTTTTATATATTTTTCCATTCTGTATTTGCATGTAGCATTGGGCTATTTTTATAGTAATTATCGTTTTTCTTTTTAGAAATTGATGGTATAAAGATAAATTATGCATCATTTTATCTAGTCTAGGGCAAAGAACAATCTTCCATCCTAGAATTTATAGGCTAATTGTTCCTTTTCTCTCTCTCTCTCTCTCTCTCTCTCTCTCTCTCTCTCTCTCTCTACATTATGTTTTCACTTAGTTATTATTCTTGTTGAGATTTCATCTTTAATTTATTCTTATTTAATGTTTATGTATCTTTATTAGAAAAAAAAACTTAAAAAATAATTCTGATTCATTTTGAATATAATAAGTAGATTTTTACTTATTTTACACAAGAATTTTATTATATATATATATATATATATTATATTTTTGAATGCATGCTAAATTGAGCTAAAATAAAATTTTTTGAATCTATTTATTTTCATGAATATATTAAAGAAAATTAATTATTTAATTTTTATTTTAATAAAATTAATTATTTAATTCTTTATTTTAAAAAATAATTTTGATATTTTTACTTCATTTACTTTTTAATTTTCTTTAATTTTTTATAGATATTAGTTTAAATTTCATTCGATCCTCATAATTTAAAATATATGACTATTTAATTTTTATAATGATAATTTCTCTCTCCTCTAAATATATTAATTAATAGAAAATGTGATTTATACTATATAGATTGATTAAAGAGTAAATAAAATAAAATTACAAGATAAATTTATATATTTTTTAAAATAAGATGATAAAATAAGAAAATTAAATAATAATTTTTTCACATTATGGCTGCTATTCTTTAACGAGTATAATGAATCTATGGGCAAGTGAGCAGTAGACCTAAACCCACCCCATTTGATATGTAGGATTGAAGGGAGTTGCATGTGAGAATAAACCTCTTTAAGATGGTTGAATTTTCTGTTTTAATTTCCATTATTGCAAGTGGAATTTACATGGGTCAGTCAAAGATAGAATTTTGGAATTTTCTCCAAACTTTAGCTCAGTTGTTTTCAGAGACAGGCTGTCCTAACTGGATCACATTTGCTTTAAGTCTTTAAAATCTTCAACTTCTATGGTCACTTTCAATCCCATGATGATGATAACTCCACAAGAACAGTTCTTGTTTTAGTTGATTTGGCCAAAAATAAAAATAAAAAAGTTTATTTTTTTTTAGAAATTTAATATATTTATTACAATTTTGAACAGAAAGATGATTTTAATTTTAAGAATTTAATTAATCTTTCTCAATATATTGTAATAAAAGTGAGTGAAATTAATAATTTCTTTAATTATGAAGAATAATAGAAATCCGAAATCATTGTAGACAACGAGTTTTAGAATGAGACATTATGTGTTTTCATTTATATTTTAATTAAAAAGATATTTAAATTTTTTATTAATGAATTTTAGTTTTAAATTTATCTTTCAAAAATTATAAAATCTTAAATTTAAAATTCAATTAAATTAATACTAACTTCGTATACTTTTATCCATCTTTTATTAATTTTTTTATAAATTATTTTATTTATAATTATTTATTTTTTACAAAAATTAAAAAGTATTAATTATCATACTCATCTATTTTTATTAGTCATTTGATATTTTCATAAGAAAATAATTAAAATACTTAAATTATAATAAAATTTTTCTTAATTTAATTTAATTACTATTTATTTCATCGGATTAAGAAAAAGAGAGAGGTGATAAAATAAATTAAAAAAAATTATGAAAATAATTATTATGCTTAATAGAAATAAGGTTAAATTTGAAAAAAAAAGTTAATTAATGCATCTTAAAAATTAATAGATAATTTTGAATAAATTAATTATTAAAAATTAACTGATAAAAATGGATAAAAATAATATCTTTTATTTTATTTTATTTTTATCTGTATTAAACATAATAATTATTATATAATTTTATAAAACTCATTTTATTGCTTCTCTTTTAATTAGAATAAATAAAGATAATTTAATAAAATTATTACAATTTAAATAATTAAATTAATTTTTTAATTATCACATTAATAATATATGAAAGTGGATAGAGATAATATATTAATTTTGTACAGTTTCATCTGCCTTCTTCACATCCATTATTTTCCTTGATTTATTCACCAAATAAATTTTCAAAAGTAATTGGTCAAAGGGTTAATAATTTTAAAATAATAAAAAAAAATCATATTAATTGTGCCAAAGTGTCAAATTTCTTTTCTGTAAACACATTTTTTTGCACAAATAATCACAATTATTAATCACATATTATTCCAATAAATTAAAACAGGTGTCGTTTAGCTATTGGTTTGGCGGAAACAATATGAAACACAAAACACGTGCTACATGTTTTCGTATATTGAAACCTTTCACTGCGTTATTCTTGGTGCCGACCTCAGAAATGCCATTTTCCGTTCATATTGCTTTGGCTTCCACGTCGCACATTACATTATACTCCACTGATGTTTTAGAAAATTATTTTTATTTATTATTTTAAAAAATTGAGAAAATATTAATTCAGCGATGAAGCCAAGAAGCTTAATTTTGGACGGTCAATCTCAATCACGATCATTTACTTAGTGGATTCCTATTTAAAATTTTTTTCTAAGTCAATTTCATGTCAATTATAATTAAAATTTAAAATTTTAAAGAATTTATTTATTAATGCAATGTAATTTGATATGAAGGCTTATTTAAAATTAAAAGTTTTATTTTTAATGCAAATTATCAAATGATAATTAAGATAATTATTGTGAGATTTAATGAGATTAATTAATTAGTAAATTAATTAATTAATTATATATAGGTTAAGTATTCAGTTCAAATTGAACCAAATCAAATCGAATAATTAAAATTAAATTACTATATTTTAGAAATCGAACAGAACTGAAATTAATAAAAAATCAAATCGAATTAAACTGCTCTATTTCAGTTCGACTTGATTTGAACTGATTGATTTTTGAGTTTAGATAAATTTTTTAATTTAGACTTGATTTTCAAGTTATTTAGCCTGATTTTGATATTATTTTGAACATAATAATTATTAATCAATGAAATTAAATAATTTACATATATAAAATTACATATAATATCATAAATTTTTTTATAAAAATAAATCAATTTAAAAATTAATAAAGTAATTCGGTTTGATTCGATTCAATCAATTTTTTCTCTTCAAAATTAAACTGAACTAAAATAATTGAAATTCTTAAAATGTAAAATCAAATCGAATCGAATTATCTTAAAAATTGAATCGAATTATAAAATTAAAACTGTTCGATTCGATTATTCAATTAAAACTGAATGGTGCGCACTGCTAATTATACATATAAATATTATAATATTTATTTCCATAAAAATAGTTATATAAGAAAGTTTTTCTTTGAAAACAAAATAAAAAATTTATGTGTAAACATTTTACTAAAAGTAAATACTTTGAAAAAGTTAATAAATAGACAAATTTATTATATAAAACTTTAATTTCTATACATAATACAAGTTTTTTTTTTTGTTGGCCATATGGCCACCTCAGGTCTCTTAATGGATCCACCCCTATGTTAATTATTTTTTATTACTATAACTTCGCTAATTATTTTTACCAATGCATTTATATCTTCTTATTATTTTTATATATTTTAATCATATTATAAGAGTATTTCAATTAGTTATAAGTATTTTTTTTTTTTTTATAAAAGTAAGGCTATTCAATTATTATTTTTTTAATTCTTATAAAATATTTTAAAAATATTTAAAATGGGACGGAGGGAGTAATGCTTATAGGAATATTCTTTATGCTTTTGTAGCCATTTGGATCATTAAGAATAGAGTTTATGAGAATTGATTTAATTAATAAAACTTAATCAATAATCTCACTAGATTAAGAGTTCAAATTTTATTAATTATGTCTTTTAATAAATGATTTATGAATTCTATTATAATATTTTAATAAGATTATTTGGTACACCTTATTTTGAGTTGAAAACTTTTTTTTTATTTTTCTACATGCATATATAAATTTACCCTAATTTATTTATAGGATAATTTTTTTTAAACCTAATTTATCATGAGCTCGTGAATTTTACTTATTAATCTTATCGTATATGATAACTGAAAATTTAGGTAAATTTTTTCCTTTGTTCATATATAGACTAAAGTGAATATAATTGATTATTTAGCAACCCTTAACACTAAAATAGAAAAATATTATTAAAAAATAAAATACTTTTATGATTTGATTATTTTAATTTTTTTTTTGTATTTATAAATTGTCCTCATACCTAAATGGGTCTTAAGATATAATTATTAAATTTTAATTTTAGCTGAAATTATTACAATCACTTTAACATATAAATATATGTCCACGTAATAATTAGATAAATACATCTAATAAAATAAGAATTTTCTGAATCACATCACTGAAGATTAAAAAATTAAATTTTTAAATATAAATTTATTATCTAATATATAAAAGGAGACCTTAGCTTGCTCTCATAAATTTATTGAATCATTTTTACTGTCTTTTTCAAATTTTGATGATATTATTTAGAAAAATGACTTTTTTTTTTTATAAATCGATGGAAAATAAGGTGGAAGCTATTTTTTTAATATTTATAAATATGGTTGACAACCTTCATTAATATTTAATAGAAATATTAAAGTATTAAGCAAATTTACTTTTAAAAAAAAAATATATAGTTTACTTGAGATTGAAGTTTACGTCTCAGCCAAAGACTAATCTGTCATTTTCTTAACTCTAGATTGTCCTTCTAGGAATGTTCCCAATGGATGAGCTCAGGGAGTACGTGGACGCACACCAGAGGTGTGTATGTGCTCTGATTAATTTATTATTTTATAAAATGTTAAAATTAATTATATATATAAGCAGATTATTTATTATTCTTTATATCCCCACATTCCTAAGTAATTTTTATTATAAATACATTAATAACCTTTTATTTTTAATTATAAATTTATTTTTATATTATATAATATATTTTAATTATATAAATTTATATTTAATGTATAAATTAAAAATTAAATAAAAAATGTATTATATAACAATAATTAATACTAAAATTTAAATAGTAATTTATATATAATTTTAATGATAATAATTGTAAAAATATTAAGAAATAATTTTTTAAATAAAATTAAATTAAAAACAATTTAAAGCAATAATTTTAATTAAATAATATTAAATTTATTTTTAAAACATTGAAATGTATAATTTAAGTCCCAATCGAAATTATTTGTACTAAATAATTTGAATCAGAGTATAGAATAATCGAAATAAAAGAATTAAATTAAAATTATATTAGAAGATTAATTTGAATTTGATTTATACGTAATCCCAAAACTTTAATTTATAGGGTGTAAAAAAAAAAAAAATGGTGGGCCAGGGAGCGCCGCGCGTGAGAGAATCAGCTTGGAAAGTGACGTAATAAGAAAATAGGAGAAAAGAAAAGATAATGCGTGCAGGAGAGGGTTAGACGTGTACAGATTGTCAAGCTAACCCTTTGGGAGTTTTGGTGTCCAGCGACCGAATAGGAGAATTTGACACGTATAAACTTGCCTCCATATCCATCTCTACATAAAATATTAATATCAAAATTATATAAAATTAATAAATATATAAATTTTAATATAAATATTAAATTTTATTATGAATTGAACTTTATTTATATATAAATAAAAATTATATTTGATAATAATTTTTAAAGTAACGTTTTAGTTAATAAAATATTATTATTTTTATTTACAACGTTTAGTGATATAGTAGTTATATTAATATTTAAAAATTAAAAAAATTATTTATAAAAAATTATTTATAGAGTATTTTGACTAAATTTAATAAAATAATATCACAATTTATATATTTAATAGTTAATTTAATAACTATTTATATAGAATAACTCTATTTAAATTATCATATAAATAATTAATTATTAATTATTAATAATTAAAAAAATAATTAATAGTTATTAAAATATCTAATATTGTCAAAGAGAAATAAAGAAAGGAGGAGAGTGCATCATGAGTTTTCTAAATTTAATGTGTACAATTATCATTAATGTAGATAGGTTTTTTAGATTTTTTTTTTCAAAAGAAAAGTTAAACACAAAATTAGATGTAGGGTTAATTATTGGGTTTAAAAGGGTAGCAAATGTACTAATGTTTAATGGGTGAGTGGTTGTTTACCTAACTATTTTGGGATTTGGGGTTTGTTTTTATAATAATTTTACATCTATTACTAGTGGAGTGTAATATTAAATTATTCACCATAATTTTATTGAAATTTTAACATAAAAGCTTATTATAATTGAATATATAATTAATAAAAATTAAAGAATTATGTCAAAATTAATATCAACACTAAAATTTAAAAATTTTAAATGGGCAAATCTAATTATTTTATTACCATTTATGGTGAATGTTTGATAGCAAAGGTGTATTCATGCTTAATCTATTCATGAATAAAATCATTGATTCAATCCGATTTATAATTCGAATCGGCTGTGATTGGTATAGTTTAAATACAAACTTCATTATTTAAAAGGATATTATTTCAAAATTGATTCATTCCGATTTATCGATTGATTGAATGATTAAAAATGAATAATTAAATATAAATAAGAGTTTGATAAAAGAGATGATAAACATGAAAAATTGTGATCCACCAGGCAGCAGATTCAGATTTATATCAAATCCATCAGCATTCAGAAACATATAAAAACTGTTGAAGGGTTTGGTTTATGTCCTGTTAATACAGGACATGGAATTGGAGTGAGTAGCATATAGGGGAGAAAAAGGGCACCAAATCACAAAGGTAGGTAAACTATGGGGTATGTTAGCTGCTTTTCAAATAAGCAAAAGCTGAAAGCAACCCAAGTTCTTTCCCAAGGATTAGTGCAACTAAAACACTAAAGATGAGGTCACTGTTTCCATTTATTAATTCTAATGGAAATGACTCAAACCAAACTTTTTGGATTGATTATGGAGGATTAATAAAGTAAGTGTACCAATGGGCTTGTGGGTTACTGCTGCCCTTGCCCCATTCCTTCTGGGAAATGCATGGTCCCAATCCCATGCTAAATTCATTTTAGGTATTCTTTTTTCTGATGTTAGGGTTTGGCAACTGGATATTGTATATATAGGGTCAAAGCCTATGGTGATTCAAGTCTTGAATTGTTGAAAATTTCTCTATCTGCTGTAGAATAGGTTTTGGATGTTGGGACTGGGGGAGTTGCATTTATTTGTTTTTGCACCAGTTTCTAGCAGGGCACAGTGCAAAAGGGAAAACTTATATTTTGATGATTTTCTTTCTAATATCTAATAATATTTATCTTTTAATTTTGGAAATCAAAGCAGGTTATTGAACTAATAATTTTGATTCAAATTTTAATAATCTTATTATTTTCTTTTAAAAAATAAATATATGGCAGAGATTATTCAGTATATTCAAAATATTAAATAATAGCTATTCATGCACTAGTATATATATATATATATATATATATATATATATATATATATATATATATATTATAATTTTTCTTAATAATAATAATAATAATAATAATAATAATAATAATCTATATATCTATTATATATAAATATATGAAGAAGGGTGAAACATTAGTTTTATCCTAATTGTCCTTCATTTTTTAAATTAATTACAATATATTTTTATCATCTAAATTAATTTTAAAATTTATATAAATTTAAAATTTTTAGTCTTATTTATATTTAACTTTAATTAAATATAAAATTTTATAAGTAATAATTAATAAAATAAAAAATTAAAAAAATATAATTTGATCTTATTACAATATTAAGTAAAATACTTTTTGGTATCTAATTTTTTAAATTCATGCAAGTTAAAATTATTTTAAATTATGAAAAATTAAAATAAAATATATGTAAATTAATTTAAAAAAAAATAAAACAAAAGAGTTTAAATGAATTAAATTTAATGAGCTAATTTTTATTTATTATTAATTATTTTAATTTTTAAATATTTTCATCTATTTATATTTTTAAAATTTATTATTATATTTTTATTATATTAAATTTAAGTTTATAATTAAGTTAATATTATATATTAATAATATAAGACATAACTTTTATAAAAATATGGTCAAATAAAAAATATTTTTAAATTAATAAATATTTTTATTTATATAATTAATCAAAATGACATTAGATTTAATATTTAATTATAATAATTAAATATAATATTTATAATATTATAATAATATTATATAATACATAAAAATAACAAAAAATTATAAAAAAAATTAAATTATAATTTTTTTTAACAAATATAATAACATAGCAACCCATATTTTTATAAAAAACTAGTGTAGTTAAAAGAAGAAGAGAATGAGGTTGAGAAAGGTTGGTGGATATCCAGTATCACTCCCATCTTGATAATGGAGGGAAGCATCCGATTCTGTTTTTTCTGAGACATCAAATTCAGTTCATTAACCCAGATTAACCACATGCTAATAATTATTATTAATTTATTATTAAAAATATTATTCTCACCGTCTCATAAAGGTAGGCTTAATTGTTATTTAAATAATAATTAATTTATTAATATGTTTCTGTGTGATATGCATTCAAAAAGTAAAATCTACTTAATTTCAAGATTAATTTAATAATACGAATTATTTAATTTTTAATAAAATAATATAAAATTTATATATTTATACCGTTTAATTTCTATAATTTTAATTATTTATATTATTTAATTCATATAATTTTAATTATTCATATTATTTAGTCATTTTAATCCAGGTTGAAACAAGTTAATTACTATTTTCTGACATATCAATTTTATAATAATTTATTTACAAATTCAATCAATTTTCATAAAATATAATCTTAATTTTAAAAATTCTAATTTTATATGAGATTTTTAAATACACAAAATACAAACACGTGAATTCTGTAAATAAAATTTATAGAATATTTAATTATATTATTTATATTTATATAATTCATAAAATTAAGAGTCAATCCGATTTTACAAAATGTATCTATTTTAACCCACATGAAAATTAAATTTTTCCAAGAAATTAAAATTAAAAAAGAAAGAGAAAAAAGAGAAGCTTAAACCCCAAACGGCCCACCAAAAATAGCCCAACACTTACACCGAAAGGCATGGCTTGGATAATTTATTTTTAATTCAATTAAAAATTAAATTAATATAATATGTGTAAAATTAAATTAAATACTGATACGCTTGGCTTGGTGCACACTGTATTTTCTCAATTACAGTGGACTTCTATTTTTTTTTTTTTTTAATTTTGTTAATTTAAAAATTCTCATAAGTCTGCTTAAACTGAACCATCTAAACCCCTAATTTAGGGTTGGCAATTGATTAATAATGGTGACTGGTAATGTCCAACATAACCTCTCATAAGTCTTCGAGTGCAGGTAGGAATTGAATTAAAACTCTGTCGACAAGTTTTACCATATCACATCGATCAGCCATCAAAATTCAACACTATATGAATTAATATAGTGTCATATTTCAATGGCCCAGAAATTCATTCGATGGTATTTAATTCATTCAGCTATATGAATTATTTATTTTTTTTATTATTTATGGCTTGGTGAATCATATTTATTTAAATTAATTTTTTAAATATATATATAAAATGTGACCATAAGATATAGTAACTTATTTTTCTTAATATCATAGTGGGTCTAATTAATAATAATGAGGAAAAATTTAGCATAAAACACTCAACCAAATCCAAGATAACAAACCTCGTGTTGAAACCCAACTTGGGATGCAGGTTTTAAATATATATATTAATTGAATCTGAATATTTCTTTTAGTGGGCTTAATGAAGTTTAGGCCGGTGGTTTAGAGTTTAAAGCAAGAATAAACATGTTTTAACCTTAGACTCAGTGGGCTTAACAGACCCTTTTATAATATCAACCAATCATATCATCATTAACTCAATTTGCTTGCAAAATAGAGCTTCAACCGAAATTCTGATTTCATTGCATTCTTGTGATCTCCCTTAGCTGCGTCTCTGTGTATGTTTGTTGTGTGAACATTGTACCAGGTTGTCTTTCCCCCTTCGATTGGGACAGGATTTTGGTTTTGTGTGTTGGGTTCCATTCTATTCTTTTTATCTCCAGCATTTGTTTTTATATCCTTATATACAGAAACATAGACATAATTAAAATCCTCTAATTAAAATTATAATTAAAATACTATAAATAATAATTAAAATAATTATGAGAAAGTTAAAACTAAATGTAATTATTATTATTAAAAAAATGATATCATATCCACATAATATTTTTATAATATAATCTCAAACTATTAAAGCTCTTCCTAATTTGGTGCTGTCCCAAAGTAATCACTTTAAATATCTTGGTTCAGTTCGTCAAGTAGATAGGGGATGTGAGGAGGATGTTAATCATAGCATTAAAGCTGGATGATTGAAGTGGAGATATGCCACGGAAGTTTTATGTGATCGTAAGATTCTCAATAAGTTGAAAGGAAAATTTTACCGTACAGTCATACGACCGGTCATATTATATGTTAGTGAGTGTTGGACACTGAAGAAGTCGTATATGTCTAAGATAAGAGTTGCAGAGATAAGAATATTAAGGTGGATGAGTACCCATACTAGATTAGATAAAATTCGTAATAAGAATATTAGAGAAAAGTAGGAGATTGAGATAGTTTGGTCATGTGAAGCGTAGATATACGAAGACTCTAATTAGACAAGTAGAGCACATTAAGTTAGAGAATAGAAAGAAAAGAAGAGATAGACCTAAACTGATTTAGAGGAGAGTAGTACAACATAACTTAGAAGTATTACACATTTTCGAGGATTTAACTCAAAATCTTTTAGAGTGGAGAAAGAGAATCTATATAGCCAACCCCAATAAATTTTTAGAATAAAGGCTTAGTTGAGTTGAGTATTAAGAACGGAATTGCAACTTTCAAATTAGAAGCCAAAAGTGATAATGGAAATAAAAAAACTTGAACTTTTTAAGAGTTAATAAAATTTGTCAATTTTAAAAGCTATAAATAACTATAATACTAAAAAAAAAATTAATAAATCAATAGAAAAATTTTAAATTTAAAAAGACTACAAGTGAAAATAATATTAAAAAAATTAAAGATTTCTACAGTTACAATAACATTTTTAAAATTTAAGGTGGCTAAGCATATACTTCTAATACCTGAAAAAAAAGCATATATTTCTAATAAAAATAATAAACACATAAGCGTATATATAGAAGTTTTACAAGATAAAGGGCTAAAGATATATTTCTAATAAAGTTATAGAAAATATAAAATAAATAAAAATTTTGCAAAGTTTGGCGCTGCCTCATATTAATAAAATAATAATATCACAACGAAATAATCAAAATATTATCAATTATTGGGTGAAATAGCATTCTCTTTAGTGTGCAACTGATTTGATTTTTAGCATTGAAAATTTTCTAATCTGCTTCGTTCTTACTCTTTTCCCCCTCTTTCGTCTTCTCTTTACCCCATTTGTGCTTCTACATAACATATCACTGCCCATTTTCCCCTATTCTTGATTTCGATTGTTTTAATTTCTTCTGTTTCTGTATCAGAAAAAGTCTCACAATGTTCCTAATTTTCCACAATGTAATTCGTAGTTGATCAATCCTAATTCATATAATCCCACTAAAATTATAATCATGCTCATGCATATGCATATGCAATTAACAACACACTAATCTCTCTAACCAGGATAATTAACAAGATCATGAATGTGTTAGGGGAAAAATGGGAATTAATTAAGTCATCCAAATTTTATCAATCTTTTTTTTTTCTACTCATGAATTATAATCAAACAAATACATAATGAAGAAAGAAATGATGATCATGATCATGTTAATTAAAACACTGATGTAGTTTCATCTTCTATAATTTCTACAGTAGCATATGCAACTGAAAAATATTTCTTCCAGCCACCAATTGCAGCAGAAATTGATCCACTGCCAACCTTAGCTCCAGCCAAAGCATTCTCACAGAACTGAACATTGTCAAGAGCGTAATGAACATCCAAGCTTGCTGTGCCACCTTCAAGCCCATCTAGGTTAAGCATCCCTACTGTTTCATTGAAATACGTTGCACATTCCTTGAGTACTTCCACAGATGCAGGATTCTTGGCTACGCTTGCAAGCCTGTTAAAGAAATTTCTTGTAACAAGAGATTCCTTTCTTGTTACTGCCAGGGCAAAATTCGCTACAGTCCTGATATTCGTTGCTGATAATATTCGGGGCTTGGATTTCATCACTTCCATGCAGAATCCGAAGTCATCACTTTGCTTGCAAACCTGTGTCAGTAACTTGTTTGGATGTCCAGAAAATTGGAATGTTGCCTCTGCTTTGGAAGGAAAATAAAGGGAGAAAGACAAGAAAATTACTGCAGAGATTAAAAGGAAGCTATGAGAATCCATTACTCTTATGAAATGGAATTAATGGTTTAATCTTTGTTATTGGGAGTTTAGGTGATCTGGTTTCTTGGGAATTTGATAATTTTTGGGTTTGGTAAACGGGGATTTGTAGGGCAATTAAAAAGCGTAATTTTGGTGGGTTTGTTGTAGTTTTTGCTAAAGTATGATGAGATTATGGAACAAAAAAAGCTGGCATTCCTTTTTAAATTCAATTCTCATTATGATGCTAATCCAGTAACTAAATCAGCCAATAAATGTTTGTTTTATGGTGTAAATGGTTAAGAGTTTCTTTTTTTAAGAATTTTTGTTTAGTTTTAGTTAAACAAAAATTCAGTAATTAACGCACAATAAGGGTGGGCATTGGGTTCAAATCGAACTGAACCGAATCAAATCATGAAAATCAAATTATATATTTTAGAAACTGAACGGAACCGAAATGGATAAAAAATCAAATCGAATCGAACCGCTCTATTTTAGTTCTATTCAGTTCAACCGATCGGTTTTGATTTTTGATTATTTTTTAATTTAAGCTTGATTTTCAAGTTATTTGATTTGATTTTAACCTTGGTTTGAACCTAATAACTATTAATCAATGAAATTAAACAATATATATATACTTACATATAATTCATAAATTCTCCATAAAAATAAATTAATTTAAAAATTATAAAACTATTCTGTTTGGTTTGGTTTAACTATTTATTTTCTTTAAAGTTGAATCAGACCGAAATAACTGAAATTTTTATAATATAAAATTGAACCGATCCAAATTATCTTAAAAACCGAACCGAATTATTAAATTAAGGTAATTCGATTCGATTTGTTCAGTTTAAACTGAATAATGCTCACCCCTAAAAATTAATATGTTTTAGTTAAATTTTAAAAAATAATTTATTTTAAATTCAAATATCAATCAAAATGAAATGAAATGAAAAAAAAAATATTTGAATGATCAAAACAATGAGGAAATAAAGAAATTGCTTAATTATAGCAATGATTGTGATAAATATCTCAGAAAATTTTGTTAAGAAAATTTTTATCTAAACTCAGTCTATTATGTATCAATATATAAAAATGTGAGATTTATATATATTTAATAATTAAATTTCACAATATATATTATATTTTGAATTTGTAATAAATCATATTTAGGTAAAAAATTTCAATTGGTGAGAGCTTTTCTTCTTGTTGATCGACTATTGAATTGAATTGGCTCATCATTATGGTGTGGTTGTTGGGTTCGGTTTCTAAATCCGGTTCTACAGGTATAACATCAAAGTAATAATATTAATATAAAAAAAAATTATTATATATGGATCATAATAAGTATATTATATTATTTTTTATATTTTTTAATTATATAGTTATCAGTTAAGAGATATAAGTAATTAAGAATTAAAAAATATATCATATAAATAAAATGTAATTTATAATTAAGTATTATAAGGTAATTTAATGTATTTATAATTAAAATTATTAAAAAATAAAAAAATATTAAATTATATATCCACATATATATTTTACAATCTTAACTATATATAAATATATATAATTTTATTAAAATTAAATAATATATATATAATTAATTCTAATTCAGTTTAATTTTAATTTGATTCTTAATGGTGAATAAAAACTTAAAAAAAACAATAAATATAAGTTTAAAACGGTTTGATGTTTATCATGAAGATTTTTTTTTTACTTTTATACGCTTTGATATAATTTTAGTTTAATTTAAAATATCAAGAATTATGTATATTTGTAATTAAAATGTGATAAATATTAAAAATATTTTGTTCTTATTTTATTGATTTTAGCATATTTTATTTTATTTATTTATATTTTAGTTTAATTTATTTTTATATTCTTAATTTTATGCTAAAAAAATTAAATTTTGATTTATTACAATAAATCAAATTTCTTTTGGCGAATTGAAGAACACTTGCATACGCATAATTAATTTTGATGACTGATTAGGACATGCGAAGTCCACTTGGAGCATGCATGGAAAGAACACAAGTGCAGCCCATGTGTTTGTGCAAATGGGCGTGGGCCAAGAATGTTATAAAATGCATGCTGTGAAGAACGCAGCTTGAGGTGCGTTATTAATTTAACAAGCAGTCCTTGTGTCAGATTTTGGTGGGACGTAATAAGTTTTCATGGACTATGGGCATGTAATAAGGGTAAAACGGGTTGTGTTTCGTGACTTTTATCGTGTAATTGGGCAAAAGTTGATTCTTGGCATCAAAATACATTAGAATTAAAGAGATCTTTGGCCGACAATGCACAGCTCAGGCAGACACTGGAGATCAAGAGCTAGATTACTTTCTGAGATTTGAGGAAGTGGAGACTGAGGAGAAAACCCAATTGATCTGCAATTATCTAGAGTTTTCCTTATCTATTTTGGAAACGATATAATGAGACTCAACTTGGGATTGATTTTATTATTATTATTATTATTATTAGGAAGTAAATTGTTAACTAAGATACTTAATGTAACTTGAATTTAATTTTAATTTCAAAAATTTTGTATTAATTTTCTTAATTAATATAATTATTTATTATTTATACTTAATATTTTCAAAAAATATTAACTTTTATGATGATTGATTTCAATTCATGACCAGTACTTAAAAAGGAAAATTATAAATTTGTGAATAACAAAGAATAAAATTGGAGCAGAGCAAAAGATTTAATTTTTGGGATTTCAAGAATAATCATAGCGCTCAGTGAATTAATTGATATTTATTATCGGAAGATAGAATTTAGGTTGTAATTAATATTTTTAATAAGTTTCGGGAGGAATTATTAAATAAATTAAGATTATTGATTAATGTCTTAATAGTTAAATTTGAATTTCTAAACAGAATAACTGAAATTAATAATTAGACCAAATAAAATCTGGGATTCCTAGTGCTTAATTAATTTGATTTTTCAATCAATATTTATTATCACTTTTAGAGTTAACTTTAATTTTTGGTTAAATTTATTTTCATTATCATTCAATTTCGATAGTTTAGACACTAATAGAATTAACACATACTTCTCACTACAATATTACTTGAAAGATTTGCGAAATAGGCTATCAAATTGATCCTTCAATCAAGCTATGATTATAACTCCCATATATATATATATATATATATATATATATATATATATATATATATATATATATATATATATATATTAAAGAGAGAAACTTTTGTGAGCCTAATTTATTATAGATAAAAAATACAAATATATAAATCTTATTTATTTTATATGTGAAGCTCACAATGTGTTTCCATTAATTTTCATTTTTATCAAAGTTTTTTTAATTGCAATTAAGATTAGGTCTTGAAGGTTACTGATTAATATTTAAAGATAAAAAACAAGATGGCCGAATTTCTCTCCTTAGAAAATAATAATACAAAAAAGTCCTAAATATTATAGCATATCATCTTTTTCTTTTTTAAATATTTACTACAATTTTTCCTCAAGTCTCTTTTACTTGTCTATGATTAATGGTAAGGACTAAGAAACGGGAAATAATTTATACAATAAATTGAAAATTAAGCATTAAAAGACAATTTGTTCCTTTAATTTGTAGTATTTGTACTTTTTTTTTTATGTCAAAATTTTTCACTTGGCATGCTTTTTATGATTAGATTTATGCTAACTTTTTTCTCATTTTCAAATATTAATAAAAAGATTTGCTTATATATATATATATATATATATATATATATATATATATATATATATCAAAAGACAATTCAGCCAAAAATAGGCTTTCAATGGACGTGCATGCATGCATATATATAGCATGCAATTTTTTATGGAGAATACATTATTAGAGAGAGTAACACCATGATGCTAATCAAGTAAGAAGCAAAGTAGGGCATTTTCTGAATAGGAATCCTTCCACTTTTGGATTATAGGAGGAATTGGTGCAATATGAACATTGGCCTTGGCCAGCACATTTTCACAGTTACCAGCATTATTAATGCACATCTAAACTTGCTATGTCTCCATCAAGTCCTCTTTGGTTGAGCATTCCTTCAGTTTCTTGAAAATATCTTACACACTCCTTAATGGCTTCCATTTTCTTTTGGACCTGAAGAGAATTGAAGAAACTACTTGCAGCAGTTGATTCTTTTATTGTATTTTCTAAAGCAATATTTGCTGCGTTTACGAAATCTATTATGGATGGCTTCCGCGGATCTGATTTCAGAGTTTGTATGCATAAATTAATGTCATTGCTTCTCTGGCATATATGTGATAATATTGAATATGTTGCAGGTTTCACTATTGCCTCTGTTTGACAAGGAAGATAATGGAACAAGAAACACAGGAAAATGGGGGTAAAAACCATAATGAAACTCTGAGAATGCACTGCCCCTAAAGCCAAGAAAGAAAATTTTTTTGCACTAGGTGTCCTTTTGGTGCTGCTTTCTTATTAGGTTTCAGTTGTTCTATTTATGAGAGCAAATTAAAACCAAGTCTAATTATATATATAGCTTATTGGTAACTTCTTTCTCTTGTTTTTCTAGGGAGAGAATTTCCAATCTAACTTGTTTTATTTTCCTTCGATTTTCTCTTGGGTCGTCAAGTGCTCTGCCTTTTGTAGGCTTCCCCTGTCCCTTGTGAGCAGGGGAAAGTTTCCTTTCTCCAACCTATTGTGGGTTTCCACCTCTCTACCAAGGATTGGGTTGTAAATAATTTTTTTTGGTTTTGTTATATTGAGGGCAGATCATGAAGCTTCATTGAGAGGGTGGCATGCGTAAGATTTGTTTGAAGAGAGTTGTGTGTTGTGTTGGTCTCCTGGGTCTAGCGCCTTCTTTTGCTTGGTGGGAAAGGTTCTTTCATGTTGTGACGTTGGCACGTCTGGGTCACAAAGCCGTTTCTCCCTATTGAAAGGCTAACCCTTCAAGCTATAAGAGACCGAGAGGTCGATGATCTCTTCTGCGTCACCCTTCCAGAGCTTTATTCAATGTTTTGTTTCCGTTGGGGAATTGAAAATTTGCTAGTCATATGAAAATAAAGGACATATATACGTGTGTCTGGCCATTGCATTTTAGTAAGAAACGTAATAAATTGGTAAACATAGCATGTAGATTTTCACAAAAACTTTTTCCTTTTATAGATATATATGGATAATGCCATTACAACAACACCTAAAGATTATTGCCATATTAATTAGCTCATTATGAGAGATTATTTGGCTTTATTTTGTAAACGAAAAAAAAGGATAGAGTTTAAGAGAAAATGAATCTTATTCATTATTGAGGTGTTACCGTTCATGTAGCCAAGACATCCTCTATAATGTATTATGATGTTAAAATAATAAATATATTAATTATGTCTAATAAGAATGATGATGAAAAATTAATTTATTTACTTTAAGTAATACTTTGTGTGTGCAAGTAGAGTTGCTTTTGAGTGTAATGGGATTGATGAAATTTCTTTTTTTTATCAGAGTGGGTTGATGAATTTGAGAAATAGCTTCGAACTTAATGATACATTTATATGCGTAATTTGATTAATAATGGAAGATAGAATGCCAATAAATATAGTTTTAGTGACAAGATGAACCACATACATATTATGTTCTCTGTGGATTACATGATGTTGTGATATATATTGACAAGGTGGATTTTGATTATAACAATTACTATTGTGGCTTTGGCAAAGATCTTGGCAAGTTTGGTTAAAGATTCAAGCTCAAGGTTTTGTAGAGATATAAAATTAAGGTCGAGCTCTTAATACAAAATCAAATAAATTAATGATGAAAAATTTGATTTGAAGAAATAAGTAAATTACATTCAAAATGAGTTGAAAATCAGTTGAAAGATTCAAACTCAAGTATGAAGATTTAATCATTTAGTTAATAAATTTTGAGTTAATGTGGAGATCTGTAAGGATTATAAGTAAGGGTGAGCATTTGATTCAAACCAAACTGAAATTAATTAAATTATGAAAATCGAATTACATATTTTAGAAATCGAACTGAACCGAAATGAATGAAAAACAGAATCGAACTAAACTGCTCTATTTCGGTTCAATTCGGTTCAAACTGATCGATTTTGATTTTTGATTATTTTTTAATTTAGACTTAATTTTCAAGTTATTTCATCTAATTTTGACTTTGGTTTGAATTTAATAACCATTAATCAATGAAATTAAACAATTTATATATATATATAAAATTAAATATAATTCATAAATTCTCAATAAAAATAAATCAATTCAAAAATCGATTCGATTCAATTTAAATATATAAAATTACTATTCAGTTCGGTTCTATTTAACTGATTTTTTTCTCTTCAAAAACAAACCGAAATACCATAAATTTTTATAATATGAAACCGAACCGAATTGATTGAATTTAAAACCGAACTAATTGAACCCAATTGATTATGTTCAGTTCGATTTTTCGATTTGAACCTAAATCTGCTCACCCCTAATTATAAGACTCAAAATCCTAATATTATTGGATGAATAATTATTTTCTATGTATATAATATAACTTCTATTTTAATATTATTCTTTTGTGAGTGAAATTTTTATTAATTGGAATTAAGATTAAAGATACTAATGCAAAAAATGTGGTTATTGATTTTGAATTGGATAGTTTTTATTAGGTGTGTAGAAATATAATTTATTTTTTATAAACGATTGATTGCATAATTTATGTTTTTTGTCTGTTTTACATATTAAAAATTTACAAAAATTATTATTCTATATAATTTTTTTTCTTGAATTGAGTAAAATAATTTTTTTTTTTAAGTTATTGACACAATTTTCTAATTCTATCTTTGAGTATAGCTGATATACTCTGATTGTTGATTATAATGAAAGTCACATTGAAATCATCATAATCAATAGTTGTTATAAACTTGTTATATATATATAATAATTGTATTCAAAAATCTTCCCATGCTAATTAGCATATGGAAAGTGAAGTAGGGCATTTTCAATGGCTACAACACCCGCATATGCAACTGAATAGGAATCCTTCCACTTCTTGATTGCAAGAGGAATTGATGCAATTTGAACATTGGGCTGGGTCAGCAAATTTTCACAATTGACGGCATTATCAAGAGCATAATGCACATCTAAACTTGCTGTATCTCCATCAAGTCCTCTCAGGTTGAGCATTCCTTCAGTTTCTTGAAAAAGCCTTGCACAATCCTTAATGGCTTCCATTTTCTTTTGGTCACCGTCCGAGACCTGAAGAGAATTGAAGAAACTAGTTGTAGCAGTTGATTCTTTTATGGCATTTTCTAACGCAATATTTGCTGTGTTTACTAAATCTGTGATGGATGGCTTCCGGGAATCTGATTTCAGAGTTTGTATGCATAAATTGATGTCATTGCTTCTCTGGCATATATTTGATAAAATTGAATCTGTCGTAGGTTTCACTATTGCCTCTGCTTGACAAGGAAAACAATGGAAGAAGAGACATAAGAAAATGGGTATAAAAACCCTAATGAAACTCTGAGAATCCATTGCCCCTCAAGCCAAGAAAGAAAATTGTTTTTGCTCTTGGGGTTATTGTGCTTTGTGCTTCGTTATTTGTTTTTCAATTGCTCTATTTATAAGAGCAAAAACAAGTCTAATTTTACAATCTTGTTGCTTGTTCAGAATCCAACATTGGATTTATTTACAAATTGAAACGTTGCCATGGCTATCATCATCATGTCTCAACCATTAAACCCTAACAAATGACACAAAAAAGGACATAAATGTGTCTGGCCGTTGCACTTAAAAGTAATAAGCGTATGTAAATCACTAAATATAGCATATAGATTTTCACAAAAAATTTTCTTATTTTTGGCTTTGAATGGGTCAAACTTGGTCGGGAATATATACAAATAACCCTTGATACATATATAATACCATGACGATTTATTCAATACAATTATTATATGTAAAGTGGATACACTCTAACTACGTATAAAAATTATTGCTATTCAATATTAGCTCATTATTAATTAGCTACATGTACGTATATGTGTGTGTGTGTGTGTGTGTGTAAAGAACAACAAATTAGGGGTAAGCAATCCCGATTTCATGATGAAGAGCCAAGATTTAATGGTATAAATCCTTTAAGGGATATATGTGTCTTGTGTGCTAAAATTACTTACTATAGTTATTTATCAGAAAGTGGCAAACTTTTCATGAATTTTTATTTCACCCTCATTTATGAAATTAAAATTTTAAATTGATAACTTCTTGTCCTCCTCTAATTATAAAATCTAGAGTTCAAAATATTATAAATTAGTGGTAATTTTGTGTAAATTATTTAATTTATTTAATTAATTAATTTTAAAATTAAGTATATATAACTGTTAAAGTAATAAAATTTTAATATCATTATATTTTATATAACCGAATTTCAATAAGAAAATGGTGAAATTTTTTAATACAAAATATATAATTTTTTAGAATACTAAATACACAAATACTTAAAATATAAAAAGTTAAACTCTGCTTGGTTTAATTTTATAGTAAAATTTATTTCATTTACAAATGAACTCTATAATAAAATTCAATTACAAATGAATTATTTTGTTTGGTATATTTTATATTAATATGAAATTAATTTCAAATAAAATGAATTTTATATTTAAAATAAATAAAATAAATTAATATATAATAAGAAAATAATTTTTTCATTTAAAATATATATAATTTTAAATTTGGAATTCATTTGAAAATTCTATCAATTTTGATGAAATTTGATTTAGTTATGATAAATTTCATGGAATTGATCGTTAAGACTTCTAAATGAATTTTCAATTAAACCAAACACTAAAATGTTAGAATTATAAATAAACTCTATAAAATTTTATAAAATTATTTATACCAAATATTACCTAAACTCAATTTTATATTCACACTTTAAATCCATGGAGTTTGCCTCTTATATTAATTAAATATAAATTACATTTACAAAATTTGTATCCATACGCAAAGCCAAATTGATTTTCGCCTCTTATTAGTTAAAAATCAATTATAAGGGCATGTTATATTGTTACGATTTGCCTCAAAATTTTAGGGAAAATTAAAGAAAAACTTTTTTTTTTTAATTTTGAATTAGGAAAATATAAGATAAAAATCAATTACAAAGGTATGTATAAAAAGATTTCTATTTTAATATTATTTCATTTTAAGAGAGATTTTTATTTGAATTAAAATTTAAAAAATTAATATTATAAATATAAATATTATAAAAAAAATTATTAGATTTTACCCTTTAGATGGATAAAAGGTATAGAGTTTAAGAAGAAATGACTTTTGTTCATCATTGAGGTGCTATTTATTCATACAACGAAGATACTCTTCATGATTTATTGTAATGTTAAAATGGTAAATATATTAATTATACCTAAAAAAAAAAGTAGAATAACAACTTAACTTTTAAGAAAAATGCAATTTAGTACTTTATAATATAGCGCTGATAGTATTTAGGACTTACACTTTATTTTATTACAAATAATTAAGAATATATACTTTTGCGCCATTAACACTTTAAGTATAAAGTGTTAATAACATTAAGTGAACTAGCATATTAACATCAGTTCCACATCAATACCTCTAATGTTATTGCCATGTTAGTAATTTTTATGATTTTTTTTAATATTGTCATCTAAAGCAAAAGGCTGAATTACATATCTTGAATTGCCCATTTAAAAAATTCAAAGCCTAAATGTTAAAAATTCTATATAAAATATATTTTTGCTATAACAACAAAGTAAAATTTGATCATAACATAAAGATATAAATTATTTTGTGCTGTTGTACATGAATTTCAAATTTTGAATTGGATAGTTTCTCATTAAAGTGTGTATAGATATTAATTATTTTTTATAAACTTAATTTAAATTGATTGCTTTCTAGTTTATCTTCGCAAACCTAATGCATAAGCTTATGTGTCTTAATTGGTTTAAGAAGTTTGATTTGACATATACACAAATCCTATGGTTATTAATCCTCCATGAATTCGGTGTTGATATCTTTTTCATTAATTATCTACTTAGAGGCATTTTAATATAATGAAAATTTATTATCACCATATATTAATTAAGTAATTTATTTGAATGCTATGATATTTAATCATATATTTATATATGGGATAAATTTCGATAGTTATTTTTTAAATTTTAAAAGTTATATAAAAAAAATTATACTTAAACTTAAAATGGTAATGTAGAACTCCTTTAATTTTGAAATTTTACACATTAAAATTC
The DNA here is from genome assembly GCF_030052815.1 of Hevea brasiliensis. Taxonomy (NCBI): domain Eukaryota; kingdom Viridiplantae; phylum Streptophyta; class Magnoliopsida; order Malpighiales; family Euphorbiaceae; genus Hevea; species Hevea brasiliensis. The sequence goes on from NC_079504.1 coordinate 13,082,597, forward strand.
TTTGAACTTCCAATAGCTGATTTATACAATCCACGGTAGCGTTGACGTAGATAATTCTCTTTCTATATAATAATAGCAAAATTGACTATAATTTTCTTCACATATCATGTAACACCCTCACTGTAGCAATTCCGTGCATTCTACTGTTCTGGTGACCGGTGTCGGTCTGGACAGCTAGAACGTCTGGAAAAATATTTAAACTAAAGTGAGGAATCATAATTAACTCAAATATTAATAAGAAAAATTTAGAAAAAATTTTAGAAATAAAATACAACTAAGTTAAATGAGTTGGTGCCCTAGCGATGGGTAACCCAGTGGGAAGTTGCGGTCCTCGCAACTAGGAGCCCTAGACCAGGGAGAAAATTCATAAAATAATTTTTGGGACTCCAAAGAAGAGTTGTTGAGGTTTCTAAGATATTAGAATGTTAAGAAAATGCTTAGAAAAAATTTTCAATCGGTACAGACAATTTTAGTCTGTTAAGCCAAAAGGAGGGCATTTTAGTCATTTCGCTTTCAGAGGTGATTTTTGGCCGACTTGTCCAGTTAAGTAAATAATTATTATGACATAAAATGTGAATAAATATTTCTAAAAATAAAATTGAAAATGAGTAGAGAAGAAAAGGAAAGAAAATGAGATTAAATGACAATTTTGACATCACATGATGTTATCAACCCTTTCTCCACCAATCACAATTAAAGACCACTAACTTAAGTAATAAAAGAAGATAAAGGAAACAAAAAAAAAAGTTATCAGCCTTCTGCAAACCAACCCAGCCGTCTCCCTCTCCTCCATACCCAAACCTCCATTAAAGCTTACTAAAGCTTCAAACCTCACCAAATCTCACCTTGAAACCACTACTTAGCTTCACAAAAATTTGATCTTGCAACTTGAACATCCTCTAGGCAGCCAAAAGAGGAAGGAAAAAAAAGTTTAGTTAGCTTGAAATTCAGCTCCAACAAGGTTAGTGTCCAACTCTTACTCCTTTTGGTTTAGTTCATGTTTAATGGCATGAATTGTGTAGGAATTATAAAAAAATAAAATAAATATATGTGTGTGTGCACCCTACAAATTTCGGCAGCTAGGGTTGGTTAGGGTTTGGTGATTTTGCTTGATAGCAAAGTGGTGATGAGCAGCCCTTGGTATTAGATGAGTGATGGAACATGGTTATGTAAGTGAAATGCAAGGATTGTGCGTGAATGAACTTGAAAAATGTGGACAGTTAACAATATTAGGGTTTGCTCATATAATAGTATGTTAACTTTATAATGGTCAATTAGTGACCATTTGAATGTGTGTGAGAAGGAATTGAACTGAGTAAGGATGTTGGAGTTGAAATTTGGTGTACTGCCCTTGGTGACCTGCAGAACTGAGTATGAGTCTAGCAAGTTTGGGTAGCTATAAATTGAGTTGTAGAGGTTCAATTGGTGCAAGGCCAATTGGACATGAAACTAGACACATAATGGCACAAGTTTGGTGAAGAAACCCTACCCAGAAAACCAAACCAAGTTGACCTAAAAATTGCCCTAATTTGAGTGACTTGCATTTTGCCTAGGCAAAATGACCAAATGAATATATCTATTCATTTGGTCATAACTCAGTGTAGAAAGGTCCAATTAACCTGAAATTTTACCAGCAGAAAGCTGAGACATAGACCTACAACTTTTATGAAGAAACCAAATCCAAATTTTGATCATAACATGTTCAAAAACTGACCTGCAATCAATGTACAAAACACTATAAATTTAGTTCTGTCCAGAAAATTCTGAAAGTTTGCAATCCGGCCAGTTATGGTGCTTAGGCTATAACTTGAGCTACAAAACTCCAAATAGAGTGATTCAAAAAAAGAAATATAACTAGACACCATAAGGAACAACTTTCATGAGGATAATTTTGTCAAATTCCTACTGTACAAATGACTAATAGAATAGTAAACTTAGTACTTGAAATCTGAAAATTATGAATAACTAATACTAAGCTTTGAAATGGTATTGGCAACCAATACCAACAACTTTAGAATGCAAAATGTGGTATGTTGGGAGTATTAGACTCAATGTACCTATTGTCTAAGCAAAATTCAACATTTTAATTGACTAATGAAATGAATAGTAACACTAAAACTTCAATTTCAAGAATTGTAAAATTTAAAAGTGTAACATGCCCTAGTACACCTAACAAGATTGGTTTGGATAGGTTGGCATGCCAATAGGGTTCAGTTAGCAGTACTGAACATGGCATTATGCCATTCTGTGATTTTATGGCTTTTAGCCATTATGACATTGTAAAGATACTTGACCTTGTGCCTAATGTTTATTATAGTTTATTAGCTGTTCTGTTGCACATCGGGAGATACATATGTGACCGATGGTGTGACAGCCTGAGGTACTTGATACCCAGTGCCAGTTTACCCGTTTATCCAGTCTAGTCATCCAGTATAGGTTACTTGGGTAACAAAAAATGAAAGTGAATAAATTTAATGAAATAATGAATATAACAAGTATAAAATAAATAAGACTAAATAATTATCGAAAATTTGTCTGCATGAGACATCAATACATTCACGGCATATTTATTTCCTATTTTTTTTTATTCTATTATTGGCACCACTAAGCATTATTGCTTAGTGCGTTGCTTTTTGCCACGCGTAGGTTCTGGAGAGACCAACAGAGAGCCCAGTAGACCACAGACTGGGTGAGACCATCTACAGCTCTGCATAGCGTCTGTGTCACCTCACCGTCTTCAGGGCATTGGTAGGACACTAGGTTTCATTTTGGTATTTGGTAATTAACTTTTATTTTTTCATGTATAATTGACACTTATGTAATATATTTTGGTATTAATGTAAATAGTGAAAATTTGTGTTTATAAATGAAAAATTGAGTATTTATTTATGACTTGTATATGAATATCATGTGAAATGAATGAATGAGAAATGGAAGTATTATTGAGAAATATTGAGACTTTGTTGATAAAATGGAGTTTAGGAATGATTGAAAACTTATTGGAAGTGTTTTTCACAGGTTCCGAAGAACTGTTTTCTCCATTTTTAGCCGGTACTCTGCCGGATTTTCTATAAAATTTGCGGAATCTCAAATAAATTTATAATTTCAATTAATGACTTAAATGAATTATATTTCACAAATTGTACTTCATAAACTGTGAATAAAAATAAATTAAGAAAGAATAAAAATGATTTAAATAAAATAGGGTGTTCAGGTACACTGTGTGACATATCTTACTCGGTTATACTGTAGACGGGTAAGGGGTGTCACATTTAGTGGTATCAGAGCACAGTTTAGGCGTTTCTGGGCCTAGATTGAGTCCATACCATGCATTGTATTTGTAAGAGTCGAGGTGACACTAATGCATCTTTGTTTGTTTTTGTTATTTTCAATAGGATATGGATCCCACATCTCAGAGGGCAGTTGAGGAGGAAGTGGAGAGTCATGCTCCACCTGCAGCAGCTGAGACTGGGGGTAGGGGAGAACCTGCTCCAGCAGAGCCTGCTCAGCCTCCACAGGCCATGTTCCAGCAAACGGCTGAGTTCTTTAGACAAATGGCTGGGGTAATGCCACCACCACCACCACCTCCACAGCAGAAATCACATCTGAAAAGATTAAGAAAATTTAGAGCAGTGGATTTCTTTGGCAAGAGAGAAGATGATTCTGTTGCAGTCGAAAACTGGTTGAACAGAATAGGGAGAGTTCTAAAACAACTCCACTGCACTCTAGAGCAAAACCTAAAAGCTGCTGTATCTCTGTTGCAAGATGATGCCTACCAATGGTGGGATACAGTGTCTAGTGAAGTGCAGCCAGAATTAATAACTTGGGACTTCTTCCTCTCAGAATTCAAAAAGAAGTATGTGGGTAGTGTATACCTGGAAGAGAGAAGAAGAGAATTCATTAACCCGAGACAGAGACAGCTGACAGTGGCAGTATATGAAAAGGAATTTGTCAGACTTAGCCGTTATGAAAGGGAGATAGTCCCTAATGAAGCCGAAAGGTGTAAAAGATTTGAAGAGGGACTGAATGACAACATAAAGATAATGATCACTGCTTTGGGAATCACAAACTTCACCAAGTTAGTAGAAGCTGCATTAAAAGTTGAGAAAGTTAGAATAAGTGAGCAGACTAGAAAAGAGAGACAGCAGAAGAGGGCCCCGGGTCAGTCTAGCTCATCTCCTGCACTAGGAAAGAAGTTCAAAGGTCCACCTGCACAGAGTTCAGGATAACCTCAAGGTCAGGGTCAGTCTCAGGGGCCCAGGCCACAGTTCACCCCTAGGAGAGGTTAGTCCACACCATCAGTGGGCAGCTCTCCAGGGACGGGGTTCAGGGGACTAGCCCCAGCATCTTCTGTATGTTCGCATTGTCTGAAGTGGCATAAGGGGGAGTGTTGGAGAGTGACGGGTGCCTGCCTAAGGTGTGGGTTGATAGAGCATCAATTAAGGAACTGTCCACGCAGAACTGCTACACCTGCTCTAACACAAGTGGATAGACCTGCTCCTGCACTACAAAGAGGTAGGAAGTTTGGTAAATCTGAGGCAGTGGGACCATCACAAAGACCTGCATCTGAGCTAGTAGAGAGGCCAGAGGCCAGAGCATCTGCTAGAGCTTATGCCATAAGAGCTCAGGAGGAGCAAGATTCTCCGAATGTCATCAGGAGTACGTTCTCCCTCTATAATACATCTGTGCATGCATTGGTGGATCCAGGATCCACTCATTCATACATCTGCATCAACCTACCCGTAGAAAGGGGGATATTGGTAGGGGAGAGTGACCAAGACATTCTGATCACTAATCCATTGGGCCACAGTGTAGTGTTAAATAAAGTGTACAACAGTTGCTCTTTAAGGATTTAGGGGTATGAATTCTTGGCAGACTTGATTGAGTTGCCTTTCCATGATTTTGATGTGATTTTGGGAATGGACTGATTGTCACGTCATCAAGCAATGGTTGATTATAAACTGAAGAGGATTTCTTTGAAAAGTCCTGAGGGTAATGAGATTACAGTTGTGGGGGAAAGGACATATTTTTTGTCCAATGTCAACTCAGCCACAGTTACAAGAAAACTGATGAGAAAAAGCTGTGAAGCCTACCTAGCATATGTGGTGGATGCTAGGTAGGCTAAGCCAAATCTGTGTGACATACCCACAGTAAGAGAATTCCCAGATGTGTTCCCTGAAGAATTGCCTAGCTTGCCAACAGAAAGGGAAGTCGAATTTGCTATTGAGATACTGCCGGGTACAACACCAATCTCTATTGCTCCTTATAGAATGGCACCCACAGAATTGAAGGAACTGAAAATACAGTTACAGGAGTTACTGGATAAGGGATTCATACGCCCAAGTGTGTCACTATGGGGAGCTCCAGTGCTGTTTGTGAAAATGAATGATGGGACTTTGAGGTTATGCATCGATTACCGGCAGTTGAATAAAGTGATTGTGAAGAATAAGTATCTGTTGCCTAGAATTGATGATCTGTTTGATCAGTTAAAGGGAGCAGGAGTATTTTTCAAAATTGATCTCAGATCTGGATATCATCAGTTGAGGGTGAAGGATGCAGATGTGCCAAAGACTGCATTCAGGACCCGATATGGGCATTATGAGTTTCTGGTGATGCCCTTTGGCCTAACAAATGTACCAGCAGCATTCATGGAGCTTATGAATCGTATCTTCCATCCATACCTAGATCGGTTTGTAGTGGTCTTTATTAATGATATTTTGGTGTATTCCAAGACCAGGGAAGAACATGATGAGCATTTGAGGATTGTTATGCAAATCCTGAGAGAAAAGAAGCTATATGATAAGTTGTCCAAGTGTGACTTCTGATTAAATGAGATTGCATTCCTTGGACACATAGTGTCAGCTGATGGGATTAGGGTGGATCCAAGAAAATAGAAGCAGTGATGGAATGGAAGCCTCCCAAAAATACAACTAAGGTCAGAAGTTTCTTAGGGCTAGCTGGGTATTACAGAAGATTTGTGAAGGGATTTTTTTTAATAGCTGCTCCAATGACTAAGTTATTACACAAAAATGTCAGATTTGACTGGAATGATAAGTGTCAGACCAGTTTTGAGAAGTTAAAGGCTATGTTAACAGAGGCACCAGTGTTAACACAGCCAGTGTTGGGAAAAGACTTTGTGGTCTACAGTGATGCCTCTCATAATGGGTTAGGGTGTGTATTGATGCAAGAGGGGAAGGTGGTCGCTTATGCTTCCAGGCAGCTAAGGCCACATGAACAAAATTACCCTACCCATGACCTAGAACTTGCAATAATTATCTTCGCACTGAAGATATGGAGGCATTACTTGTATGGTGAAAAGTGCTACATTTACACAGACCACAAAAGTCTGAAATACTTGCCAACCCAGAAGGAGCTCAACCTTAGACAGAGGCGATGGATTGAGTTCCTGAAGGACTACGATTGTGTGATTGACTACCATCCTGGGAAGGCAAATGTAGTTGTTGATGCTTTGAGCAGAAAATCCATCATAGCTTTGAGATCATTGAATGCCCGTCTATCCTTAGCTCAAGATAGAGCTATTTTGGCTGATTTGTAAGTGAAGTTAAACCTGTTACAGCAGATTTTAGATGAGCAAAAGGCAGATGAAAAGTTAATGACTGCTGTGAGTAAAATCTCCGAGGGGAAAGCAACTGACTATGAGGTAAAAGCAGATGGGTGTCTGTATTACAAAGGAAGGGTATGTGTACCAAATGATGGGGAATTGAAGGCTAGTATTCTGAAAAAGGCACACACCAGTGTTTATGCTATGCACCCAGGAAGTACAAAAATGTATCATGACTTGAAGCTTTATTATTGGTGGCTTAGTATGAAGAAGGACATAGCTGACTATGTAACTAAATGCTTGACATGTCAGCAAGTCAAGGCAGAACATCAAGTTCCATCGGGTTTGCTACAACTTATACACATACCTAAATGAAAATGGGATCGGGTCACCATGGATTTGTAAGTGGTCTACCTCTCACCCAGAAGAAGCATGATGTAGTATGGGTGATAGTAGATAGATTGACAAAGTCAGCACACTTTTTGCCAGTCAAGACTGACTACTCACTGGAGAAGTTAGCAGAATTGTATATCAGTGAGATAGTTAGACTGCATGGGATTCCACTTTCCATCATATCTGATTGAGACCCAAGGTTTACATTGAGATTTTGGAAGAAGTTGCATGAATCATTGGGTACACAACTCCACTTCAGCACAGCTTTCCATCCTTAGACAGATGGGTAATCAGAAAGAGTAATCCAGGTAAACAATTGAAACCAATTGAATTAATATAAATATTGAACTGAAGTGATAAAAATAACATGAAATATATTTCAGGTCCTTGAGGATATGCTAAGGAGTTGTGTCAATGAGTTTGAGGGAAGTTGGGATATATACCTCCCATTGGCAGAATTTGCACACAACAATAGCTACCAAGCTAGCATCCAAATGGCCCCGTATGAAGCACTGTATGGGAGGAAATGTAAAACTCCAGTGTGCTGAATTGAATTAGGTGAAGATAAACTGGTAGGGCCAGACCCGGTGAAATAGACTGAGGAGAAAGTAAAACTAATCAAAGCCAATCTGAAGGTTGCCTCAGACAAACAAAAATCTTATGCCGACCTGAAGAGAAAAGAAATAGAATATGCAGTTGGCGACAAAGTGTTCCTCAAGGTGTCATCGTGGAAGAAGGTACTAAGGTTTGAAAGAAAAGGTAAGTTAAGCTCTAGGTTTGTTGGCCCATATGAAGTCATTGAACGTATAGGTCCAGTGGCCTACAGGTTAGCTTTACCACCAGAGCTGGACAAGATCCACAATGTGTTTCACGTATCTATGCTAAAAAGATACCGCTCAGATCCTTCACATGTCATCTCCATGGAATAAATTGAAGTAAACCGGATTTGATATATGAAAAAGAACCCATACGGATCCTGGCTCGGGAAGTGAAAGAGTTAAGGAATAAGCAGATTCCACTGGTGAAAGTGCTTTGGAGGCACCACAACACCGAGGAGGCAACTTGGGAAAGTGAAGAGATGATGAGGCAACAGTTCCCTCAACCGTTTGCATCAGGTAAATTTTGAGGATGAAATTTTTATTAGAGGGAAAGAGTTGTAACACCCTCACTGTAGCAATTCCGTGCATTCTACTGTTTCGATGACCGATGTTGGTCCGGACAGCTAGAACGTCTGGAAAAATATTTAAACTAAAGTGAGGAAGCATAATTAACTCAAATATTAATAAAAAAAAATTTAGGAAAAATTTTAGAAATAAAATACAATCAAGTTAAATGAGCCGGTGCCCTAGCGATGGGTAATCCAGTGGGAAATTGCGATCCTCGCAACTAGGAGCCCTAGACCAGGGAGAAAATTCATAAAATAATTTTTGAGACTCCAAAGAAGAGTCATTGAGGTTTTTAAGGCATTAGAATGCTAAGAAAAAGCTTAGAAAATTTTTTCAATCGGTACAGACAATTTTAGTCTATTAAGCCAAACGGAGGGCATTTTGGTCATTTCGTCTTTAGAGGTGATTTTTGGCCGACTTGTCCAGTTAAGTAAATAATTATTATGACATAAAATGTGAATAAATATTGTTAAAAATAAAATTGAAAATGAGTAGAGAAGAAAAGGAAAGAAAATGATATTAAATGACAATTTTGACATCACATGATGTCATCAACCCTTTCTCCACCAATCACAATTAAAGGCCACTAACTTAAGTAATAAAAGAAGATAAAGGAAACAAAAAAAAAAAAAAAGTCATCAGCCTTCTCCAAACCAACCCAGCCGTCTCCCTCTCCTCCATACCCAAACCTCCATTAAAGCTTACCAAAGCTTCAAACCTCACCAAATCTCACCTTGAAACCACTACTTAGCTTCACAAAAATTTAATCTTGCAACTTGAACATCCTCTAGGCAGTCAAAAGAGGAAGAAAAAAACAAGTTTGGTTAGCTTGAAATTTAGCTCCAACAAGATTAGTGTCCAACTCTTACTCCTTTTGGTTTAGTTCATGTTTAATGGCATGAATTGTGTAGGAATTATAAAAAAATAAAATAAACATATGTGTGTGTGCACCCTACAAATTTTGGCAGCTAGGGTTGGTTAGGGTTTGGTGATTTTGCTTGATAGCAAAGTGGTGATGAGCAGCCCTTGGTATTAGATGAGTGATGGAACATGGTTGTGTAAGTGAAATGCAAGGATTATGCATGAATGAACTTGAAAAATGTGGACACTTAACAACATTAGGCTTTGCTCATGTAATGGTATGTTAACTTTGTAATGGTCAATTAGTGACCATTTGAATGTGTGTGAGAAGGAATTGAAGTGATTAAGGATGTTGGAGTTGAAACTTGGTGTGCTGCCCTTGGTGACCTGCAGGACTGAGTATGAGTCCAACAAGTTTAGGCAGCTATAAATGGAGTTGTAGAGGTTCAATTGGTGCAAGGCCAATTGGACATGAAACTAGAAACATAATGACACAACTTTGGTGAAGAAACTCTACCTAGTAAACCAAACCAAGTTGACCTAAAAATTGCCCTAATTCGGGTGACTTGCATTCTGCCTGTGCAAAATGACTAAATGAATAGTGTCTATTCATTTGGTCATAACTCAGTTCAGAAAGGTCCAATTGATCTGAAATTTTACCAGCAGAAAGCTGAGACATAGACCTACAACTTTTATGAAGAAACCAAACCCAAATTTTGATCATAACATGTTCAAAAACTGACCTGCAGTCAGTGTACAAAATACTGTAGATTTGGTTTTATCCAGAAAATTCTGGAAGTTTGCAATCCAGCTAGTTATGGTGTTTAGGCCATAACTTGAGCTAAAAAATTCCAAATAGAGTGATTCAAAAAAGGAAATATAACTAGACACCATAAGGAACAACTTTCATGAAGATAATTTTGCCAAATTCCTACTGTACAAATGACTAATGGAATAGTACACTTAATGCTTGAAATCTGAAAATTATGAATAACTACCACTAAGTTTTGAAATGGTATTGGCAACCAATACTAACAACTTTAGAATGCAAAATGTGGAATGTTGGGAGTAATAGACCCAATATACCTATTGTCTGAGCAAAAGTCAACATTTTAGTTGACTAATGAAATGAGTAGTCACACTAAAATTTCAATTTCAAGAATTGTAAAATTTAAAAGTGTAACATGCCCTAGTACACCTAGCAAGATTGGTTTGGATAGGTTGGCATGCCAATAGGGTTCAGTTAGCAGTACTGCACATAGCATTATGCCATTCTGTGATTTTATGGCTTTTAGCCATTCTGACATTGTAAAGATACTTGGCGTTATGCCTAATGTTTATTATAGCTTATTAGCTGTTCTGTTGCATACCGGGAGATACATATGTGACCGATGGTGTGACGGCCCCAGGTACTTAATACCCAGTGCCAGTTTACCCGTTTATCCAGTCCAGTCATTTAGTATAGGTTACTTGGGCAACCAAAAATGAAAGTGAATAAATTTAATGAAATAATGAATATAACAAGTATAAAATAAATAAGATTATAAATAATTATCGAAAATTTGTCTGCATGAGACATCAATACATTCACTGCATATTTATTTCCTGTTATTTCTTTTTATTCTATTATTGGCACCACTAAGCATTATTGCTTAGCGCGTTGCTTTTTGCCACGCGTAGGTTCTGGAGAGACTGACAGACAGCCCAATAGACCACAGACTGAGTGAGACCATCTATAGCTCTACATAGTGTTCGTGTCACCTCACCGTCTTCAGTGCATTGGTAGGACACTAGGTTTCATTTTGGTATTTTGTAATTAACTTTTATTTTCTCATGTATAATTGAGACTTATATAATATATTTTGGTATTAATGTAAATAGTGAAAATTTGTGTTTATAAATGAAAAATTGAGTATTTATTTATGACTTATATATGAATATCATGTGAAATGAATGAATGAGAAATGGAAGTTTTGTTGAGAAATATTGAGACTTTGTTGATAAAATAGAGTTTGATAATGATTGAAAACTTATTGGAAGTGTTTTTCACAGGTTCCGAAGAACTGTTTTCTCCATTTTTAGCCGGTAGTCTGCCGGATTTTCTATAAAATTTACAGAATCTCAAATAAATTTATAATTTTAATTAATGACTTAAATGAATTATATTTCACAAATTGTACTTCATAACTATGAATAAAAATAAATTAAGGAAGAATAAAAATGATTGAAATAAAATAGGGTGTTCAGATACACTGTGTGATATATCTTACTCAGTTATACTGTAGACGGGTAAGGAGTGTCACATATCAATTATGAAAAAATCTCAGCCATACGGGATAATAAAACATTAAATATATAACAACTGATTAGAAAGAATTGACCTTAAAAAAATAACAGTAACTATTACATTATTGTCACTCTAGATTATCTACATCAGCATAGAGGGTTTGAAAACATCAACTTAAAGGGTTAAAAAGATTTTACCATACAAAATTTTAAAATTTAAGAATTTTATATTATATTTTTAAGTTAAAAAAATAAAAAACAAAATTCTTAGCCAATCAAACAACATCACAAAAAGAAGTAATACTATCCAAATGAAAATATCAACAAACCAAGTGAAAATGCAATGAGCTGTCTTTGTGCAACTATTTCATCTATTAAATTAAATTTAAATTACCCGAAAAACCATAACCAACCCGACTTAATTATTATTCTTATATTTAAATTTATTTCAAATTCTATTAAAATTTATTTTGAAAGTTTAATTTTACATGATAATTTTATAAAATATTTAAATTTTATTTATTTAAAATATAATATATTAACATTTATAAAAAAAATTATAATGAAAATAGATATTTTATAATTAATTACTTAATTAGATACAAGAGTTTGGATAATAAGTATTTAATATATAAAATCTATATTCAACACAAACTTTATTTCTTAAATCCAAATCTTACTCAAACCTAATTATATATTATTAAAACTCGTGATAACAGGATTCAATCAAGCTGGGTATCCAAAAATACCCAACTCGTTGGCTTTGAGCATGCAGAACTGACCTTTCCTTTTTTTTGGCAATATTTGGAATGTTACAAAGAATTTTGGTGTGAAACTTAACAGGCATTGGAAACTAGACATTTATAACTTTTTAGGCATAGGGCTCTTCCAAATTCTAGCCAAAAAGAGAGAGGGAACCTGTTGAATTTATCAATTCATTTTCAACCACAATCTGCAATAACGATTAATCTATCAAAAGAAGAAAAAAAAAAAAAAAAAAACTTTTCCCCAGAGACTAATTATTTATGTCCTGATACTGATTGTGATGCCAACAAAAGTAAATAAAAAAGGAGGTAAACATAGAAGAGAGAGAGAGAGAGAGAGAGAGAGAGAGAGAGAGAGAGAGTTCACCACACAGAAATGGAGCGAGCTGTTTCAAGTCTTGAAAGTAATTATTTACAAAAAGAATAAAGCCAGCACTACATATTCAATCCAAGGCAATAGATGTTTAAGAATTTAGAGGATCAAAAAAAGAAAAGAAAAGAAAAGAAAAGAAAACAGTATCCTCTTTATCTTCTCAAACAATTACAAACACATTCCTATTGACTGCACTCCATCACTGGATAACATAAGCCCTCATGCCTACACTGGGAACAGATTTTGGCTCCCATCAGATAATTGTAAGTTTCCAATCAAAAGCAACTTCAAAATTAGGAAGAGAGCATCCAAACAATTCACAATCACCCATGTAGATGCCATGCTAATATCAGCAGATAAACAAACTACCTATCATCATTGGCGTGATTCCTTAGGTGTGGCGTAGCTTCTGCTTTCAGTGACATTAGAGTTGGCAAGGACCTCTGGTGCAATTTCCCAGCTCCCACTTCTCCTTCCCCAACTGGAATGTCTAGTGTCTGACCGAATTGTGGGAGCTCGATGATCTGAACTATGAACTGAATCCACCTCCGAGGTATTATGGGGAGGCCCATTGCTTCCCCTGCTGCGTATGTCCTCATCAATTTCTTCAATATTACGACGTTGAGAAATTTTCAATAGATCTTCACCAATCTCTAGATCATCTTCAACCTTCGGACGTGGATCCCCACCTGTCTCTTCTGGTTCTGCTTCCCGAGTACTGGGCAAAGGGGGCCTTGGTACCTCCTCTTGAACAAATGCACGAAAGTTGTTCTTTGAGGGCTTAACCTCAGTGCAAAATACTTCAAAAAAATTATGAAAACAACCCAGGTTGTACACATTGATCCTGTTTTCAGCTCTGTACCGGAAATTTTCATAGGTAGTCTGGATAGGAAGAAGTACAAACAGTTTAATCCATGTAGAGGAGGCAAAAGATGGCATCACTATAGAACAGAAAGGACCACATTATAAGGATAATGAAATCATAAGCATTCCCAATCCATATTTATGGAGAACTAATCACTTCAACATAATTCCTGGGTACTTTCACCTCGCATTCCTTTCAGGGATAGAGTACATTATAAGTCCATTTAGAATGTAGACAGAGCTCCACTGGTCACGCAGACTTATGACTCTTCATATGGTTCAGTGTTTTATCCAACTTAAAATAAGCCAAAAAAAAAAAAAAACACAATAATGAGCCCGTGCTGTGAACAAGCAGCTGCTATTGCTCATAAAAACGTGTCTTGTCCATTTAATGCTTGAATAGATTGCGCAGGTTTGTCATTCACAAACCACTGTGAATGTCTTCAATTTAAAATTTCAAAGCTTTTTCAGCTACACTGATTGTTGACCTCATAATCCAAAATGAAAAAGTTAGATACCACAAAGACACTAAAATATAGACCAGAATCCTACCACATATTTTTCTAAACAAAATATTGGCTGATCAAACTCACTGCAACTAGATCATCCCATAATTAATATCCAAACAAGAGAAGTATAATTACCATCCAAACAAGAGAAGTATACTGACCTGGTTTGTGCCTATGAGGTACAAATGGAAGCCAGTGAGTCCAGCAACAAACCAGAGGGAGATAAAACAATAGGCCATTAGTATGACAGATGCTGGTGATTCTTTCATTGCCCTCCAGACTGTGCTTTGGTAATCATCCATTAAAATTTTGATGTACACAGCTGACATGGCAAACACATAGATGCAAAGAAGAGTTGCTGAAGAAACAAACATGAAGAAGTAACGGTAGTTGCGCTGCAAATGTAAACAGAATCAGATTTAAAACAACACTATACTGGAGGATTATTACTACAGATATTCACAATGTAAATTGGGCATAAACATTGAATGCAATAAAACGAAAAGTTAAATCCCAGGAATACAGCATACCAAACCAATGCATTGTCCCACCCAAGGGCAATGATGATCAAATCGTTCCACACAGTTGTTACAAATAGAACAATGGGAGCATCGGGGAGGACGATAAAGCATGCACGTATCACAATACTTCACTCGAACAGGAATGCCATTAACCATAACTTCCTTTGTCCGAGGGAACTGAACACTAGGTGTTTGTCTTCCCCCAATCTCAACTGACGTTGAAGAATCATAGCGGAACTCTTCCTCTGGTGGATGTGAATTACGGGGGATAACACCAGGATCTCGAGCTGATGTGAGAAAAAGAAGAATCAACACCTGTGAAAATCAATCAGGGGATTTAAATAAAACCTGGTAACCAGCATGGACTATAACTTAAGGAAAATCAGCTTTATTCACTACCCTCCATGATGGATTCTATTGCAAAAGAAAACAGTCAGGAGAATAGCAATCAATGCACTAAGAAGTCATACTTCCTTATGGAACTCACTTGAAATATAAACCATTTATAAAAACCAACAAATTATCAAAAGTAAATAGCAAAGGCATCAAGCACATCCAAGCATCATATAATCACTTGCAATTGCAAAAACTCAAGAAGACCATGTAACTTCAGACATCAACCTTTGGCAGTTAAAATTTGGGTAGACACTTATAAAACACTATCTAAAATTTCAAAAACAAAATACGTGAATAAAATTCATCTCTGTTTTCTATTCATCAAATCAATTGAATTCACAGCACCAGAATGCCTGAACTTCTAAATTTCATTTCACATCATCAAATAATTAAATTATTAGAGTAAAATACCATCAAATATATAAATAATGAAAATCTTTATAAAAATTTGTCTAAAAGCCCAGTACATTTTTTTTATTCATCAAATCCAAAATAAATTCTTCACGCTAAAACATTAACCCTTTAAATTCAAGTAACACCATAAGAATTAACTGCACTAAAGTAACCTTCAACTTATAAAAAAGTTTCCATGAATAATAATTTAAAGTGTATCATATTTTGATAAATAGTAACAATTTTAGGTGAAACATGATTCTAGAATCTCAAAATTTAACAGATTAAAAAATATGAAAACTGAAAAAGCTGTATGTTTAGGCTTGAATAATATAATTAGGATATAATATATAAGAATATAAAAATTTATAGGTTAGTGTTTTAGTCCAACAAGTTCAATTATTAGAAGGTGCTAAATGGGATTTGAAAAATCAAAATGTTTTGGCATGAAGAACTCAATCTTTTTCTTCGAATATTGTATATATGGGAAAGAAAAAAATTGATGAGTAGACTTTTTCAAACTTTCAAAAGTATTTATTCATCCCTAAAACTTATCTTAAGTGAAAGGCTAATTTTAATAGGATGATGGAGGGCTCATGCTAATTGGATGATTTATGGGCACTTCATCACCACAAATCATAGTCTTCATACCACCAAATAAAAGATGCACACCTCCTCGTGCCCACACTTAGGGCTTGAGAATCAGATGCATGTCAGTTCCTTAAAAAAACTATAGACCAAAAGAAGACTGAAGGCATAATGCAACAATTAAAGATCACCTCACTGTCAGATTATTTGTGCAGACCTTAAAGTCACTGTACACTGATTAAACATTAACAGAGGCATCCTATCATCAGGCTGTCATCCTATTGACAACTATGCTTACTCAAGCACATCATGTTCCTATAAACTCCTACTCTCCTTCTAAGAACCAGTTGTCAAACACCACGCAATTAAGCAAACTTACATAGATAGTGAAGACGATTGCCACCACCAAAATCGCATATCCAGCATTGTACGGTGAAAATTCATGGCGAAGGTGCCTCGCAACAAATACACAAAAGATTACAACTGGAACAATGATCAGCAATAATGTGACAATCAGTGACCGAGCATCAGGTCCAAATATCAACCTCCCACCAAGGATGAACTTCTGTAAAGGATGGACAAGAGAGATTATCAGATGTAGAAAATCTAGAATAATATATCTGATCAGTCAAAAGATGCAACAAAGATTTTGTTTTAGGTTTTGGAAGAGGTTTTTTCGTTTGGAGGGGAGCTGGGAACATGAAGCCAAGTTTTTTTAGAAAAAAAAATGTTCTCACAAAAGTTATACTTCACCCCTATATCTAAAATAACTGGCCATTCTACATGTGGAAAAATAATTAAAGTACCCACCACAAACATAAAGAAAAGAGGAAATTCATTAGTAAAAATAAAGCAAAAGTCATTCTTTTCAGTCATTGTCACTACTGCATCATTTTGCTAAGCAGTGCGGCTCTCTTATGATTCATTATGTATAAAAACATGCTTTTTCAGCTTTGTATAAGCAAGGAATCAGTTAACTAATCATTATCACTGAACTACTTATTAAATATTTAGATGCTTCTTCCCCATGTTCAGTCTGTATTCAAGGCCTTAATGCAAATTCCAATAAGAGCATGTCTAAGTGTCTACATAAATAGTGGTTTGATACAATGGACTAGACTGGACTGGACAATCCCCCTTGATCCTTTGTTTGGTGCACCAATTGGACAGGGGGAAAAAAAGTATCTTCGGCCTCCTTTTTCTGTCCCTAGCTTCTTCTTGGGAGAAGCTAGCCCAGTCCCATGGACAAAAGAGATAAATTTATAATTAAAAAATGTCCCAATAAAAAATATAAACAAATATTACATTCCACAATATTATAATTTTAAAATTTTTATTTGTATTTAATATTATTTATATTTATTTGATACCTTATTTATATTTTATATATTATTAATTTTGTCCCACATCAACTGAACAGGAAAAGCTTAATCCTTCTAGATCCTAGCAATAACATATCACTGCGCATGGCACAGAAACAGCGAAAGACTTTAACAAGATACCCACGGCTAATAAAAAATATCAATGAATCATATTTCCAGATAGACCAAGAAACAGAGTGATGAAAAAGAAACTGAGATGTACTACTTTTAAACGTAGAACAACATTCCGATGGCTCCTTGCTAAGTCTTCTTCAACAGCAAATAATTGGTGTTCATCATATTGAAAACCATAGACTAGTCAGTAGATAAGCCCTCAACTTCCAATGGGACAGTGGCTTACCAAATAAAATTAGGCAAACAAAATGGACATACAAAGTCAATGTTTATAGAAGGATTTGCAAGAAAAAAAAAATACACACACTTCAAAGCTCTAGGCAGTCCAAACTTTCCACAAGACATACATGAAAAACACTAAGTTAAGAATGTTGAGTAACCAAACTTTATTGTGTCATAGAATTGGGAAAATCCAAGAGAATGAACCCCAGAAAGAACAAGAAAACTTGTAATAGCTACCTTATGACAGTCTTCTGATTGTTCAATCTCTATCACCCAAAATACAAGCTTAGCAATGCAATTAAGCTTTAAAGAAAGAAAAACAAAATATTCATAAGGACGCTGTCCTTTTAAGGACGGTACTTTGGAAGTCCCCTTGCTGCCATTAAAGTGGATAATTTTAATAAGGAAGAAAATACTAGCAATTACAGAAAGTTCTAGACAACTTCCTAAATATCCCATTATTTTTACATCTTTTAAAATTGAGGCATGCTCCCCTACTACTTTCAATAGAGTAATCAATCAGCAATATATTCTATCAATGGATAAAAAAATGGGAAATTTACAATTTATCAATCAGCCCTATATTATACTTTAATTCCTGAATTTTGGAAAATTAAAAATTTAGCCCCTAGTTTTTGCACTATATTACACTTTAGTCCCTGATTTTGAGAAATGAATTATTTAGTCCCATTAATTTTATTATATAAAACAATTTAGTCCTTGTAATTTTAATATTTAAAACAATTTTATCCATTGACATAAGGACTAAATTATTCTATATATTAAAATTGCTATAGGGACTAAAGTATAACATAATGCAAAATCCAATGACTAAATAATTAATTTCTAAAAATCCAAGGACTAAAGTGTAATATAGAGCAAAAACCATGAACTAAATAATTAATTTGCCAAAATCTAGGTACTAAACTGTAATATAGGGCAAAATCTAAGAACCAAATTGTAAATTTTCCTAAAAAATTAATACAAATATTTTGGTCACTCTAAACAAATTGGTTTGAGAAATTATGAAAATCTAATAAAACTCAACACAACTTCAGTCACAAACCTAAATATCTATTAAACATAATCCAAAATTTTATTCTTCCAAGCCTGCAAGTTGTGATGCAACACCAGGGATCATAGTACTTGTCCCAAACAAAAATACAGCTATGAAACCTGCTTTGCATGTCTAGCTACATTCAACTCACAAAGTCTAATCAACCAAGGCAAAATACAACATCTAAGTCATGTGCTGTCCATATATGGACTTACGTGTTACCAACTAGTAACTGCAAATGGTCGCTCATTGACAAATTTCACAAAAATATAAATCACCAAAAGATCCCTTTCCAATTAATTACGTGGACCTACGTACTAATCCAACCATAGCCTCAAAGGCTAGAAGGCTAGATCATCACTCTTACTATGGCAAGCATCAACATGGTTCCTTGCATCATGCTGATAGCAATGTTATCATCGTAATATATGCATCATTATTAAAATCCTAATCACAAATCTGCTAAGGTACAGTTGAAACTTCCACCAAAATCCATATATTGCAATGCCATAAAGTTTAAGTTCTAAGCTTCACCAAGCCACGATAAAAAGATCTTTACCTGTGTTTTATTCAATTTAGCAATTTGCATCTACAATATCCCAAAAACAAAATGCATATGCATGTGTTATTAAGCATGTCACACATCATAACTCAACCCAAGAGTTATTGCAATATTTGAATGTAAGGCAATTTCTCAAGGCTCGCCTTATGCAACTTTAATTTATTAAAATATCATTAAGAGAACAATTCAAAAGAATCAAAACTGTTAAAGGAATACAATGCTAACCAGTCAAACCATAATACATTATAATAAATCTTAAAGCATGAGGCTTAATGATGCAGTATTGGAAGATGACTACATTTGGTAATTATATTCATTGTAGAATTAGGAAGTTTAGAGTTTTATTAACTATGAATTCTGTTATTTAGGAATTCTATTAGTATTATATTTAGGAATTCTACTAAATTTGTTTTATGTTCCTACTTTAAGTTTGTTTAAGATTCTCAATTAGTATTGGTTTAGTGTTTTATTCTTTTGGGATTCCTAATCCTAATAGTAGTAAGATTGCTAGTCTATAATTACCTATTCAAATTTAGGTATTTTTCTTAAAGCTTATTATTATTATTGAGAATTTAATGAAGTTTTGAGAATTAATTTTTGTAGAGAATTTGTTTCTCTTGATATCTTTGGTTTCTTCTTCTTCTGCATCACTTAATTATTTACTAATAGCAAGCAAGGATTTCAAAACATCTTCCAGGAAGAATGGCAAGCTATATAAGCACAAAGCTATATCCTTAAAAACAACACAAACCATAAAGATAAAAATGTGCAAGGAGACAAATGCCTAAACACTTTCATATACCCTTCAACTCTTTACACCAGAGAAGAGTCCCAGAATACACACCCTCTAAAAGCTTACTATCTAAAGTAGCTCCATGTCATTAAAAATTAATAACAACAACGGTAACAACAAAAGAACAAGCTTTTTTAACCTTTCAATATCAATCATGGTATCATGTGCACATGTAAAGGAAAATGGACTATAATTCTGTAATTTATCATAAATCAGGAAAGACTGGTGAACATGAAGTTCCTAAAATAAGAGAAATAAAAGAAAATATGATGGGTGCAAAAAAAGCAAATAGAATTAGTCATTATCTTCTCCCTTCACCAATGCTTTATAGGTTATAATATTCTTACATGTGTATGGAGGACAACATGTCCCAAATGGATACCAAATATCTTGTCTCAGTCTTACAGTTTCATGTTTCCTAACATCCACCTGCAATTACTGTATATAACTCAAAAGTAAGAGCATAGTGTTTTCTCTACATTGCAATATCACCTTTATCCTTGATAACAGCGTCCTATAGCTTCCAACTGCAATTTTATTCTAAAAACATCTAATTAATGGCTTCCCTCAAAGGGTTCCTACTTCCCAAGCCTTTATAATGCAGCATATCAAAATTAGAGCAGAAGAAACAGCCGCTTTGTCAACATAATATGTGCCATCAGACATGTACTGTCATCAAATATGCAAAGTAACTTCATCCACCACACAAATTTTGATGCTACAATAACTTGAAATCATGAACCCAGACCCAGAGTAAAAAAAGAACTAGTACTGATAGAAATGTGTAACTGTGCTCACATAAAAAAATAAATAAATAAATAAATAAATAACCAACAAAAACAACTCAAATGCTAGTAATAATAGCACCAGAAAACCCAACAATATAATAGTTCTTTTTTTTTTCAATAAAAAAAATTATAAATAAAGGGATAGAAATCACAACAAAATCCTGTAATAGAAACATTTAAAAAAAATATCAACTCATGATTATAAGTTACACGATTTTTTTTTTTTTTTTTTTGAAAGAAGTTAAATGCTTTTAGATACTCAGAAGGTGAAGCATAAGTTTAAAACCTGAAAGTAATAAGCACAAAATATTACAATGCCATTTCAAACTTTTTGGTTTCTTAAACGCAAGAATGAACAAGGATCACGAGAACTATTTACATGCCTCCAATTCAACAGCACAACTTTTGCACATCAAAGGTACAAAATCAAAGTCACACAATTTCACCACCCACTGCTCAATTCAGTGATTAACTCGCTCACTAGTCCCTAAAACCCGAGAAATCAAACTCAGTTTGATTGCTTACCAAATGGAGAGACTTGCAAAAATAAAATGGAAGTATTTAGCTGTAAACCTAATACAGCAAGATAACAAGTGTTCCAAATGCCTTAAACCTCAACTTTCCCTGTAGTTTTCCCCCATTTTCTCAGCAACCAAACAGAGAACCACTAACATGGTGGAATACCAAGGCAAATTTCAACTCTCGGAAAGAAAAGAGCGCGAGAGAAAATGTATAAACCCAAATTTGGCTCAGCCAAACAAAAACCACAAATTGCAGAGCAAGCAAAGCAAATCTAAACCAAACCCAGATGCTAAAAGCCAACCATTGATTATGATTCAAAACCCAAAATACAAAAACCAATCAGAGCATATAAAAAGCCCTTACATTACTTCCTTTCCACACTTCATAAACGCGCTTCGCCATAACAGCAACTCGCACGCGCCACCCCCCACTTCTTTCTCTTCCACTTACTACGCAGGCACGGAGTCGAAGATTTCAAACTTGGTGTTCCCCCTGTTCTTTTAATTTCATTCCAAAAATAAACCCCAAACCCAACATTAATAAATCAGTGGCCAGGTGAAATCACAGAGAGGGTGAATGAAAACAGTAAATATGGGGGTTTTGGGCCTGGGTTTTGGGGATTTTACAGAAATTATTACAAACTGGCTCAATGAGAGAGAGAGAGAGAGACGATCTGCGAGATGGCGGTTTGTGGGTTTTGGAATTTTGCGACTAGTGTGAGCGCTAGTGAGAAATGGAATGTTTCTTTTTTTTTTTTTTTTAAATTTACTTTTCAAAATTGGACCTGTTCCAAATTGCAGAGTCAGGCTGTTGTTGAACATTCAAAAAAATAAGAATTTTATTTTTATTATAATTTTAGAAATTAATATTCTAAATTTTAAATGAAAATAATTATTTAATTTACATAATAATTGTTATTTTATAATAATAAAATAATTATTTCATTCTTAAATATAATAAAATAATATTTTCAAATATAAATATGGGATAAGCATTTTAATTTATTTGGATTTTAAATCCCAACCTAATTAGATTTGTTATAATTATTTATTATTCAAATAAGAGACTACTTAATGCATTTATATGGTCAATCTTTCATAATAGATATATTATTTTTTTTCAATTATTTTTAATCTTAATTTCACTTAGAAAATTATCTGAGACAATTCACTTAATATTTTCTCTTAATATACAGAGAAAATCCAATAACAACATCAAAATCAAAATCAAAGAAAGCAATCATTGATTTCAATCAACTTAATTATTACATAAATAATTGAAACTTAATTATTTATAATAATTATGATCATTTTAGGTTGTTTTGCTCCATAAATAAAAGTGAGGTATTATCGCACATTCATGATATGTTAATGGTTTTTGTATTGGTGATTTCACAATGATATTTTAAAAATAAAATTTATTTATATGATGCACTAATAATTAAAACTATATTGATAAAATCAACTAAATTAAAGTTTATTATAGTTTCAATTAATTTAACACAAAATACTATATTTTAAATTAAGTTTGTTTAGATAATTCAAATAATTAACCTTTTATTTTTTTTATTTGAGTGGGAAAATAAAAATTATTTAAAAATTCGCCACACACAAAGGAAGAACGGAAGTCACATGTGTTCTCTTCCACGTTAGTTTTTAGGTCTTATTCGGAGTTGAGGTTAGAGAAAAAAAAATTTTAAAAATATTATTTTAGATACAATATTAAAAAAAATAAAAATTTTTTATTATTTTATAATTAAAATATATCAAATTTAATTTTAAATTAATTACAACTTCAATAACAACGTCAAACGTACTATTATTGATCGGTATTTAGACAATGAAATTATTAATTTGCCACTAGCTTTTTTTTTTTTTTTTTTTTTTCAATCGTAACCTACAACTTTTGTTTTTTCTTTGAAAAGATAGATATGCCATTGGTTTAAAAAGGCTTGAAGCCAAGCCCACCAAAGATAGCCCACACCCAAAGAAAAGAAACCCTAAATTGCAATGGAAGATCAACCTAAAACCCATGACCCGTCCATGAACAGCATTAACCCGAAAAACTCAAATAGAAGCAGCGAAAAAGGCGCTGCACAGCAAACATCTTTTATCGGTCGTCAGAGATGATGACATGCAAAGCCGAGATAGGCGAAGGAACGTAAAGGAACCCACCTTTAGACGCGTGCATGGCTTAAAAACTGATTGAAGAGAGCAAGGAAAATCCTCTTCACTGTCGTCTTTCGTCTCTTCATGGGAGCAAGCAATTGATCAACCCCAGGCCAAGGCAACACAAGAACTTTGAGGGCATTACAAATCCAACAGAGAGAGGGGTGGTAGAGCTCATTGGTGACTCACTCGCTCCTTATTGACCAACATTGAACCTGGAAAGATACCAACCTTCCAAATGACCTCCTCTCGCCGTTTTCAACCCAAGAGAAATGCATAGATGCTTGAAACTCTAAAGCCCTCCAACACATACTCAAGCAGAAATATGAAACAAAGAAACCAAAACAACTCAAAATAACCCTCAACTTTAAAGATCTAACTACAAAACATAACCAAAAACAACGTATATACAATCCAACACGGGGGTAGGGAGGGAACCCATGCCGAGTCAGAGGAAGGGAAACCTTCCCTTGCCCCTGAGGTGCAGGTAAAGACCAACGTACAGTACTGAAAGAGGACTCTCTCCTCAAAAGGCAACAAATGAACCAGAAAAAAGAGAGCCCTAGATGTGTGTTGTTTTGCATATTTACTGGATCTGGTGTGATGAAAGTACAAAGTTGCTACTATTGGAAAGTAGAAATGTGCACAATTCTCAATTCTTTTGAACCAAACCAAAAAATGAATTGAAAAGAATCGAAATCGAAAAGGAACAGTTATTATATAAACCAAAACTATTTTGCTATTTTGATAACTGAACCGAGAATTGTATTAGACAAATGTTGAATTAAAAAGCCAAAGTAATCATCTATTTTATACATATATATTTGTCATGACCCAAATTTGAGGGTTATGAGCAAGGATTGGTGCTAGGAATTAGGTCAACATAAAAAAAAATCCAGAATCCACAAATAACTTAAACTAATTAACTTGTCCAAATCCAACCGCATATCCGTAAACTTTCATAATATATATATATATTTTTAAACTAAACCATATTAGGGAGGTAAACTCAACCCAGCCAATCTCGTACAAATAATAGTAATATATTTGGAAGCTGGGATCTCAATTTTACTTTATGACCAACTCAATATCCATAACCGACACAGATCAACCTTGGGGCCAAGGGGACCAAATTTTGAAAATTTTCAAGAGTACAATAGTAATTTCCTTCTTGTAAAAAAGTATAATGGTGATTTCATAAAAATTAATATTTTTAATTACTTTTATCAAATGTTGATGGATACTTTTAAAAGTTTTTAGGGATTTATTAATAATTTTATATAAAAAACCTACAAATTCTTTATTAAAATTTTAGCAATTTTCTTCTTATAATATTATTGCTATTAGAATCATTTTCCTTATTGAAATATATATATATATATATATATATATATATATATATATATATATATATATATATATATATATATTCAGGGTTCTAA
Source organism: Hevea brasiliensis (assembly GCF_030052815.1). Classification (NCBI taxonomy): domain Eukaryota; kingdom Viridiplantae; phylum Streptophyta; class Magnoliopsida; order Malpighiales; family Euphorbiaceae; genus Hevea; species Hevea brasiliensis. The sequence goes on from NC_079504.1 coordinate 13,107,323, forward strand.
AAAAAGTTCTTTCATAATATTAGAAGTTAAAACCATATTTTCTTATTTAATCTATAATTTTAATTGAATTTGTTTTTCGTGATTATTTTGGAAAAAAATAAGATTTAAGATAAATTGGTCAAACTTTTTAATTTCAAGCCATCAATATGTTTTAAGTTTAGTAATTCAAATATTTAAAATTTATTGTATTTTTAACTTAATATAAAAATTTTCAGTAATTTTTAGCAAGCCAATTTTATTTTTAAAAAAATAAAGTGTTTATTTTTGTCACTATATTTATCGAATGTTTTTATTTTATAATATTAAGAAATGATTCTATTAACCATTATGGAATAATCATCATTAATAAATTATCCTGTTCAATCAATACTTAAGTAAGCTATTAATAAATCATATATTTAATTAGGCCCTAAGTTAAATCTCCGTATTCGTCACTATCCAGTGGAGGACCCTCCTGAACCCACATAACCCATTGTTTATATTTTAAATTTTCATACTTACACACACAAAAATATGTGAATATGTTTTAAAAACATGTATGTATATATAGTATTATTATATTTAATACAAATTAAAATGTAAAAATAAGTCCAATGCGAGTGGAAAAATACAACATTTTTTGTCACCTTAAAAAAGTTGAACATTATTTCAAAAAGGGAAAAAAAAAAAAGTTGAACATTGATGACGATTCGTCTCTGAAAGTTTGATATTAAATATCCCATACAACATCTATAACAAATATGAATCAAGGTATAATCCTAATGAATGCACAAACATCATATTACAATATATAAGCAAACATTACACTTGGGACGATATAGATATACTCAATATTATTCATAATATATGGGGAGTTGACTCCTTATCCTAGCCACTGAAATTTAAATACTTACCGGCAAGCTTAACTCAAGCTTCTTAATTAACGGTGCTGTTATGCGCTGCTCTTCCTACCCTGCTCAACACACTTTAAAGGAGGCTCTTTTTGTAACAATTGCATTGGCCAAGCAGGGATTACTTTGTATTGTAGTCTACTTAGCTCTTCTTTGTTTTGGTCTTAATTATAAGGGCTTTCTCATTTTGTTGTAACTTGGTTTTGTTTTGGTTTTGGGATTCTTTCGTTCCTGCTCTTCTTGTCAAGTTGTGGGTTCGCAATGTACTTGAAGATTTTCTCTTTAGCTGCATTCTTGAGGATTTTTTTTTTTCTAGTGTCTGAGTTGTGGCCTTTTGGCCTCAATAATCTTAAGCTATTGGCTTTCCCTATTTTTTCATATTAATAAAATTATGCTTATAAAAAAAAATCAAACTTTTGCTTAAATCCATTTCAGTCAAGTGCCAACTACCTTGTCAAGCTAGACCAATCCTGCGCATAGCCATAATCATATGTATAACTCATTGAATGTCAAAAACTTCGCCAAGTCAGACTTATCCCTCACATATCTAAAACTATATCCATGTACAGGTTTTATACCATCAGCCATAAGCATTTAATTATGTGACAACCACAAGCGAAGTTAGAAAATTTTCATTGAAAGGAATATCAACAAAATATTCTTACATTACCTATACAAAAAATGTAATAATAAATTTTTTATAACCAATATAAGTATTACATAATTATGATTTTGATTACTGTAGTGAAATTACAATAAATTAAATAATAATTAAAATATAAAGAATAAATTAACGATATTAATCAAGTTGAGGTACGGATATCTCGCTCTCTTTAAGAAGATTCAACTCTATAGTAAGTAATGCCCATAAATTGATATAGCAAATCTTCTATATGTACAAGTATACAACAACCTGATAATTTCATTGTGTGATTCAAACTAACTTTGCACTAGTGATTGAATTCAAAGCTCCACCAAAAAGCACATTTCTTTAACTTAAACTCTCTTAGATACTTTTTCTTTTGTTTTTTAGTTGTCTTGAAAGAACATATATATATATATATATATATATATATTTAAAATTTTTGCACATTACTTAACTTCAATAAAGTTGACTTGGTCCTTCATTGCTATTTGGCCATTTTAGATGTACTAATTTTAAATGATTGGATATATACTGCTGGATTTGCTTGCTTAGGGAATATTTGATTTTTTTTTTTTCTGTTTCTTTATTGGCAACTTTTTTTTTTTTTTTTTTTTTGTAATTTTAGGGTTTTAGATTCTTCCTTTTCATGCTTGTTGGTTGGCAATGCAACTGCTGATTTTTTTTAATGGCTTGTCATTTTTTCCACTTAACATGTTTTTGCCTTAGGTTAGGTGTTTTGGGTTGATCTATTAGCTAGGGCTCAATTAGGCAACTCATGTTAAATTTTTCCTAACTCTTCTTAATTAATAAAAGTAGCTGCTTATAAAAAAAATTAATAAAGTTAAGTTACTTTAAATAAAAACTTACATAAGTTACTTAATAAATGGTAAGATTTAATAAGCTTAAGTTATGTTTAATAAATAAGCTTAATAAATTATTTTATTTAATATTAAAATGTTATAATAATTATAAATTCTATTATTTAGAAGAATAAACATAGAAGATTTGCAAGGTTGAAGCTAACACTTGAAGATTTGTTTGTTGAAGACAAAAGAATTTTAAGATGAGCATGATTTGGTAGATTTTGAGTCAAGATGGATATTTGTTAGGGCTGATTCAAAATCCTTATGGAATTTGGAAAAATATTATATATTTTTCTAGTTTGTGAGGGAGAAATATTTTTCAATTGGATAAAAGATTCCTTCCTATACAAAGAAGGATTTCTATATTAGTATTTTTTTTCTAATTAAGTGGATTTTCTATTGAAATTAGGATGGATGAGACTAATATCATAAATAGAAGTATAGTATGTGAGGTCATTTGGTTTTAGCTCATGTGTAGAGAAAAGATATAGAGTCCAACATGGAGGGAGAAAGGAGCTATTGCCTAATTGTGAAGTAGAGTGCGCATGTGAATTTTGGTAGATCGTTTTTTTTATTTATTAATTTATAGTCAAAGATTGCATGTCTATGTCTATGTGCTCTCTATATTGAGAAGGTGAACTCTCTATGTTGAAAGATTGCATGTCTGTATACTCTTTATATTGAGAAGGCAAATCACATAAAATATTATGTTGCATTTGTTTGTTTTTTTTTTAATAATTAACACATTTTTTTAGTCATGTTAAAATAAATTTAATCTAATAAAAAAGAATTATGAAAAACTAAGTTAATTTATTATAAATTTAAAAGTTTTAATTTTGATACAAGCCCAATACACATCTTAAACAACAAATATCAGCTTTCCTCCACATTTGAGTTTGCATTCTTCCTATGTCTCTTTGCCATGTTTCTTTCTTTCTCATGTACTCTTGTATCTTTATGCTTTTAGTCCTTCCCTTCTATTTATTACCTTCAAATAACATATATGTCTCTCTTTTCCTACCTTAAAGAGCATGTTAAAAATATCCTCATTTCGTGGAATTTAATTGTTCTGGAATTTGGCTTGGATCAGTTCATTTGATAGCAGAAAAGTTCTCATCTGTAGAAGCTGTTTTCTTATTGTTTCCCTCTTAAATCATTTTATTACTACTTAACTTTGGAGATAGAGGAAAGCAATTCTTCTCTTGCAAATAGGCTCTCTATTAAATTGATATTGTGTAATTCAATTCATATATACATATATATAAAATTTAATGGTTTTTAACTTGATAAAAGAAACACAACTTAATGAGGTAATTGTTAAAATTTAATAGTTTGTTTTGTTAAAGATAATTTGTAAATAGAATATTTTTTCCATGGAAACTGTTTTCCAAGAAAATGTTTTCTGTAAAAATATTTTTCATTATTTAATTGTAATGTTGAATTAATGTTATATGTTTATATCATGCACTTATAAGTGCTTTCATACTTTAATAATATTGTTAAAATCTAAAAAATGATTTTCTCTTTCCTTAATAATGGATTTAATTTTTTTTTTGACCAAGAAAATATTTCTTATTGACTTATTTTGAAAAATATTTTTTAAAAAATAAATGGAGCCTTGTTTTCTTTTGGGTATACACATGGACATGGAGCTTCCTGATTTGGTTCTTACAACAATATTAACATTCAAAGAAGCTCTTACAACCCACATTTATTTTGGATTATACTTTTTGAGATATGTCTTTTCCATTTTCATTTTAATTTCTTTGTTGAAAGATTTCTCAAAAGGAATTGTACATTGCATAAGAGTTGTTAATTGAGCTTTCAATGCATAATAAGTCCTCTTACAGCAACATTTGTTCTACTGAGGCTTAATTAAAATGTTGAATATAAAATATTAATTAACTGTGTTTTTTTTTTTAACTTCAGTTAAATTCAATTTTTTAAACAATTAATGAGAGAATGAATTTAATATTAGGTTTATTGTATAATATTAGGTTGTTTTCAATAAATAGAAATGCTCCATCATGTGCTATAGAAATTTTTATACAATCTATTTTAAATATGTATAAAAAAATTGACAATTTCATTTTTTATATTTTTATTTTCTTTTTTTTTTTCATTTTAATAACTAATAAATATATTCGTGGTCATTTTTTGGACATTATTGAACATTGTGAATTTTTTTTTAATGGAGCTGCAATTAATCACAATTACTATTTTAAAATAACAATTTATCCATGCATTTAAAAAAAAAATCTTGCAAAACTACAATTTAAAGATTTTAGGAAAAATAAAAATAAAAAAGAAATAGCATCTTAAAAAATATATTAAAAATTAATTGAAAATATTCACATCAGAAAAAAAATTAAAAATAAATTAATTTTAATGCGAAAGAAAAATAAAAACATAAATAATTAGAAAAATGAAAAAAAAATAAATGAAAAGCTAAATAAATTCCATATGCATATTAAAATTTTATTTGTGAAATGTGAATAACTAATTAATTTATGAAGAAAAAAATTATTTATAATAATAATAAAAATATCTTACGTTTTTATATGAAAAAGAATTATATAAATCACGTTGTAGAAGACCAATTTAATCTAACAATTAAAATTGTATTTAATAAGTTGTGAAATTAATTATTTTGATAGTGGAAAATGAAGCATATATATATATACTTCATGTTCATATTTATAATTTATCATTTGATATGTGTGAGCATGATAATATATATTTAAAATTTGAAGGACTAAAATAATTTTATTATAACTCTCATAATTTATTTCAAAACTAGTGTGATTGATATTTAAAAAAATTAGTATTATTAGACCATTTTCTTATTGACCATTTTCCTATTAAAGTATATAAATAAAAATTATTGAATTGATAAAAATTATTGAATTTTGCAATTTATTAATTTGGTAAATATAATATTTGCCTATAAAATTTTTACTACAAATCACTAAAAATTAAAATAAAATTATTTTAACCTCTTAATTTTAAATGTAGTTTATCACATTCACACATATTTAATGAGATTATAAATTATAAACACGAACACAAATATATGTGTCATATAATTTTAGACCCAAAAATCAAATTTTAGGTTTAGTTCATCTAAGAGAAAAAAAAAAAAAAAACTCCAAAATCTGATTTAAACGGATAAATATTTGAGAGTTATTTGAAGAAAACACATGAAAAATGTAAATTAATAATTGAACCCAAAATTATTTTTACTCTTTTTAAATGAATACAATAATTATTTAATTTTCGGTGAAAAATGTGATTTAAATTGAAATTGAGATAAAACTATAACTAAAATCGAAATTATATTGAAATTGCTTAGAATAGAATTAGAACTTAAACTGATATTTAATTCTAATTTTGATTCCTTAATCGAATTGAAATTAGAATAAAACTAAAACTGGAATTAAAATCATAGTGAAATTGTTTAGAATCGAATTAGAACTAAAACTGAAGTTTAGTTTCAATTTTGATTTCTAAATCGAATTGAAATTGAAATAAAATGGAAATTAAAATTGAAATCATATTGAATTTGTTTAGAATAGAATTAGAACGAAACTGAAGTTTAATTCCAATTTTAATTCTTAATAATCAAAACATCAGGGATTTAGTTTCGAATCCAATTCTTTAATTAGGGACTCAAAACCCAAACTGAACACTTCTACTTTCTAGTTGCTCATACCTGCAATCATGCTAGTTGGTTCTTTCGTTTCTCTCAAAAAAAAAAAAAAAAAAAAAAAAAAAAAATCTCTGCTTCCAAGAATTCAACTAAGACTTCCCCCTAATCTCAGCTAATTGGGTAGCTGTGGTCCAAATTACCACCATTCACTTTGCTTTTTCTCTTCCTGAACTGTTCTTTTCATTTTCCTGATAACTTCTAACCATGGAAAAAAAAAAATCCTGGAAAGTGAATTTGAAGAGGGGAGAAAACTGAAAATTGTACAAAACAGGACAACTGAGGTGAATTGTGAGGTACAAGAATCCTTATATGCTTTGGCTTTTCTTGTGAAAGCATTAAACTTGTCTACTCCACGCGAAAATCTCAAAAGGGTCCACAAAATTTATATCAACTAGAAGTATTAGGACCTCCCATTAATTATTTTTATTTTCTTGCATCAATTTCTGGTTTTCAGAAATCAGAACTTTAATTGGATTTTTTTTGCCTAGCACTGCTTAGTTTCACTGGCTAATGGCATAACTCAAATCTTACAGCATCAGAATTCCTAATTTTCCTATATCTTTGAAAAAAAAAAAGGATTTTTTTTTTCTTTTTTGTTTTGAGAAAATTTTTATGCTGAAATATGCTTTCTCCTATGGTAGTCCATTATAGTTAGATGGATAAGATTACGCAAGTACGACTTTTAATGATCTATATGGCGAGTTGAAGATTTTTTTTTTTAAGTATTGCGAAAATTTTCATGTGTGAAAACATGATGATGGTCGAGTTGTGAATGATAGGATGCCTCGTGCCTTTCTCCTTTTGAAAATTTCCATCTTCCAAAAGTCAAGTTTACTTTATATTTAGCCAAACAATTAAAAGAACAACTTGGTCTATATAACTTGATTATAGTTTAAAAATTGAATTGTAAGGATGATGTAGCGCAAGAAACATCTTACACTTTTGAACTCTGAAGAGGCTTGATGTACGCAGCTGTATATACCTATAAATGAGATACACTTTCTGTCTCCCAGGACACAAAACCAGCCATGGACAGTGCTAATTGTTTCACTTATCTGCTTTTGATCTCCTTTCTCTTAGTGGGTTCTTGGTTTTGTGCCATTGGAGCACAAAGATCTGCTCCTATAGTGAATGGTCTGTCATGGACATTCTACAATTCTAGCTGTCCTAAAGTGGAATCGATCATCAGAAAACAACTCAAGAAAGTGTTCAAGGAGGACATTGGACAAGCTGCTGGCTTGCTTCGTCTCCACTTCCACGACTGCTTTGTGCAGGTAATCAGATATACCTAATAACCTTATCATAACAAGTGTAGAGAACTAGGTAATGTAATTTCTCTGGTTGTTGGGTCAATAGTATGATCTTGAATCGATTCCTGTAATTATGTTGAGAGGCTGTAAATTCTTGCAGCCTGAAAGAATAATTGACAGGTTTTTAGATTCAACCATTTGCTAGCTGCTGCTGCTCTACCCAGCAGGGTCAGCATTACTGAAACCTATAAGATCAAGAAACTACAAAACACCAAAAAAAAAGTTATATATTTTTATAATTAATGAAGTGAAATTTACATAAACTGTGGTGCTGGGTGGTTTTTGAAAAATATTAGGGATGTGATGGATCAGTGTTGCTTGATGGATCGGCAAGCGGACCAAGTGAGCAAGAAGCACCTCCCAATTTGAGCTTGAGGAAAGAGGCATTTGGGATCATCGATGACTTGCGAGAGCTGGTGCACAAAGGGTGCGGCCGAGTCGTGTCTTGTGCTGATATTGTTGCTATTGCTGCTCGCGATTCTGTTTTCTTCGTAAGCAAACCTTAACTCACTATCTAGTTCGGGTTTTATTTATTATTGTTACAATTGACTCTGATTGACATTCGAATTCTAGCACTTTAGGCTAGCTTTTTATGCTTAGAATATAGCTACAACAAAATCTGTACAACCCATAAGACTATAACTTACAATAATAAGGAAACTTTTACTTAGACTCATTTATCATAGATTGAAGACAATGTGCATGATAACACGCACACATTTAGATCAACGATTAATCAAATTTAAGCAAGTTTTTCCTAGTAACCTACTAATTAATTTGGTGATAATTAACCACCAGCTGGTCAATTATTTCACAGCTTCAGAGATCTATGTCTGCTAATTAACATTCAAATCTAGCAGTAAATTAAATCCCAGTAGATGATATGTGGATAGTTGGTGATGAAAAATGATTTAATTAACATTTATTTTGCACAAAAATTTTTTTTATAACCACATGTTTGGCTACCCAATCAAAGACTTGGCATGGTCTTTTACAAAGGTAAACCAAAAATGAAGCAGTCATTGCCTAGGCATTCACATAATCAATCCCTAACTTGTGAAATGCATATAACATCCATGACTTTTTGTGAAATTCTCTTATTGAGAGAGCAGATTGACGAAAATTTATATTAGACAATCGTGATTCTATGTAGACAATTCAAAACGGAATGATAAACCAAAAAAAATTGCGCATAAATTTATCAATAACGGTTGTATTGTATAAAAAATCTGTGTTAAGTTTGAGATTTTATTTATTTATTTCGTGAGACATCCAACAGTTTCCTTTCAAATTGTTAAGCTCTTTCATTTCAGTCAGGTGGTCCTGATTATGATGTTCCTTTGGGAAGAAGAGATGGATTGACCTTCGCAACCAGAAATGTAACGTTGGCGAGCTTGCCAGCACCTACTTCAAATACCAGTTCGCTTCTCACATCGCTGGCCACCAAAAACTTGGATGCCACCGACGTGGCAGCCCTCTCCGGTGGTCACACCATCGGCATTAGCCACTGTAGCTCTTTCACAAATCGCCTTTATCCAACCCAAGACCCTGTAATGGACAAAACATTTGCTAATAATCTCAAGCAAATCTGCCCAACAACAAACTCCACCAATACAACCGTGCTTGACATTCGATCCCCTAATACATTTGACAACAAGTACTACGTTGATCTCATGAACCGTCAAGGTTTATTTACTTCAGACCAAGATTTGTACACAGATTCCAGGACAAGGGACATTGTCAAGAACTTTGCTGTTAATGAAACTTTGTTCTTTGAACAGTTCGTGGCTTCCATGATAAAGATGGGGCAGTTGAGTGTGTTGACGGGTGGTAATGGAGAAATTCGTGCCAATTGCTCAGTGAGGAATTCTGATAACAAGTACATGGTGAGTGTGGTGGAAGAGGATTTGGAGTCATTGTCTGAGCTGAAATGAGGAAGTAATTGCTTTAAATTTCTAATAACAAAGCTTCCTGTGGTTGGGCTTAGGCTTGCTTATCTATTGTGAATTGTTATCATGTGTACTAATCTATGAACAACTAATGTTGCTTCTTGTTAATAAAATAGTTGCTTTCCTCTGTTTGAATTGAGTTTGGGTCACAAGACGAAAAATGCTTCTTTTATTATTTGATTTTAATATTAATAATGTCAAGAAATCATTGAATTTATAGGTAAAGGCTTAAGATAATTTTATAATTCTAACAAATAAAAGATATATAAATTTAATTTTGTTACTTATTAGAAAGATTAATACCACTAATTAATCACTTATGACTCGTCCAAGTGGGCATTTGGGCTCCCAATACCCTAATCATGTCTGTGGCTCGGCTCAGATTATGATTCAGTCACAAGCATGATTCGAACGTTAAATTTTTGGTTTTCATTGGGACGCCTAGTGGTTCGCCTGGTGTGGCCGAACCTAGCCTTATGCACCAACTCCACTGCAGATATAGTTATTTGGAATGTTGGCTTTAATATTTCCATTAAAACCCAATTCACATGGTATCATGGGATCATTGCTAACAGCCTCCAACGGCTCTCTAAATGATCTATATAAAGGTTTCATTCTTAAAAGTTTGGTGCGTTACTGCAATCATTACTATTTCTCTGTTGAACTGAAACTTTCATTGAATTTCTACTAACTTAGCATTAGAGTAGTTGCTTAAACCAATCAACTCGTTTGTTTTGCAGATTCTAATTTTATTTGGGCTCATTGTAGCATAAAAAAAAGAAGATTAAACTTCTAAATTCTAAGTCTTCTCTATAAATCCCTTTTGCATAGCTCGAGAATTGTTTCCATGTTTTATATTTTCAAGTAAAGTTTTACATTGCAATTATCGTAATTTTTTGAGATATCACATTTGTTTGGTAGAATATATAATAATAATTTAAAAGTAATAGATACCTCTATTAGAAAACATAAGGATAAAAAATCAACGCATGTATACACACATACACAAAAAGAATTCAATATACAAAAGGATAAAAAGAAAAATAAATAACACTGTGAAATATGAGAAATAAGATTGCTCATTCCGTTAATTCAATTCTGATTTAATTTATAATTGAATCGAAATAAAAAAAAATTGACTGAACTAAAGTATGGGATATAACCAAATTATATATATATATAAAAAAAAACTATTAATTTATGATCTATTAATTATTATTGAAAAACATTGTTTGGGGAAAAAGGAAAAATATGGAAGCAACGCACCAATTCAAAAGGAGAAGAAAGTCTTATAGCGAAACTTAACGGGTTCAATCAGCCAGCAGAGAAGAATGGCAAATCTCATCCCCACAAGTTCTTGCTGGAAATTTATAGAATACTCCATCATCCTTCGGAAAGAAAGAGGAGACACACTTGCATTATTTTCAATTTTTCTTTTAAAAGCCAGTGCTTTATTTACTAAATATTAAAAAAAATATTGAATGAAATGAAATTTGAAAAAGATATATATATTTATTATATAGTCCAAATTATCTCTTTATGTAAATAAGGCTTTATTTAGCGACAATTTTTAAGATAATGTTTAGTGTTTTGACTATATTTAAAATGCTATCTCTTTTATTTATATTATTTAATAGTATAATATTTATATAAGTGTTTAGTAGTTGATGAAGCGTTTTTATATTTCACAGTTAATTTAACAATTATTTTTATCAAATATCTTTATTTTAAATTACTAAATAAATAATTAACTATTAACCATTAATATCTATCAACTAATAACTAGTAAAATAACGAATGACTTTAAAATAAATATCTTATTTTAGAATAATTAATGTTGCTTAAAATACCTAAATAAGAAAAAGAGTTTAGTCATAATTGATGAGCTAATGAAGAACGTGAGAAACATGAATGATTTAAAAAAGATGACTGGTCATGTGGGGTTGTATAGTGCACGTGCTTTTGTTCACAAAATCTTCAATGAAAATTATAATATATTATAGATATAAAATTGAAATTATTTTAAGGCCATCACTTATTATGAATTAATTATATATAAAATCATCCTCAAAAGGCCACTGCATTAAACAACGAACGAAAATCAAAAGATTAGCCAGACAATGTATTTGTGTATAAAGGTATTTAATGATCCTCTTCTTTACAGCGAACATGAATGCATCGACTGCATATTATATTCATTATTCATAATTATCTCTCCCTCTTTAACACTACCAACTGCCGAAATAAAATGAATTTTTTTTATCTAAATTTAATTAATTATGATAATTTAAAATATAAGATGTATGATAAGACATATTTATTAAATATATAAATTTTATATATTTATATTTTAGATTTATAATAAATTTAATTTATACAATAATTTTCTAAAATAAATAATCCACTTACCTCATTTAATTACTACCAACTACTTCTACTTTCTTCTAATTTACATATAATTTTATTTATTGGCAACAAAATCTCAACATTATGAGCTATTTTTATTTTTATTTTTATTTTTTCCCTTGACCAGTGCATCTATTGATATTTTGTATAAATTTAGTAGCTTATAATTGCATATATTTGTAAAATTTATGAGTACAGTAATATTATTAATAATTAAATTAATTTTTTATTAGATAAACATGACAATTCACTTAAATTTAAATAAGAATTTAGTGGATAGATGTGTATTGCATATTATAACTATTGATTTCGAAAAAATGAACAAGGCAGAGAAAATCTATATTACCTGATTGCCTTCTAATAGCGGTACTATATATTAATTCTTTTTGCAATTTATAAATTTATATTAAAGTTGAGTCTTAAAAAATATTTTATAAGAATGTGCCAAATAGTTTAAACGAATATTTAAAAAATTGTCATGCGATATAATTTTTTTACCTTTATTTTTATTTTTTATGTAAAAATTAACTAATCATGTTAAATATTAACTTTTTTTTTTAATATTTTCAAATTTAAACAATTAAAATCTTATCTCGTACAAAAAATAATAATTATTTAAAATTTATTTCATTTTAATTTTCTAAAAATTTTAAAATTATTATATTTACAATTTCACATATTATAAAACTCAGTTTATCATATTATATATCTCTAAAAAATTATTTTTTTTAATTAAATTTTTAGTCATATTAGAAAAGGGTAAATTATTTTTAATCACTATATTATATGGATTTATATAATAATTAAATGAAAAATTATTTACAAAATTTAAAAACTAAGTGTAAGAATTGTAAATTAAGTCTGTTTATTTATTTATTTATTTATTTTAAGATTATTCACTTAATCCATTAACTATACTGACTCATACTGCCTCCATTAAATTTATAAAAGAAAAAACATATTAAAAGCTGTCTTAATCTTATCTTAAGACTGAAAATATACATACAGGTTTTGGGTGTGTGTTGTACACAAGAAAAGACACAGAGAACGGAACAACCCACAAGATAAAATCTCACCAATCCTCCATGTGTGGAAGACACAAGACAGGAAAAAAAAAAAAAAAATTTCACAAGTTTTTATATTAATATCCTAGCTATTGGCATATTATGGAATTAGGGTTGTCTCTGTATTTTCAAATAAGAATTGTGCTTGCTTCTTTTATTTTTGCAAAGTTTGACAATGTGGGCTGCTCTTTGAAAAGAGTTAGGTGTTTGATTCCTGCTTAATTTGCAGATCAAAAATATATATATAGAAATGAATTTTCAATTCATCAACTTAATAATAATGTTTCTCTGGAAAATTTATGGCGGTTAATAACTTGTAAACTATTGCATGCTTTATTCCATGGTGGAATCATTTCTTTTTTTTTTTTTTTTTTGTCAATCATAACCTACAACTTATGTTTTTTCTTTGAAAAGATAGATATGCCATTGATTTAAAAAGGCTTGAAGCCAAGGCCACCAAAGATAGCCAACACCCAAAGAATCGAAACCCTAAATTGCAATGGAAGATCAACCTAAAACCCATGACCCGTCCATGAACAGCATTAACCCGAAAAACTCAAATAGAAGCAGCAAAAAAGGCGCTGCCCAGCAAACATCTTTCATCGGTCGTCAGAAATGATGACATGCAAAGCCGAGATAGGCGAAGGAACGTAAAGGAACCCACCTTTAGACGCGTGCATGGCTTAAAAACTGATTGAAGAGAGCAAGGAAAATCCTCTTCACTGTCGTCTTTCGTCTCTTTATGGGAGCAAGCAATTGATCAACCCCAGGCCAAGGCAATGATGCGTCCCTACCGCAAGTGCACGGGTCGTACAAGTAGTATAGAAAAGATATCGATCCCACGAGGAGTCGTGTTAATGATTGAATTTTTGATATAAAAGTTGACTAAATCGAAGTATTTATGAAATTAAAGTAATGAATTGATGGGTAATGGAGCGTGAAATCTATATATGCAAAATCAATATTCTATTCAACAATGTATTGCATTAAACTAAAATTGCATCAAATTGAAATAAGCAAGTTCAAATATGGCAATATTGAAAATGGCAAGCAATTAAATTCAATTGAAAATTAACAATGGTAAAAAGGCGATTCCGGAGTTCGGGATTTCATATTCGAGCTATTTTGGGATTTTAAATTGGTTATCCAATTTTATGAAACTTATGGGTTTTAAGGAGATTAATTCTTAAATCCTTTGAATTCCCTTTCGAGTGAGACAAAGAGTGCCTTAATCAAACTAATCCTACTTTCGTGGAGTTAGAATTAATTAAGACCCATTAAGTTCTTTAATTAATCTGTGAATCCTCTTAATCCTTAGCCTATTTCTAGGTCTAAGTTAATTAAGTCCAATTTCTTGATTATCTATCACAAGGCCTTCTCCTTTCGGTGCTTCAACCATGGATTAAGAACATCACTTAATGGGATCCTACACTAAGCATGTCATTAAGCATACAAGAAATGAATAAAACTCATTAAGACCACAAAATATGGATTACCCAATCAAAATCCACAAAATATCTCAAATATTACAACCCTTACTCCAGAATCAAAAGTAAACTACTCTCTATCCATAATGCTTACAAGATATGATGAGTTTAAATGGAAATAAAGCTTTAATCTAAGCTAAGAAGTAAGAAATTAAACACTAGAAATGTAGAAAAATGTAAGGAAAGAAAGAAATCTGCAAATCTTGGTTGAAAATGGTGTGGAAGGTGGAAGTGACTCTTCAAATTCTGCTCAGCCCCTCCTTTCCTTTTCTGCTCCTTGTCTCCCCTCTAAAATGGGATAATGAGACTATTTATAGCATTTTTCTGACATGGAGCCCTAAAATGGTATGTTCTAGGAGGAATTATTTGAGGGAATCTCCTGCCAGCTCATTAATGAACTCTTTATGGGACTGCATAAGTGGACTGCATAAGTTATGCAGTCCTTTATGCGATTTTACTGATTCTGAGTCACTTATGCGAATCGCATGACTTGGTGCATAGGTTATGCACAATTCCGTGAAGGTGCATAAGGGAGGCGAGAATGTGCATAAGCTATGCAGTCTCCTTATGCACATTTCGGTTGGTTCTGGAACAGTGATCTTTCTCCTTATGCAGATCTGCATAGCTTATGCGGCAAGTTATGCACAGTTTGGTCAATGCATATTTCAGCTTGAAAACTTGTTTTTGACATCTTTGGCTGTAGAAGTCACTCCTCAGTGGCAAAATTTCTCTTCAGTCCTTCCAAAAACACCATTTTTCCTACAAAACAAAGTAAAATTTACAAATTAATCTAAAATTGACAATTATGAAAAACTAACTAAATAACTAATGAAATTAGCTAAAAGTGACTAATAATCAAATAAAATGGCTATGAATTTAAACCTAAATGATTATGCAAAATGTATGCATCAAATACCCCCAAACTCAAGCTTTTGCTTATCCTCAAGCAAACTTTAAAATGACATGCAAAATTTTTAGGCGTGCCTTATCCAAAGAGCTATGAAAATTACCCATTAAAGTAACTTAACACACCTTTAGCCATACCAACAATCCATATACCCATCCTTCAAAATGCAAAGAATTTAATGCTTATCCAAGCTTTCACCGCTTAGCCATCAAGTCAATTATCATTCAAAATCCCCAAACCAACAAATCAAAAGAGATAGTCATGCTCAAAAGGAATTCTAGGACAATCAATAACCAAAGTATCTCAACATGGAATGATAGAATTGAATGAATAGATGAATAGTTTTCCAATCCCATAGGCAAATTCCCTACTCCCATCTCCACTAATGTAGCAAGTACTATCAAGAGATCAAAGGTCTTTTTAGGGATGTAATGGGGCCATGGGGTTCAAAATGAGGCTAAGAAGAAAAATGGGTAAAAAGGGTTCAAAGCATGAGAATATTTTCAATTTTGACAACATAAGGTACACCTTTTTATTTTATTACATTTTTTTTCTTTTTTCTCTTCTTTTTTTATATATATAAGTGGAGGAAAGAAATACACAATGAGAATTGTCAAGTGCTAGCATAGTTTTCAAAACACATAAAAATGAGGGACATTTGATTTTTTAAACTTGCATTTTGTATTTTCTTTTGATGATTGTCCCTAAAATTTGCCACCCCCAAACTCATTTCTTTAATACTTTGGGTGGATTTCTTTCATTTTGAATGGCAATAGTGAAAAGCACATATACTAGCACTTTTACAAGATGACAAGCACTTCTTCTCCCTTTTATTGTATATTTTTTTCTTTTTCTTTTTTTTATTTTTTTATTTTTTTTATGTACCTAATATTATGAATAATTACTCTCATGAAAAGGGTTGGAGTGTTTGGTTCATTGGCTAGGTGGTAATAAGGATTTCAAGAAAAATTAGGGATAAAAAGGCTCAAAGGGGTTTGCAAGGGTAAATTTTAATTAGGAAAAAGGGCCAAAGGTTCAAAATGAGAAGGTTTAAATCAAAGAATGCCTAATCATTTCTCTTTTCAAGTATAAGCTGGTATTTCGCCTTGAAAGGTTTAGAAAATTTGTTCTAGGATTGGTGAGACATCATTTGACTACCTTATATCCAATAACTCCCTCTAAACACTTCCATCTCAAAATGACTAGTTGGGTGGCTTTTTGGCTAAGAAGATATAGGCAAGGGATAGACACTTCAAAACTTTGCACCTCTTAGGAACTTTCAATCCACAAACCCGACTAAAGGGTGAGTTAAATCACTCTCATAGGTAACTTTTCAAAACTCAAGGGATTTGGCAAAAGATTTTAATGCATGGTGCATGATTCCTAAAATGAGTAATGCATTAACTAAATGGAGGGAGTCTATTTGTATGCAATGTGTACAATTTCTAAGTGATGTATAATGTGTGTGTAAATGTGTTATGTATATGTATGTGTGGAAATATATGTAAAATATTTACAATATATGTAAATGAAATGGGATGAGATGCTCTTATACTCAAAATGTGAAAAATGAAGCAAAAATTAAGCAAAAATCAGAATGTGCACCCCCAAACTCAAAATTGGACATTGTCCTCAATGTCTCATGCAATGTGTTATCAAAAGTCAAAGTAAATGGTAATTACCAGGAATTGTAAAGATTAAGAGCAAAAAGAAAGAGTTACCTGGTATGTAGCAGATGAGAATTCAAGATAAAGGGATGTATAAGAAACTGCACAGGTTATGCAGAGTTAAGTGCTGTCCCGAGCCTGTGCATAAGTAAGGTGCATAATCCGTGCGGTGCTGCATAAGAGGCAATATATGTTGCATAGGCTATGCAGGGACGATTGCATAAAGGAAATACAACATGCGATCTTTGCATAAGTAGCAGAAAGGGTTGCACAGGCTATGCAAAACAGTTGCATAAGGGAGATACAACCTGTGCAGTGTATACAAAAGCTGCTGCATGGGAATTGGCAAGGGAAATGTACAACCAGCAGTAGAAGTATTGAAATATATACAGAGTATGGGCAAATATGTACAAAAGGGCAATAAGTGCAATGAAAATTAAAGAAGACTAATGTAATAGCTATCCAATAAAACTTCAAGAAAAACAGAATTTAAAACAAACTAATTCAAAACAAACAAACATAATTTGAAACAAACTATAAATGTTTGAACATATTTACAAAGAAAAGGTCCTACAAGATTGAACAAAAGTAAAACAGAAGCTAATCTATGTCTATTGTTTTGCCTTTGTCCAAGGATGTTGCTAAGGGGCTGGTGGCTGCTGCTGGCTGTCGAAATGATGGTGCTGGAGGAGGTGATGGAGGTGGGGGTGGCATGCCCAGAAAGATCATGAGTTGCTTCACCATCTCCTTCAGTTCTTTCTGCTTGTCCCTGGTTTCCATGACAAGGTCAAATAGGTGATCATGACGATCCTTGAGTGTATCAAGACCAGTGTCAAGCTTCCTATCCACAAAGTAGATATCATCACTAAGCCTGTCAAGGTAGGTGAATAAGGCTTTAGTGTTGAATGCAGGAGGGGCTGTGGATGAGGTAGGTTCAGCTGTAGGAGGAATGGGGTGGCAGAGGTCTTTGGGATGTCTGAGCAGGTGAGGGTGGGGTAGGTGTAGTAGGGTCTTTGTGGGGTGATGTGAAAGGTTGGGTTTACGGTTGTGCAATAGGCTCAGTTTCTGCTGCAGGGTGGGCAGTATCAAAATATGACAAATTGAACCCTGTTTTGGTTAAGTGTGCAGTATCAAAATATAAAGTGTCCACAAGTGCTGGTATTGAGTGCTCTGCAGGATTAAAACCAAAATGCTTGGCTATGACAGTGATGAGCCCACCCAAAACAATGTCACCTATGGATTTGGTGGCAATATGCAGCACATGTTCACAAAAGAAATAACCAGGAGAAACCTTAACTTTGTGAAATGCACACCATAACATAAATAGTTCAGATTTTCCTACAGCACCAGAACTAGTCCCTCTGCCCAATATTGTGCTAGCAATCAGCCTATGAATAAACCTAAGTGCAGGGTCAAGTATTTGGGATGTTTTTGATCTTCCAGCAGAGAAAGTTTGAGGTTGGTTTGTGATGATTCTCCAAAATTGGGCAGCATTCCAAATGCCCTTGTTGGCTACCTCTACTCCAGTATGTGGTACTCTAAATAACCCATCAATAGCAAAACCAAAAATGCTATGAAATTGGTCCAATGACAGCTCTCTATTTTGCCCCAAGCATCTAAATTTCATAATTGGTTTATGGTCTACATCATGCAATTTAAGGGTAGCAGAGAATGAAGAAATAAACTCCAAAACTAGAGTTGGATAAACTATCTCCTGTTTATGCACAAATTCCATCCAACCCATCCCATCAAGATATGCAACTATATTGTCAAATAAACCAAGGGATTGTAGAGAATCGGCAGATATATACCTAGTGGGTTGGACCCTCCTATCCTTGAGTCGCTTAAAAGCTGCCTTTTGAATTGTATCAGGAAGAGGCCAGGGTAGCTTTGATACATGTGAGGCTGCCGAAATTGTCTTTCTTTGGAAGAGGGTGTAGAAATTTGGAGCTTTTGGCTTTTTGGGTGGCGGTTCCGACAATGGGGTGGGTGGGTCTTTGCGTTTGGACAGAGGAGGGGCAGAGGACATGGGTCGCACAGATTTGGACCGAATTTTGCGTTTGTATGTGGTTGGGGGAGGTGGTGGGGGTGTCGCTTGTGGAGGAGAATTGGAAGTGGGGGGTATCGATGACAATGGAGAGACTTCGAGAGGAGAAGCTGGACGGGAATGGGGAGGTGGCTCCATTGCCGATGAAGAAGATGGAAAAGATAATGGGGAAAGAAGAAAATCGAAGAAGAATGAGAATTAGGGCAAATGTAGTGAGAATCGAAATGGAGAAGAAGGCGTGAGGAGGAGTTATGCCGGAATGAGGATTGTGAGAGAAGAAGGGCAGTGAACAGGTTTATCGGGGTGAAGGTGGGAAAGAAAAAGGAAAAAAATTTGATTTAAATGGGTTTTGTGAAAGACTGCATAAGGGGAAAGTGCATGTGCATGGCTTATGCACCAGCTTATGCAAGTGTTGCCTTGTTTTGAAGTGTAGAAAAATATGTCATGCAGAAGTGCATAGGCCATGCACGTTGCTTATGCAGGTCTTGGCAACTTTTGAAAATTGGGAAGTGAAGTCATGCGGGAGTGCATAAGTCATGCACTCCCCTTATGCACCTCTCGGCAGAATTGGTTTTTCAGAAAATCGGGTCATGCAGAAGTGCATAGGCCATGCACTCTGCTCATGCACTCTTCGGCAATTTTTGGAACTTGGGTTGGTGGTCATGCAGATGTGCATAAGCTATGCACTCTGCTTATGCACTCTGCTTATGCACTCTTCGGTGGGTTTTGAGATTCAGAGTATGAGGTCATGCAGAAGTGCATAAGCTATGCACTCTGCTTATGCAGGTCTTAGCAACTTTGGTTTTTCAGAAAATCGGGTCATGCAGAAGTGCATAGGCCATGCACTCTGCTCATGCACTCTTCGGCAATTTTTGGAACTTGGGTTGGTGGTCATGCAGATGTGCATAAGCTATGCACTCTGCTTATGCACTCTTCGGTGGGTTTTGAGATTCAGAGTATGAGGTCATGCAGAAGTGCATAAGCTATGCACTCTGCTTATGCAGGTCTCGGCAACTTTGGTTTTTCTGGGTTTCTGGTCATGCAGAAGTGTATAGGCCATGCACGTTGCTTATGCACCCCTCGGCAGGTTTGAATTTTTGGAGTTTCTGGTCATGCAGAAGTGCATAGGTTATGCACTCTGCTTATGCAGACTTCGGCAGAGAGAGAAAATGCAGAATTTGAAGTTGTGCAAATGTGCATAAGTCATGCACTCACCTTATGCAAGTTTTGACAGATATGAAATTTGACAAAATGAGATTATGCAGAGTTGCATAAGCTATGCACTCTCCTTATGCACTTGCAATAAAGGTGGAAAATGGCAAGAATTGTGGTTATGCAGGATTGCATAAGCTATGCAGTTGCTTATGCACAATTCAACAAAATTAAGATTGCAATGGAACATGATTTGCAAGTGTGAAAAATACCCTAAAATGAAGAAATATAATTCCATGAAGCATAAACCATGAGAAATTTTCACTAAAAACACGTCAATATATACAAAGTGTATCAAAAAGGCATCACACAAGCATGTAAAAATGGATCCTACATAAAAGACCTTTGAGAACTATGCCATTTTAAGTCAAATTCTGCAAATCAACATTGAGCACATAAAACTCCATAAAATCTGCATGAAGTTGCATCTAACCACAAATGAGAAATGAACTTTCCAAGTTTTGCCAAGAAAATTCAGCATTTCTACCTTGTATCCTATAACCCAAAGAAGCTCAAAACTGCAAAAATGACTCACTTACCACCATATTAACATTATAAGCACAAGTATTAAAAAAAAAATACACACCCAACCTCACCAAGAACTTAAGTGATCTGCTGCAGATTTTATTTTTCTGCTCTGCATAAACCAGATAGCAACTTCAGCAGTTCACCAACCTTCCTCCATTGAAATACATCCAACCTCACCAAAAACACAAGCCATTTGCTGCAGACACCCTTTTTGCTACAGATTTCACTTTTCCTCTGCATAAATCAGATTGCAGCTCCTGCACAGGTTATGCAGCAAAAACCAAATCAGTTCTTTTGAAGAACAAAATTCTCAAGTTAAGAATTACTTCCCCAACAGTTCACCAGCCTTTCTTCATGGAATTACATCTACAAGGGACAAGATTTAACAATGTCAAAAATTGAATTTGGGGAGATTTAAGATAAAAACTAAATCAATGAAAATGAGAGTAAATTAGCAAAAGCAAAATAAAAGGACTTGGGATGCCTCCCAAGAGGGCTAATTTATAGTCCTTAGCTGGACTCTTCATGAATTTCACTGAAAAGAGGTGAGGGATTGGAGAGCTTGTAACAGCTTGCTCCTATTATTGGGTCTCCAGTTATGTAATGTTTCAATCTATGCCCATTGACCTTGAAATTCCCAGATTTTTCACTCTAAATTTCAATTGCTCCATAAGGGAAAACCTTAGAAACTCTATATGGACCAGTCCACCTTGACTTGAGTTTTCCAGGGAACAATTTCAATCTTGAGTTGAACAACAAAACTAAATCACCTTCTTTGAATTCCTTTTTTCTCAGATGCTTATCATGCCAAACTTTAGTTCTTTCTTTGTAAATACGGGCACTTTCATAAGCATCCATCCTCAATTCCTCAAGCTCATTAAGTTGTAACAACCTTTTCTCACCAGCTTGCTTAAGATCAAAATTCAAGGTTTGAATGGCCCAATATGCTCTATGTTCTAGCTCCACAGGTAAATGACAAGACTTACCATACACCAACCTAAAGGGAGTAGTTCCTATAGGGGTTTTGTAGGCAGTCCTATATGCCCATAAAGCATCATCTAGTTTGATAGACCAATCTTTCCGAGAATTGTTCACTGTTTTCTCCAAAATATGCTTGAGCTCTCTGTTAGAAATTTCAACTTGTCCTGAAGTTTGAGGGTGGTATGGTGTAGCTATCTTATGCACTACACCATACTTCCTCATTAGGCTCTCAAATTGCTTATTACAAAAATGGGAACCCCCATCACTAATTATAGCCCTAGGAGCTCCAAATCTGCTCAAGACAAATTTCTTCAAGAATTTCACTACCATTCTAGCATCATTAGTTGGAGTTGCAATAGCTTCCACCCACTTTGACACATAGTCAACTCCAACTAAGATGTATCTATTACCATATGAAGGAGGGAATGGCCCCATAAAATCTATTCCCCAAACATCAAATAATTCCACTTCAAGAATATTATTTAGGGGCATTTGATCTCTTTTTGACAAATTTCCACTCCTTTGACATTTATCACAATCCAGCACAAATTTCCTCACATCCTTAAAAAGATTTGGCCAAAAGAAACCAGCTTGCAAAATTTTACTAGCTGTTTTAGAGATTCCAAAATGTCCTCCATAATCAGAAGCATGGCAATGATGCATAATACTCTGTATCTCCTCTTCAGGAATACACCTCCTTATTAAACCATCACAACATCTCCTAAAGAGTAAAGGATCATCCCATCTATAAAATTTCACCTCATGCAAAAACTTTTTCTTTTGTTGCCATGTCATACCTAGAGGTAAAACTCCACAAGATAGATAATTCACAAAGTCTGCATACCAAGGTAGTTTAGCAACAAGAGAGAAAAGTTGTTCATCCAAGAAAAACTCATAAATAGGGATTTCATCCAATTCTTCACCATCCAATTTTAACCTACTAAGATTATCAGCAACTACATTTTCAGCTCCCTTCTTATCTCTAATCTCCAAATCAAACTCTTGTAACATCAGAATCCACCTAATGAGCCTAGGTTTAGCCTCCTTTTTACGGAGCAAATACCTGATGGCTGCATGATCTGAAAATATAACCACCTTTGAGTCAATAATGTAAGGTCTGAACTTTTCCAATGCAAAGATAATTGCTAAAAATTCCTTTTCAGTTGTTGCATAATTTGTTTGAGCCTCATCCAGTGTTCTACTAGCATAATAAATAGCATAAGCCTTTTTGTCCTTTCTTTGACCAAGAACAGCCCCAATTGCATAGTTGCTAGCATCACACATAATTTCAAAAGGTAGGCTCCAATCAGGTGGTTGCATGATTGGTGCAGTGATAAGAGCTTGCTTCAACCTGCAAAAGGCATCCAAACACTCTTGGTCAAATACAAATGGTGTGTCATTACTTAACAAATTAGACAAAGGTTTTGCTATTTTAGAAAAATCCTTGATAAAGCGTCTGTAGAACCCAGCGTGTCCTAGGAAACTTCGAATTCCCTTGACATTGGTAGGAGGAGCCATCTTCTCTATCACTTCAACCTTGGCTTTATCAACTTCTATTCCTCTGTTAGACACCAAGTGTCTAAGCACTATCCCTTCCTGGACCATGAAATGAAACTTTTCCCAATTTAACACAAGGTCAGTATCTGCACATCGCTGCAAAATTTTAGAAAGGTTAGCCAAGCATATATCAAATGAAGATCCATAAACAGAGAAATCGTCCATAAAAACCTCCATTATGTCTTCAATGAAATCTGAAAAAATTGCCATCATGCACCTTTGAAAAGTGGCTGGTGCATTACACAACCCAAATGGCATCCTTCTATAAGCAAAGGTTCCATATGGACAAGTAAAAGTGGTTTTCTCTTGATCATTTGGATGGATAGGGATTTGAAAAAAACCTGAATATTCATCTAAATAGCAAAAGTAAGAATGCCTAGCTAGTCTTTCCAACATCTGATCAATGAAGGGAAGTGGAAAATGATCTTTTCTAGTGGCAACATTTAATTTTCTGTAATCTATGCACATTCGCCAACTAGTCACTGTTCTGGTGGGAATTAATTCATTATTTTCATTTTTGACCACTGTCATTCCACCCTTTTTTGGGATAACATGTACTGGGCTCACCCAAGTACTATCTGAGATAGGGTAAATGATCCCTGCATCAAGCAACTTCAAAATTTCCTTTTTAACAACTTCTTTCATATTTGGGTTCAACCTCCTCTGATGTTCAATAGATGGCTTACAATTTTCTTCCAAGATGATTCTATGCATGCAAAAGTGTGGGCTTATTCCCTTAATGTCATCTATGGTGTATCCTAAGACTTTCCTAAATTGTCTCAACACTCTTAACAACTTATCAGCCTCTAAGGTACTCAAGTTTGCATTTACAATTCTTTGGATAAGTGTTATTAGTGCCAAGAAATTCATACACAGTGAGAAGGAAGTTGCTTAAGTTCTACCTTAGGTGCATCTTCTTCCTTGAATGATGGTTGCTTAAATTCGACTTTTTCCTTTTGTGTGAGTTGAAAAACTGGAGCAGAAGTGAATGGTGGACTTCCCTCTAAGTGTTGAGCATATGCAGCTACAAGAGGGTTGTCATAGTCTATGCCTCCTCCATGAACCAAACAATTTTCAAGTGGATCTTCTGGATATTTCTTTCTGAAGTGTTCTTCAACCAGCTCATCAATGATATCAACTCTCAAGCAAGTATCAGCTTCAGAATGATGCTTTTTCATAGTGTTATTAATATTGAAAACCAATTGCTCTTCACCAACCCTAAGAGTCAGCTTTTCTCCTTTCACATCAATCAATGCTCCTGCTTTAGCCAGGAAAGGCCTTCCCAAGATAATTGGAATATTAAAATCTTCCTCCATGTCCAAGATGACAAAGTCAACAGGTATGTAGAACTTCCCAACCTTCAGAGGCACATTCTCCAAAATCCCTTCAGGATACTTAATTGATCTGTCAGCTAACTGAAGAGAAATGTGGGTTGGTTTAAGATCTCCCATGTTGAGCTTCTCATAAATGGAAAGGGGCATAAGGCTAACACTAGCCCCTAAATCACATAAGGCTTTTGTAGAACAAGACTCTCCAATGTGGCATGGAATTGAAAAACTCCATGGATCCTTGAGCTTTGGAGGAAGTTTCCTTTGGAGGATAGCACTACATTCTTCTGTCAAAGCTACAGTTTCATCATCTTCAAGTTTCCTCTTGTTTGAGAGAATTTCTTTCAAGAATTTTGCATAAGAGGGCATTTGTGAAAGAGCATCAACAAAAGGCACATTTATGTAAAGTTTCTTCAAAACCTCTAAGAATTCCCAAATTGCCTATCAAGCTTGGCTTTGTGAAATCTTTGTGGAAAGGGAAGTTGTGGCTTGTAGGGTTCAGGAGGTATATATTTCTCTTCCTTCTCTTCAAATTCCTCTTTACATTTTTCTGCACTCTCTTGTTTTTCACTCTCATCAGTTCCTTTCTCATTTTCTCTCTTCTCACCATTTTCACTCTTCTCGTGTTTTTCACTCCCACCATTATTTACAACTCTCCCACTTCTTAAAGTAATAGCTTGACATTGCTCTCTTGGGTTTTCTGGTTGACTTGGCAGTTTTCCAAAAGATTTAGCACTTGAGGAAGATGCTTGTTGTGCAATCTGGTTTTCCAGCATTCTGTTATGTGTTTGCATCTGTTCCAGCCTTACTTTCATCTCTCTCATCTCCTCATCATGCTTATTTTGGTTAGCAAGAATCTGTTGCAATAAAGCTTCAGTGGTGGAATTTCGTTCTTGCTGTTTTGGTGGAGGGTTCATATTTTTCTGCTGAAAATTAGGCAGTGGTTGCCTATTTTGCTGATATGGAACTTGACTCTGCTGTTGTGGTTGAAAATTCTGATTTTGAACTTGATTTTGCTGATTTCCCCATGAAAAGTTGGGATGATTCATCCAATTTGGATTGTAAGTTTGAGAATAAGAATTTCCCATTTGTTTGTTTCCATAATTACCAACATATGCTGCTTGTTCTCCATAGTCTACTCCACAGCTGGTAGTTTCCTCTGCGTAAGCCACTTGTTGTGAACTTCCAGCTGATGATGTTGAACTAACCAACATACTCAAGTCTTCCATCTTCTTAGCCAAAACATTAGTAAGTGCATCAAATTTTGCATTAATCATGTTGGATGGGTCAAGATCATACATTCCAGCAGCTTGCCTCTTTTGAGTTTGAGCTGGTCCTCTTGGACTACTCCAAAGATGAGTATTCTTTGCAATTTTCTCCAATAGCTCATAAGCTTCATCTTCATGCTTAATAATAAATTCTCCTCCTGTTTGAGCATCAATAATTCCTCTGATTGCAGGAGTGACATTTGTGTAAAAATTCTGGTTTATCATCCATTTCGGAATGGCATGATGTGGGCATAATCTCTCTAATTCCTTCCATCTCATCCATGACTCATTTAGAGTTTCATCCTCTCTTGGTCCTGAAAAGTCGTCATTTGATTCCTCAGTTCTTGAGTTTTTCCAGGTGGAAAATATTGTGCAAGAAATGCATCAGTGAGTTGCTCCCAATTTGTGATGGAGTTGTGAGGTAAAGAATCAAGCCAATCCAATGCTTTATCTTTTAAAGAGAACGGGAATAGCTTCAATCTTGCTGCATCATCAGACACTCCAGGTTGTTTTTGCATGTCACAGATCATAGCAAACTTCTTCAGATGTGTGTGTGGATTTTCAGAAGGATGACCTCCGAATTGAGAATTTTGAATCATTTGAAGAACTCCAAAATCCATCTTGTAACTATTTGCATCAATCCTTGGTCTTGCTATACTCTCTCTCAAGTCATCAAAACGTGGAAAAGCATGATCCATCATACTTCCCCTAGGCACATTAGCATTAACAACTTCTTCTCCTTGGGCTGCATTTTCGTTGTTTCGATCATTTCCAGCATTACCAACACCAATTCTAATTCTTTCATCAGCCATGTCTGCTTCTAATTCAGTTTCTCTCAATGCTTCTTTCCTTCTTCTGGTTTCTTTCTTGTTGGCCTTACAAAACTTTTCAATTTCAGGATTAAACAGTAAGGATGTGTCACTTGTGCTTCTAGCTCTTCTCATAAAAGGTTAAAAATACCTGAAAAAGAACAAACAAACACAAAATGAAAAGATAACAAAGATAAAACTATAAACAACTAAAATAATAAAAAACTCAATATTAAACAAACAACTAACCGGCAACGGCGCCAAAAACTTGATGCGTCCCTACCGCAAGTGCACGGGTCGTACAAGTAGTATAGAAAAGATATCGATCGCACGAGGAGTCGTGTTAATGATTGAATTTTTGATATAAAAGTTGACTAAATCGAAGTATTTATGAAATTAAAGTAATGAATTGATGGGTAATGGAGCGTGAAATCTATATATGCAAAATCAATATTCTATTCAACAATGTATTGCATTAAACTAAAATTGCATCAAATTGAAATAAGCAAGTTCAAATATGGCAATATTGAAAATGGCAAGCAATTAAATTCAATTGAAAATTAACAATGGTAAAAAGGCGATTCCAGAGTTCGGGATTTCATATTCGAGCTATTTTGGGATTTTAAATTGGTTATCCAATTTTATGAAACTTATGGGTTTTAAGGAGATTAATTCTTAAATCCTTTGAATTCCCTTTCGAGTGAGACAAAGAGTGCCTTAATCAAACTAATCCTACTTTCGTAGAGTTAGAATTAATTAAGACCCATTAAGTTCTTTAATTAATCTGTGAATCCTCTTAATCCTTAGCCTATTTATAGGTCTAAGTTAATTAAGTCCAATTTCTTGATTATCTATCACAAGGCCTTCTCCTTTCGGTGCTTCAACCATGGATTAAGAACATCACTTAATGGGATCCTACACTAAGCATGTCATTAAGCATACAAGAAATGAATAAAACTCATTAAGACCACAAAATATGGATTACCCAATCAAAATCCACAAAATATCTCAAATATTACAACCCTTACTCCAGAATCAAAAGTAAACTACTCTCTATCCATAATGCTTACAAGATATGATGAGTTTAAATGGAAATAAAGCTTTAATCTAAGTTAAGAAGTAAGAAATTAAACACTAGAAATGTAGAAAAATGTAAGGAAAGAAAGAAATCTGCAAATCTTGGTTGAAAATGGTGTGGAAGGTGGAAGTGACTCTTCAAATTCTGCTCAGCCCCTCCTTTCCTTTTCTGCTCCCTTGTCTCCCCTCTAAAATGGGATAATGAGACTATTTATAGCATTTTTCTGACATGGAGCCCTAAAATGGTATGTTCTAGGAGGAATTATTTGAGGGAATCTCCTGCCAGCTCATTAATGAACTCTTTATGGGATCAGCATAAGTGGATCGCATAAGTTATGCGATCCCTTATCTGATTCAGCTGGTTCTGAGTCACTTATGCGAAACTGCATGACTTGGTGCATAGGTTATGCACAATTCCGTGAAGGTGCATAAGGGAGGCAAGAATGTGCATAAGCTATGCAGTCTCCTTATGCACATTTTGGTTGGTTCTGGAACAGTGATCTTTCTCCTTATGCAGATCTGCATAGCTTATGCGGCAAGTTATGCACAGTTTGATCAATGCATATTTCAGCTTGAAAACTTGTTTTTGACATCTTTGGCTGTAGAAGTCACTCCTCAGTGGCAAAATTTCTCTTCAGTCCTTCCAAAAACACCATTTTTCCTACAAAACAAAGTAAAATTTACAAATTAATCTAAAATTGACAATTATGAAAAACTAACTAAATAACTAATGAAATTAGCTAAAAGTGACTAATAATCAAATAAAATGGCTATGAATTTAAACCTAAATGATTATGCAAAATGTATGCATCAGGCAACACAAGAACTTTGAGGGCATTACAAATCCAACAGAGAGAGGGGTGGTAGAGCTCATTGGTGACTCACTCGCGCCTTATTGACCAACATTGAACCTGGAAAGATACCAACCTTCCAAATCACCTCCTCTCGCCGTTTTCAACCCAAGAGAAATGCATAGATGCTTGAAACTCTAAAGCCCTCCAACACATACTCAAGCAGAAATATGAAACAAAGAAACCAAAACAACTCAAAATAACCCTCAACTTGAAAGATCCAACTACAAAACATAACCAAAAACAACGTATATACAATCCAACGCGGGGTAGGGAGGGAACCCATGCCTAGTCAGAGGAAGGGAAACCTTCCCTTGCCCCTGAGGTGGAGGTAAAGACCAACGTACAGTACTGAAAGAGGACTCTCTCCTCAAAAGGCAACAAATGAACCAGAAAAAAGAGAGCCCTAGATGTGTGTTGTTTTGCATATTTACTGGATCTGGTGTGATGAAAGTACAAAGTTGCTACTATTGGAAAGTAGAAATGTGCACAATTCTCAATTCTTTTGAACCAAACCAAAAAATGAATTGAAAAGAATCGAAATCGAAAAGGAACAGTTATTATCTAAACCAAAACTATTTTGCTATTTTGACAACTGAACCGAGAATTGTATTAGACTAATGTTGAATTAAAAAGCCAAAGTAATCATCTATTTTATACATATATATTTATCATGACCCAAATTTGAGGGTTATGAGCAATGATTGGTGCTAAGAATTAGGTCAACATAAAAAAAAATCCAGAATCCATAAATAACTTCAACTAATAACCTTGTCCAAGTCCAACCGCATATCCGTAATATATATATATATATATATATATATATATATATATATATATATATATATATATATATATATATATATTTTAAACTAAACCATATTAGGGAGATAAACTCAACTCAGCCAATCTCGTACAAATAATAGTAATATATTTGGAAGCTGGGAGCTCAATTTTACTTTATGACCAACTCATTATCCTTAAGCTGACATCATCCTTGGGGCCAAGGGGACCAAATTTTGAAAATTTTCAAGAGTACAACAGTAATTTCCTTTTTGTAAAAAAGTATAATGGTGATTTCATAAAAATTAATATTTTTAATTACTTTTATCAAATGTTGATGGATACTTTTAAAAGTTTTTAGGGATTTATTAATAATTTTATAAAAAAAAACTACAAATTCTTTATTAAAATTTTAGCAATTTTCTTCTTATAATATTATTGCTATTAGAATCATTTTCCTTATTGAGATTTCTTTATATATATTCAGGGTTCTAAAAAAAGTTCTTTCATAATATTAGAAGTTAAAACCATATTTTATTATTTAATATATGAATTTGTTTTTCGTGATTATTTTGGAAAAAAAATAAGATTTAAGATAAATTGCTCAAACTTTTTAATTTCAAGCCATCAATATGTTTTAAGTTTAGTAATTCAAATATTTAAAATTCATTGTATTTTTAACTTAATATAAAAATTTCCAGTAACTTTTAGCAAGCCAATTTTATTTTTAAAAAAATAAAGTGTTTATTTTTGTCACTATATTTATCGAATGTTTTTATTTTATAATATTAAGAAATGATTCTATTAACCATTATGGAATAATCATCATTAATTAATTATCCTGTTCAATCAATGCCTAAGAGTAAGCTATTAATGAATCATATATTTAATTAGGCCCTAAGTTAAATCTCCGTATACGTTACTATCCAGTGGAGGACCCTCCTGAACCCACATCACCCATTGTTTATATTTTAAATTTTCATACTTACACACACAAACATATGTGAATATGTTTTAAAAACATGTATATATAGTATTATTATATTTAATACAAATTAAAATGTAAAAATAAGTCCAATGCGAGTGGAAAAATACAACATTTTTTGTCACCTTAAAAAAGTTGAACATTATTTCAAAGAGGGAAAAAAAAAGTACTCAGAAAGTTTGATATTAAATATCCCATACAACATCTATAACTAATATGAATCAAGGTATAATCCTAATGAATGCACAAACATCATATTACAATATATAAGTAAACATTACACTTGAGACGATATAGATATACTCAATATTATTCATAATATTTGGGGAGTTGACTCCTTATCCTAGCCACTGAAATTTAAATACCTACCGGCAAGCTCAACTCAAGCTTCTTAATTAACGCTGCTCTTCCTACCCTGCTCAACACACTTTAAAAGAGGCTATTTTTGTGACAATTGCATTGGCCAAGCAGGGATTCCTTTGTATTGTAGTCTACTTAGCTCTTCTTTGTTTTGGTCTTAATTATAAGGGCTTTCTCATTTTGTTGTAACTTGGTTTTGTTTTGGTTTTGGGATTCTTTCGTTCCTGCTCTTCTTGTCAAGTTGTGGGTTCGCAATGTACTTGAAGCTTTTCTCTTTAGCTGCATTCTTGAGGATTTTTTTTTTCTAGTGTCTGAGTTGTGGCCTTTTGGCCTCAATAATCTTAAGCTATTGGCTTTCCCTATTTTTTCATATTAATAAAATTATGCTTATAAAAAAAAAAAAGTCAAACTTTTGCTTAAATCCATTTCAGTCAAGTGCCAACTACCTTGTCAAGCTAGACCAATCCTGCGCATAGCCATAATCATATGTATAACTCATTGAATGTCAAAAACTTGGCCAAGTCAGACTTACCCCTCACATATCTAAAACTATATATATCCATGTACAGGTTTTATACCATCACCCATAAGCATTTAATTATGTAACAACCACAAGCGAAGTTAGAAAATTTTCATTGAAAGGAATATCAACAAAATATTCTTACATATTTACCTATTCAAAAAATGTAATAATAAATTTTTTATAACAAATATAAGTATTACATAATTATGATTTTGATTACTGTGGTGAAATTATAATAAATTAAATAATAATTAAAATATAAGAAATAAATTAACAATATTAATCAAGCTGAGGTATGGATATCTCGCTCTCTTTAAGGAGATTCAACTCTATAGTAGGTAATGCCCATAAATTGATATAGCAAACCTTCTATATTGACAAGCATACAACAACCTGATAATTTCATTGTGTGATTCAAACTAACTTTGCACTAGTGATTGAATTCAAAACTCCACCAAAAAGCACATTTCTTTAACTTTAAACTCTCTTAAATACTTTCTCTTTTGTTTTTTAGTTGTGTTGAAAGAACATAATTATACCTCTATATATATATATATATATAAAATTTTGGCACATAACTTAACTTTAATAAAGTTGACTTGATCCTTCATTGCTATTTGGGCATTTTAGATGTACTAATTTTAAATGATTGGGTATATACTGCTGGATTTGCTTGCTTAGGGAACATTTGATATATATTTTTTTTCTGTTTCTTTATTGGCAACACTTTTTTTTTTTTTTGTAATTTTGGGGTTTTAGATGCTTCTTTTTCATGCTTGTTGGTTGGCAATGCAACTGCTGATTTTTTTTAATGGCTTGTCATTTTTTCCACTTAACATGTTTTTGCCTTAGGTTAGGTGTTTTGGGTTGATCTATTAGCTAGGGCTCAATTAGGCAACTCATGTTAAATTTTACCTAACTCTTCTTAATTAATGAAAGTAGCTGCTTATGAAAAAAATTAATAAAGTTAAGTTACTTTAAATAAAAACTTACATTAATAGCTTACATAAGTTACTTAATAAATGGTAAGATTTAATAAGCTTAAGTTATGTTTAATAAATAAGCTTAATAAATTATTTTATTTAATATTAAAATGTTATAATAATTATAAATTCTATTATTTAGAAGAATAAACATAGAAGATTTGCAAGGTTGAAGCTAAAACTTGAAGATTTGTTTGTTGAAGACAAAAGAATTTTGAGATGAGCATGATTTGGTAGATTTTGAGTCAAGATGGATATTTGTTAGGGTTGATTCAAAATCCTTATGGAATTTAGAAAAATATTATATATTTTTCTAGTTTGTGAGGGAGAAATATTTTTCAATTGGATTTAAGATTTCTTCCTATACAAAGAAGGATTTCAATATTAGTATATTTTTTTTCTAATTAAGTGGAATTTCTATTGAAATTAGGATGGATGAGACTAATATCATAAATAGAAGTAAATAATGTGAGGCAATTTGGTTTTAGCTCATGTGTAGAGAAAAGATATAGAGTCCAACATGGAGGGACAAAGGAGCTATTGCCTAATTGTGAAGTAGTGTGTGCATGTGAATATTGGTAGATTGTTATTTTTATTTATTTATAGTCAAAGATTGTATGTCTATGTGCTCTCTATATTGAGCAGGTGAACTCTCTATGTTGAAAGATTGCATGTCTGTATACTCTTTATATTGAGAAGGCAAATCACATAAAATATTATGTTGCATTTGTTTGTTTTTTTTTTTTAATAATTAACACATTTTTTTAGTCATGTTAAAATAAATTTAATCTAATAAAAAAGAATTATGAAAAACTAAGTTAATTTATTATAAATTTAAAAGTTTTAATTTTGATACAAGCCCAATACACATCTTAAACAACAAATATCAGCTTTCCTCCACATTTGAGTTTGCATTCTTCCTATGTCTCTTTGCCATGTTTCTTTCTTTCTCATGTACTCTTGTATCTTTATGCTTTTAGTCCTTCCCTTCTATTTATTACCTTCAAATAACATATATGTCTCTCTTTTCCTACCTTAAAGAGCATGTTAAAAATATCCTCATTTCGTGGAATTTAATTGTTCTGGAATTTGGCTTGGATCAGTTCATTTGATAGCAGAAAAGTTCTCATCTGTAGAAGCTGTTTTGTTATTGTTTCCCTCTTAAGTCTTTTTATTACTACTTAACTTTGGAGATAATTAGTTTCAATTACTAGAGGAAAGCAATTCTTCTCTTGCAAATAGGCTCTCTATTAAATTGATATTGTGTAATTCAATTCATATATACATATATATAAAATTTAATAGTTTTTAACTTGATAAAAGAAACACAACTTAATGAGGTAATTGTTAAAATTTAATGGTTTGTTTTGTTAAAGATAACTTGTAAATAGAATATTTTTTCCATGGAAACTGTTTTCCAAGAAAATGTTTTCCGTAAAAATATTTTTCATTATTTAGTTGTAATGTTAAATTAATGTTATATGTTTATATCATGTATTTATAAGTACTTTCATACTTTAATAACATTGTTAAAATCTAAAAAATGATTTTCTCTTTCCTTAATAATGGATTTAATTTCTTTTTGACCGAGAAACTTATTGACTCATTTTGAAAAATATTTTTTAAAAAATAAATGGAGCCTTGTTTTCTTTTAGGTATACACATGGATATGGAGCTTCATGATTTGGTTCTTACAACAATATTAACATTCAAAGAAGCTCTTACAACCCACATTTATTTTGGATTATACTTTTTGAGATATGTCTTTTCCATTTTCATTTTAATTTCTTTGTTGAAAGATTTCTCAAAAGGAATTGTACATTGCATAAGAGTTGTTAATTGAGCTTTCAATGCATAATAAGTCCTCTTACAGCAACATTTGTTCTACTGAGGCTTAATTAAAATGCTGAATATAAAATATTAATTAACTGTGTTTTTTTTTTAACTTCAGTTAAATTCAATTTTTTAAATAATTAATGAGAGAATGAATTTAATATTAGGTCTTTACATTAACACAAAATATGTTTATTGTATAATATTAGGTTGTTTTCAATAAATAGAAATGCTCCATCATGTGCTATAGAAATTTTTATACAATCTATTATTTTTTTTTTTCATTTTAATAACTAATAAATATATTCGTGGTCATTTTTTGGACATTATTGAATATTGTGCAATTTTTTTTTAATGGAGCTGCAATTAATCACAATTACTACTTTAAAATAACAATTTATCCATGCATTTAAAAAAAAATCTTGCAAAACTACAATTTAAAGATTTTAGGAAAAATAAAAATAAAAAAGAAATAGCATCTTAAAAAATATATTAAAAATTAATTGAAAATATTCACATCAGAAAAAAAATTAAAAATAAATTAATTTTAATGCGAAAGAAAAATAAAAACATAAATAATTAGAAAAATGAAAAAAAAATAAATGAAAAGCTAAATAAATACCATATGCATATTAAAATTTTATTTGTGAAATGTGAATAACTAATTAATTTATGAAGAAAAAAATTATTTATAATAATAATAATAATAATATCTTACGTTTTTATATGAAAAAGAATTATATAAATCACGTTGTAGAAGAACAATTTAATCTAACAATTAAAATTGTATTTAATAAGTTGTGAAATTAATTATTTTAATAACCGCATTTTTGCAGCTGTTGCCTCAGAAGCATAGAGTCTCTGAAGCCTTGGTGTCAAAGGAAAATAATACATCCTCTTCCATGCTACATTTGTCTTACTTGATCCCCTTCGAGGCTTGTATCTTGGCAGCCCACAAAATTTGCATTTAGTTAAAATATTATCATTTCCCCAATATATCATGCAACCAAGCTTGCAACAGTCAATTTTTTCCACAGGTAGACCCAATCCCCGTATAAGCTTCTTCGTCTTGTAAAAACTATCAACAAACTTATTTTCATCTGGTAAAACTTCCCTCACAAAATTCACAATCTGGTCATAGCATTTCTCGGACAAGTGATTTTCTGACTTAATATGCAACATTCGAGCTACGGCAGATAATTGTGAATGCCTCTCACAACCAGACCACAATTCCTCTTCAGTTGCTTTTAGCATATCATAAAATTTTTTCGATTCTGGATTTGGCAGTTCTTCCATATTATCAACTTCATTATCTAGTGAAGGAAAATTCGCCATAGCATTTTGAAAATGGGGACCAGCAACATCAAACACCATATTACGGTATGGGTTAGTGTCACCATGGAAATGTTCTTGCCTTGGAACATTGACCTCAATGGCATACGTTGAAGAACACAATGATTCACCATGTGCAGTCCATTTTAGATAGTTAGGTCTAAACCCCTTACTAACAAGATGAAATTTGACATCATCCACAAGTAGGTACTTTCGATTTATGCACTTTGCACACGGACATCTTATTTTACTCTCGTCCATAAATTCTGGCTTACTACAAGCAAAATTGATAAATGCTTCCAACCCACTAAGAAACTCTGGATTCAATAGTCCATTTGGAAGCTTCCTAGCATACATCCAACTCCTGGAGGTATCCATGTTCTAAAAAAAATATTTAAACAAGTTATAATGCAAACATTTATTTTAAATTTATTCCATGCAATCAAAGCAACAAATTCATGCCATGCTCAAACTACAAAAGAAAGAACACATAACGTGAAAGGAAACCTCTCAAGTATTCTTAAATGTGACACTCTTAAAAGAAACATTAGGAGAACTTCACAATAAGTAATTGACAAAAAAAAAACATTAAGTAATTTGTCCATTTATTACTAAATTAAAAATTAATTATTATATAAATATAATAATTAAAATTGGAAATGTGTACATATATAAAAATTCACGGTAAGTAATTGCCAATACCAACAAAACCAATTTCATCACATAATGGTTGAATGTAATTGAATGTAATCTGTGGATGCTTGTCAAATGAAAATCAGATTGTGCAACCAAAAAATCCAAATTGAAACCACATATATGACTTTACAAAATGGTGTCCAAATCTATAACTCAGAGTATTGTTTTCTATGAAATTTGATAAATTGAAATTACTACACTTCTTTTGTCATATTTACTTTTAATTAACTATTTTCTCTATTTATTTTATTTAATGCAGCAGCACATAACAACTAAAGGATAAGAAGTTCAAATTAGATTGAAAAGATCTCAACAGTCTTATTTTGTGCAATTGGAAAAGAAGCATTAATTCCTTTTTGCCAACAAATTCAATGGTTGTCTAACTTTATATATAATATATGTTTTGCACCTCATTTTGTAGATCTTAGCAGCCTAATGTTGGTGTATGTGTTTATGTAAATAATTGTATATATCATTTTGTTTGTATATAAAAAAATAATATTATGTCTGAATTGTTAAGGTCTAATATGATAGATAAACCTTAACAAAACAGACATTTTGCTAATTCTGTTATTGTGATATATGTATATATATACATGTACTTTATATATACCTTGATCATTGAATAATATTGTGTCTACCCACTGCAACGTATGGGTATACATGCTTGCACTAGTCCTAACAGAGGCCACCAGGTTTTTTTTTTTTTTTTAATTGCAATATTTTGCGTTACCGAAGCCCAAAGGGCAAATCATATACTAGATTCATGCAGATATTTTTGAGGCCCAAACCCAACCTACTATATAGAGCTCAAACCCAGCAAAAATCAACCCTAACAATTGAAAGAAATATCTTCCCTAATCCTTTTGCAGCATCTGATTTTCATTTGACAATAAGATTTATGGAATTCAAAAAGTTAATTCAACCTCTTGGTAATATGCAGTTCAAAACCTCTTGATAATACGGGCCTGGCTACCGATTAATCTTTTGATGGAAATTACAACACATAATTCTAAGAGTTTTCATGTTAAACTTGATTCAGATTTGAGTAACATAAGAGTAAATGACCTGCTAAAAAACTGTCAATTATTATCAGAGCAGATTAAAAAGGAGATTGTTAATTATATTGGGCCAGCAACCAACCTTTTCACTCTGTTAAGGTTAGTAACTTAATAAAAAGCTGTCAACATAAGCCACATTAGAAGTTTGTTTAGTGAGCATAAATCAAATTACGGTAGTAGTAGTAGCTAATAGGCATTCACCAAACCTGAAAATAAGTTAAAGAAAATTGAATGCATAATAAACAAAAAAAATAGGTCTGCAGCAAGATAAACTCACCTTAGTTTGCAGAAAATAAGTCTACAGCGAATGAGCTGCTGGAGAACGAGTCAAATCTGTCGATAACGGTTCTGCTGAGAACGGTACTGAGTCAAATATATATATATAATTGCTGCCACCATTCTTAAATGATTGATATTTATTTGGGATAGAAAAATCGAAGCTATAAATAATAATTTCCTTTAAAAAAATACATCATAACATATTGCCTTTTGTTTTGTAGTCAAACAGCTTAGTTTTATCAATATTCATAATCAACTATATTAAAAAAAAAAATCAAACTATCGTTGAATCACATAACTAACAACACAAACAATGGAGATAATACCCACATGTTCTCAGTACCATTCAAACTCAAGTCATTAAAAATTAAAACAATAAAACTAGAATCTATCTTTCAGGTTAATCAGTATAAACATTTACTTTAATCCAAAGAACAATATAATTCTAAAGTAGTAGAATAGCCATTCAGCCAGTAGCCCAATCAAATCAAATAAATTTGCAAACAGAGTTTTCATGGAACTCTAGCTGTTGTCGATGAGAACTAAGAATTGCTGGAAATTCTTGAAGCTGAGGGAAGTAATATGTATATACACAGAACTAGAAAACAAGAAAACGCAGAAATAAGGAGCATAGAGCAAGTGTATATATATATATATATATATATATATATATATGGACCAATTCCAGAAAACAACAAAACAATAGCAAGTAATATATATATATACATAGAAACCAGAAAACAAGAATACACAGAACAAGGAGCAAGTATATATATATACACAGAAACAAGCATTCAAGATACATATATATATAAGTAAACAAGAAAACACAGAAACAAGGAGCAAGTATAATTCAAATATATATATATGGACCAATTCCAGAAAACAACAAAACAGAGCAAGTAATATGTATGTACATAGAAACCAGAAAACAAGAATACACAGAAACAAGGAGCAAGTATAAATATATATACACAAAAACAAGCATTCAAGATATATATATATATATATATATATATATATACCCGGCACTGGATTTGATCCTAAGAACATAAGGTGGAGTTACCGCAATGTCAGGTCTTGCCCAGGTGAGTGTAATAGTCACCCCTAGCATACAATCTCATGACAGTTTTTTTACTGGCACCTATTTTATATTCCAAAAAACAAGAAAACACAGCAAGTACATATATACACAGAAACAAACGATGATTTATGTAGGTGTATGATATATTACGTACCATTTTTTTTTATTATATTTTATTATTTAAATAGCTGAATGACCAAAACAGGGTGCTCCCCCTCAACGCGAGGCCAACCAAAAGAATGAAAACAAGCTCACCCAGGTGGAAAATGCATTCAATTTCATCCTCTATTTGAGTAAGGCTGGAAAGGGTGGGTTAATTTTCAAGTATATATATACACAGAACAGGCTATACACATAAATGAGCATTCAAGGAGCAAGTATACACAGAACACAAGCATTCAAGGAGCATTCAAACCCAACAACAACAACCCTTTAAACGCAAGCAGTAATAATCCTTTCTAGAACCCAACATCAAAAGAAGTTAGAATAATATCAAAACAAGGAACTCAAACAACTTACTTACCTGTTGAAAGGATCTCAAAATAAAAAATCTGGAACTTGAGCGGCGCTTTGTGCACAATCGAAAATGGTGACTTGCTACTACAATGACGGTGGTGGAACAACTCCTGACTGCAATGATGGTGGTGACCTGCTACTGCAATGACGGTGGTGGTGGAACAACTCCTTACTGCCTACAAAGAGAGAGGAAGATGTGTTTTGAGAGAGAAGATAAAATGTGGCTGCCGAATTAGGGATTTCAATTTTAAAATCCCAATTTTCTGATGACTTTGTGACGAAAATAATGTTCGTAGCAAATTTCGTCCCAAATCTGTCGCTAATTACTTCAAAACTAAGCAGTTTTGTAATTGTTTTGCCTTGTTATAAAATTATTTTTCTTTTTTCCTCTGTAAATTTACCTATGAAATGACTTTTAGTCGGTAATTACCAACGACTCAAACTTTGTAGGTAATTTTTTTATTTTAAAATTTTATTTTTTTATTTCCTTTTTAAATTTAGCTACGAAATAGGTTGTAGTCGGTAATTACCAACTACTCAATTTAGTAGGTAATTGTTTTGCCATGTTAATTTTTTTTTTCTTCTTTAAATTTACCTACGAACTATTTTTTAGTTGGTAATTACCAACAACTAATACTTTGTAGGTAATGTTTTTATTTTAAAATTTTATTTTTTTATTTCCTTTTTAAATTTAGCTACGAAATACAGTATAGTCGGTAATTACCAACTACTCATTTTGGTAGTTAAGTTTTTTCTCATGTTAAAATTTTATTTTTTTTTGTTTCCTGCTTAAAGTTAGCTACGAAATAGCTTTTAGTCGGTAATCACCAACGAAATTTATCGTCGGTATATTTATTTTTTGGTCGCTAATTTTGCTGCATTAATTTAGCTCTACATTTACCTACAAATTTAGTCGTGGGTAAAGTTTCTATCGGTAATTTGTTGGTAATTGCGTCGGTAGTAATTAGTTTACATTTTAATTCTTTTGACATTTCTTTTTTGTCGGTAAATAGTCGGTGATTAGTCGGTAATTACCAACGAAATTTATTTGTCAGTAATTTTTGTAGCAATTTTTTTATTTCTTATAGTGAATTACCTATGAAAAGCTTTTCGTTGGTAATTACCGATGAAAAATTTTTCGTAGGTATTTTTTTAGTTTTTAAGAAATTTTCTTCTCTATTTTGTCTTAATATTACCTACGAAAAACTTTTCGTTGGTAATTACCGACGACAAGTTTTTCGTAGGTATTTTTTTAAAAAAAATTATTTTCTATTTTCTCCTTAATATTACCTACGAAAAGCGTTTCGTTGGTAATTACTGATGAAACAAATTCGTAGGTAAAATTTTTTCAAGCTTTTTAGATTTTTTCTTATTTATTTTCTCCTTAATATTACCTACGAAATACATTTCGTTGGTAATTACCGACGAAAAAAATTCGTAGGTAAAATTTTTTAGATTTTTAGAAATTTTCTTCTCTATTTTTTCTTAATATTACCTACGAAAAACTTTTCGTTGGTAATTACCGACGAAAATTTTTCGTAGGTATTGTTTTTAAAATTTTATTTTCTATTTTTTTTCTTACTTTTATCTACGAAAAGCATTTCGTTGGTAATTACCGACGAAAAATTTGGTCGTTATTTTTATTATTTGGTCGCTAATTTTGCCACTAATGTTAGGCACCACTTTTACCTACGAAATTACATCGTCGGTAAAGTTTTAGTTGGTAATTAGTCGGTAAAAATTAGTTTAAATTTTATTTCTCATTTCATCGGTAATTAGTCGGTAAATTACCAATGAAATTCTGTAGTCGGTAATTTTCGTAGTTATTTTTAACTTTTCTTGTAGTGTTCATAGGTCAAAGTGGTGCCTAACATTAGCGGCAAAATTAGCTACCAAATAATAAAAATAACGACCAAATGTTTCGTCGGTAATTACCAACGAAACGCTTTTCGTATATAATAGTAAGAAAAAAATAGAAAATAAAATTTTAAAAAAAATACCTACAAAAAATTTTTCGTCGGTAATTACCAACGAAAAGTTTTTTGTAGGTAATATTAAGAAAAAAATAGAGAAGAAAATTTCTAAAAAATTTTACCTACGAATTTTTTTGTCAATAACTACCAACGAAATGCTTTTCGTAGGTAATATTAAGGAGAAAATAGAGAAGAAAAAATCCAAAAAACTTAAAAAAATTTTAGCTACAAAAAATTTGTCGTCGGTAATTATCAATGAAAAACTTTTCTTGGGTAATATTAAGATAAAATAAAGAAGAAAATTTCTAAAAAACTAAAAAAAAAATACCTACGAAAATTTTTTCGTCAGTAATTACCAACGAAAAGCTTTCCGTAGGTAATATTAAGGAGAAAATAGGGAAAAAAATTCTAAAAAACTAAAAAAATTTTACCTACAAAAAAATTTTCACCTGTAATTACCAACGAAAAGTTTTTCATAGGTAATATTTAGGAGAAAATAGAGAAAAAAAATTTTACCTACGAAAAGTATTTCGTCAGTAATTACCTACGAAATACTTTTTGTAGGTAATATTAAGAAGAAAATAAGAAAAAAATTTTAAAAAACTCAAAAAATTTTAGCTATGAATTATTTTCGTCGATAATACCCAACGAAATGATTTTCGTAGGTAATATTAAGGAGAAAATAAAATATAAAATTAAAAAAATACCTACGAAAAATTTATCGTCGGTAATTACCAACAAAAAGCTTTTCGTAAGTAATATTTTGGAGAAAATAGAGAAAAAAAATTTTAAAAAACTAAAAAAAATTTACCTACGAAAAGTATTTCATCGGTAATTACGAACGAAATACTTTTCGTAGGTAATATTAAGAAGAAAATAGGAAAAATTCGTTAGTAATATTAAGAAGAAAATAGGAAAAAAAATTTTAAAAAACTTAAAAAAATTTAGCTGCAAATTGTTTTCGTCGATAATTACGAACGAAATAGTTTTCATATATAATATTAAGGAGAAAATAGAAAATAAAATTAAAAAAAATACCTACGAAAAATTTTTCGTCGATAATTACCAACGAAAAGCTTTTCGTAGGTAATATTTTGAAGAAAATATAAAAAAAAATTCTAAAAAATTAAAAAAAATTTACCTACGAAAAGTATTTCATCGGTAATTATCAACGTAATACTTTTCGTACATAATATTAAGAAGAAAATAGGAAAAAAAATTTAGTTGCGAATTGTTTTTATTAGTAATTACCAACGAAACGGTTTTCGTAGGTTATTAAGGAGAAAATATAAAATAAAATTTTAAAAAAATACCTACGAAATATATTTAGTCAGTAATTTATCGGTAAATCACAAAAAATGTGAAATTCTTACATCGTTTGAGAATAGATCGGAGGGTAGTGAGTTTGTTTATAAAAGGAGAATTATTCTCCAACATAAAGTAATTGTGGCATAGTCACATTTATGAGGCCTACATTGGGCCCTACTAGTATTTTTTTTTAAGTCAATTAAATCTTAAAAAATTATAAATTAAAATATTTAATATTTAATTTAAAATTTTAAAAAAATTAAAAATTAAAAAAAAATTAATTTAAAAATTTTAAATTAAATTAAATTAAATTTAAAAGTGAAAATAAATTTAAAAAATTAAAAATTAAATTAAATTAAAAAGTAAAGACTAAATTAAAAAATATTAAATAAAAATTAGCTACGAAAATTTATTTTCATCTGTAATTATCAACGAAAAATTTTGTCGGTAATTTATAAGAGTTAAATCTCCTACGAAATTACCTACAAAAAAAATTTAAATTTACCTATAAAATAATTCGTTGGTAAATTTAGCGACAATATTTTTTTCGTCAATAAAAATTACCTACGTTAGTATTTGTGGACAAAAAAATTTCGTCGGTAATATGAAATTTTAGTATATTTTGTCGATAATTTTTGTAACTATTTTTTTAATTTCTTATAATGATGATTTGGTTCTTACATTAATATTAACATTCAAAGAAGCTCTTACAACCCACATTTATTTTGGATTATACTTTTTGAGATATGTCTTTTCCATTTTCATTTTAATTTCTTTGTTGAAAGATTTCTCAAAAGGAATTGTACATTGCATAAGAGTTGTTAATTGAGCTTTCAATGCATAATAAGTCCTCTTACAGCAACATTTGTTCTACTGAGGCTTAATTAAAATGCTGAATATAAAATATTAATTAACTGTGTTTTTTTTTTAACTTCAGTTAAATTCAATTTTTTAAATAATTAATGAGAGAATGAATTTAATATTAGGTCTTTACATTAACACAAAATATGTTTATTGTATAATATTAGGTTGTTTTCAATAAATAGAAATGCTCCATCATGTGCTATAGAAATTTTTATACAATCTATTATTTTTTTTTCATTTTAATAACTAATAAATATATTCGTGGTCATTTTTTGGACATTATTGAATATTGTGCAATTTTTTTTTTTAATGGAGCTGCAATTAATCACAATTACTACTTTAAAATAACAATTTATCCATGCATTTAAAAAAAAATCTTGCAAAACTACAATTTAAAGATTTTAGGAAAAATAAAAATAAAAAAGAAATAGCATCTTAAAAAATATATTAAAAATTAATTGAAAATATTCACATCAGAAAAAAAAATTAAAAAAAATTAATTTTAATGCTAAAGAAAAATAAAAACATAAATAATTAGAAAAATGAAAAAAAAATAAATGAAAAGCTAAATAAATTCCATATGCATATTAAAATTTTATTTGTGAAATGTGAATAACTAATTAATTTATGAAGAAAAAAATTATTTATAATAATAATAAAAATATCTTCCGTTTTTATATGAAAAAGAATTATATAAATCACGGTGTAGAAGACTAATTTAATCTAACAATTAAAATTGTATTTAATAAGTTGTGATAGTGAAATATATATATATATATATATATATATATATATATATATATATATATATATATATATATGGGCTAGTCTTCCATACGGGAACCAGAAAATTCAAGGGCTGCAAATCTACAAATTCTCGTTTGCTTTTGGTTTGCCGGGCCGCACTTTCCGTCCTGTCATAATTTTGAAAATTTCAGTTTTCCTAGAACAGCAGATTTTAAATTCCAACTAGCTAAAAAAAAAAAAAGTAATTTATTTAGTTAATTTATGAGATGTGCCCAAAATTATATGTCAATTTATTTATTTTTAAAGTAAAATTAATTGTTTTGGTAATTTCATCTAAATTTAGTTCAATTAACCATTAATTATAGATTAAATGATCAAAACACTTTTAATCTTATTTTTAATTTGAAACAATTAAGTATGTTAAATTCTATTTTATTAATAAAATGATTTTCCATTTAAATTTATATTTAAATACTTATACATTTTCTATTTAATATATATATATATATATATACACTTCATGTCCATATTTATAATTTATCATTTGATATATGTGAGCATGATAATATAT
This sequence comes from Hevea brasiliensis, assembly GCF_030052815.1. Lineage (NCBI taxonomy): Eukaryota > Viridiplantae > Streptophyta > Magnoliopsida > Malpighiales > Euphorbiaceae > Hevea > Hevea brasiliensis. Next base: position 13,151,777 of record NC_079504.1, read on the forward strand.
ATTTAAAATTTGGAGGACTAAAATAATTTTATTATAACTTTCATAATTTATTTCAAAACTAGTGTGATTGATATTTAAAAAAATTAGTATTATTAGACCATTTTCTTATTGACCATTTTCCTATTAAAGTATATAAATAAAAATTATTGAATTATTGTGCAATTTATTAATTTGGTAAATATAATATTTGCCTATAAAATTTTTACTACAAATCATGAAAAATTAAAATAAAATTATTTTAACCTCTTAATTTTAAATGTAGTTTATCACATTCACACATATTTAATGAGATTATAAATTATAAACACGAACACAAATATATGTGTCATATAATTTTAGACCCAAAAATCAAATTTTAGGTTTAGTTCCTCTAAGAGAAAAAAAAAAAAAACTCTAAAATCTGATTTAAACGGATAAATATTTGAGAGTTATTTGGAGAAAACACATGAAAAATGTAAATTAATAATTGAACCCAAAATTATTTTTACTCTTTTTAAATGAATACAATAATTATTTAATTTTCAGCGAAAAATGTGATTTAAATTGAAATTGAGATAAAACTATAACTAAAATCGAAATCATATTGAAATTGCTTAGAATAGAATTAGAACTTAAATTGATATTTAATTCTAATTTTGATTCCTTAATCGAACTGAAATTAGAATAAAACTAAAACTAGAATTAAAATCATAGTGAAATTATTTAGAATCGAATTAGAATTAAAACTGAAGTTTAGTTTCAATTTTGATTTCTAAATTGATCGAATTGAAACTGAAATAAAATGGAAATTAAAATTGAAATCATATTGAATTTGTTTAGAATAGAATTAGAATAAAACTGAAGTTTAATTCCAATTTTAATTCTTAATAATCAAAACATCAGGGATTTAGTTTCGAATCCAATTCTTTAATTAGGGACCCAAAACCCAAACCGAACACTTCTATTTTCTAGTTGCTCATACCTGCAATCATGCTAGTTGGTTCTTTCGTTTCTCTCTTTTTACAAAAGAAAAAAAAAAAAAAAATCTCTGCTTCCAAGAATTCAACTAAGACTTCCCCCTAATCTCAGCTAATTGGGTAGCTGTGGTCCAAATTACCACCATTCACTTTGCTTTTTCTCTACCTGAACTGTTCTTTTCATTTTCCTGATAACTTCTAACCATGGAAAAAAAAATCCTGGAAAGCGTATTTGAAGAGGGGAGAAAACTGAAAATTGTACAAAACAGGACAACTGAGGTGAATTGTGAGGTACAAGAATCCTTATATGCTTTGGCTTTTCTTGTGAAAGCATTAAACTTGTCTACTCCACGCGAAAATCTCAAAAGGGTCCACAAAATTTATATCAACTAGAAGTATTAGGACCTCCCATTAATTATTTTTATTTTCTTGCATCAATTTCTGGTTTTCAGAAATCAGAACTTTAATTGGATTTTTTTGCCTAGCACTGCTTAGTTTCACTGGCTAATGGCATAACTCAAATCTTACAGCATCAGAATTCCTAATTTTCCTATATCTTTGAAAAAAAAAAAAGGATTTTTTTTCTTTTTTGTTTTGAGAAAATTTTTATGCTGCAATATGCTTTCTCCTATGGTAGTCCATTATAGTTAGATGGATAAGATTACGCAAGTACGACTTTTAATGATCTATATGGCGAGTTGAAGATTTTTTTTTTTTTTAGTATTTCGAAATTTTCATGTGTGAAAACATGATGATGGTCGAGATGTGAATGATAGGATGCCTCGTGCCTTTTTCCTTTTGAAAATTTCCATCTTCCAAAAGTCTAGTTTACTTTATATTTAGCCAAACAATTAAAAGAACAACTTGGTCTACATAACTTGATTATAGTTTAAAAATTGAATTGTAAGGGTGATGTAGCGCAAGAAACATCTTACACTTTTGAACTCTGAAGAGGCTTGATGTACGCAGCTGTATATGCCTATAAATGAGATACACTTTCTGTCTCCCAGGACACAAAACCAGCCATGGACAGTGCTAATTGTTTCACTTATCTGCTTTTGATCTCCTTTCTCTTAGTGGGTTCTTGGTTTTGTGCCATTGGAGCACAAAGATCTGCTCCTATAGTGAATGGTCTTTCATGGACATTCTACAATTCTAGCTGTCCTAAAGTGGAATCGATCATCAGAAAACAACTCAAGAAAGTGTTCAAGGAGGACATTGGACAAGCTGCTGGCTTGCTTCGTCTCCACTTCCACGACTGCTTTGTGCAGGTAATCAGATATACCTAATAACCTTATCATAACAAGTGTAGAGAACTAGGTAATGTAATTTCTCTGGTTGTTGGGTCAATAGTATGATCTTGAATCGATTCCTGTAATTATGTTGAGAGGCTGTAAATTCTTGCAGCCTGAAAGAATAATTGACAGGCTTTTAGATTCAACCATTTGCTTGCTGCTGCTGCTCTACCCAGCACGGTCAGCATTACTGAAACCTATAAGATCAAGAAACTACAAAACACCAAAAAAAAAGTTATATATTTTTATAATTAATGAAGTGAAATTTACATAAACTGTGGTGCTGGGTGGTTTTTGAAAAATATTAGGGATGTGATGGATCAGTGTTGCTTGATGGATCGGCAAGCGGACCAAGTGAGCAAGAAGCACCTCCCAATTTGAGCTTGAGGAAAGAGGCATTTGAGATCATCGATGACTTGCGAGAGCTGGTGCACAAAGGGTGCGGCCGAGTCGTGTCTTGTGCTGATATTGTTGCTATTGCTGCTCGCGATTCTGTTTTCTTGGTAAGCAAACCTTCACTCACTATCTGGTTCGGGTTTTATTTATTATTGTTACAATTGACTCTGATTGAGATTCAAATTCTAGCACTTTAGGCTAGCTTTTTATGCTTAGAATATAGCTACAACAAAATCTGGACAACCCATAAGACTATAACTTACAATAATAAGGAAACTTTTACTTAGACTCATTTATCATAGATTGAAGACACAATGTGCATGATAACACTCACACATTTATATCAAGGATTAACCAAATTTAAGCAAGTTTTTCCTAGTAACCTACTAATTAATTTGGTGATAATTAACCACCAGCTGGTAAATTATTTCACAGCTTCAAAGATCTATGTCTGCGAATTAACATTCAAAATCTAGCAGTAAATTAAATCCCAGTAGATGATATGTGGATAGTTGGTGATGAAAAATGATTTAATTAACATTTATTTTGCACAAAAAAAATTTTTATAACCACATGTTTGGCTACCCAATCAAAGACTTGGCATGGTCTTTTACAAAGGTAAACCAAAAATGAAGCAGTCATTGCCTAGGCATTCACATAATCAATCCCTAACTTGTGAAATGCATATAACATCCATGACTTTTTGTGAAATTCTCTTATTGAGAGAGCGCAGATTGACGAAAATTTATATTATACAATCGTGATTCTATGTAGACAATTCAAAACGGAATGATAAACCAAAAAAAATTATGCATAAATTTATCAATAACGGTTATATTGTATAAAAAATCTGTGTGTTAAGTTCGAGATTTTATTTATTTATTTCGTGAGACATCCAACAGTTTCCTTTCAAATTGTTAAGCTCTTTCATTTCAGTCAGGTGGTCCTGATTATGATGTTCCTTTGGGAAGAAGAGATGGATTGACCTTCGCAACCAGAAATGTAACGTTGGCGAGCTTGCCGGCACCTACTTCAAATACCAGTTCGCTTCTCACATCGCTGGCCACCAAAAACTTGGATGCCACCGACGTGGCAGCCCTCTCCGGTGGTCACACCATCGGCATTAGCCACTGTAGCTCTTTCACAAATCGCCTTTATCCAACCCAAGACCCTGTAATGGACAAAACATTTGCTAATAATCTCAAGCAAATCTGCCCAACAACAAACTCCACCAATACAACCGTGCTTGACATTCGATCCCCTAATACATTTGACAACAAGTACTACGTTGATCTCATGAACCGTCAAGGTTTATTTACTTCAGACCAAGATTTGTACACAGATTCCAGGACAAGGGACATTGTCAAGAACTTTGCTGTTAATGAAACTTTGTTCTTTGAACAGTTCGTGGCTTCCATGATAAAGATGGGGCAGTTGAGTGTGTTGACGGGTGGTAATGGAGAAATTCGTGCCAATTGCTCAGTGAGGAATTCTGATAACAAGTACATGGTGAGTGTGGTGGAAGAGGATTTGGAGTCATTGTCTGAGCTGAAATGAGGAAGTAATTGCTTTAAATTTCTAATAACAAAGCTTCCTGTGGTTGGGCTTAGGCTTGCTTATCTATTGTGAATTGTTATCATGTGTACTAATCTATGAACAACTAATGTTGCTTCTTGTTAATAAAATAGTTGCTTTCCTCTGTTTGAATTGAGTTTGGGTCACAAGACGAAAAATGCTTCTTTTATTATTTGATTTTAATATTAATAATGTCAAGAAATCATTGAATTTATAGGTAAAGGCTTAAGATAATTTTATAATTCTAACAAATAAAAGATATATAAATTTAATTTTGTTACTTATTAGAAAGATTAATACCACTAATTAATCACTTATGACTCGTCCAAGTGGGCATTTGGGCTCCCAATACCCTAATCATGTCTGTGGCTCGGCTCAGATTATGATTCAGTCACAAGCATGATTCGAACGTTAAATTTTTGGTTTTCATTGGGACGCCTAGTGGTTCGCCTGGTGTGGCCGAACCTAGCCTTATGCACCAACTCCACTGCAGATATAGTTATTTGGAATGTTGGCTTTAATATTTCCATTAAAACCCAATTCACATGGTATCATGGGATCATTGCTAACAGCCTCCAACGGCTCTCTAAATGATCTATATAAAGGTTTCATTCTTAAAAGTTTGGTGCGTTACTGCAATCATTACTATTTCTCTGTTGAACTGAAACTTTCATTGAATTTCTACTAACTTAGCATTAGAGTAGTTGCTTAAACCAATCAACTCGTTTGTTTTGCAGATTCTAATTTTATTTGGGCTCATAGTAGCATAAAAAAAAAAAAAGATTAAACTTATAAATTCTAAGTCTTCTCTATAAATCCCTTTTGCATAGCTCGAGAATTGTTTCCATGTTTTATATTTTCAAGTAAAGTTTTACATTGCAATTATCGTAATTTTTTGAGATATCACATTTGTTTGGTAGAATATATAATAATAATTTAAAAGTAATAGATACCTCTATTAGAAAACATAAGGATAAAAAATCAACGCATGTATACACACATACACAAAAAGAATTCAATATACAAAAGGATAAAAAGAAAAATAAATAACACTGTGAAATATGAGAAATAAGATTGCTCATTCCGTTAATTCAATTCTGATTTAATTTATAATTGAATCGAAATAAAAAAAAAATTGACTGAACTAAAGTATGGGATATAACCAAATTATATATATATAAAAAAAAAACTATTAATTTATGATCTATTAATTATTATTGAAAAACATTATTTGGGGAAAAAGGAAAAATATGGAAGCAACGCACCAATTCAAAAGGAGAAGAAAGTCTTATAGCGAAACTTAACGGGTTCGATCAGCCAGCAGAGAAGAATGGCAAATCTCATCCCAACAAGTTCTTGCTGGAAATTTATACAATACTCCATCATCCTTTGGAAAGAAAGAGGAGACACACTTGCTTTATTTTCAATTTTTCTTTTAAAAGCCAGTGCTTTATTTACTAAATATTAAAAAAAAATATTGAATGAAATGAAATTTGAAAAAGATATATATATATTTATTATGTAGTTCAAATTATCCCTTTATGTAAATAAGGTTTTATTTAGCGACAACTTTTAAGATAATGTTTAGTGTTTTGACTATATTTAAAATATTATCTCTCTTATTTATATTATTTAGTAATATAATATTTATATAAATGTTTAGAGGTTAATGAAACGTTTTTATATTTCACAATTAATTTAACAGTTACTTTTATCAAATATCTTTATTTTAAATTACTAAATAAACAGTTAACTATTAACGGTTAATGTTCATCGACTAATAGCTAGTAAAATAATGAATAACTTTAAAATAGTTATCTTATTTTAGAATAATTAATATTGCTTAAAATACCTAAATAAGAAAAAAAGTTTAGTCATAATTGATGGGCTAATGAAGAATGTGAGAAACATGAATGATTTAAAAAAGATGACTGGCCATGTGGGGTTGTATAGTGCACGTACTTTTGTTCACAAAATCTTCAATGAAAATTATAATATATTATAGATATAAAATTGAAATTATTTTAAGGCCATCACTTATTATGAATTACTTATATATAAAATTAGGGGTGTGCAAATGGTCGGTTCGGTTTCGAATCGAACCGAACCGATAAAAATAAAAAATTAAAAATAAAATATTTTAAAAATCGAACCGAACCGATTGATAAGAGAAAATCGAACCGAATCAAACCGATAAATATCGGTTCGGTTCGGTTTTAAACCGATTAAATCGAAATTTATAAAATTTCATATTTTTAACATTAAATCTAAATAATAAAAACAAAAAAACAAAAAAAATTAGAAATCAAAACTCAAAAATCTTAAGGTTTGGTTCGGTTTTCTTTGATTTCAGTTCGGTTCGATTCGGTTCGATTCAATTTGGTTCGATTTTTTTATTTCCTATATATATTAATAATTTCGGTTCGGTTCGTTTTTTTTTTATTTTTTTATGAAAATAACCGAACCGAACCGATTAATCCGAAATTATCAAAATTATAAACCGAACCGAATCGATTAAATTTTAAAATCAAACCGATTGAATCGAATTAATCAGTTTGGTTTGATTTTTCGATTTAAACCGAAAACTGCACACCCCTATATAAAATCATCCTCAAAAGGCCACTGCATTAAACAACGAACGAAAATCAAAAGATTAGCCGGACAATGAATTTTTTTTATTTAAATTTGATTAATTATGATAATTTAAAATATAAAATATATAATAAAACTCACTTATTAAATAAATAAATCTCATATATTTATATTTATATTTATATTTTAGACTCACTTATTTATATTTTTCCCATCAACTTGACCAGTGCATCTATTGATATTTTCTATAAATTTAGTAGCTTATAATTACATATAATTGTAAAATTTATGAGTACAGTAATATTATTACTAATTAAATTAATTTTTTATTAGATAAACATGATAATTCACTTAAATTTAAATAAGAATTTAGTGGATAGATGTGTATTGCATATTATAACTATTGATTTCGAAAAAATGAACAAGGCAGAGAAAATCTATATTACCTGATTGCAAAATTGGAAGATGTTTTGCCTTCTAATAGCGGTACTATATATTAATTCTTTTTGCAATTTATAAATTTATATTAAAGTTGAGTCTTAAAAAATATTTTATAAGAATATGCCAAATAGTTTAAACGAATATTTAAAAAATTGTCATGCGATATAATTTTTTTTACCTTTATTTTTATTTTTTTATGTAAAAATTAATTAATCATGTTAAATGTTAACTTTTATTTTAATATTTTTAAATTTAAACAATTAAAATCTTATCTAGTACGAAAAATAATGATTATTTAAAATTTATTTTATTTTAATTTTAAAAAATTTTAAAATTATTATATTTACAATTTCACATATTATAAAACTCAGTTTATCATATTATATCTCTAAAAAATTATTTTTTTAATTAAATTTTTAGTCATATTAGAAAAGGGCAAATTATTTTTAATCATTATATTAGTATATGGATTTATATAATAATTAAATGAAAAATTATTTACAAAATTTAAAAACTAAGTGTAAGAATTGTATATTAAGTCTGTTTATTTATTTATTTTAAGATTATTCACGTAATCCATTAACTATACTGACTCATACTGCCTCCATTAAATTTATAAAAAGAAAAAACATATTAAAAGCTGTCTTAATCTTATCATAAGACTGAAAATATACATACAGGTTTTGGGTGTGTGTTGTACACAAGAAAAGACACAGAACGGAACAACCCACAAGATAAAATCTCACCAATCCTCCATGTGTGGAAGACACAAGACAGGAAAAAAATAAAAATAAAATAAAATTTCACAAGTTTTTATATTAATATCCTAGCTATTTGCATATTATAGAATTAGGGTTGTCTCTGTATTTTCAAATAAGAATTGTGCTTGCTTCTTTTATTTTTGCAAAGTTTGACAACGTGGGCTGCTCTTTGAAAAGAGTTAGGTGTTTGATTCCTGCTTAATTTGCAGATCAAATATATATATATATATATATAGAAATGAATTTTCAATTCATCAACTTGATAATAATGTTTCTCTGGAAAATTTTATGGCGGTTAATAACTTGTAAACTATTGCATGCTTTATTCCATGGTGGAATCATTTCTTTCCCACTTTCCTTTTTTTTTTTTTTTTTTTTTTTCTTCTTCTTGTTGTGGCAGTTCTACCTACTCCATGTAGAAGTGGTCAAGTGGGTTGAAAGTATGGATATAATCATTGTTTTCATTCATAAACAAGCGCAAGGGATTTGGAGGATTTCACTTATCATTACTATTCTTAATTCTCAATTTTCTTATTTATAATATTTCTTAAATATTAATGATTAGTAAATTAAAATTATAAATATATAATTGAAAATCTAGATTTATGCAATGAACTTTTAATTCTTTTAATTATTCATTAATGATGCTTAGTCCCGCGTAACTTGGTGGCATAAGGCACTTCTCGAAACTTGGCCAAGTCAGATTCGAGGCTCTCCTTCCCCTTTTCCCTCTACCTCGACGACAAAAAAAAAAATATTGATTACCAATATCTAAAATCTTATCATAATTATTCAATTAAACAAAGCCTTATTATATAATCTAAATATAAATAATGAAATGGTCTATGTTTAAGAGGAAGATGTCACTTATAAGACAATGTTTGCTTTAAAAGACGTTTCTACAAATTAAAAAAAAAAAGAATGTTCTGATGAAAAATACCTCATAATTATACTTATCATCAGCCATGCTTCTCAACTCAATCAACTATTGATTAATATAATATTAATTTTTAAGTATTATCATTATAAATTTCATAAGTGTAAGTATAGTGGTAAAGTTTATTATGTTTTTTAAGAGATGAACTCAGGTTTAATTTTTGAAAAATATATTATTGAGAGGAACAGCTACAAATTTAATAAAATTTATATATTATAAAATAGATCGATATAGAGAATATCTTGATGTAATTAAAATAATTATTTAATTTTAATTATATAATAAAAATTTTTAATATATTTTTAATTACAAAAATTATTATTTTTTATTTGAAAAATATTAAAGGCTGTCTTAATCTTATCTTACTATTGAAAATATACATACAGGCATTGGGAGTGTGTTGTACACAAGAAAAGGCACAAGGAACGGAACAACACACAAGATAAAAGCTAAAAATTATAATATTTTATTAAAATATAATTATTTTATATACTTTAATTAAATTTTGAAATATTAAAAAATTTCAATTCTTTATTTAAAAATTTAATTGTTTTTTAAAAAAAGTATTCTATTTTTTCATAATTCAACAAGGGTTGTCAAAATTTTCACCCTCGACAAAAGTTTAATTATTAAATAATAATGATAAGTGGAAAACTTTTTAAAGTAATAATTAGATTTTTGATAAATTTTCTTGGGTAATTTCTGTCACTCAGAGGTGAAAAGAGAGATCTTCCAAGAATCACCAGTGTGCCTAGTGGCCTGAAATTGCCATTTATTAATTATGAACAGTGAAAAGTAGTAATGGGTGCCAAGTTTGACAATATATATATATATATATATATATATATATATATATATATATATATAGATGAATGACCTCTGGCCTTCCTGTCTTCTTCTCCTTTGTCAATTTTGTTTGCTTACCTTTAATTATGCTCATCTTAATTTGGCTCGTAATCCATTAAAAAAGATTACATTATCATGACTTTTTCCATCAATATCTATATCATTTTCAGATCTTTTACAAGTGGCCTTTTAATAAATTTCCAATTTCTTCCAAAGGTCAATTTTTACAATTATTTCTGAGAAGAATAACAATAATTTAAAAAAAAAAAAAAAAATTCAAGCAAGGACAATTCAAAGCTAAAGCTTAAAATAAAACATTATATTGGCTATAAATAAACATCCCTCTTTGTGCTAGGACAAACACACACAAATTAACCAGCAGCCATGGCTAGTATTACTCCTCTCCTTTTGATCTCTTGTGTGTTGCTTGCTTCTTGCTTTAGTGCCATTGAAGCACAAAAAAAACCTCCTATTGTGAATGGTCTCTCCTGGACTTTCTACAAATCTAGCTGTCCTAAAGTTGAATCCATTATCAGAAAGGAGCTCAAGAAACTGTTCAAGAAGGATGTTGGACAAGCTGCAGGCTTGCTTCGTCTCCACTTCCATGACTGCTTCGTTCAGGTGACTGACTATATATATATATATATATATATATATATATATATATATATCTTTCGATATTATTTTTTCTTAATTTCTTGAATATATATAGCTAGATTTTCTCCGTTGATCCTTCAGCCAGCAGATCGAAATAGTTCTTGATCTTTATCCATTCATTCGTCCCTTTTTCAATTTCCATATACGTGGCTAGTAGAGTTTGTAGATGCCTGCTTAAGCGAATGATATTCAAACTCGAGACACCTAAGCTAGAGCTCTGTAGCCCTGTCAAAGAATTATTTAAATGGTCACTGTCATGTATTTTTTTAAATGAATTGTTTTTTTCTTCTTGGATAACGCCTGTCAGGGATGCGATAGCTCGGTGTTGCTTGATGGATCAGCTGGTGGACCAAGCGAGAAGTCTGAACTTCCTAACTTGACCTTGAGGAAAGAGGCTTTTAAAATCATCAACAACCTCCGCCAGATCGTCCACAAAGAATGTGGCCGTGTCGTCTCTTGCTCTGACATCGTCGCAATCGCTGCCCGTGATTCAGTTTTCTTGGTAATCACCTAATTGCAATTAACTTCACGGTTTTAAAGATGACTCTCATATTGTTATTGAGGTTCACTTGGTTTCTTTTGTGGGTTGCAGACCGGTGGCCCTGACTACGACGTCCCCTTGGGAAGGCGAGATGGAGTAAATTTCGCTCAAGTGAATCAAACTTTTGTAGACCTGGTAGGACCTGACGCTAACACTACTACAATTCTCATCAAGCTTGCCCGGAAAAACCTTGACGCCACCGATGCAGTGGCCCTCTCAGGTGCCCACACCATTGGCATTGGCCACTGCACATCCTTCACTGACCGTCTTTACCCAACCCAAGATCCTACCATGGACAAAACCTTCGCCAATAATCTCAAGCTAACTTGTCCAAAATCAGACACCAGTAATACAACTTTCTTGGACATTCGATCCCCTAATAAATTTGACAACAAGTACTACGTTGATCTCATGAACCGCCAGGGTCTATTTACTTCGGACCAAGACTTGTACACTGATAAGAGGACAAGGGGCATTGTGACTAGCTTCGCTATTAATGAAAAATTGTTCTTTGAGAAATTCGTGCTTTCCATGATCAAAATGGGGCAACTGAACGTTTTGACAGGGAAACAAGGGGAAATTCGTGCCAATTGCTCTCTCAGGAATTCTGATAACAAGTATTTGGTGTCTGTGACAGAAGAGGAGGTGGGATCATCTGCTGAAATGAGATAAATTAAGAAGTGCATCACTGTAATTGGCAGCTACTATAGCTAGGAATAAAGAGGTTGTTTCCAGGCGGCAGCAAGTGAAGTGTGTGCTCGAGTTTGTGCATGTTTTTTTTTTTTTTTGGGAGTTTTTGTACCAAGTATATTGTCTTTTTTGTTAATAAACTTGTTGGCTGACTGGGCTCTGTGAAAATAAAGTACTGATCAGTGAGTAAGTGGAAAGTGAGACCTATCGTTCTTGGTTGATCAAATTGCTGTTGGTTGAAGCTGATTTATATATTTTTTTAAGGCATTTGGTTGTGCTGATGAAATCTTTGATCTCTTTCTTGATTTTTATTTTGATATATAAAAATTTTATTAATAAATGACTTGGAAAAACTTAACATGGGATTGCCTTCATCTAGTTCTCAAGACATCATGGACCTGAACTTGATCCTTCAATCCAAGACAACACATTCAAAGAGTCCATTACAAAAATTAGGCTTTCTGCATTACCACCGGATGGGTAGATTTTGGGCTGAGATCTCCAAAGCCTTTAGCACCGCTCGTAATTTAGCTGCTTTAGATTCAGTACACCAGTTGGGCAAGAAAATAGATAAAATAAATTAAAAAGAAAAAAATATAACAAAAGAGAAAATTTTTGATGCATGAAATCGTTTGCAGGTTATGGGTCAACCTATCATTTTGAAACATGAGCAAATTCGATTACCCAGCTTTTGTTTGTGTTATTATAATTTTTTTTTAATAATTATTTATTTTTATGTCTTTATTTTTAATAAAATAATTATTTTTTATATAAATTTAATCATTTATATATGTATTTTTTTTAATTGAATTTTCATTTAATATGGGCAAGCTAAAATCATGCTTCCATGATATAATTACTCGTGGGGTTGCGCCGTCGTGATATGCCAATTGCGCCAAGGACCTGCATTACAGCTTTTCGCGGTTAAACATGCCGTTTGCTATGCTGGAATTTAAAATATAAAATAAATAAATTTTATATAAAATTTATTCATTAATAAATTTTTATATTTAATATATTAAAATTTAAAATATATATTTGAATTGAATTTTATAAAATTATATTTGAAATAAATGCAGAATTAAAATTTTATTTATATTTATTTTTAAAAATATTCTTAACATATTAATCTTATAAAATAAATAATAAATTTATAATTATATTTATTTTACTTAACATAATAATCTTGTATGTATATTTTACTTATATCCAATTCGGTAGAATTATAATTCTTTTTTTTTTTTTTCCAAACATCAAATTTTGGATTGAAAATGAATTCCACAAACATTCCAAACACTACGTAAGTGAATTTATTCATGCCTTAAAAAAATCATTTATAAAAAAAATAAAAAAAAATCCAATTTTTAATTTTAATAAAATCCTCATAAATTGATAATTGTAATTTTTATTTTTCAAGTTTCTAGAATTTCACAATTTATGCAAATTAAAGATAAATATGTCCTGATAAAGGAAATGAGACAAAGAAAAATATATTCAGAAATATATTTAATTTAATTTTTAATTAAAAATATATTCTATTTTAACAAAAATAATGACAAAAATAATTTTAAAATTCCAGTTTAAATTTTAAGAATTCTAAATTTCAACAGTGTTTCAAATTAAAAACATTTTTTTCAAAATTTTTAATGAAAATTAATAATACACAACTCAGTAGCTAAACTCAATAACACATAAATTAAAGCAAGCTAAACTCTCCTAAGAGTTTGCTATGTGGCATTTTAAATGATAATTTATTTATAATATATAATTAATTTAATTTCATTAAAATTTTTTATTTTTTTAACTAATTATTCAATTATTTTAAATTATAATTAAATTATTAATTCCGTATAGGTAAATTACATATTACATATTATTAAATAATTACTCTTTTAATGTTATAATAAATAGTAATGAGTTACAATATTATTCCTTTTTTTTTGCATAATTTTATTTTTTAATATTAATATTATTTTTAGAATAATAATAATATTATTAAATAAAGATAATAATTTATTTTATTATATTTAATATATTAATTAGGAGGACATACAAATTTTGATATTTTAAAATGATAAAAATATTATATAATTTATTCAATTTTAATTAAACTATTTCATATATTTAATAAATATTATAATTATTATTATTAAATCTTAATTGAAAAATTTGACAAATAAAATGTTTAGATTACATAAAAAAATAATAAAAAAATATAAAGTAATTAATAATAATTTTAAAATATTATTTTATTTTCATATATATTAAAATTAAAAATATATCATTAAAATTATTTATAAAATTATTATTAGCTATGTATAAATGCACATATAGTTTTATAGTTATTTAATATTTTCCAAGCACATACTCTCTTTTCATAAATATATAAATTCTACCCTCTTATAAATTTAAAAAAAAAAAATTTTTAAAAATAAAATTTTCTAAGAGATTATTTTTTTTTATCAAGATATCTAAAAGAATATTATTAGCTACGTGTAAATATACGGGCAATTTAATTTTCCTAATGTATATTATAAATAAAATAAAAAAAAAAAAACTGTGTAGTATAGTTGGATTTCTGAAAACCACTGCCAATTTTTTAGAAGTATAGGCCCAGCCCATCCAAGAGAGCAGGACTACCTTCAGGCCATTTAGTATTGATTTTAAGATTAAAGAAAATGCTTTTTTTTAATATTTTAAAATATTTTAAAAAAATATTTTAGAAAGTTATTTTTTATTAATTTTACAATTTAATATATAAAATTATTTTTAATTAATTTTTTATATTATCAAATTAATATATTAAAAAAATTTCAACAATAATTTTAATATCAATACCAAATATTCAGACTCATACTCTTATGTATATGTTCAAACTATTCACTTAATAAGAAATTATTGAAATTAAATTCAATTTAATTATATTGAATTTGGTTTTCATAATTTGAAATTTCATTTTTCAAATATTTTGATTTAATTAGAAATTAAACCCATTTAAAAAAAACATTTATTTACCTCAATAATCAAAACACCAGCACTTGAGCTTATTTGGGGTTGCAATTTCAATCTATCTTTTAACATATTATTTTAAATACAATTAAAATTTTTAAAAATAATTAATTATTTTATTTTTTTAATCAAAATTTAACTTAAAATTGATATTAATAACTCTAATTAATATATTTAATATAATATTTTCTCAACGACTATTTTAATAATAATGTTAAATTAACCCTTAAAAAAAATACTGAAAAATGAAATTTAATTTAAAAAAATATAGGAATAAATTAAAGAAAAAAAATTAATTACCTTCAAACAACCGCGTTAGCGAAGGAAGAGACCAGGTCGGCAACAGAATCCTTGAATGAAATATTTTGTGGTTGGCTGAAAGAAATAGAAAATACAGAAAATTTGAAAAATAATTTAAAAATACAGGGATAAATTATATATATATATATATATATATATATATATATATATATATATATATATATATATAGAAGTGGGTCTCAACTAAACTCCTTTCATTTAAATAATAAAAAATTTTCTAGTTAAGTCCTCTTAATTTCAGGCAATAATTTAAAATTCAAAGAGGGGTTTAATCTGATTATATATAATAATTTAATATATATTACTTACCTAATAAAATTAAATTCGAGTTTTATCTTTTAATTTTTATTAAAAAAATTAACAAAAGGGAAATAATTAAAAAAAAAATCCCAACAAGAAATCAAAGTAGGAAGGGAATATTATGATTATATTGTATCTTTTTGAAACAATTATAGTAATTCAACAAATGAATGAGTAATTAGAAAATGAGGTGAACACTTGTAAAACCACAAGAAGTCAAGTCATGATATAAGGTTCTTTTGAAAATGCATGCCAAATTGCCAAAAGGCAAAGAATATTGCTGCTCATGCCACAAATGTAATGATGGTGCTTGCTTAGTGACAACAATTGGAACCAAACTCTTTTTATATGAGAAAGTGAAGTTAATTAATTGATTCTCTTTGTATTGTCTTTTGCTTGAAAATTGTCTACCCTTTCATACCTATGTTTCAATGCCCCCATAATACTAAATTCTCAATTTTGTGGACTGGGATTTTCAATGGCCCAATTACATAAATTTCTCTACCTACTTGCTTTTTTTTTTTTTTTTTTTTGGGTATAAGCATAACCATTGCATCCATATTCCTTTCAATATCCTTAGAATGAGATGCATGTGCAATGTAATTTAATTTGCATGTGCAATATAATTTAATTTCCCTCCTACCTCTAAAATTTCCCTATATTATATACCAAAAGAAATATTTATGGCAAGAAATTATGTTCCAATTGCTTGAGATTATGATCAATTAGATTGTGTATTTGGATATCACAATACAATTATATCGAAATTATGCTCCAATTGCTTGAGTTTATGATCAATTAGATTGTGTATTTGGATATCTGATACAATTATATCGCATGTCAATTGAATATTTATGAAAATAAGGATATCTCATATGCTTATTTTTTAAATTCAATGGATAAACGATGAATCGATAATAAATGGTGATTGAGTTAGACAATGGGAGATAATTATCTCTCTTTCACTGTAAAAATAAATAATTTTAAAATAAATAGATATGAAGACTTAAATTTGAGATCTCCTCACTTTTTATATCTCAAAGACGAAGAAAAATTAATTAAATTACTTTTAATTTAGTGCATAACACAACAAGCAAGATATCCCATATCTTTGTTTTGGTATAACTTTTGAAAATCACTTATTTTATAATGAAAAGTCTTATTTGGTAGACCAATATATTAAAGACTTTGGAAATTATATTACTAGTCATTTTAAGAACTAAGATTATACAAAAGATGAGGCTGTCTATACATATCCCAAGAATAGCATAAAAAATTCTAATAAAAACATCATTTAGGGAAAAAGTTCAAAAAATTCATCATATGATTTAAGTCAATGTTGATGAAAAGGTCTATGATTTCTAGTATGATCATGGCTATATTAGATTAATGCTTCAAGAAAAAAAAGGAAGATTATGGCCAAGCCAAAAGCTCCCATGTAAAAAACAGGAAAGGCCCACAAAGCACTAACACCCCCAACATTGGCATAAAGAGGAAGATAAGAGTGTTGCTTTTGATAAAGGCAAGATTGGCCTATTAAAAATTGACCTTGATTCAGTACTCTCCTCTTATTTCCTTGCCAAAAGCATGGGCACCTTTTCTTTATCAAACCTATCCTGTTTAATCTCTAAGGCCTAAACATTATCATCATCTGGGCCCATACCCCTAGCTGTAGGTCAGTGGGTCCTTATCACCACGTGAACCTCTTTCTCCGATCATTGATGATGGCATATTTGTACTCTCCAGGTCCCACCTCTCCACCACCATCCTCACTGGCTCTCATGATTCCTTCTCAAAAATGAATCCTCTCAGCATCAGCACATGGTCTGCCACCACACTGGATCACCATGTAATAATACCTCAAAAAATCACCACCTTACATTGTTTGTCCAATCCAATTATATTGACGTGCATGTGAACATAGCATTTACAATGTTCCCTCATTATATAAATAACCAAAACTTGTCAATTTGGTAAGCAACAAAAAACAACCAGTTTCGAGCTCTTGGCGTTGGTGGTGTTGGTAGTGTTGGTGATGGAGAAGAGCAAGTCATACCCAGAATACTCATCATCTTTCTCTGGAGAATTTGGGTTCGAAGATGGATCAAATTCGTATAGCTTCAACGGGCCATGTCAGAAGGCGAATGGATTTGCAACATCAAACGATCCAGAGGTGAAGAGAAAGAAGAGAATAGCTTCATATAATGTGTTCACCATGGAAGGGAAGCTTAAATCTGGTGTAAGAAATAGCTTCAAGTGGATCAAGAGCAAGTTCAGCACTACTGATCATGTTCGTTATGGTATGTAAATGGTTAAAATTCTGCTTATTTGGGGATCAGAGAGAAGGAAATTTTCTCTCCTTGGAAGACTAGAGAAGCTAAGAGTGTTATGATTTTGTGTTGTTTTGGTCTTTTTAGCTTGGAATATGCTTGCCATGCATCATACGAGAGTTTGGTTGGTCATTTGTATGTTGGAGAAAAGAAAAATCCCTTCTCTCCTTTCATTTCTTTCTTGGTCTTAAACTCCTGCAATTTCCCTAGTTCTTCTGTATCTATTATACACTCCATTTAGAAAGAAAACAGCATAGGCAAGAATTTCCAGAGACGATGATGGTGATGATCATAATTACAATCAGTCACAATGATAATAGATATAATATTGATAATAAATCGAATTAATACTGCATACTTGAATCCATTCAAAGGAATTTAAGTTTTTTCCCTCATAAATCATTTTATCCAATATATATATATATATTTATATAATGAAAAAGCTTCATATGGATCAATTAATTTTTAGCTGATTTTGAGTTAAATGCATCTCCAACATTTCCTCAGCCAATAGCACTAGCAAAGGTGAAGAAGCATGCTCAAGCTGAAGAATAGAGGAAAGAGTAGGCTATTTTGGAATATTTTATTTCATTAAATTTAATTAAAACGAATTTAAATGGTATATAATTAAGATTGAAATAGGTTTTAATTTAAGTTTTAAAGTGTTAGTGTCTTTATTCAAATTTATTTATAAATATATAAATATATATTTATAATAATTAATATTTATATATTTTTATATATTATATTTTGAATAAATATAATTAAAATATTTTTATATAAATTATTAATTAAAATATATAAAATTAATATATCTTATTTGATATTTTAAACAATAACGCTAAACCTACCCTTGAGTTGTGGAAGAAGACAAACAAATTGACGCTCTATTTATTTTGTGATTTTTCCTTTTTTTTTTAATAGTTGAATATAACTAAATTAACAAAAAACATTTATAAACATTATAATTAAATAGTAAAAAATATTTTTTTTAAAAATAATTTTTATAAAAAATATATTCCATTTTCGCAAAATAAACAGATCATAAGATTCCAATTTCCAACCCATTCCTATTCCGTAAAATTAAAATCCCTAATTCCTTCCTCTGTTTTTGGAACAGAGTTCGTGCTGTGGTTTTGTGTTATTGTTGTGCCCACTGCCATGGCTGTCGTGTCCCTTTCTCTGATATCTCTCTCACATTTTTCATATCTATGGATATAATATAATGGGTATTGTTCTCAGTATGTGCACTTTTCTTTCTGATAAATTTTGCCTTTTTCAAAATTCTGAAAAATTATTGAATAAAGGTGCTAAATTTTCAGACTTTGATTATTCTTGCATATTGTAATTTTGCATTATTCTTGGTTTTGTTCTCAATTTTTAGTTTAATTTCACTATCAATTTTGTTTATTTAAATGTTAATTTTGAAATCTTTTGTGGTCGTTTTTAGTGTTTGTTGGCTGAAATTTTTTAGTTTACTAATTGTGAATGAATTTCTTTCTGTCTTGTGTTTGTTAAAGGAGAGAATAGCAATTGAACAAAACCCAATAAAAATTTTTTATTATAAGTGTTCTATTTTCATAATTTGAAATTTCCATTTTTCAATTATATGTATATATAATTAATAAAATAATAAAATTTAAATGTTTATAAATTAATAAAATGTTAAAATATAAATTATTAATATAAATATATAAAATTAAATGAGTTTGAGTATTACTTAATCATTGAGTTTGGGATGAATCTAAATAGTTAGAATAAATTTTAATAAGCTTAAAGCTCTATTTATTTTGTAGAAAATAATTTAAATATAAAAAATATTTTTTTAAAAAAATTTTTTAAAAAATTATTTTTCATTATTTGATTATAATATTGTTAAACTAATAATATGTATTTATATTATACATATATAATTTTTTTTTCATATTAATAAGTTTACCAAAATTTAGAAAATAATTTGATATTAAAAAAAATTATTATTTTTCAATTATTTATTTTTTTAACCAAAAAGAATTTTTGGTTGACACATATTTAAAATGCCTCAAATGTTAAAAATGTAAAAAAAAATATTTTTAATTTTTTAAAATAAATAAAGTATAAAATAAATTTAAATATTAAAAATATTAATTAAGTTTAAATAAAGTGGTGTTTTTTGAAGGACTACCCTACATATTGTCATCATTTAGAGAGAGAGGACATGGTTTGTTAACATGTCCCTGTTAAGAGCAGCCGTCTCTTCATTTTTATATGACGAATTAGGTTAGTGTCACTGTCACATTTAATTGCAACTTCTCTTCTCATACATAACCTTCTTCTTTTTTATTTTAAATAAAACTCAACTCAATTAAACCTTTATCCCAAAAATTTGGGGTCAACTATATGGATTCGCTTTTTCCACTCTGAACGATTTTAGGTTAAATCTTCAGAAATGTGTAATGCTTCTAAGTCATATTGTACTACTCTACTCCAAGTCAATTTAGGTCTACCCCTCTTTTTCTTTCTATCCTCTAACTTAATGTGCTCTACTTGTCTAACGCTTCACATGACCAAACCATCTCAATCTCCCTTCTCTCAACTTATCTTCAATTGGCACCACTCCTACCTTTTCTCTAATACTTCCATTACGGACTTTATCTAGTCTAGTATGGCTACTCATCCACCTTAACATTCTCATCTCAGCAACTCTTATCTTAGATGCATAGGACTCTTTCAGTGCCCAACACTCACTACCATATAACATAAAATTTTCCTTTTAATTTATTGGGAATCTTACGATCACATAAAACTCCGTGGCATGTCTCCACTTCAACCATCCGCTTTAATCCTATGACTAACATCCTCCTCACATCCCCATCTACTTGAAGGATGAGCCTAGATATTTAAAGTTATTACTTTGGGACACTCCATTCAAACTAACTCCTTCCATATCACCTGGCCTTCACCGAACTTGCAATGCATGTATTCGTTCTACTTAACTTAAAACCCTTTGACTCTAGAGTACTTCTCCAAAGTTCGAGCTTCCTAGTGACTCCTTCTTGTGTGTCATCTATCAGAACAATATCATCCGCAAACATCATGCACCAAGGAATACTCTCTTGTATATGTTTTTCATCTAAAACTAATGTGAAAAGGTAAGGGCTTATGGTGATCCTTGGTGTAATCCAATTGAGATCGGAAAATCTCTTGTGTCCCCACTGCGCACAATAGTAGTTGCTCCTTCATACATATCTTTCAATACTTGTATGTACCTAATAGATACCCTCTTTTGTTCTAACACATTCCATAAGACCTCTCTTGGAACACTATCATAAGCCTTCTCCAAATCAATAAAAACCATGTGTAGATCTTTCTTCCCATCTCTATATTTCTCCATCAAGCTTCTAATGAGAAAGATCGCTTCCATAGTTGAACGACCTGGAATGAAACCAAATTGATTGAGAGAGATAGAAGTATCATGACGTAGTCGATGCTCCACAACTCTCTCCCACAACTTCATAGTATGGCTCATGAGTTTAATTCCCCTATAGTTTGAGCAACTCTGTATGTCTCCCTTATTTTTAAAAATTGGTACTACAATACTCTTCCTCCATTCATCAGGCATTTTCTTTGAGTTTAGAATCTTATTAAATAATTTAGTTAACCATGCCACTCCCATATCTCCCAAATACTTCCACACTTCAATTGGTATTTCATCGGGTCCACAGGCTTTACCCACTTTCATTCTCTTAAGTGCTTCCTTTACTTCTAAAGATCTAATCCTTCTAGTATAATTTACATTCTTTTCTATTGTTCTATAATCTATATTCACGCTATTTCCATTTTGACTATTATTAAAGAGATCATTAAAATAATTTCTCCATCTTTCTTTAATGTCCTCATCTTTCACCAATACTTTTCCTTCTTTATCCTTAATGCACCTAACTTGATTGAGCTCTTGACATTTTCTTTCTCTACTCCTTGCTAATCTATAAATATCTTTCTCCCCTTCTTTAGTTTCAAGTTTCTCATATAACTTTTCAAAGGCTTGTGCTCTTGCTTGACTAACTGCCTTTTTTGCCTCTTTCTTTGCTATCTTGTACTGTTCATATGCCTCATTATTATCACATTTAGGTAATTTCTTATACCATTCTCTTTTTCTCTTCACTGCCTTTTGTACTTCCTCATTCCACCACCATCTCTCTTTTGAGGGTGGTCCATGTCCTTTACACTCTCCAAGTACTTTTCTAGCTACTTCTCTAATCTTTGATGCCATCTGTATCCACATATCATTGGCCTCCATACTTCGGACTCGAGAAGCTCATTTTTGAATTTCACTTGCTTTACTCCTTTGAACTCTCACCACTTTGTTCGAGCTACACTATTTCTTCTGATCTTACTTGAATTGTTCCTAAACTTGACATCCAAGACCACCAACCTATGTTGACTTGTTAAAGCCTCTCCTGGAATGACCTTGCAATCCTTGCATAGAGCTCTATTTGTCTTCCTGGTTAAGAGAAAGTCGATTTGGCTTCTATGTTGCCCACTTTTGAAAGTCATTAAATGTGACTCTCTTTTTATAAAGTAGGTATTTGCTAGTATTAGGTCGTATGCCATAGCAAAATCCAGTATGCTTTTTCCCTCCTCAATTCGGCTGCCAAAACCAAAATCTCCATGAACATTCTCATAACATTGCCTATCACTACCTACATGTCCATTCAAATCTCCACCAATGAAAACATTCTCTTCATTCGGTATGCTTTGCATTAAATCATCCATATCTTCCCAAAACCTTTGTTTACTCTCACTGTCTAGTCCTATTTGTGGGGCATAAGCACTAACTATATTTATTGTTTCTCCTTCTAGTACTAGCTTTACTAGTATAATTCTATATCCTACTCTTTTCATAGCTACTACTGCGTCTTTCATCTGTCTATGATTATACCCACTCCGTTCTTGTTTCTCTCCTTTCCGGTAAACCACAGTTTGTACCCTGAATTACCCACTTTCTTACTTTTCTCTCCTACCCATTTAGTCTCCTGAATGCAAGCAATATTCACCCTTCTCCTTTCCAAGGTATCCACAAGCTCCATTAATTTTCTTGTAAGTGATCCAACATTCCAAGTACCAACCATGATCCTCCTCCTATCCTGCTCCTTCCTAATTGGTCTCCTTCTATGATATTTTCTATTGTTTTCTATGTCTATCTTGTGTTCCGTTCCACTATTTATTCTACTATCTGTCCTATGGACTAACTTCTTTATTCACACCCGTTCATAATGTGGGAACCCTTGCTTACTTAACACCACACCGAATGCCCTACACCCTTGCATATTTATCACTACACCCGGGCTCCGATGTAGCGCGTCGTTAGTAGAGGATGCCTCAACGTTTATATCATTTTTATTTTAAATAAAATAAAATAAAATAAAATATAAAAGAAAAGGTTTTCATTCCATGCATCCACTCCTAAGATTAGAGAGGGACTGAATTTTTTATAAATGATTTATTTTAAAATAAATCATTATAGATTGAGTCAGGAAATTAAAAGGACGTAGATATGCTGGCCATGGACTTGGATTGTGGAACCAAGAGCCTTGATCACCTGCCTTCACATACAGAAAAACCTGTTCATCCAAGAGGACATAACAGGAGATAAAGAAATTTTGAGAGAAAATATCCAAGCAATAATAACCTTCATACAGTTCATTATAGCTAAGAAAAACACATTGCTGGGATCGAGATTCTAGATTGTGTTTTGAGTATGGCTGTAGTCACAATCACAAAGGCATAACAAAAAATTGTAAGCTCATGGCAATCAGGAGCTTTAGCAAACAATCTTTCATATGGTAAGATCAGATAATTAATTAAGTACACGGTGGTATCAAAAGTATAATTCCAAAATTTTATTGGCACAAATGCATGATTAAAAAGAGTGAGGCCTGTTTTAACAATACGTCGAGGTTTGCGAGAAACTTATTTTACAATTGTTTAACGTTTTGGTAAAATTTGGATAATGACAAACCCAATTGGGATTTCGCCAAGTGAGGAATGAAATGGATCGAGAGAGTGAAGTGGACCAGTAGTCTACCAGGATCTTGTCATGGCCTTAGATGGGTCTGCTAAATCGTGGGCCTTTTCTATGCAAGGCAGATATTTTGTTGGGCTACCTTATAGCTCCTGATCTGAAAGTTTTCATCTTTCCGTAGGGTTTGATCATTCTCCCTCTTTCCCCCCAATCCTTTTATCTAATTCAGACGATTTCTGGACATTGGATTTCATTCAAGCTACTTTAGGGAGGTATTACCCATCTCTGACAGCTGTTCTTTCTACTTCTTGTTGTTTATAATCAGCACAAATTTTGGATTGATTAGGTCTCTCTGTGCATGTTTAAGTTTGGCATGAGAAAATCTTTAGGCTTTTTCTCGTCTCCCTCTTTAATTTCTTTCTGTCAATTTAAGTTCTTAAATTAAGAATTGCATCGCAATATATAGGGTTGATTTTGCGTTCTCCGGAACGACATTAGAAGTTAATGAATGCTACTAATTTTTTTTTTCTTTACTTTTTTTCATTACATTGGAAAGGAAATTTTTTCTTTACTTTGGTATTTCGTAAGTTCTTCTAACAATAACTGCAGTTGTAACTCTTGAACTAAACTTTTCAATAATCTTTACCATGGGGATATGCTTGACAAATTTGGATGATCTTAGGTCTGGAAATTTTAGAGAATGCACTCAAATTGGAATAATAGGGTGCATAGTTTAGCTACAGTTCATTGGATATATACATGCATATATTGTTCTCTTTTCTTAAATACCAAATGGAATGGGTTTTGAATATTCTGGCAGTTTTTTATAATTTGGCAATTTGGGTTTATGAATTGTACTATGGTTTACGTTAATGACCATTTCAGCTTTAGGTTTATGGGTTTGCTCAGGAGTAGTCGGTCAGCATTGTCGTACGTGGTGGCAATTCGAGTTTGTCAATTACCTTTGTTCAACAAAGTGTGTCATCCTAGAGTTTATGTTTCCACATCTTGAGCTTGATCTAAAGTCATCTTTTTATTTTTCTCTATTTCTAGAACTGCATAATATCGCCTAACTTTTAGTTAGGCAGGTTCATGTTAGATTTTGATTACTTTCACTAATTTTGCCATGTTTGAGTGGTGTAATTCCATCATGTTTAAGATCATCACCCATGATTTAGTTATATTCTTAGGTTTTGTTTTATAATCATGTTGATGGTGAATGATATGAAACAAAGGTTTTCTTTGTCTTTATAAATTTAAAACATATTCATTTGATGTTAATTTTCTTTTAGGTATTTGAACGAGAGTAGGTGATGTAGGAAATACTAGGGATTGTAGGATTACCTGTTTTAAGAAGTTTATTCAAGAATTTGTGATTCCTAATTAGTATTGGATTTAGGGCTAATAAAATCGAGAATGTGTCTCTCTACCAATTGAGAATTAGTTTCTTACTCTCTTGTGCCCCTTTATTTTATAGTAGAAATCTTCAATCAAGCCATCATCATGTTTTATGAAATAGCATTGGGGTTGCCGGTTGGGCCAACTTGATTTTGGCTAGCATCATTGTTAAGACACAAGGATTTTGACTCGGTGGATGTAATTTTTACGTTCTTGGTTTTGATTTGCAAAAATAGATTTGAGCTGACTGGGATGAACAGAAATTGGGGTGCCATATTTATCATTACAATTTAATAAATTTTTGCTATTATGGCAGTATATGCAATGAATAGAAATGTGTCGTTATCAGCCCTGGGAAGTTGATTCATCACAAGTTGAAGATTCTACACATGCGGGAAATGGCATGGAACGTGTAGATGCAAGGTGGGAGACACAGATGGCAATGTTGGAGGCACGGATTGCAAATGTTGAAGCTCGGGTGGAAAGGCTTGAGGCGAGGATGTTGTATTTGCAAAAGGGAATGCGTATAGTATGTGGGTTGTTTTTGGTTACTCTTGCATATGCTATATGCAAATGAATGGGATTGTGACTAATTGGTTTTAGGCTTCTAATTGGGTTACTCACAATTAGATGCGTACTTTAAAAGTTCTTTGTATAAAATTCAGATTTTTCATGCTAAGATGAAAATACGATGGCCATTTTTGTGATGCTGTTGTTGACATTTAAAAGATAATGATGCAGTTTGAGAAATGCCAAATTGAGTGAATAATGCTCTGCCTGAGATGAGAGAGTATTTAGCTTGTCTTTAGCCTGGGATTGTGATTGTAGATTGTTCATTTTAAAGACTGAATCATAAGAAGCTATTTGACTCATCATGGGTGATAGAACCTAACCTAAACCTGGCATGGATATATTATTGCTTATATTAGAAGGTAACTTGGGATTGTAACATTCAGTATGTTGTTTGTGAAAATAACTTGTGCTGATCATATGGCAAAAGTTGAAGCTAGGCAGAACAATGCCCTTACAGTTCAGGATCTAAAGATTCTTAACCCTTCTGATTTTCCTGAGAGTTATTCGAGGACTGATAAGACAAAATTGCGAGGTAAAGTTGTCCCTTATGACACCCATTAAACTGTATGACATGTGCTAAAATTGCTATAAAGACAACCTGAGCACCTTCAGCTACCAGTCCAATCAATAACCAAAATTAAAAAACATGTATTCTTGCAAATCAAGTGAATAGCAAGGATTCAGTTTATGATAATCCATCGATGATGCATGTGGGAAACCAATTACCAATGGAGTTGCAGAATAGTGGATACGATACATCAATTACAGAAATTAAAAAGGTATTTATGGCTTTGAAGACCAAGAAGGCAATTACAGAAGTCAAAAAGTGTCCATGTCGCTGAGGATGAAGAATTTGAATCATTCTAGATCAATTATCCCGAAATTGGAGAGAAGGATCTTTACTTGATCAACAAAGTCTGAGCCTGTAGCATACTCTGTTAGCATCCCAACAGCAAAACCAAACATTGCCCATCTGTTTGGCCACAAAAAAAGGACACATCAAATCAAAAGGGCTTATTATGCTCATCAAACTATTGCTCAACATAAGCTAACTTGATCTAAGAATGTGAAATTCAGCAAAGCTAAACAAGTAGCTAAGAGAGGAACTACGAAGATTTACTTTAGGATACAAGGCGATTGATCATAAAACGTTCATTTTCTAAAAATCCTCAACTGCATTTCATGGCAGATTCTTACCTATCCAGTCCATATATAGAAACATTCAATTCTCATATTTTAGAAGAAGCAAAATGATGTGCCAGAGTGAATTTCTTTTATTACAAAAAATGACTTTATTTATGTCAGTAGATGACCAATTGTTACTGGTTCGCATAAACCTCACAAAGAATTTATGTTCTAAATTTACAACCACAGGCAGAAACTACTATAAATCTTTGTGATAGAATAGGGTTCCTACCACCCAGGTAGTACAATGGATGGTAATATCACTTTAGTTTCTCTTGAGGACAAACAATGATCATGACAGCGTCCAAAGTCATTAGTAAGTACTTCCTCGCTTTGGACTTCACTTAGAAGAGGATGGGCAACCAGACAATTTGGTTGATGTTCTTAGAATTCATCTTCATTTTGAATCATTTATCCCAACAATGGATTTAAGCTATGTAGGAGATCCATCACTAATGAAACAATGCAAAAAGGCAACACAGATTAAATAATTGCAAAAATTCACGCCACGACAGGGAAGCCATAAATTAATCAGCTATCAGAAACAACATGTTGGTTTAAATTTCTAAATTTAATCCATTACTGTGCATTCAATCATAAAACTTTGTCCTTTATTGAAATAAATCCTGGTTCTGGCACAGATAATTGCGAAGGAAATAACCAATCAAATTCAGTCTCTCTGTTGACCCTTCTGAGTTCGATCTTAAAAGGTTAGAATCCTAAAACAGAGGTTTCCTTACAGAAGACCCAAATCAGGAAGTCAGAGTCCGCTATCCTTTCAGAAAGTAATGTATTTTTGTTAGTCCATAACTCTAAAATACTAAAGGGTTTGAGCACAACTGCTATACTTCTAGGATTTTTATAATGGCGTATTGCTGCCTCGAGAGTCACTAACAGTTACTAAGAGAGGAATAAAGCCTAGAAAAGAACAGCAATGGAATGAGATGGTAGCAGGAGGAAAGAGCAAACTGCTGCCATGCAGAAGGTACATAAAAGGGTGCAAAATGCAAATTGCCCCAGAAGAGAAGGAGGAGAACAAAAGTGAGGTGAGGTTTGGGAGCTGCCTGCCACTAATTACATTGATATCTAGTGGACAATGGTTAGGGGACGCACTGTCTAAAATTGAGTGAAAAAAGTTTTTGAGTTCATGAATAAGTTTCAGGATTGCTTCCTAGGGCTTGGGATTTTGGTTGAAACTAGCTGTGCTGGTACATATTATGGCAGAGCTCATATCAATTGTTTTCCTTCTATTTTGTGAATCACACAAATCGAATGAGAAGCAATTCAATTTTAACAATTAAAATATGAGAAAAAAAATTACCAAAAGCCCCAAAATCCACAATAAATCTTAGCTTAGCTAAGCTCAATCCAACTAATTAATCCACATAAACCCAGATAACAAAACTTGATTTTAAATGGTATTACCTCCCATTTGCAATCTCATTCTTGCTAAGGAATCCAAAGAAAGGACCCTCATCTGACTCCTCAAGTTTCTTTTGCTTAAAATACTCCTGAAGCTCCTTACCCTTTTGCCTCTGAAACTCTAAAGTGATCACATTCTTATCCTCCAAAGCCACCTGAGCAGCCGGCTTGGGTGGTGGAACAACCGTAGAAGATGGTGAAGAAGGAGGGACAGGCTTCAAAGGAGGTGAAGGAGATGGTGGAGAGGGTTCTCTAAGAGGAGGAGCCACAGGTCTCCTTATAGGTCCCTCAGCTTGAGAGCTCCTGATGGTCACAGCACAAGGCTTTAC
This sequence comes from Hevea brasiliensis, assembly GCF_030052815.1. NCBI lineage: Eukaryota > Viridiplantae > Streptophyta > Magnoliopsida > Malpighiales > Euphorbiaceae > Hevea > Hevea brasiliensis. Next base: position 13,180,335 of record NC_079504.1, read on the forward strand.
AGTTGTGGAAAATCTAAAACAAGAGGAAGTGGAGGAGGTTGCTGATGAAGAGGAAGATGAAGGAGAGGAGCATGATGATGATGGGTTAGGGATTCTGATGCATGGAATTGAGGATGCCACTGTCATCTTCCTCTTTCTCTCCTGTTTCTCTCTCCAAATCTTATCTTAAGTCTGTTTTTAGGGGGTTTTGGGTATGTGGGTGTTATCAAAATCAGAAGACGTGTGTGTGGATAAGGTGCGGCCAACCGCGGAGATGGTACAAAGTTAGCTTTGTCCGTCTATTGCAGGAGAGATGATCTTGGCGTCTTGCAGCCTCTAAAATTTTGCGTGTGAACTGTGAAGTTTGAACAAATACAATCCCCATGAAACTTTTTAAAATTACATGGAGGGTCTAGGATAGGAGTGGCAATTTCGCGACTCGAATACGAATGTGATCAACACAAATAAGACTTGATTAATAAATCGTATAAAAAATTTGAATATAAATATGACTTTTTTTTTTATGCGAGGTACAACATAATCTACACAATTCAATATAATTCATTTAATATACTTTAACACGGTCGTCGCTTTTAATTTTTATAAAATAATATATTACATACAATTTACATATTTTAATCATGCATAAATAATTATAAAATAATATTTTTAATTTATTATATAAATTTATAAATTAAATTAATTTTAATAATAAAAAATTAATTATTATAAAATAAGAAATTTCTAATGTAGTAAATAATTAAGGTTATATTTACTAATTTTATTTTTTAATAATGTATTTATAAGTTAGTGGGTTAAAACGATTGATGAGTTAAAATGAATTAACAAATAAAAAAAAGTTGGCGATTTACATTGATGCCCAAAATATGTCCAAGAGGGGGTGAATTGGACTTTAAAATAATTTTTTGATTATTACTCAAAACCTTTAAAAAATTATAGTTTGGTTCAACCTAATTTTCTATTGTGAAATATGTGCAATATTGCTCAATTGATAAATTGATACAAAGTTGACTCATAAGCATTCAGTATACTGATCTAACAGGATATATTGGCATTCAGTAAGAATTTCAGTAATCTGAATAAAATCACAGCACAACAAACAGAACAGTAAACAGAATATATCAGTTGACAGCAGATATAGCAGTAGTCAAATTATATCAGATATCAACAGATTCAACAGTAAACAGAATTTCTCAGTTTGTAGCAATGTTGACAGAAAACAATATCAATTTTCAACTCAGCAAAAAATACTTCAATCCAAAAATAAAAATGCATAAATTTAAAGAGTAAGAGTTGAGAGAATTGAACACTGAATTTTTATAGTGGTTCGGCTCAACTAGCCTACATCCACTCTCTCAAAGATTCCACTTTGAGTATTCACTCCACTATTATTCTCTTTTAAAGGTAAGAGACAAAAGCCCTTTACAAATCTTCTCACTAAAGCTTTTACAAGTAGCTTCACACTTTTACCAAGTGTTATCACAAACACTTTTCACAATCAAGCTTCAATAGGTGCTTGAATAACATCTCATAAATGCTAAAAAAGTATTTAAAACTCAATCTCACTCAATACAACAGAATCTATAAAGAAGAGATGAGTAGGTAAGCCAATGATGAGCAATAAAACCAATTTAGAGCACTTTAAATGAAAGCTTTAATGATCTTAAAAGGTTAGGAATAGTAAAGAGACTTTCATTAAGTGCAAAATGGCCAAGAGTAAGTGTATTTATAGCTTTGGACTTCTGACCGTTTGAGAACTCATTTGAACGTTGCAATTTCAAATTTCAAGAAAATAGCCGTTATTTTTTCGTTTTCTGTGATGTTGTACAGAGTTTAGTCAATTAACAAACCAGCTAGCATACCAGACTTAGTAGCAAACTAGTTAGCATATCAGGAAAACTTTTTTGCATAACTTTGAAAACTTTAAGACTTTACACTAAATCATAATCAAATACGTTTAGGCAATTGATGATATTTTGAAAACTTAGGATAAAAAAAATTGAGGGATTAAAAATAACTATCATTGGTTTCTACTCCTCAATTCTTTTCACAAGCAATCCTAAAAGTTAAAACTAACTTCTATACTATATGTACCTTCAAATTTGATCTTCAATACAGCTTTGGAAGGTAACCCTTTCTTCCTTTATCTCCTTTGATTTATCCTGTGTTATCTTAAAATGTCATCCTTTCTTTAAAAGCACAAATCCATCATGAATTCCTTGAGTTTTTTTCTTTATTCTTTGAGAAGCATAACACTTAAAACAATGTTAGTTTGATTCTAGTTGAGTTTTGTTATCATCAAAATCTATGATCCTTTGAGCTCATGGGGTCAACAATCTCCCTCTTTTTTATGATGGCAAAACTCAATTGAATCACCATGTAAGAATTGACAAGTGTGAGTATGTGTATGAATGTATATGTGGGAATAACTTCCCTTATGTATGTACTTATATCAACACATATTAATAAATAATTCCCCCTTAATAATTTCAATGAAATATTCATAAACATTTTTTGTCACAAGGAGTTTTAGGCAGTGTGACTAAAATACTAACTAAATATGCATAAGATATTTTCATAAGCTATATCAACAATATATTAATCACAAGTTATATCAACAAGATCACTCATTCATTTCTCCCCCTTTTCAGCATCAAAAGAACATGGGAGAAAACATACTCATGTGTATAAATCAAAATTCAGTTTAAGTGCAGTGAACAAAATAGTAGATAACTAATTAATGTCCAAAAAACTAAAACTAAAAATAGCAAACAGAGTAGCAAACTAAGAAACAGACTGTCAGACAAAATAAAATCAGTAAGCATCTAGTAAGGTGATCTATTCTTTGAGCCTAGAGCTTCTTCTGATTTGTCTCGGAGCAGCCATTTTTACCCTTTTAGGCTTGACAAGTTTATCACTTAGGGTTTGTAGAACTTCAGTAGCCATTGCAGTTCCAGGTGTTAAAGGTACAATAGAGCCGGCAACTAACTCAGATGCAGCAACAACACCGGATTCTACAGTAGGCTTTTTGCTAGTTTTAGCCTTTTTGCCAGATGATTTACCAGTTTTTTCTTTCTGCTTACTATTTTGTTCCTCTTTAGCTGTTTTTGCCTTTCCTTTAGCAGATGCAGCAGGAGCAGGAGTCTGTAGTTCTGGCTCAGAAGCAGAGTCACTCATGTCATCTCCATTTCCTTCTTTGCTGCCTCCTCTTCCATTTCCATCATCGGATTCTTCTTCCTCTTTTTCAATTTCTTCTTCTTCCTCTTCCTCTTCTTCTTGTTCTGTTTCCTTTTCTTCTCCTTCTTCTTCTTCTTTCTTTTCTTCTTCTTCTTCTTCTTCTTCTTCTTCTTCTTCTTCTTCTTCTTCTTCTTCTTCTTCTTCTTCTTCTTCTTCTTCTTCTTCTTCTTCTGTTTGGGGAACAGAACCAGTAGCAGCAGCCTTACTGGTTTCTCCAGTTTCAGTGCTTGAAAGACCCAAATGAACTTTGATTTTGGATAGCTCATCCACAATTTTATACATCATCATCAAAGTTCCATCAATATTAGAATCAAGTGCATTCATAAAAACATCTTGAAATTGCCTTAAATTGTTCACTTCTTCCAGAATTTCTTCAACATCAAAAGCACCACTTGCACTGCCCTTAGAACTAACACCTTGTTCAAAACTTAGTTTTCTGCCATCATCATTTTTCTGAGACTTGTAATTGGGATCATATTTGTTCTAAGTTTCTCAATTTCTAGGGATATCCCAAAGTCTCTAAATAGGCCATTAAGAAGATGGGCATAGGATAGTTTGTAAGGTGGTTTCCATTTCATAATTTGTTTCAGCATAAAGTAGGCAATATTAAACTCAATTTCATTCATAATATGCCAAATTATGCAGAGATCAAGTGTGCTTAAATAGTTTAGACTACCAGTTCTAGGATTCAGCACATAAATGATGAAGCTATGAAGGATTTTGATATGTTGGTGAGCATGGGTGATGCTAGTCTTATCTTTCACTTCTCCTTTAAATACCTCTGCCTCAAAATCTCTTTTATTGAACACTCCAACAGCAAATACTTCTTTGTGAGAACAGATTCTATTCTCACTGTTTGGGATACCTAGGGCTCTGGCTAACCTTTCTACTGTCACCTCATAAACTTTTCCTTTCATTTTAACCTTAAAAGATTAATCACTTTCAGCATCATCAACTCTCAAATTTTTGTAGAATTCTTGAACTAAATCCACATATATTCCCTCAGTATTAGAGCATAATTTGTCCCATTTTTGATATTCAAATAGAGACTGTAAAGGAACAGAGACTTCATTAAAAGTAGGCCAGTAAATGTACCTTGGTTCATGAATGGCCCTTTCCATAAGCACAACTGGAGCTTTTGAAGTCTTTTTCTTCTTAGAACCTTTTTCTTGGACAGGTTTACTGGTCCTCTTCTTGGACTTTTCTTTTGATTTTCCAATGACTAGAGGAGCTTCTCTCTATAGAGGAGGTGATGCAGGGACACTGGCATTGGTAGAATCTGAAGATGATGAGGATGTGTGTAACACCCCCGTTGCATAGCCTGGTATATTTCACTATTCCGGTGGCCGGTGTCGGTCCGGACAATTAATGGGATTAGGGCCACACTTAAGACAATTTGAGAAGCCATAAACACAAATAATTAGTAATGTTCAATTAGTTTAGTTAAGTATAAACAAGAAAAACAGAACATAAGAAGTTAAACGAGCCGAGAGTCACAGCGATGAGTGACCTCCTCAGAAACGCCTGCGAAGTCGTTTTAAACTCAAATTTCGAACTGTAAAAAGTGACGCTGTGGTCCTTAGGACCCTTATGAACACAGTGGAAAAGAGAAAATCATGAAAAAGAACTGTTAAGCCAGTCAAATAATTAGGTCAGGGAGCCGGAAGATATATTGGATTATTTGCAAACCGGGATGAATCGGCGAGGGGCAATTTGGTCAATTGACCCCGAGAGCTGACTCCTGACCTAACTGTCAAATAAAATCGGAGAAAAGAAAATTTCGGAATCGAGAATTAAATTAAAGAACTAATAGAAAAAAAATAAATAGAAAAAAAGAAAAGGAAAGAGGTTGGAAAAGTCAAAGGGATGACATCATGTATGATGTCATAAAGGTTTAATTTAATTATTTTATTAATTTGGGAATTTTAGTCTTCAAAAAGGGATAAAGATGAAAAAAAAAAGAAAAGAAAAACAAAAAATCACTTCTTCTTCCATGTTGTGCCGCCCCACCTTCTCCCTCTCTTCTCCATGAAAATTTCTTCCATTAAGCTTACACTTAAGCTTAATTTGCTCCACTTAATCTTCATAAATCCCATAAAAACCTTGTTAGACCTTGCAATCTCAACTTAAGCACAAGAAAGAAAGAAGAAAGAAGGAGAGAAATTGGAGAATTGGCATTAAAGTTGAGGTTAGTATACTAACTTACTATTCTTCCATTCAAATGCATGTTTAAGTAATTAAGTGAGCTTAGAACTTGATTTAAATGAAACAAATATGGGGGAAGAATTAAACTGAATTTTCGGGCAGCTTGAGAGGAGTATGGTTTGCATGAATATGATGCAATTGAATGAGTTTAGAAACCTTACTTAGTTAAATGATTAACATTAAAATCATTAGAAGTAGTTAAATGCATGAAAGTGATGAGTTAGGGTTTTGAATGCTAGGGTTTGTGAACCAAATTTGGAGAAATGCATAAATGATATCTTTGACCAATTGTGGACTGAAAAATGGTCAATAATGACCAAAAGAGATGTGTGGGAATTGTTGGAATGAGAACCAAATTTGTAGGTCCAATGGTCATGCTACTGGCAGCATGACCAAACCCACTTTGAAGGACCAAAACTCAAATTTTACAAGTCCAATTGATATGCCACCAATTGGGGATGAAAATAGACATAAAATAGCACAATTTTCATTAAGGAACCATGGCCAAAAACTGACCAAAACTTAGTGAAACAATTGACCAAAGTGAAATGAGAGCAGGCTGCCACTGCACCAAACTGACCAAATGAACAGTAACTGTTCATTTGGTCATAACTCGAGCTAGGTAGGTCAAATTGACCTGAAATTTTAACCGTAATTAGATAAGATATAGATCTAAAATTTTCATGAAGAACGTCACCCCAAATTATGCCACTAACCTAGTCAGATTATTGAGCAAAGTTGACTTATCAAACCTGCAACTCTGCAGAATTACCATTGAGCAGTAATGTTTGAAGGGCTATAACTCTCTCTAGAAAACTCGGATTTAGGCGATTCTTGAACCGATGGAAACATAAGACATAGTAGAACATTTCATATGAAGAAAGTTAGACCAAATTATGGACTTAACTTGATCAAATTACTGAGCAAAATTGGATCAAAAATCTGCCAGCATCAAAATTGCAGCATGAACAGTGCACGTGAACAGTAATTTTATTTTGGTCATAACTTGAGTTACAAAACTCTGATTGGGGTGATCCAAAAATGAGAATACACTTAAGACAATAAGGAACATTTTCTATGAAGGAAGTTTTGTCAAATTCCAACAGTAGATCGACCAATGGAACAGTGCAACTTCGGAGAACCAAAATCGAAAATTGGCAATTTTGCCAAAATGACCTAAACTTTGAGAAAATGACCAAAACCAATAAGTTTAATGACCAAAATGTGGTATGTGGGTGAAGTTAGAGTTCCCATACCTAGTAAGCCTTAAAAAGTCAACTATTTGACTAGAATAGTACAGTGAATAGTAACCCAAAACACAAAATTTCGAGAACGTCGAATTTAACACGTTAGAGCTAGGTAAATGTGGAGCTAAGTTTATTTTGGATTTATTTTAAGTTCTAGTACTGAAACATTGTAAAATTGCGTGTATCAGTGGAAAAGAATACCGGGACAGAACCCAGGGAGTAGAGTTAAGGCCAACAGGCGACTCGTTTGAGGTTTGTGCACAACATATACTTTTATAATCATCTTTTGCATATTGTTTTGAATAATGTGAAATATTTGATTATAGAATTCTTATGATGTTTGATTTAAATTGTGAAAGTTATTGTGTATATTTGAAATGACAATGTTTAGCAAATTGTTAAGATAAGTTTTGAAACCACAGTGTCATGACCATATATTTGAACACCTCACTAGCACGACTAGTGGGGGTAATTAGTTTCGAATTTTGATTCCTTCTCTGGAGAAGTGTTGAGGTGTGCCAGTAGAAGAGGATGTGAATGGATATCCATATATTTGAGCTAGCTAGCCTTGTGATATGATTTCTCTTTAGCCTCTGGCTATTGAGATTCATGTGATTTCTCTTTAGCCTCTGGCTATTGAGATTTTATTTGTTTCGAATGGCATGATCTAGCTGTGGGTTTTGTGAAATGTGTTTTGATACTTTGAAATGAACTTGGTTTACATTTAAAATCTCACAATGCATGATTTGTATTTAATTTTCATGTTTAGCCAAATCTTTGAATAAATGTGCTTTAAGTTTTGCATAAAGATTATTTTAGTATATTGTGCACCACTGAGTCCTAGTACTCAGCGATAGCTTTATTCTTTATCGCAGATACAGAGATTAGAGGAGCAGCAGACTGAGCTGCTGAGGTGTGTGGAGTTATCAGCTTGAAGTCTTCGGGTATAATTTATACCCTAACTGTAAATACTCCTTTTGATGTATATATTGCACATGAATGTATGGGCATGTAAAAGTGGGTCTTGAGCAGTTTGTATAAAATTTGTATAAGTTGTAATATATATTGTAGTTTTGAAACTCTCTTAATGTAAATGTTGTAATAATGTATCTAAATTGTTTTGTTTCAACTGAAATATGAATGATATTGATTGACAATATTTTGAGAATTATTGAACTTGTGAATTTGAGAAATTGGTTGAGATTGAATATGAATTTGAAGCAGTGGTTAGAAAATTATTGGAAGTGCTTTTATTTCAGGTATTTGAAGAACTGGTTTCTCAAAATACAGAGGGAACTCTGTCAAAATTTTTATAAAATTTGCGTAAAAATAAAATGGGCCAAAAATATTAACTAGTTTTAGTTTAACTACATGTTTTAAGTACTTATTAGAAATTGCTCACTACTTATCAAAAATAAGAAAATTGTTTTAAAATCCCTTGTAGGGTACTTAATGAATTATCGGTAGATGAAGTGCGGTAGTTCATTAGGTATTCTACGAGATCATGTGATGCCTTACAGAGGGGTAAGGTATGACAATGTGGTAACCTTTTCCTTTCCTTTTCCTTTTGACCGTGCCATGACCAAATCAGAAAAAGTTGGCAGTAGGGATAGATGATACTAGGTTCACAAAATAAACAATGTAAGCAACCAATGTATAACTATTAGAAGTATATCAACACATTTTTGATACAATGTCATGTATTTAAAAAAAAAATTTAGGATTGACAGTAAGAAATATTAAGGTTCTTGAGAATATCAACAACAAATTTACAATTTTAACAAACACTGCATTTTATTGTCGTGGAAATGCTCAAAATAAGAAAACCCATCAACTAATTTCAAGAAAAATTGAAGATGCATATAAAAAGATAAATACCACAACAATGTCGCAAAAAAAAAACAACCTGATACTTGTAGAGCAAACGATAATTAGTGAAGGCGAGAGAAGGAGAGAATGTATCGAAAAAACTTAACCCAAAAAGAACTAATCTTGACTGATTTCCTTAAAAGAGAGAGTGAAATGTCGGGGAATGAGCAAGAAAAATTTTAGGGATTTTTTTGTTTTGAAGAATGCGAGAAGAAAGCTTTGTGATAGAGCAAATGAGTTTCGGCAATTTTTAAAGAAAATGAAGGAGATGGTGGTTGAGAGGGTTGTGAATGAAACAAGTTAATCAATGGAGAAGTGATAAGTTCAATCAGATTTTGGGATGCGTCGGAAAAGGAAAAATTTTGAAATTTAAACTTGAAAAGACAAATGGAAATTTTGTAGAGTGATTGATACCGTGTATCAGTGGAGAAGCAGAGAAGACTGATGGTTCTACAAATTTTTGATTCCTGTGCCAGAAATTAATATATGAAAAGTCTATTTTGCCCTCTAAATACATAATGAGACATTGCTTTAAATAAAGTGGTATTTAAGTAATATGACTTTTAAGACTACTGGATTGATGCTCAGGCAAAAATAATTTTAGAGTTTCAATACAATCAGACCTGAGTACCAGTTTGCCAGCGAAAAATTATGAGCATTGGTAAAGCACTTAGCAAACAAGAAAAATTAGCAAACAGATTAGTATGCTACTGTGATTAAATTCTGCAGAATACTGTTCACGTCAGATCAGACCCAAAAATTTTCAAATTGCACTAGAAATATCAGAACACATTTTTAACACCACTAACCAACATATATCACTTCATTTTCATATAAGAACATGAGTATGCATCAAAATTTAAGCAAGAGCATCAGTCATACCAAGTTCTCTTCTTATTTTGTAAAAAGTTTCCTCATTAAGTGGCTTTGTAAAAATGTTAGCAAGCTGTTTTTCAGAAGGGACAAATTCAATTTGAATATCACCATTTTGAACATGATCCCTAATAAAATGATGTCTAATTTCAATATGCTTGCTTCTAGAGTGTTGGACAGGATTTTTTAACAAGTTTATAGCACTACTGTTATCACATCTTATGGGAATGTGATCAAATTTAATTTCAAAATCTTCAAGCTGTTGTTTTATCCACAAAATTTGTGCAACACAACTCGCAGCTGCAATATATTCAGCTTCTGCTGTAGAAAGTGCAACAGAAGTTTACTTTTTACTGTACCATGAAACTAATGCATGACCTAGAAATTGACAAGTTTCAGAAGTGCTTTTTTTGTCCAATTTACTACCAACAAAATTTGAATCACTATAACTAATAAGATCAAATGATTCACATTTTGGATACCACAAGCCAATGTTGTGTGTGCCAATGAGGTACTTAAAAATTCTTTTAACTGCTACAAGATGATATTCTTTTGGACATGATTGAAATCTTGCACATAAACATACACTAAAATGAATGTCTGGTCTAGATGCTGTCAAATAGAGTAAAGAACCAATCATACCTCTATAGAGTTTATTATCTATCTCCTTACCTTTTTCATCTTTCTCTAATTTGACTGTTGAGCTCATAGGAGTTCCAATGCTTTTCATATCTTCTATTTTGAATTTCTTTAGCATATCCCTTATGTATTTGGACTGATTTATAAAAATTTCATCTTTCATTTGTTTGATTTGCAATCCAAGGAAGAAAGTAAGTTCACCCATCATACTCATTTCAAATTCACTTTTCATCATATTGGAAAATTTCTTACAAAGGGAATGGTTAATAGCACAAAAAATGATATCATCTGCATAGATTTGCACAATAAGCATGCCTTTTCCTAGTTTCTTAATGAAAAGAGTAGTATCCACTTTTCCTCCTTTAAAATCATTTTGAAACAAAAATTTACTTAGTCTCTCATACCATGCTCTAAGAGCTTGCTTTAAACCATAGAGAGCTTTAGTAAGCTTGTAAACATGATTTGGAAAATGAGGGTCTTCAAAACCAGGAGGTTGAGCCACATAAACTTCCTCATCAATATATCTATTTAAGAATGCACTTTTAACATCCATTTGATAAAGCATGAAATTCTTAAAACATGTAAATGCACACAACATTCTAATAGCTTTAATTCTAGCAACTGGAGCAAAGGTTTCATTAAAATCAATACCTTCCTCTTGGTTGTATCCTTGAGCTACTAGTTTAGCTTTATTTCTAATTACTTGTCCTTTTTCATCCATCTTATTCCTAAATACTTATTTAGTTCCAATAATATAATGCTTTTTAGGTTTAGGAACAAGTGTCCACACTTTATTTCTTTCAAATTGATTTAATTCCTCTTGCATAGCAAGAAGCCAATTCTCATCATTTTGAGCATCATCATATGTTTTGGCTTCAAATTGAGAGACAAAAGCAACATTACCAAAATATCTTCTAAGTTGAGCTCTTGTCATCATCCTTTGTGAAGGATTATCAAGAATGTCATCTTTGGAATGATTTCTATGGTACCTCCATTCTTGTGGAATGTCTTGATGTTGAGGTTCCTCAATTTGTAATTCTTCCACGTTTGGTTGGGAGTCTTCTTGAATTTCAACATTTGTGGAACAAGGAAGTTCTTCTTCTTTGTCATTTTGATCATCCTCTACTATTTGTTTTAGATCAAGCTCATCTTTATTTGAATTCTTTGAATTTAGAATATGCTCATTTTCATTATCACAAGAATCTTTCCTTTGCAAGAAAGTGTTAGCATCATCAAAAAGTATATGCATTAATTCTTGCATGGTGAAGGTTTTTCTATTGAAAATCCTATATGTTTTGCTATTTGTTAAATAACCTAGAAATATTCCCTCACAAGATTTAGCATTAAATTTCTTGAGATTGTTATTTTTGTTATTTAAAATGTAACATTTGCAACCAAAGACATAAAAATATGCAATATTAGGTTTTCTTCCTTTTCAAAGCTCATAAGGAGTTTTCTTTAAAATACCTCTAATGGAAACTCTGTTCAGAATGTAGCATGCTGTATTTACAGCTTCTGCCCAGAAATATTTTGGTAAACTGTTTTCATTCAGCATTGTTCTTACTATTTCTTGCAAAGATCTGTTTTTCCTTTCAACAACTTCATTTTGTTGTGGAGTTCTAGGAGCTAAAAATGTATGATAAATACCATTTTGAGAACAGAAATTTTCAAACAAACTATTTTCAAATTCCTTTCCATGATCGCTCCTAAAAAATGTAATGCAATAACTTTTTTCATTTGAATTCTTTTGTAAAAAGCTTCAAATACATCAAAGGTTTCATCTTTAAGAGCAAGAAAGAAAGTCCATGTGAATATTGAAAAATCATCAACAATTACAAATGTATATACCTTACCTCCTAGACTTCTAGGTGTGATTGGACCAAAAAGATCAAGATGTAGTAACTCCAATGGTCTAGACGTAGTTACAACATTTTTTTATTTAAAAAAATGATTTTGTATGCTTACCAAGTGCACATGCTTTGCATTGAAATTCTTTTTCAAAACTTAACTTTGGAAGGCCTCTAACAAGATTTCTTCTAGAAAGTTTAGCAAGTGTACTCATGCTAGCATGTCCTAATTTTCTATGCTACAACCATACACTATCATCCGAAGTCATAAAACATGTTTCACAATTTTCTTCAAGACTTGTTAAATCAAGGAGGTAAATATTATCTATTCTAGCACCAGCAAACATAACATTATTTCCATGAATCTCACAATGTGTAGAAGTAAAAATGACTTTAAAACCATTATCACACAGTTGACTAACACTTAAAAGATTATATTTTAATCCTTGTACTAATGCAACATTCTCAATGCAAGGATTTTTACCAATAGTTCCACATCCAATAATTTTAGCTTTACTTTTATTACTAAATTTGACATAACCTTCTTCTTTCAAAGTAAGAGAAGAGAATTTGGCTTTATTTCCTGTCATGTGCCTAGAGCAGCCACTATCTATGTACCAATGTTTTGTTTCCAGCATACTCCTTAGACAGACCTGAAATCAGTTAATTGTCCTTAGGTACCCAAGCAACTTTGGGTCCTTGTATGTTAGTAATATTAGGTAGGGTTCCTTTAGGCACCCATACTTTCTTTGCCTTAAAAGTTCCTTTCCTACTAGGACAAGCATTAATAATATGACCTTTATGATTACAATAAAAACATGTAATATTTGGTTGAGAAGAAGATGAAACTTTAATAAAATAATGTTTGTATTTTCCATATTTCATAAATCCATCATAACCAATTTCAAATTTTTTATTTGTGGATCTTTGATTCCCAAGAAGTACATCAAGTGTTTCTCTTCCTTTTGTAAATTTAGTTAAATCTCTTGTCAAAGATTCAACTTTTGCTTCAAAAATTCTATTTTTCTCAATAAGTTGTTCACAAACTTCTTTTGATCTTTGAAGCTCATTATTAACTTCCTTAAATAACTTCATTTGAGATTTGTAAAATTCATTTTCCTTTGAAACCATACTCAAAGAAATATTTTCTAATCTTAAAGCACAATTTTCATGTATCAAAATTTTGCATTTCTTTTTAAAAGATTTATATTTATCATATGTCTTTACAAATGCAAGTTCTAACTCTTCAACATTAGAAGGTTCAAGATTTACCTCATTTTCACTATCTTCAATGTGCGAACTTTCACCTTTTTCTTCAATTGCCATCATACAAGTATTTGCAACATCTTTGTCACTTGTGTCACCATTTGATGAAGAGTCACTATCACTCCATGTTACCGCCGTTGCCTTTTTACTTTTATCCTTTCTAAACTTGTTTTTTTTCTTCAATGTAGGACACTTTGGCTTAATGTGGCCTGGTTTCTTACACTCATAACAAACTATTTTACTTGAATGATTTGGAGTCTTTGGAGCATATTTCTTTGTGAACTTCTTGTATTTGCTTCCACCTTTTCTAAATGCTCTTTTGAATCTCTTGACTACCATAGCCATATCTTCATCATCATCACTTGAAGCACTTGAATCATCACTTGAACTAGCTTTGAAAGCAATACTTTTCTTTTTCTCATCTACCTTTTCGGTTATGAAGGCTATACCTTTCTTTTTCTTTTGATCACCTTTATTTTCATCTTTCTTGTAGATCATCTCATGTGCAATGAGAGAACCAATAAGCTCATCATAGGTGTACTTTCTGAAATCCTTGATGTCTTGAATAATAGTGGTCTTTGCTTCCCATGACTTTAGAAGAGATCTCAAAATTTTCTTTACAAGTTCTTGTTCCTCAAATTTCTTTCCAAGAGCTTTAAGAAGATTAACAAGATCTGTGAATCTTGTACTCATTTCAGCAATAGTTTCACCAGGTTTCATCTCAAATAACTCATAATCACGAATGAGGAGGTTTGCCTTTGATTCTTTCACTACACCAGTTCCTTCATATATGACTTCAAGTTTATCCCATATTTCTTTTGCAGTTTAACAACCTAAAATACGATTATACTCATTAATATCAAGAGCACAATGAAGAATGTTAATGGCTTTAGCATTTGTAGAAATTTTCTTCCAATCATTATCATCAAATTCAACTTCAGTTTTAGGAATTTGCACACTTCCTTCGTTAGTTTTATAAGGAACATAAGGACCATCTTTGATTATTCTCCAAGCATCAATATCAACAAATTGTATAAAGTTTCTCATTATAGTTTTCCAAAAAGAGTAATTTGTGCCATTAAAAAGTGGTGGTCTAGTGATTGAATAACCTTCAGCTAAGGGAGTAGGTATACCAGTCGAGTTACTAGATGAACCGGCCATGTGTATGGATCACTCTAAGGTGTTTAATCCTCAAGCAAGAGAGACAAGCTCTGATACCAAATTGATGTCCCAAAATATGTCCAAGAGGGGGGTGAATTGGACTTTAAAATAATTTTTCGGTTCTTGTTCAAAACCTTTGAAAAATTGCAGCTTGGTTCAACCTAATTTTCTACTGTGAAATATGTGCAATACTGCTAAATTGATAAGTTGATACAAAGTTGGCTCTTAAGCATTCAGTATACTATTTTAACAGGATATATTGGCATTTAGTAAGAATTTCAGTAATCTGAATAAAATCACAGCATAGCAAACAGAGCAGTAAACAGAATATATTAGTTGACAGCAGGTATAGCAATAGTCAAATTATATCAGATATCAGCATACTCAACAATAAACAGAATTTATTAGTTTGTAGCAGTGTTGACAGAAAACAATATCAATTTTCAACTCAGCAAAAAATACTTCAATCCAGAAATAAAAATGCATAAATTTAAAGAGTAAGAGTTGAGAGAATTGAACACTGAATTTTTATAGTGGTTCGGCTCAACTAGCCTATATCCACTCTCTCAAAGATCCCACTTTGAGTCTTCACTCCACTATTCTTCTCTTTTAAAGGCAAGAGACAAAAGCCCTTTACAAATATTCTCACCAAAGCTTTTACAAGTAGCTTCACACTTCCACCAAGTGTTATCCCAAACACTTTTCACAATCAAGCTTCAATAGGTGTTTGAATGATCTCTCATAAATGCTAAGAAAGTGTTTAAAACTCAATCTCACTCAATACAACAGAATCTATAAAGAAGAGATGAGTAGGTAAGCCAATGATGAGCAATAAAACCAATTTAGAGCACTTTGAATGGAAGCTTTAATGATCTTAAAAGGTTAAGAACAGTAGAGAGACTTTCATTAAGTGCAAAATGGCCAAGAGTAAGTGTATTTATAGCTTTGGATCATTTCTGACTGTTTGAGAACTCATTTGAACGTTACAATTTCAAATTTCAAGAAAATAACCGTTATTTTATCGTTTTCTGCGATGTTGTGCAGAGTTGAGTCAGTTAGCAAACCAGTTAGCATACCAGACTTAGTAGTAAACCAGTTAGCATATCAGGAAAACTTTTCTGCATAACTTTGAAAACTTTAAGACTTTACACCAAATAATAATCAAATGCTTTTAGACCATTGATGATATTTTAAAAACTTAGGATAAAAAAAATTGAAGAATTAAAAATAACTATCATTGATTTCTACTCCTCAATTCTTTTCACAAGCAATCCTAAAAGTTAAAACTAACTTCTATACTATATGTACCTTTAAATTTGATCTTCAATGTGCTTTGGAAGGTAACATTTTCTTCCTTTATCTCCTTTAATTTATCCTGTGTTATCTTAAAATGTCATCCTTTCTTTAAAAGCACAAATCCATCATGAATTCCTTGAGTATTTTTCTTTGTTTTTTTGATAAGCACAACACTTAAAACAAGATTAATTTGATTCTAGTTGAGTTTTATTATTATCAAAATCTATGCTTCTTTGAGCTTATGGGGTCAACATACATATTAACATATGATACAAATAATAAAGCGTATCAAATTAAATTAATGGATTAACCTGTTATACAATATAATGTCTACTTACTTATAAAAAATAGTTTGTTGTTTTCTATTAAAAAAAAAATCTAATTTTCATTTTTCCTAGAAACTTGCAAGAGAAAACAAAAAAAAAAAAACCTTTTAATAATAAAAAATAATTTTTAATTCAACAAATTTTTAAAAATAGTTTTATAAAATTTTATTTAAAAATTTATTTTTATTCATGCTTTCATAAAAATAACTTATATAGAATATATTTAAAAATTATGCTTGCAAATTTTTGTTATGTTTTTATTTATTTTATAATAATATTGTAAACAAATATTTGTAAAATAATCATAATATAATTTTAATTATAAAAATTTCATCATATTTACCATTGAAAAACATAACTTTTATTATAAAAAGTCAGTAAAAAAACAATTTAAAATTATTTTTTAAATCTTAATTAAATTTTAAAAAACCTGTCACAGATGACATTGGCACGAGTTGAAGATAAGCGCGTTTGAACATGTCTATGTATTTGTTGGGTTTTAACAATTACAGCGAGTCGTCAGCCATCTGTGGTCAAATATTAGCAATTTGCAGCATTTTCACTTGCATTTGAAAGCTACTCCAGCCATTATGTTTATCAAAAATCTTAGAGTCACAGGTTGAGAGTTCGATAACAGAACCCTTCATCCAAATAAGCACAAAATGATTTTAGAATTTAAAATGACTTAAACATTAAATATTGCATCAACCACCCATGAAAAGAAAAATAATATGACACATTGACTAAGATTTTAAAAGAAAAAAGAAAGGGACAAGGCAATCACAAATAAGAAAATAATTTAACAAAGCAAAGTGAACATAGCAACAAAATTGAAATCCTCATGAATTAAATATGAACATAAATGATCAATCCAACAGGGATGGCAGGCCGGGCATCGAGCTCCTTCGTATGGTTGCAATGTCCTATCGACGCAATTACTTGCTTTTTTTTTTTGGTTTTCCTTTACCGATAAATCAGTTGAACCGTGGAGAAGCAGATGATCTCTGTTAGTAGAGATTTGTGTATTGCATCACTTTCAAGGCAAAAATGAGTCCACAAAAATGATTTGCTAATAAAATCGATCACATAATCACACACGAACAACTTCTTTCATTTCCATTCTCAAATTCATCATCTGAATCAGCTGTTTCACTGCCAATGGGACCCAATTGCCATTTCAGCACCATAATAGGGAGGCTAATTGTTACGAACATAGAAATAAATATAACATAGAATTTGAATTTGCAGAAATTTTTCTCCTATCAAAAATTTGGAAAGAAAATGAATATAAGAGGAATTTGAATAAAATAAGCTAGATTTCTGTTTTGTGTTTTGCCTATAAAAATACATGATATGGCACGATTCCAAGATACATGTTAGACAAGAATGTTTACATAAAACAGTAGTCCATCTTTCAAAACTTACAGATAGAAGGTATTGACAAGACTCGACATTGCTTGCTTTCTCGAAACATATTTCATTTTGCTTTCTAACATGAATTGATAAATTCCCAAAGCCTGCTCCTGGACATCAGCGTCCCATAAACCCATCCATATCTCCCTACTACTAGAAATCATTTCGGGAATAAATTCCAATAGAGAATAAGAATTCTGCTTGGGAACCAGATTCGAAAAATAATAAAAAAAAAAAAAAGAAGAAGAAGAAAGAAAGATCCTAGGATATTAACAAGCCAGTAAAAAATTTTCAACTCATTGTTTCCCTAGTTCACCCTACAATATAGAGGCTTTTCCAAATATTTATAATAACTAGAGGTGCAAATCAAAAGAATCCTAAAACTACGAAAATATTATGAAAATACGTTTGAACTTCAGTTCAAGCCCTAAACAGATGGTTAGGCATTGGAGTAGTCCTGTCCAAATCTTCATTTTTTGAGTTAAGATCATCAATCAGTGAAGGTTTATTTGAGGCGAATGAGAGCAATTAATCACACTTCCAATTCCATATTTTGCAAAAGGAAAGCTAATTGCATTTATTGTTGGTGTTTTAGCTCATTTGTTAAAAAAAAATTATGGTTTATGCTGAGTTGTTTATGAAATTTGTAGTATGAAGCATTAATTTGCCAAATCTATAGGTTATTGTCTTTTTTTCCCCTCTAGTTTTTTGCTTTTTTAAGAATTATTTTTAATAAAATACAGAAGTAATAGAAAAATAACATCAAGAGTTTTAAGTTTCATTAATGTTAGCTTAGTATATATTTTGACTTAGGCAAGGTAAAATTTAAGAAAAATAATAAACACGATTTATTTTGCAAAAGAAAAAATATAAATATTCAAGAACCTCCTAAACAATCATTTTGATAGTAATAAGATTAGTTTTTTGCTATCTACTTGGTTATTTTAGTTTTAAATTGCTTAATAATAATAATATCTAAAAATGATAGATTTTGTCTTTATTTGAGATATATATACAAGGTAAAATTTAAGAAAAAAAAATAAACACAATTTATTTTGCAAAAGAAAAAATATAAATATTCAAGAACCTCCTAAACACTCATTTTGATAGTAATAAGATTAGTTTTTTGCTATCTACTTAGTTATTTTAGTTTTAAATTGCTTAATAATAACAATATCTAAAAATGATAGATTTTGTCCTTATTTGAGATATATATATATATATATATATATATATTATTTAGTTGTATATCTTAGTTTTAATTAGGGTGTACGGTTCTAATTCCAATGCAGGGTCTACCTAGGAACCATAACCAAACCAAAATTTAGGTATCGTTCTAGTCTGACTCTTAGTAGTTTCGATTCCAGTCCGATATGTGTTCAATTCTTGGAATAATTTTATATAAATAAAAATTTATATTTTAATTAACATTTAAGTTTTAAAATGGGCTATCAATACATACTTTATTATTTAATATATCTTTTAGCTTTTCTAAATTATATAATATTTAATTATAAGATACATATATAATTTAGAATTAAGCATATTATATAATATAGGACATCATATACTATATTTTTTAACTATTTATTGATTATATAATATTTAATTATAAGATACAAATATAATTATGAATTAAGCATATATAATATAGTAGTATACTTATAATTAATATTATAATATAATTTAATATAAATTTAATATATTTATAACTAAAATTATTAAGAAAAAATAAAAAAATGAAATATAATACTAAATTGTATTTAGTTTATAATTATACGTACATATATAGATATATATAATTATATTGGAAGTGTATAACACATCTAAAAAAGTCATAAAAAAAACATATGCATAAATTCGATTCTTGGCTCAGTATGGTTTCAGTTCAAGTTTTAGTGAAGAATCAAAACTGAACCAAAGAATCAAAACAAGTTCAATTCAATATGATTCTTGTCAATTTGGTATGGTTTTTTTATTCCATTTGGGACTCCCAAGAACAGTGCATAACCCTAGTTTTAGTTATATCTTTAAATAATTATTTATTTCATGCACTTTAATGTTTTTAGGGAAAAAAAAATTGCGTAGCAATAGGATGTTACTGTTATATTATAACAGTTACAATCCTATTTTTGTTGTGATTTAAATCCATGCTTGGCACCTCCAAAAAAATTACATAAATTATGTTTTCCTCTCTTTGACTCAAGCGCTCATTCTAAATACCAAAGATCGATCAACTTCACTTGAAATTAAAATGCTACATTCTAATTTTTGTAGTGATATGTCATATTTATGGTGCCATTTCTGTCGCAATTTAAATACATGCTTCGCACCAACAACAAAATTACGTAATATGTTTTTGTCTCTCCAACTCAAGTGTTCATTCTAAATGCCAAAGATCTATAAACTTCACTTGAAATTAATATGTTGCGTACTAATTTCTACAGTGAATTATCATATTTATGGTGCATTTGGATAAGAGGTATATAAGGAGAAACAATGGCATGCATAAAACTGATAATTTCCAAAAATTTAATTGACTTGATGTGCTTTTTAAAAATTTGATTAAATGGGCAAACAAATTAACCATAACTTAATGATGCGCCATAAATGCTTGCACTGAACACAAAAGAAACTCAAATTCGAAACAATGACATGAATGAAACAGATAATTAAATTATAAATCATCCTGTCAGAAAATAAGCTTAAAACTTTTGTTTCCTAATCCTTAAATGAAATCTCATATACAACCCAGAGCACCACAAAGTTATAAGAACAGTCCATGTATGCATCTTAACAATTTAACGAATGTGCATAAACACTTAAGACAATCTCTATGCTGAAGAAGTTATTGAGCATTCTTGCTCCAACTTTTGCTTCAAATCTAGGATGTAAGACCTCTGACATAATAATTGGGGTTACACTTTGACCACAGACCCTCAACCTCCAACCCGTCTTCAACTTAGCCAACTCTCAATTCCTAGTCTCCTACCTATTCGGAATCCGAATGTGTTGCAACAAGATCTTTCCCCACAAAACCAACACCCACTCTCTTTTCTCTTCTTAGCAATGAGTTATAAATATAGGGCCCAAGCTACAGTACATGAAGATGGAGGGAAGACACCCCTATTACAATATTCAGTAAAATAGCATTACTTCTGAATGATTAAAAAAATAAAAAAATAAAAAAAAAGGTTAAACTCATCTCTAGATGCTTAGAATAATTGGAACCAAACAACACAAGAATTGCCCCCTCAGAACATGTATTTAAATTATCCCTCCACTCTTTGGACATCAGTCACTTAATGTGATGCATAAGAAGAATTGAGGCCATTAGGATTTAGGATCATATTCACCCTCCAGTAAATGGAGATGCATTGAAAGTCAACCTCCAAAATGATCTTCCAAAATCCCAGATTCCAAGCTAACTTTAAACCATGTAAACCCATTGTTTATCCCTAGTAGATGAACACATACTAATGTTATATGTAATGCCACCCCAACTACATACTTTGTGAGGCTGTTACATTGTATTGCAATGAGACTAATCAAATTTGCAGGCAATTTTATTTGCTTTCTTCTCAGATAATGTAAAACTAATTAGCAGCATTTTTCAATAACATGAATGACTATTTGTATTAGCACCATCAAATATGTCCAAGTCCTTATATTTAGCATTTTAAAATGCCAATTTCTAATTCCTAAATGAATGAGGATGAACTCACTAAGACTTCTGAAAACCAAGTCATCTGAACATAGGGGAAAATAATAACAGGATGAGATTCTTATGCAGCTCTAAACCTAGAAATTAGAAAAGCATAGTGGTATTACTGCACAAGAATGCACGCATAAAAGAGACACCGAAACAACACTCTTTTACATACTAGAAATATGAACTAAATGTAAATGCAATGCCTATAACAAATGAATTTGGAACAAGGGGTTTTCCATACCTTGGCTCAAATTCCCTGATTTCAACAAGCTCACTCCCGCAAACATCTGTCCACTGCACTTTTCTCCTTTCTGTAAGACCAGGGATATCACTACCTTTCTCACTTAATGTGTAGTGTTGATTAGAATCCTTAACTGGAACTGGAATACTATTTAACGGCTTCTTCAAGCTACTCTTAAGAGTAACTCTTCTTGCATTGCTATCACCTTGAATTTCAGTTGTATGGTCTTTACCCTTGTCAGTAACAAGACGATCTGGCAAGACATCCTGCTGTTGTGTAGGACCTACTTTGAGAGGTGATGGAGAGTCAAGCCCAGCGGAAGCGCGACCAAAGCAAACAAAGGAAGCGCACCCGCGGGAAAGCCGGTTCTTCAAGGAAGCCAGCTGGAGGTCAGGGTCTGGTTCGTTATCCACCAACTGGTACTGATTCCACGGCGAAACTCTCATGGGTTTATCTTCGGGCTTCTGACCCAAGAGAAGAAGGGTCAGACCCTTGCTATACCCAGAAGCTGAAGAAGAGAAGAACCCTCCTCCTTCCACTGCCAATAACATCAGTTCTAATCATCTGGGCACCAAAAAGTCATCTGGACACCAAAAAGTATAGTTTCGTCGTAGCTCTTTCTACCCCTTTGCAGTAACAAAGACACCAACCCTTCAGACACCCATACCTCAGTGTCAGACAGATTATGAAACTCCAAAAAGCCATAAAAACAGTATATTAAAAAAAAAGAGAGAGATGAGATAGGGAGAGGGAGGGAGAATTTAATTTAAAATGATAATGACTATAAAAATCAGAATTATGAAGTTTTCAAGGCCTATGAACCAATTTATCGCTACCGAACTTGCCATGGCAGGTGATGTGCCATATTCCAAAGTACTAATAATTACAAGTGTACAACTCCATCAACCATCTCACTAGCAGAAACTTTAAATCCCAAAACAGTAACAGAATGGAATAACACAGAAGAAGGGGAAAAGCAAAAAAGTGGTAAAGAAAATTACAATAAATTCAAGAATCAGGAACCAATGTATCGAAGTGAAAAAAAAATAAAAAATTAAAATCTATTCCACACTAGGTCACATCAGACACGGCCAACAAATTTTTTTACTAGGAAAAATGGCAGTGAATTGACAAATTACAATTGATCATGGAATGCGTCAAATCATGGAATGCTTCAAATCATTAAATATATGCATCCCAAACCTTACAAACATTGAACATAACTTAAAATGCTTATCAAAACATAATAGAGAAACACAAAATCACAAGAATAACATGCGGTGGAAGTACTAAACACCGCCTTTTACCATTAATTACCTTCAAATATATTTGAAGAAACTTTACAATAATGGCAGATCAAATATATTTGAAGAAACTTTACAATAATGGCAGAACCAGATACTTTCGGCTGCTGATCTAAATATAATAAAACAAGATTGAAACAAACTAACGTCTTTAATTTTTCGAAGGAAACACAGAATTCCTGCAAATCATCAATAATTCAAGTACAAAATCTTCAATTCGCAAGCCAAAAAGGAAAGAAAAGATCTGTTTATTTCAATAATAATAATAATAATGATAATAATTAGCTAATATGCATCACTTCACTTCACATATTCAGTTATTTCTTACCCTCTGTTTGGTTGCACAGAAAACAAACACACAAAAAAAACAGCAAAATTCTTATCAAGCTTTTTGTTTTCCTCAGTGCCATTGAAACAAACTGTTGAGATGGGATTTTTCTCGGGAAACTAAGAGAAAATCAGATACCTGAAAGAGACGGTACAGATCTGAGAGACAGATTCTCGGAGTCTAAATCGGCGGCGCCGGTATGTCGGCTAGAATAAATCGGCGATGAATTGGAGAAGGGAAAAAAAACTGAAGGAGAATAAATAAAAAAGAAAAAGGAAAAACATAAAACAGGGGTAAAAAATTAAAAAGATTGAGCTCACTTCTGGTTCGAATTATTTAAAGGACGATAGGGATGGTGACTCCATGGCGCATGATAGCGATGGGTACCATTTTATATTATTATGTTTTTATTTTTAAATTTATAATTAATTTTTGCTTCTCACTAATCCCTTATTTTGACAGTAATTATAAAAGGGAAAGCTTGCTTTTGTTTGCTTGCCTATGGCTATGGCTGCTTGTTTAAGTCTACTCTTTTAACTAATTAATTAATTAGTTAGTTAGTAATAAGTTGTCCTCTATAGGTAAAGAATTTTTTATTAAATTTATTGTCCAAGCTATACTTATTTAATGAGTTGTTTCATTTATTTCACAGATTAATTCGAATTTTCTGGTGGGTGATATAGACAGGGATTAAATTCATTCATTATCATGGGATAAATTATATATACTGAACAATTAATTACTGTTGACTTTTAACGGTTCAATTAAATTAATTCTTTATGTGCTTTGTATAATATATTATATTTATTATATAGATTTGTAATTTAATTTTTTTTATATAATTTTTTTTATTAAATTTTTTATATATGATATAATATTATTATAACATTATAAATATTATATTTAGTTATTTAAATTAAATATGAACTTTAATGTCATTTTATTAATTATATAAATAAAAATATTTAACTATTTAAATTTTTTTATATATATTTTTTATAATTTAAAATAATATTAACTTATATAATGAGATTGCATAACTAAATTGATGTGGAAAAAACTTATTTATAAAATTAAAAAATAAGATAATTTTTAAATTTTAATTTATAATTTATTGCATTATTATTATTATTAAATTTTCATTTCTCATTATATTGGTATCTTAAAATTTTATGTTATCTTATTATTTAATGCAAATAATTTTAAAATCTATTTAATATTAAATATTTAATAAATATTTTTATTTTTTTTAAATTATAAATTATATTACATATGTTATAAATATATTATAGATTAAAATATAAATATAAATTTAATAATGTATTTTTAATTATATCATAATAATTATATAATTAATATTATGAAGTAGTTAATTTTTTTTCCTCTTTATTTTATATCTTGCTCTTGTTTTTATTATTTTAAAAATTTAAAACTAAAAACTTAAAATTAATATTGAGATGAATATAACTTATCACATAAATCTATGTAAAGTATAATTAGGCTTTTTTATACCTCATGGTCAAAATCAACACCTAACTTAAAAAATAAAAAATATATTCATGACTATAAGGATATTAACAAATTTTAATTAATCTATATTTAAATTAAGTAAACCCAAAAAAATTAAAATCTCATACAAACACATTTAAAATTCATTTTTTATATAAAAATGATATTAATCATTCCAAATATTATTTAATGCATCAATATTAAATATGAAAAAAAAATAAAAAATCAATCTATCTTAGCCTATATATAAAATTATCATTGAATTTGTAATTACTTTCATTTAGGGATGACAATGAATTACCTATTTATTAGTATCTAACATGATCGAATCCTAATAAAATAGGTTTAGATAGTATATAATTAGATTTGAATGGATTCCGTTTGAGAAATAATATATGTATTAAATTTGAATGAAGTTTAGATTTTATATATTGGATATTTGTTACTTGAATCTATTTATATAAATAATTAATTAAATATAAAATAAATATTTTTTTACAATAATATTTATAAATTTTTGTATATTATATTTTAAATAAATAGAATTTAAATATTTTATAGATTATTAAATTTTAAAATTTACATTATTAAAAAATTTATGTAGATTATTAACTAAAAATATATAAAATTAAATAGATTTTGATATTTTTCAGGTAATAATAATCATATTTAATAGTTTCAGGTAATTGAAAAAAAAAATTAATCGGATTTGAGACAAGTTCGTATATTGAGAATGTTAATCAAATTTGAATTCGAGTTCAAAATTGAGTAAAGTGTTTTTTATGGTTACTCTACCCTTATCACAAATTTCATTTAATATTGATAATGATAACAAAATTTTAGTGATAACATTCATATATAACTATCTTTATAAAAATAATACTTGTGATACACAAAAATTCAAAAAATATATAATTATAATATAATTTTTATGTAAGTAGAATTACTACTAAAATATTATTAAAATTTTAATTTATATTAATTATAATAATATTAAAAATTGAAACTATTTATAAATTATTTACAGAAATTGAAATTTTAATTTAGCTATAGATAAGTACAATTTGTATAAGTATAGAATAATTTTTCATTGTTGAAAGTATTAATGATAAAAAGATCATCATTAAAACTTATTAATAATGAATTTGTACATAATAATTTTTATTAGTGACAAATTGATTTAAAATAGTGGAGTTTCATCACTAATATATATTATTAGTAAGAAATATATATATATATATATATATATATATATATATATATATATATATATATGAAGATATAAATATTTTTTATTGATATTTTTATAAATAATATAAATAATGAAAGACGTATTAAGTGAAATCAGTATCACCTTCTTCCAAACCAAGAGCCACTCAATGCAATAGCTGCGATTTGGATTGTAGCTGAAGGTTCAACGCTCACCCAACTGGGAGAGAGATGACGACGGCCCTACCCAATTAATTATTTATTGACGTGAGAGAGCTTCGATCTGCAATTAATTATAATCATTTCTGTAATTTTATATCATTTTTTTTATATTGATAAATCTTTGAATCCAACAAATATGAAATATTATGTCTATATAAATTTTAAAATTTAAAAATTAATTATAATTAAAAGAGTATTTAATTTGATTATTTATTTTTAATTTTTAACTTAAAATATATTTTTTAAATTAAAGTAAAAAAAGTAATTAATTATTTAGTAAAATTACTTTAAAATAATTTTAAAATAGTTTAAGTGTTTGATTAAAAACTATTTAAAAATAATTTAATTTATTAAAATTAAAAAAAATATGTAATTAAATATTATAATTGTTAAGATGAGGATAATGTTAATATTTTTTAAAATTATTAGGATAATATGATTATTTACTTAGTTAAAAAATAATTTTAAAATAAATAGATAAATTATAAATAACATATAATTATTTATAATTTTTAATTTATTTTAAATATTTTTTTAATTTATAAATCAAATTAAATACTAATCTACTTATAACTTTATAGTTATAAGTAAAATTAATTAATTTATAAGTTAAATTGAACGCTCTATGAATGCAGGTAATTTTCTTTTTGTATAACCCTTTTACAAGTTTACAAATTTAAATAATTTTTAAATATGTAAACGTTTAAATTAAAAAACAAAAATGTGAAAACGTTTGAATTATTATTATTATTATTATTTGACCTTTAATATATTCTCTTAAAAGTATATTCATTATTCTTCAAAGCAAAATTACAATTCCCCACAATTAAACGCATGTACAAGGTTCGCCATCTAGCAGCTTCAGATTTCAGCAAGTTGGAAAGAAAATGATAAATTACAGTTTAGTCTATGAGATTTAGCAAAATTTACAATTGAGTCTTTAGATTTTTAAAATAAAATAATTTAATGCATGAGATTTGACAAAAATTTATAATTTAGTTCATATATTAATTTTTTTGTCTAATTAATTGTGAATTATAGTAGAAATAATCAAAAACAAAAACTTATAATTTAGTTCATATATTAATTTTTTTGTCTAATTAATTGTGAATTATAGTAGAAATAATCAAAATACCTTAATTTTACATATTTTCAAACTGAACAATTTAATCTTTTAAGATTTTGTATTATAATAAAATAATCCCTTGATTTTAAAATTATTTTATTTATAATATAGAACAGTAGGGATTAAATTGTTTAAGTTAAATGAAATTAATTTTTTATGCTGTTTTTATTATGTAAAGGCATGAAGGTTTTTTTTTTCATGTCTTTGATCCTTATTTAATTTATATATTTATTTTTTTATGTTTTTATTAATAAATTTTTCTTGGCTTATTAAAAAAAAAACATAGTTTTATCATCTACATAACATTGAAAAGAAAAAAGGAATTTGAAAAGGAGACCAAAGAGGCAGGGAAAAGGTAGAATGATTGGAATTTTGTCTTTCAAAACTAAGATGGTCTCAATTAAATCTTGTCTACATATCGTGTCTCATGGACTTCGCTTTAAATGTCAAATATTTGTTGAAATAGACATGAAAGCCATAGCTTTATCAGACCATTAATTAAATGTTATTTCTCTTTAGTCATGTCTTCATTCACCCTCTCTAGCTAGTCTTTAGCTACCTAGATAGGTATTATTTCATTGTCTTCAATCATTGAATTTCTCTATTCATGAAATTTGTTTAACGTTAAATGTTCATTGTGAGTTAGAAGAAGGGTCAGTTTCCCCTTCTAGCTCATGGGCCATGCAAAACGCAAATGGAAAAAATTTGTTTAGATTGATATTATTATGAATTCAAATATGCGCCTCTCATTTTACATAAATCTTATTACAAATTTTATATCTTAAGTTCAAAATAAATTATATTTAAATGTGAATATAATCAATTCTCTCATTCATTTCAATGAAGGAATGACAAAAGTTTTCGAATTAAATTCCAATCAATTTTATTATGTAACACCCATAATTTTTAAATTACTTATTTTATAGGTAAATATCAATATTTTATTTTATTAAAATTTTAAAAAAATATTTGAAAATTTTCGAATTTTAGATATCATGTTTGATTTTACAAAATCAATAAACTTTGTTAATTTTTACAAATTAATTTAAAGACCATGTGATAAAACTAAAAATATAATTAGACTCCACAAATTTTTCTGAGTTTTCTGAATTTTTTTTGAAATTTTTGGGCCTCGTTTTTTATCCCAAGGTGGAGTAAAAATTTAATTTCGAGTATCCTGAATCGGATCGATCAAATCGAACATGACCATATCAGACTGGTCGAATCAGACCTGGTTTCCTCCCTTTTCTTCCTCCCTATCGCGCGCCTGCTGCACCTCCCTTCCCTCTCCCATTTTCCCTCTCCTCTCTCCTCCCTTTGCCACCCAATCCTTGCCCAGCCCTTCCCCTGTCACTACGCCCCACCTAGACGCCTCCCGGCCGCCGGCTAACGCCCTAGCTGGTCGGAAAGTCACGCCAAACTCCCCCCAGAGTGCGCGCGACTTTACACCTTCCCGGGCCGATTTTGGTCGATCCAGCCACCAATTGGATTAGGTCTTATTTCAAAACTCATCTACACCTCGAGAGCTTTCCATAAACACCAAGAACACAAAAATCCATTCAACGGTTTGTCCAATTTTTATCCGAAAAGTTTTAGCCTATTTTGACTTTTGGGCTAGATTTATCGCAAACTGTGAACCCCGCGAAAAATCCAAGAGTACCAGAGTGCTCCTCTCGATGAGAGTTTCGCGGAAATATCCATTTTAAAATTTTTTGACACCGTTTTGTAAGTGGGTCCCACGAAACTTCGCAGTGTTTTTTCGAGCATTAAATAAGCTTAATAAATTCCATAAAAATTATGTACTAACTCCCGTGTTATGGGTTTCGCATAGGTACGTTCGATTCTCTAAAATTTGACTATCGATTAGGTCTGCATTTTTGGGCTGGACAGACAGGCGACTGAAGCTACTTCAGAACCGGATCAAGATTATAGGCTACCTCACCGTTTTCAGACGTAGGTAAGCCTGAACCCTAAGTTTCCTTAATTATTTAGTTTCGAATTTAGATTAAAAATTCATAAAATATTCGTGGGTAGTCAGAAAATTATAATTCCTTTTGTATTAGCTTAGTAATATTGCTAAGGACCGTGAGTAGGGGTGGCCACGATTCAGGAACCGCCAGTTACAGTTCCTAAACTGTCAGTTCAGGTTCAATGAAATCATGAACCTGAACCAAACCGTCATGGGATCGATTCAGGTTCAATGAAATCATGAACCTGAACAAAAACCGTTATGGGATGGTTTGGAAGACGGTTCCTGAACCGCCAGTTCCAGTTCGAGCTCCGATTTAAAACGGTTTAAAGGACGGTTCGAAAAATGATAGTTCAAGATGGTTTGGAAGCGGTTTAGAAGGGGTTTAGGGGCGGTTTAAGAATGACTTAAAGGAAAAAATTAGAGGAAAATTTTATTGATTTAAAATTTAAGTTATATTTGTAAAAATATTTTAATTTTTCTTAGAAATCTTTCAACCAAAATAAAATAAGAAAAAAAAGAATAAAAATAACTTATTTTTAAGAAAATTTTAATAAACAAAAACTTGAACTTATTAAAAAACTAGAGATGAAATTAATTTAAAAAAAAAAATTAGAAAAAGGTGTATGAACTTAATTTTGCCTATGTATCCCTTTAGAATTTAGAGGAATCAAAATTTTCAATTATAAGTTGAGAGGAGAGAGATTGAGGTGGTTTGGTCATGTAAAGCGTAGACATAGGAAAGCTCCAGTTAAATAAGTAGAGCACATTGGGTTAGAAGATAGAAAGAAAAGAATAGGTAGACCTAAACTGACTTGGAGGAGAATATTACAATATGACCTAGAAGCATTACACATTTTCAAGGATTTAACTCAAAATCATTTAGAGTAGAGAAAGAGAATCCATATAGCCGACCCCAATAAATTTTTGAAATAAAAACTTAGTTGAGTTGAGTTGAATTGAGTATTACTTGCCCTTTTTTAAAAAATTATATAATAATTAATAATTAAAAAAATATAAAAGAAAAAAATCAAAATATAGGGTATTGAAAATTTTATTGAAGATATAAAATAATAACAGAGTGATTGAGATAGTATTAAAAATTTTAGTGAGCATATAAAATAATAAAGTATAGAAATTATAAAAGTATTGAGAATTAAAAAGAGTGTAGAAAATAATTATTTAGAAAATTTGAGAGAAATTGAAAGAGTATTAAGAATTAAAGAGAATGTAGAGAATAATTATGTAGAGAATTAATGATATATATATATATATATATATATATATATATATATATATATATATATATATATATATATAAATAAATAAATGAATTTGGAGTGGAGTGAGGTATTTATTGAATTTTTTTATATTTAAATTGCCAGTTTGGTCTGGTTCAAACCCGTCAGTTCATTCCGGTTCGGAACCGCCGGTTCATGGTTTCTAAAAAATAGGAACCTGAATCAAACCGTAGAAGAACGGTTTCGATTCGGTTCGAAGATGGTTCCGATTTTGACTGGTTTCAGTCTGATTTTGATCGAACTGATTTCGGTTTGATTTTGGTTTGAAATCGGACCATGGCCACCCCTAGCTTTGGGGCAAAATTTTAGAATTTTTAGAGCTCATTTGGGTAGTTTTTGCAAAAAGGTTAGTTGTAGGGATTAAATTATAATTTTTCAAAATTCTTGCTGTTGACTGTTTGGATGGGCCCAAGATGGGCTATGTGATGTGATTGAGATATGGTTGTGTGATTTGTTGATATAGAAGTGTATTTTGAGCCATTTGCAGGTTGGGTAAGTCCTAGGTATAGGAGAAATTCTGCCGGATTCTTGACACAACTTAGGGTGTTTTTAATTCTTTTTTAAACTTATATTGAGTCAGTTATATTAAATAATTGTAATGTAATTATCAGGTGAGTCAGGACAGCCTTCTTTCTCCGTCCAGTCACCACAGTGATCTCGATTTATGTCTGTGAGTAAAATATTAATTTTAATTATAATTTCAATATTATTATATGTTTAGGCATGCCCATGCATCACTTATAAATATATATATTTATGTAGTTAAATACTAGGCACATTTTATATTGCATCTTTATTTGATGAAATATTATGGATGTTGTTTTATAGTAATTTAGAGTAGTGTGTGTGTGTTATTGGATATGGACAGGATGGGTAGACACCGCTAGAGCTTGACTCGCTAAGGCCTAATCCTTTTATGGATAAGTCATGGTAGGCACGGCTCGAGATAATCTCGCTAGCTCCCGCATTTGATCTATTAAGAGAAAGTCCGGCTTAAGATGTACTCGTTGGCAGGTTGGATTAAGAGAGCTGTATAAGGGATCAACTTCTATATATGTACTGTTTGAATGTTATATGGGTATGTGAGTGCTCTAAATTACCTTTTTGTTGTTTATGATAATTGTATGAAAACTACGAAGGTATTGCATTCAACTCTTTAGGACGCATTAGCTTTAAATAGCTATAGAAATTGTACTTAAAATTGATATTTTACTCTATGAGTCCAATACTCACTCCTATTCACCTATTTTTTCAGGATACAGGAGGCCCTTTATTGAGTTTAACCTACTCTCTTCTTCATAGGTCTATTATCAGCATTTAATTATATTTTGTCCTTTTATTCTGTTCTAGAATTCTGCATGTATTATTATTGTTAGTGATGTATACATTTGGATATGTTATGTATATATTAATTGGAATTGTAAGCATGATATATGAGTATGCATGGATGATTATTGAATTGAATGAGAGAGCTGAGCTCCCATTTGAAATAGTATTGTTATGAGTATGTGGAGGGTGAGCTGAGCTCCCTAAATTGGTATATATATATATATATATATATATATATATATATATATATATATATATATATATTGTGCTTACAGGTTGGGTGAGTTCAAAACTCCCCGTTGGATGATTCATGTTATGGCCGGACTTTGTTCAGTTGATTTCTTGAAATTGGGCTCAATATGGGCCTTAGGATTGGGTTAAGGAACAATTAGGCTTATTACAGGCCTCGGGAGCTTTAGGCTGGCCCAGGTCCTAGTGCTGGTCTGGCCCATCGGTTAGGTCGTAACATCTCCGATCTACCCTGACCTGGATTTGTGCATGGTAAGAACAAAAAGATCGTCTCTCTGCCCCAAATCCTTATAACTCACTCTGTGCAGTAACATATTATTATTTTTTATGAAAAAATAATTTATTTCTATATATTATATATTTAAATATTATAATTTTAGTAAAAAATATAAATATATTGTTAAAATAATGTCTAAAATTTATATTGCTAATTATATTTTATTTTTTTAATTTTAATAAATAAATTTATGTTATATATTAATGATTTAAAATATATAAAAAAAAACTCCCCATGAGGAAATTCACCTCACCCTACTTCTCGATGGGTAAGTCCCTGTTTCGATCCCAAACTCTTGTGAGGTGAGAATGAAAAAAACAGTTCCTACTCCATTCACTCTATTGCCATTCTTATTTCTATGTGGATAAGATAAATATTATTGCCCAAATCGAATGAGAAAGTATATAGTTTGAGTTTTTCTCGATAAGGGACAAAGTAATGGCCTTGCAACTTCTATTCTTCAATTACTTATATGGCTTGTCTTTAGACTCTTCTCTATTTAACTTCTTGATTGCTAGTTTCACTTTGATTTATGAGACTATGACCATCTAATTATTATTTTTGGATGTACCATTTATGGTTCAAGGTAAACACTTAAAATTAAATAAAAAAATACTTATAATTAGAGCTATTTAATAGCCAAATATTATTTTATAGCATTAAAATTCACATTTTGAAATCTAGTTTTTCTTTCAATGAAATAAAAGGAAAAGAGAAAAAAAAATTATAGTAATCAAATACTTAAATGATAAATCTTTTTATTACAAATTCTTTAAAGATAATAAAATATAAGATTTTTAGCCAAAGGGTCAAATTTTAATCCAAACACATGTTTTAAACTACATAAAATCTAAATGATTTCAACACGAATAATCTTTAAAATTAAGGATTCAATGGGGAATTAATCCGATAATTTATATGATTAAATTTAAAATTAAATAATTCATATTCATTTAGCCCACCCAAAATTTAACTAAAAAATTAATTAATAAAATAAATTTCTTTAAAAAAATATTTTAACTTAAAAGAATCTATAATCCATAAAATGATTAAATTTAATTTAAATTCTTTTTATATAATAGCTCAATATATAATTTATAAATAGAAATAACTCGATACAAATTCATCTGAAAAATTTAAGATAATTCACAAGCTAAAATAATTTAAATTCTCAACCGACTTTACTTATTTGCTACATCAAATTATAAAAAGGATTTGTTCTCATTAATAAATGTTAGATATTAAAATATTTTTAAAAATATAATATTTTAATTTTAAGTCTTAAGCTCCATTTGTTTCACGCAAAAATAGTTTATATATAAAAAATATTTTCTATAAAAAAATCTATGAAAATTTTTTTTTATTTGATTTTAATGTTAAATTAATTATATATATTTATTTTATATATGTATAAGTGTGTTCATATTTTAATAAGAGTACTAAAGTGTAAAAAATAGAAAACGACTTTCTCTTTTGAAAAATAGAATGACTTAGTTTTTTCTTTGATGAGGAAAATATTTTCCGTTGATCAATTTTCTTGAGTGTCTCAAACACTAGAAAATACCGTGAAACAAACGAAACCTTAATCGGAGTTAATAATATGTTAAATTATAAATAAAAATATTTTTTACAAAATTTTGTTGGGGGAAGAGGGGTGGGGGCCCCAAGTATGAACCTAGTTTTATGTCTCTCAAAATTGTATCTCTAGGTTAGTGCTTGATAAAAATTGGTTGCCAAAAGAAATGACCTAATGATTTTTTTATTTTCATTTAATGTGCAATTAAAAAAAAGAAAAGAAGAGAAAAGTATTGGGTGACTCCCATTCCCATATGCCATGCTTGCTTTGATATCATGCGGAGATCTTGTGGTTGTGAAAAAGAAGCGCCTAAAGTGGATAAATACTTGAGACGCGTGATTGTTATCAATCCACCCTAAAACATATACAATTGCAAGCCTAATATATGACATTGAGTATGCCCCCAATATTTTATACATATATATACCTTTTTTATATATTTTTTGATAAAAAGTTTAGGGACAGGAGGGACGTCCCATCTTAAAATTAAAGAGAGTTTATAAACCATTAGGGATTTACATTAGAGCTTACATCATTTACGAGGAACTTTATCACCAGTCAATAAGATTTGAACCCGAAATAGTATGCATTAATAACTATAGCCTTAAATTTTGAGCCCATCCTTATATATATATATATATATATATATATATATATATATATATATATATAACCCAATAATTGGAGTGCTAAAAAAAGAAGTTATGTCTCCTTTGCCTCTTTCATTTATCTATTACAATAATTTATTGTTTTGGTCAAGCTTTTAGTCTCTAAAAGTGATATGCATTTAAGCTTTTGTCATGACTCAATCTATGGGTCGGATCGACATTAGAACCTGGGTCGGTATAACGTCTCCGAGGCCCGTAGTAAGCTTTACTGTTCTCAAATTCATAACTAAGGCCCAAAAACTTAAGCCTAACATATAAATAAAATAAAATAAAATATTTTTATTCTGGTCAACCCAATTCGATAACCTTCAAAAATTGAAGTCAGGAGAGCCCCGTTCAACCCTGATACCATCACTTACATATTGTTTAAATATCATACAAATATTCATTTATTAATCTCAAGAATCTAAATTAACACGGTTCCTAACAAGGTTCATACTACTGCTAACACATACAGAATTCTAGATTTCAAATTTAGAAAAAAATAATAAAACAATTAAATAACTGACGTTAAACCTGCAAGGAAGAAAGCAGATTATTCTGTAAAAGAACTCCTCCTGTAGCCTGAAAAAATAGGTAAACAGGAGTGAGCGTTCGACTCAGAGAGTAAAAGGTTCGACTCAGAGAGTAAAATACCGATTTTAACTACAATTTCTATAACTATCTAAAGGTAATGCATCATAAAGAGTGGAATGCAACACCATCAAAATTTTTATACAAATCACATCATAACAGCACAAAGGTAAATTTAGAGCACTCACGCACCCATATAATATTCAAACAGTACATATATGAGAGCTAATCCCCTATACAGCTCACTTAATCCAACCTCTGACAACAAGTATCTCTCAAGCTGGACTTTCGCTTGATAAACCAAATGTGAGGGCCAGCGAGATCATCTCAAGCCATGCCTACCCCGACTTATCCATAAAGGATTGGGTCCCAACGAGTGTTTCTCAAGCAGCGTCTATCCGTCCTATCCATATCCAATACCACACACCACACGCATACCAACACAGGCACACTGCTCCAAATTACCATAAAACAACATCCATGGCACTTCATCAATTGAGAATGCAATATAAGATATGCCTAGGGTTTAACTACATAGATATATATTTATAAGTGATGCATGGGCATGTCTGAACATATAATAATATTGAAATTATAATTAAAATTAATACTTTACTCACAGTACACCAGAGACAATTATAGAGGTTGGGTGAAGGAATATGATTGACCCTAATCACCTACATAATTTTATTATGGATTTATTAGTGCTAATTCAAATAAAAATAAATTTAAAGAGGCAAATACATCCTAATGTATACCAAAAATTTGACAAAGTCTCCCTTATACCTAAGACCTACCCAACCTGCAAAAGGGTTCAAATGACACTTCTATATTCACAAGTCTCCTAACCACAACTCAATCACATCACAAGGCCCCTCCCAAACAGTCAACAATCATAATTTAGAGAATTATCATTTAGTCCCTATAACCAACCCTTTTTGCGAAAACTACCCAAATGAGCTCTAAAAATTCTAAAATTTTATCCCGCGGTCCTTAGCAATATTACAAGGCTATTGCAAAAGGAATTTCAATTTTCTAATAGCCCTCGAATATTTTATGAATTTTTATTCAAGACTATTACTTAATTCCATAAGTTTCTGATAGTTAACATGTTCCTAATTCAACCCAAATCAACATTCATATATTTAACTCTCCATTCTCAAGTTTCAACCAATCATATAAGATTTAAATACCCTAAATTCAAATAATCTTATATGCTCAAATGTTAAAAATCTAACTAAAATGGACATATATATTTTTTCAAAAATATTCTACAATCACTCAAAAATTCAACAAATACCATAAAATATCTCCAAATAATTTTAATTTCATCATATATTTTATTAGAATTTTTCTCTAATTTTTTCTGTTTAAGAAATACTGCATTTAAGTACCACAGACTTAGAAATAATGAAAATAATCTTACCCAAAGCTTATCTGTGTCTCAAAAATTTCAAAAATTTATGAGGAAGCCTCTGAAAGTTGAATCATCCCCAAAGCTCGTTGAAGCCATCGCCGGAACTACCGCACACGATGGTCGGCCGTCGGTCGCTTGCGACATCTGCAGGATCTGATCATACCATAATCTTCCTCTCCTCTTCCTCAGTCCACAGGTGGTTTTGGATCGTCAATCCAAAGGTCAGATCGTCCTAGATCTGATGAAAAATCTTGAAAAATCCAAAACTTCTCTCCTCCATATCTCACTCATCCGACCACCAAATGTTGCAAAATAGGTATCAAAAGAAAGCTCTCAGAACAAGCTTTCCAACACCACCTGAATCGCCTTGATCAGACGTCGGATGAAGCCGAAATTGAGCTTGGAAATTGCTGCCCACTGTGCGTGAGTTTTTCTCTCATCTGTCCATCTTATGTAACTAGTCAGGTAGAGTTCCCTCCAAGGGCCAAGTGTATCATTTATCAATATTAGAAAGTGAACTGGGTCTCTCCTTCTATGTGACAAAAGTGTTTGTGTTCCCTAACAACCTAGTTAGTGCAACCTTATCATTTCCCACTCCTTCTCTAGAATGGAAGTATCTTGACTTTTTCCTAAAGCTTCTGATAGTGTGACATACTTTTTGATACATTGGCACTTAGATCGAGGCTCTACTACTCCCTTAATCTATCATCTCACTATAACTTGTTTTAAACATTCCTTAGTGTATCCTTAGCATACTTATTCCTCCTTATTCTCCTCATTGTAACCAACTCTGCTTCTGCTATTATTGATATCTTTTCACCCTGCTATACTTATTCCTTAACCTTAGTCCTGTCTCGATTACTAGTTCCATTATTTCTGGAATTCTACCCTTACGATTGGCTCCTACCAGCACATCCTTTCATTATGTGACATTTATAGTTGACCATAGAAAATTTCTTCTTGTATCTCTTTTCCCAACTTGACCTTCAGAATATTATTATTTCCTGCTATCCTTTGTAGTAAATTACTCTTCATGGTTAGATAAGTATCCTTGAATCTATAATTTTTACCTGAACTTTCATAGTAGTGAGAAATGAGTATTATACCATAATCCCAGATAAGATATTTCACGTATTCGCTCTCTTTAATATAGTCACATCCATGGCCCACAGCTTTCCAAACTTCAGCCTCAAATTTACCTATCAACAGTAATTTCATCCACTGAAACTCATCCATAAATAGCACCTTATACAGCTTATAGTTCAGAAGGGTTGCAAGCCCTGATATCTAACTCAATTTAACTCTTGTCACTACTTCGATCATCCTTTCATATTTAATATTAGGTACATACTTAACGTCATTTCCTTTTAAGGAAAATGTGTGCAGACTGGTGCCTGCCAAATTCTTAAATACTAAGTCATCTCAACACTATTTTCCTTGCTTATGTAAACTTTCAGAGTCAAAAGTACAATCTAAACTTGAAAGAGCAAGAGAAGTTTTCTCCTACTGACATCAGCACACTATTCATATCTCATGGTCTTTTCCCTGAAATTTTATCATCTTTTTCTATAAGATATCAATTATAACAATCATTTTGTTGTACCACCGATTTGCCTGACATATCATCTTAAGATTTTCTATCTTCACTTGTACTCCATTTTTACCTTTATATGCCTATCCTCGCTCCTTCGCATCCCTATATTTTATTGTATTCTAGAAGATACCTCTCACTAACAGACTCTTCTAGAAATGATTCCAATCATACTTATGGTCATAACTCTTATCCTTGTACTACTCAATGACTTGTGACTACCACTCATACATATCTCTTCCTGCTCTATCTCTTACTGTTGTCCTGTCATTATTGCTTCACTGTAAAGTGATTTTGTTGATCACACCAAAGACGTTTGCCTGACATTCATAAAAAAACCTCTAACTACTTTCTCACTATCTCAAAAGTCTAACTTAAAGCCTAGGTGTCATTATCTATAATTCTTTTCTCTCATCATACCTATTTGATCCATTAGATCGACTTTTACTCAATTTACTACTTACTAATTCCCTTTCTCTGCCTAATTAGATAGTTTGCAATACCATCGCACGCCTTCTAGCTTTTGCTCATTATTATTGTATTCCTCGCCTAATCTTCTTAATACTGTTAACAAGTTAAAGGAATCTTGCCCCATTGCTATCCACTTGACTTTAGGTATAGGGAATAGATGGAGTATGATCCAATCATGCAGCTCCAAGCTCTATATTCTAGCCCCTGGCACTACCTCATGCTATGAGTATCACATTACTAGATTCCATACCTCCATCATTATTCTCACTAATATGGTCCCATTTTGGGTTCTCCATCCTTGTCATTCACCTTGCCAAGAATAACACTTAGTCTACCTTATATCTTAACTTTGTTCTTTTTATTCTGCGCCCTTCAGGTTATCCTTTCATTTATTTCTTTTATCTTACCCAAAATAGAACTTGACTATTCTATCCCTGGTTCCATTCTTCTTCCTAACATGATAGTTGTACTTGCTAATTATATCTTTTAGAGTCTCTATCAGGTTATCACATATCTGTGCTACTCAGATTTGGTTCTTTAACCACTCTAGCTAGTACTTTCACTGGCATTTAGATTATGTTGCATCTGCAATCAATTGTCTAAGTTTTTATTCTGCACTTTCTCTATCCACTGGCCTTCTGTGATTTATCTTTGCTAATTTATTACTCTTAACACTATTATAATTAGATTATACTATTGTTTTGAACAATATGAAGTTAGAAAGGAACTCATAAAATTGTAGTCATACATTTATTGTGTGATCTCTATTTTTATCCTTTAGCCTCCATAATACCCTTACTACCTCGAGAACTGATTCTGTAGCAATTTTATTTTATTTTATTTATTTATTATTTATTTTATTTTTATTATTATTAATTTTTTTTTTCATGTTTACTCAATTAGCCAAAACTTAAGATACTAGGTACTCAAACCCGTCATTCAATTCAAAGACTTTACATCCATCATGATCTGATTATTTACAGTTCATATAATGGAACTTATACCCTCTTCAGGATACCCAAGCTAACTACTTTATACCACACTCTATAGTCCCATCTGGGGCACTATTTTGTTGATCATCATCATTAGTAATGAAACTCTATCTCTCTTGAAAGAATAAGACCGCTTTACGTCATAACTGACTGCGAAAAAGGTACTACATCTACCACTTTGCCACAACCACGTCTAGTTATCTGCTCTCTTATCATATTGCAAATCCCTTAAAGTGTCGTTTTACAGATTATGAACATCATCCATAGCATCGTGTCTCCTTTAGGGGAGAAAAATCGTACCTTGTGCCCTGCTGCTACACAACGAAGATACTGTTTTTCACTAAACTTTAGGCAAAAGGCCCATTGCAATGCTAAAACTATCTAAGACCCCATATAAAAGACCAAATGGCCTCACCCTATAGGTGTTACCTTTAATTTATGACTATACTGAAGCCTCTAGTCTTTTAGCAATTCTTGATGTAACTGTAGCTCATTCTAGGGTAACTGAGTCACTGACTCTAGCTACCTTACAACTGTGACCCTTCGATATTCTAGCTCTAGAGTTTTAAATCTGTACCTAGGATTTCCAAACTCTTTTGCAGTAATAGAACTCTGTTCTAGCATAACTATACCAAAACAGAGACTGTCTACAACACCCTAATTATGAAGCACCACGAGGATGTACGCAGCTCTACACAAGAATTCCATGTCGGTACTATAATCTGCAGCTTACAGAGTGGACATCGAGAGCATTGTATAGTTACTACGATATGTCCTGACAGACTAGGTCTCCTAATCTCTTATCACTCTTGAATTTACTGATATCATAAACTTACTCCGACTAGGTTATCCACTAACGACTGCTAGTAGTGGTATCCTCACCCTTATCTAGGGCAACTGTAATTTTAAGACTCACTTTTATATACTCGTGCCTTATACCAGATAGGCACACCACTTAAATCCATACTGATAAAAATATAGTATTTCTTGAAGTACATATTTTCATGGCAGACCTCAACACGTCTGCCAAATCTATTTCACATCACCATGTCCTTCACAAAATCGAGGTGCTAAACTGAAGCACTCTTATACTAATCGAGGAATAACGCATAATCTAGAAGCAAGGAATTACAGAAGAAGACGAAACAGAATCCTATACTCCGCATGTGACAACTCTAGGTATAAACTTTCCCATGAACCTAAAGCCCAAGCTCTGATACCAACTTTGTCACAACCCGATCCCATGGGCCGGACCAACACTAGGACCCGGGTCAGCATAAAGCCCTCGAGGCCCGTAGTAAGCCATATTGTTCTCAAATCTATAACCAACGCCCAAAAACTTAGGCCCAACATGTAAATAAAATTAAATAAAATAAAATATTTTTCTTCTGGTCAACCCAATCTGATAACTATCAAAAACTGAAGTCAAGGGAGCCCCGCTCAACCCTGATACCATCACTTACAAATTGTTTAAATATCATAGAAATCTTCATTTATTAATCTCAAGAATTTAAATTAACATGATTCCTAACAAGGTCCATATTACTGCTAACACATGCGGAGTTCTAGATTTCAAATTTAGAAAAAATAATAAAACAATTAAATAACTGACATTAAACCTGCAAGGAAGAAAACAGATTGCTCTGTAAAAGAACTCCTCCTATAGCCTGGAAAAATAGGTGAACAGGAGTGAGCGTTCGACTCAGGGAGTAAAATACCGATTTTAACTATAATTTCTATAACTATCTAAAGCTAATACATCATAAAGAGTGGAATGGAAGACCATCAAAATTTTTATACAAAGCACATCATAACAACAAAAAGGTAAATTTAGAGTACTCACGCACCCATACAATATTCAAATAGTACATATATAGGAGTTGATCACCTATACAACTTTCTTAATCTAACCTCTGCCAGCGAGTGTCTTTCAAGCCGGACTTTCGCTTGATAAACCAAATTGGGGGGGGGGGGGGGGGCCGCGAGATCATCTCGAGCTATGCCTACCTCAACTTATCCATAAAGGACTGGGTCCCAACGAGTGTCTCTCAAGCCGCGTCTACCCGTTCTATCCATATCTAATACCACACACCACACACACACCAACACACGCACACTACTCCAAATTACCATAAAATAACATCCATGGCACTTCATCAATTGAGAATGCAATATAAAACATGCCTAATGTTTAACTACATAGATATATATTTATAAGTTATGCATGGGCATGCCTGAACATATAATAATATTGAAATTATAATTAAAATTAATATTTTACTCACAGTACACCAGAGACAACTATAGAGGTTGAGTGAAAGAATATGATTGACCCTGATCACCTACATAATTTTATTATGAATTTATTAGTGCTAATTCAAATAAAAATAAATTTAAAGAGGCAAATACATCCTAATATATGCCGAAAATTCGACAGAGTCTCCCTTATACCTAAGACCTACTCAACCTGCAAAAGGGTTCAAAGGACACTTCTATATTCACAAGTCTCCCAACCACAACTCAACCACATTACAAGGCCCCTCCTGGGCCCTCCCAAACAGTCAACAATCATAATTTAGAGAATTACCATTTAGTCCTTACAACTAACTCTTTTTACGAAAACTACCCAAATGAGCTCTAAAAATTCTAAAATTTTATCTTATGGTACTTAGCAATATTACAAGGCTATTACAAAAGGAATTTCAATTTTCTAATAACCTTAGAATATTTTATGAATTTTTATTCAAGACTATTACTCAATTCCATAAGTTTCCGACAGCTAACATGTTCCTAATTCAACCCAAATCAACATTCACATATTTAACTCTCCATTCTCAAGTTTCAACCAATCATATGAAATTTAAATACCCTAAATTCAGATAATCTTATATGCTCAGATGCTAAAAATCTAACTAAAACCCACATATATATATTTTTAAAAATATTCCACAATTACTTAAAAATTCAACAAATACCATAGAATATATCCAAATAATTTTAATTTCATCATATATTTTTCTTAGAATTTTTCTCCAAGTTTTCAAGTTTAAGAAACACTGCATTTAAGTACCACAGA
Organism: Hevea brasiliensis; assembly: GCF_030052815.1. Taxonomy (NCBI): domain Eukaryota; kingdom Viridiplantae; phylum Streptophyta; class Magnoliopsida; order Malpighiales; family Euphorbiaceae; genus Hevea; species Hevea brasiliensis. The sequence goes on from NC_079504.1 coordinate 13,222,854, forward strand.
CTTAGAAATAATGAAAATAATCTTATCCAAAGCTTATCAGTATCTCAAAAATTTCAAAATTTTATGAGAAAACCTATGAAAGTTGAATCATCCCCAAAGCTCACTGAAGCCACTGCAGGAACCACCGCGCACGGTGGCCGGCCGTCGGTTGTCGACGACATCTGCCGGATCTGATCATACCATAATGTTCCTCTCCTCTTCCTCAGTCCATATGCAGTTTCAGATCATCGATCCAACGGTCAGATCGTCCTAGATCTGACGAAAAAGCTTGAAAAATCTAAAATTTCTCTCTTCCATACCTCACTCATCCGATAACCATATGTTGCAAAATATGTATAAAAAAAAAGCTCTCAGAACAAGCTTTCCAACGCCATTTGAATCGCCTAGATCGGAAGTTGGATGAAGCTAGAATTGAGCTTGGAAGTTACTGCCCACTGTGCGTGAATTTTTCTCTCTCCTCCATCACTTGCCTCCACTTCTGATGCTTTTCCAGCTAGTTGGTGGTGCGTCGGCGACGTGCAGGGTGGGGGGACCTCTCGCCGGCCAGCCATGGTGGCTGGAGGCTCACCGGTTGGAAGAAAAAGCGAGGGGGAGGGAGAGTGATGGGAGAGAGAGAGTTTTTGGGGGAGGGGGGCTACTGTTTTAACTTTTTTTTTTTTTTAATTTTGGGTTGTTACAACTTTGGCCAAAAGGGTGTTGTAGGTGGTGTCTTATAAAGCCACAATGCCTTTATCAAGTGCTAATAAGGAGTCTAATTAATTAGGAACATCAATCATTTCTAAACACATTAAGTATTAGGTGGTAATTTCATCTATGATAAATCCATCAAGCTCTATGATAAATCCATCAAGCTCAATCTAGCTAGTTTATTGTTGATCATTCTTTTGGTTTAGGTTCTTATAATTTGTAATTTCTTGATTTTTATATATGAATATAGGGGTGGTCATGATCCGATTTTAAACCAGAATTGAATCAGTAAAAAATTGGAACCGGCTTTAAATCGGACCAAAACTGCCCTTCTGTGATTTGGTTTAGATTCATATTTTTCAGAAATCGTGAACCCGTGGTTCCAAACTGGATTAAATTGACAGTTATGAATCAGACCAAACTGACGGTTTAAATATAAAAGAACTCAATAAATATCTCGCTCCACTCCTAATTCATTTATATAAATCACAAATTCTCTACACTCTTTTTAATTCTCAATACTCTCTCAATTTATCTTAAATTCTCCAAATAATTATTTTCTACATTTTTTATTATTCTTAATACTTTTTAAATTTCTTTACTTTATTATTTTATACACTCACTGAAATTTTTAATGCTCTATCAACTACTCTGTTATTATTTTATATCTTCAATAAAATTTCCAATACCCTCTATTTTATTTTTTTTTTCTTTTATACTTCTTTTTAATTGTCAAATTATCACACAATTTTTAGAAAAAGAGCAAGCAATATTGTCGCAAGGACTTTGCAACGTTCTCACTGAAGTGGGAAAAGTGAAGAGTCGCCACTTTAATTTTGAGGAAAATTAAAGAAACCATCTATAAAAGTAAATTAAGAACCACTTCGAAAATAGAGATTCTAGGTTCAGAGTCCATATATGGGTAAGAAAGGTGTTAGGCACCCTACTTCGTCCCTCGACAAGGGTAAGCGAATTTAATGAGGTGTTCTTTATAAATTGAAATCGATAGTTTTGGGGGGGGGGGGGGGGAATGACGATGTTAATCCTTTGTAATGGACAAAAGGAATATTTAATATTTCACTATCACGGGTTGCCCAAGAACGCAAGTACATGAGATGACCCTTCAGTGAATGGGCATTGTCTAATAGGTATTTTGAGAATTAATATGAATACTAAAGTTATGATGTTTTTAAAGGGAATTTTGCTTCATAAGTATGAGCGCCTTGAAGAGGATCCTCCGTCGGGCCTCAACATAATACTCAGTATACTTCAGAAGAACTCTCCCGCCGATCCTTTGTTTAGAACATATAGAGAGTTTCGTAACAAAAATATCAGCATTAAAAGAGGAAGGACTCTCTCCCATTTTGAAATATTTTATTAGAATTTTTGTTGAGAATTCGGGAAATGACTCTCTCTCGATCTCTTGATATATTTTGTTAAAATTTAAGCTGAGAAGTCGGATAATAACTCTCTCCTGATCTCTTAAGATATTTTTATTAAGTTGAGAACTCGGGTAAGAAATCTCTCCCGATCTCTTAATATGTATTTGTCAAAATATTTTGTTAAAAGTTTAAGCTGAGAAGTCGGGTAAGAACTCTCCCCTGATCTCTTAGTGTATTTAGAATTTAAGTTGAGAATTTCGGGTAAGAACTCTCTCCTGATCTCTTAATATGTATTTGTCAATATATTTTATTAAGAGTTTAAGTTGAGAAGTCGGGTAAGAACTCTCTTCCGATCTCTTAATATGTATTTGTCAATATATTTTGTTAAAAGTTTGAGCTGAAAAGTCGGGTAAGAACTCTCCCCCGATCTCTTAGTGTATTTAGAATTTAAGTTGAGAATTCGAGTAAGAACTCTATATTTTGTTAAGAGTTTAAGCTGAGAAGTCGGGCAAGAACTCTCTCCCGATCTCTTGAAATATTTTAATTTGAATTTTAGTTGAGAGAATTCGGGTAAGAACCCTCTCCCAATCTCTTAAGATATTTTTTATTAAGATTTTAGTTAAGAGATTCCAGGAAATGACTCTCTCCGGATCTCCTATAATACTTTGTTAGAATTTAAACTAAGAATTCGGGTAAGGACTCCCTCCCGATCTCTTGAAATATTTTAATTCGAATTTTAGTTGAGAGAATTCGGGTAAGAACTCTCCCCCGATCTCTTAAGATATTTTTTATTAAGATTTTAGTTAAGAGATTCCAGGAAAGGACTCTCTCCCAATCTCTTATTTTCTTATAGAAATTATTAAAAAAGGATTTTGTAAAATTTTAGGAAGGTGGGGATCAAGGAAAGTACTCTCTCCCGAACCTATATTTTTTGGAATTTATTATAAAGAAAAAGATTTTGCAAAATTTTAGGGAGGAGGAGTTCGGTCATAGAGTTTAACCTGTTCTTGGCTCTCCTATAGAGATCAGCCTTCTTCTTAGTTTGCCCATAGAGATCGGCCGTAGAATTTATCTTGCTCCTGGCTCCCATAGAGATCGGCCTACTACCGAAAGAGATCAGCCATAGAGTTCGACCATAGAATTTAGCTTACTCCGGGCTCCCATAGAGATTAGCCTACTTTCTAGTTCGCCCATAGAAATCGGCCATTGAGTTCAACCATATAATTTAGGTTGCTCTTGGCTCTCCCATAGAGATCGGCCTATTGCCCAAAGAAATCGACCATAGAGTTCGACCATATAATTTAGCTTGCTCCTAGCTCCCATAGAGATCAGCCTACTTCCTAGTTCGCCCATAGAGATCGGCCATAGAGTTTGGCCGTAGAATTTAGCTTGCTGCTGGCTCTCCCATAGAGATCGGCCTATTGCCCAAAGAGATCGACCATAGAGTTCGACCACAGAATTTAGCTTGCTTCGGGCTCCCATAGAGATCAGCCTACTTCTTATTTCGCCTATAGATATCAGCCATAGAATTTAGCCTACTCCTGGCTCTCCCAAAGAGATCGGCCTACTTCCTAGCTTGCTAATAGATATCGGCCATCTTCCTAGCTTGCTCATAGAAATCAGCCATAGAGCTAGACCATAGAGTTTAGCTTGCTCCTAGCTCTCTCTGAACCCATATTTTTAAAGAAATTATTATAAAAAAAAGATTTTGCAAAATTTTAGGAAAAGGGGGGAATTCAAGGAAAGGACCCTTTCCTGAACCTCATATACTGTAAGGTTTAAGACGTAAAAAAAAGGATAAAAAAATATAATAAATAAATAAATAAAAGGATTGGCCAATGTGCAAAGGGGTTCTAAGCAATGATGGGGTAAGTATACTCTGACTTGTGAAGATTGAAGGTGGAGCTAAGGAACTTTTGAAGTGACGGGTTATGGAGAGTGAGCCTCTTTCTTAAATTCTAAGCTCTACTTTTGGAAAAAAAAAAAGACCCCTTCTACAGTGGAGACTTTGAGTATTTATAGGGAATGGGAGTCCTAAGATGGAAGGTCAGGATTCTAGATGGAGAAAATAAAGGGTATGGATTTAGAAGGATAAAATCTGAGGGTTAAGAATTAAAGAGATCAAAAATTAAGGTCAAGGATTTAACCTAGGACTTCTTTGTCATTTTCTCTTTAATCCTATGGTTGAGAATTATGCCTTACAAAACAGATCCAAAGGTTATGGATAAAAGGAGCCAAATCTGTCTTTATTACTTTAATCTAATGGCCCAAGATTTGTCCTTACAAATAGGATTAATAGTGAAGATCAAATTGTACCCCAAATACTTTAACCAACTCCAATCTGATGGTGAAGATTATCTGTCCTTATTACTTTAATCCAATGGCTCAGAATTTATCCTTACAAATAAGATTAATGGTGAAGATCAAATTGTACCCTAAATGCTTTAACCAACTCTAATATGATGGTAAAGATTTAATCTTTAAAAATTAAGGCTCGGGACTGATTCTCTTCCTAAAAATCTAACATTAGTAGAGCTGGATATTTGAGTACCCTAATACTCAGATCCCTCTCCTTGCTTCCTAGCTCGACCCATAGAGATCGGCCATAGAGTTTGGCCATAGAATTTAGCTTGCTCTTTTCTCTCTCGTAAAGATCGGCCTATTTCCTAGTTCTCCCATAGAGATCGGCCATAGAGTTCAGCAATAGAAATTAACCTGCTCCTAGCTCTCTTGTAGAGATAGGCCTGCTTTCTAGCGTGCCTATAGAGATCGGCCATAAAGATCAGCCTGCTCCTAGCTCTCACGTAGAGATTGGCCTACTTCTTAGCTTGGCTATAGAGATAGGCCATATAGATTAGCCTACTCCTAGCTCTCATGTAGAGATCAGCCTACTTCCTAGAGATTAGCCTACTCCTAGCTCTCATGTAGAGATCGGCCTTAGAACTCTTCAGAGGGATGTGACGATGCTTAGGTAGGTGTGGATGAGTGTATACTTTCCCCCTCAAATAATAATGTTAATTTTTTTAACCAAGAAATATTCTAAGAAATAATTTTATTTACTTTTTTCAAAATTAAAATCAGATTACACATGAAAGTGAAATTCAATAACTTTAATTAAATCAAGGCAATGGAATTAGCATGTAAGATTGAAAATAAAATCAACATGTAAAAACGACAATTGAAATTAAAATTATAGTGAAAATAACAACGCAATTACACATATTTCTTATTGATCTGGACAAAATATGGTGTCTACAGTGTAGGGGTGGGGCGTGAGGCGAAATATCATCCATTAGAATTATATAAAATGCACCAGGTAATGCCCAGGAAAGATGGTGGAGTCACAATGGTCTCACTTAAGTACCACCTCCTTAGACAGCATTTCCTAGACATGCACTTCATACAATCCTAATAGAATCAAACCACTGGTAAGTACCGTCTTCCCATAACACTACCACGGTACTAAGGATTTATGCCACAAAGGCATAGATAGACAGGAGTTGCCACCCGGGTAATAACCGGGACATATTCAGTGTTTCTTCCGAGGGTCATGGATGGCAACTTACTCCTTGCAGAGTTTCCACAACCGTCATTACCATAGCTTAATGTCTAGGTTCGGGATAGTGGGTACGTAAGGGGAAGGTGTTAGGCACCCCTTACGCCTGGTCTAACTGTTAGTAGTATGCCCTAGAGCATATCATTTAGTATGTATCTTGTACATATTTTTAATAATAAAAGGCATTTCTACTTTTCCGTTTACATAATATATTTATGTGTAATAGAAAAGGTCCATTGATATTTTGTTAGAAATATTATTCTTAAGTTGTTAAGAATATGAGTGACAATATTTCTAGCACAAAGTATCATAAATAGGTTCACAATCGAGGATACTTCATAATAAGGACATGACTTATCCAGAAAGATGTATTCTTTGTTTTCCCAAGTTATTTATATGAGATATAAATAAGATGGAATGGTGAGTCTCATGCCATATAACAAACATGATAGGCACTTATAAATGATAAGTAGGGCAACAATTGACACTTATGACAACACAAGCATTGGAGTTTTACTCTGTCAATTTGTTGTCAATCATAATATATATATATATAATCTTTAGATAGAGATATATATCTTATATATTATATATAGTTTTTGAGTGATTTCTTTGCTTTCATACTTGTACTATTATATGGGCATATATGGTGTGGTGTTGGGCTTATATATATATATATAGTGGTTGTGTTGATCAAGATGAATAAGTAAAAAAAGTAAAATAAATAAATTCATTTTTAATTTTTTCTTGTTGTTTTTCTTTTTTTTCAGAGAGAGAGAGATAGATTAGAGAGAGAAAAAAGAGAAAAAAAAGAAAAAATCTTAAAGAAAAAAAAATAAAAAAAAGATAATAAATAAAAAATAAAATATGAGTTGAAGTGAAACTTGAGTTGAGATTTTGAGTTTTTAGTTGAGGAGAGATGCATGGTAACATATATGTATATTAAATTCATTTAAGGTAAACCTACTTATTAATAATTGGGTGGGCATGGCAATGGTATATGAGGTGGTGTTAAAATGATTTTCATAAAATGAAAGAGAGAAATGAAATGAAGAATGGAAAGAAGAGAGAATTATAGTTGATATCATGAAGTATCATGTGACAGTGATGAGCCAGTGACAGTCCACACACACACACACATTAAACATATTTTTAAATTAAAATTAATTAATTTATTAATTTAATTAAATTAATTTTTTAATTAAATATTAATTATTAATTTAAAAATTAAATCTGAAAAAAAAAAAAAATAAAAAATATTGTATATTAAAAAATTAAATTTATATTTAAAGTGTTTAAATATTAATTTAAATTGAATAATAATTTAAATATAATTTATAAATTATTTATTTAATTTTTATTTAAATTAATTTTAATTTAAATTATTTAATATTATTAAAAGAAAGAAGAGAGATTTTACATTAAGATTTTTTCATTTTGGTGACACATGGCATGCATGAGATGGTGACATGGACACACACACATAAATTTTTTTAAATTTTTTTTTTTGTAAAAATTTTTGTAAAATGTAATTAAATTAAATATAAGAAAATGACTTGAATTTTGATGGGTGAACTTGACTGAGACACAAAAAGAGGAGTGGCTATGGTGGTAGTTTAGTGTGTTAACTATATACGTGTTAAGAAAAAATAACCAAAAAAAAAAAATAAAAAGCCTCTCTCTCATCTCATCTCAGCTCCCTTCCTCTCTCTCCTCTTCTCTTCTCTTCAATTCTTCATCAATCATATTCTCAAATCAAAAATCTGAATTAAGAGAAATTAGAAATTGTTTCTCTTCTCTTCTCTACAAAAATCTCTTAAAATTCTAAAACTTAATTTCTAATTAAATAGAAAAGGCTTTAGAAGGTGTTCTCTTGGTGTGTGCTAAGGGCTGGTGTACAACAAAGAGGTGTGGTGGGGTCTGACAAAGAACAAAGCAATGGCAGATGTGTTGAAGAAGGCGTAATCATTCTTGATAAAATTAATTCAATATTGTAATCTAAATAATTTAATAAAAAATAAAAAATTAAAAAAAAAAAAATAATAAAAAAAATAAAAAATAAAAAAAAAAAATAAAAAAAAAAAAAAAATAAAATTTTAAATCATATAAAAATAAATCTTGCATGGTGCATGTGACCTTAGGTGAAAATTTTTGAATTCAATGGTATAATCTTGTGTTTTTCACGCTTCCGTTCCTTCACTAACCTCATTAATTCGAGTGCCAGTCCTCTACTAATGTTTCTAGAAGTCTTGTTTATTATTCCTTTATTAAACTTTATCCTAAAAAATGCAATTCTAATCCTACACACGCAAGTAATTCACAAAAAGGGTTGTTGTTTACACACAATTTTCATGCACAAGTAATTCCTATCTATGGGGTTGCTAATTATTTAAATGATATTTACCAGATGACTAAAATTAATTTATTATTGGGAATTTAATTTACAAACAAATTCAATTTCAAATAACCCTATGTTTCTATTTAACCTAATTAATTAATTTTTACCAAGTTACCCTAAGGATAATTGAACTAAGTTAATTATGTACATGTGTAATTTATTCTAATATCACATAAGTCCCAAACAATCACAACCTAATAAAGATTTCTAGCATGCAAATTTATTTTACAATTACCAAGTATTAAATTAAATTTATTTTACATGCCAATATTAGTTTAATTTACAAACAAGATTAATTTTAATTTACAAAGTATTTATTTAAATTAATTACATGCAAAAGTCAGTTAAATTAAAAACAAAGTTAATTTTAATTTACCAAATGAAAGTTCTATTATTACTACAATTTCATGCCAATGGTTATTCGAGAAGTTTAGAACTACTTACTTGTTGATAAATGCGTTGCCATTGGCAAGCTACCCTTAAAAAGGGTCTTCTCTTCTAGTATGGCAATGATATCCGGCTTACTCCCGCTTAGCTCCATATAAGCTCCACGCAAATGCCCTTTGGTATTTACCTTAGGGCTACTTACCAATTTTGTTTGTAAGAAAAAATAAAGAAACTAAAGAAAATAAAAGAAATAAAGAGACAGAAACTAAACATGTGCAGAGTTGTGTATCCCCTCAAATTAAACATGATTACATGATCCATATGAACATATAAAATAAATTGAAGACAAAGAGCATAGAATTAAAATATTGTGTGGCATAGATCTTGAAAAGAAAACAATAAAAAACTGACCTTATAGAAATCTTGTATGCAAATCTTCTTGAAGAAAAGAAAAAAAAATAAGAAAGAACTCAAAGAGTCTTGAATATCTCTAAATTTCCTATAGCTCTGAATTTTCTCTTCCTCTTTCCTCCCATCATCCCCTTCTTCTCTTCTCTAGTAGGGTATTTATAGGGTTTTGGGAGAGAGGTGTGATAGGGTTTGGAGTCTTAGGATGATAAAGTTTAGATGACTTGAACAACTACAATTGTAGAATTCGAATAAGACTGGAAAATGGGTGAGGTGTTTCAACCAATAGGAATACAGGAAAAAATGGAAGGCACTAATAGGGAATGAGGAAGAGGTGTGGTAGGATTTGGAGTCTTAGGGTGATAAAGTTTAGATGACTTAAACAACTGCGATTGCAGAATTCGAATAAGACTGGGATATGGGTGAGGTGTTTCAACCAATAGGAAGACAGGAAAAAATGGAAGGCACCAATAAGGAGTGAGGAAGAGAGTGGGGCCAAGGAGGAGAGAGATATTTTGTTATTTTAATTTTTAGAAAATAATTAAATGGGTCTCATTTAAAATTCTTAACTAGGCTTTCTTAGGCCCATAGAGCTCAATTAAACTTAATTAGATCCATTTAAGAACTGCCCATATTAAATTTAAACAAAATAAAATTTTATTTAAATTTAATTAAATTAATTTCCCCAAAACTTTATTATTATTTTTATTTTTTCAAGATCATGCCACAGAATTAATAATTCAGCTCCATGCCTTCAATTACATCTTACAGTCATATAATTTTTCATCATCGGGTTTCCCACGGCCTCAATGCACATACTCATCACAAAATAAGGGTCTACATACAGCTGCCCCTCTTTACATGTTTTCTATTAAAGAAAATGGAAATTAAATTTCGAGTTTTCTCTAGATAGGAAACATGTAAAGATATAGACTCATATTTTGGACGGGTAAGACATGAAACTAAACCGAATCTGAAACCCTTCAAAATGCAAAAGTGGGCATATTGGAGTTTGAATAAAGGGAAAACCATTTTAACATATAAACTTGAAAAGTTGATATAAATAAATTGTCTCGATACATAAAAAGTTTTAAAATCTTAAAATCAACATGGACTTTGAGTCTAGAATCAACATGAACCTTGAGTTCGGAGGTTGATAACACGGAAAAATAACTTGCAAGTAATTAAAATCAACATAGGTCTTGAGTCCAAAGGTTGATGACATAAAATTAAAATTAACTTGGATCTTGAATCCAGAGGTTGATGGCAAGAAATTAAAATCAACTTGGATCTTGAACCTAGAGGTTGATGACAAGAAATTAAAATGCTAAAAATTAAAATCAACTTGGATCTTAAATCCAGAGGTTGATCACAGGAAACTAAAGTACTGGAAATTAAAATCAACTTGGATCTTGAATCCAGAGGTTGATAACAGGAAATTAAAATACTGAAATTAAAATCAACTTAGATCTTGAACCCAGAGGTTGATAATAAGAAATTGAAATATTGGAAATAAAAATCAACTTGAATTTTGAACTCAGGTGTTGATAAAATTATAATACTGAAAATTAAAATCAACTTGGATCTTAAACCCAGAGGTTGATAACAGAAAATTAAATGCCGAAAGTTAAAATCAACTTGGATCTTGAACCCAAAGGTTGATGACAGGAAATTAAATGTTGAAAATTAAAATCAACTTGGATCTTGAACCCAGAGGTTGATGACATGAAATTAAATGCTGAAAATTAAAATCAACTTGAATCTTAAACCCAGAGGTTGATGATAGGAAATTAAATGCTGAAAATTAAAATCAACTTGAATCTTGAACCCAGAGGTTGATGACAGGAAAATTAAATGCTGAAACCCAGAGGTTGATAACAGGAAAACTAACTGCTAAAAATTAAAATCAACTTGGATCTTGAACCCAGAGGTTGATGACAGAGAATTAAATTGTAACACCCCTATTTGTATAGCCTGGTATATTTCACTGTTCCGGTGACCGGTGTCGGTCCAGACAATTAAGGGGATTAGAACCACACTTAAGACAACTAGATAAACCATAAACATAAATAATTAGTAATGTTCAAGTAGTTAAGTATAAATAAGAAAAACAGAACATAAGAAGTTAAACGAGCCGAGAGTCACAGCGATGGGTGACCTTCTCGGGAATGACTGCGAAGTCATTTTAAACTCAAATTTCGAACGGTAAAATGTGACGCTGCGGTCCTTAGGACCCTTATGAACACGGTGGAAAAGAGAAAATCACGAAAAAGAACTGTTAAGCCAGTCAAATAATTAGGTCAGAAAGCAGAAAGAAATATGGAATTATATGCAAACCGGGATGAACCGGCGAGGGGCAATTTGGTCAATTGACCCCGAGAGCTGACTCCTGACCTAACTGTCAAATAAAATCGGAGAAAAGAAAATTTCGGAATCGAGAATTAAATTAAAGAACTAATAGAAAAATATGAAAAGAAAAACAATTGTTGAGGAACTATGTATGAAATTGGACAGCTAGGGTTATGTTTGAAATGGATGTTTTGATGCAAACAATAAAGTTGTTAAGTGTAAATGAATGGATGAGTATCACATATACAATTAGAATTCAAGTAAATGCAAAAATTAGTAAGATTAGGGTTTGGAGGCCTAGGGTTTTGAGGCAAATTTTGGAGAAATGATTAAATGATGACTTTAGTCTATTATGAGATGAAAAATGGTCAATAATGACCAAAAGAGATGTGTGGAAATTGTGAAAATGAAAACCAAATTCATAGGTCCAATGGTCATGCTGCTGGCAGCATGACCAAACCCACTTTGAAGGACCAAAACTCAAATTTTACAAGCCCAATTGATATGCCACCAATTGGATATGAAAATAGACATAAAATAGCACAATTTTCATTGAGAAACCATGGCCAAAAACTGACTAAAACTTGGTGAATAAATTGACCAAAGTGAAATGAGAGCAGGCTGCCACTGTACCAAATTGACCAAATGAACAGTAACTGTTCATTTGGTCATAACTCGAGCTAGGAAGGTCAAAATGACCTGAAATTTTACCAGTAATTAGATAAGATATAGATCTAAAACTTTCATGAAGAACACCAACCCAAATTATGCCATTAACCTAATCAAATTATTGAGCAAACTTGAGTTACTGAACCTGCAAAACTGCAGGATTGCCATTTGAACAGTAAGGTTTCAATGGCTATAACTCTCTCTAGAAAACTCCGATTTAGGTGAATCTTGAACCGATGGAAACCTAAGACATAGTAGAACATTTCGTATGAAGGAAATTAGACCAAATTACGGACTTAACTTGATCAAATTATTAAACGAAGTTGGATTAAAAATCTGCCAGAACCAAAATTGCAGCATAAACAGTGCACGTGAACAGTAATTGTATTTTGGCTATAACTTGAGCTAAAAAACTCCAATTGGGGTGATTCAAAAAGAAGAATAAACTTAAGACAATGGGAAACATTTTCTATGAAGAAAGTTTTGCCGAATTCCAACAATAAAGTGACCAATGGAACAGTGCAACTTAGGACTCCAAAACTGAAATTTACCAAATTTGCCTAAAATACTTAGGATTTGAGTAACAACCAAAACCAACAAGTTTAGTGACCAAAATGTGGTATGTGGGTGAAGTTGGAGTTCCCATACCTATTAAGCCTTAGAAAGTCAATTATTTGACTTGAATAGTGTAGTGAATAGTAACCCGAAACACAAAAATTTCGAGAACGTCGAATTTAACACGTTAGAACTAGGTAAATGTGAAGCTAAATTTATTTTGGGATTTATGTTAAGTTCTAGTATTGAAACATTGTAAAATTGTGTGTTTCAGTTGAAAAGAATACCGGGGAAAAACCCGAGGAACCGAGTCAAGGCCAAAAGGCGACTCGCTTGAGGTTTGTGCACAACGTATACTTTTTATAATCATCTTTTGCATACTGTTTTGAATAATGTGAAATATTGAATTATTGCATTTTTATGATGTTTTGATTTAAATTGTTGAAAGTTATTATGTATATTGAAATGACAATGTTTAGCAAATTGTTAAGATAAGTTTTGAAACCACAGTGTCATGACCATATATTTGAACACCTCACTAGCACGACTAGTGAAGGTAATTAGTTTCGAATTTTGATTCCTTCTCTGGAGAAGTGTTGAGGTGTGCCAGTAGAAGAGGATGTGAATGGATATCCATATATTTGAGCTAGCTAGCCTTGTGATATGATTTCTCTTTAGCCTCTGGCTATTGAGATTCTATTTGTTTCGAATGGCATGATCTAACTGTGGGTTTTATGAAATGTGTTTTGATACTTTGAAATGAACCTGATTTGCATTAAAATCTCATAGTTTATGTTTTTGTGTTTAATGCTCATGTTTAGTCAAATTTTTGAATAAATGTGATTTAAGTTTTGCATAAAGATTATTTTAGTATGTTGTGCACCACTGAGTCCTAGTACTCAGCGATAGCTTTATCTTTGCCGCAGATACAGAGACTAGAGGAGCAGATCGAGTCGAGGATTAAGGATCGTTCTGCTTTGAAGCTATCGGGTATAATTTATACCCTGATCGTAAATATTTATTTTGATGTATGTAATGCACAGAAATGTATGGACATGTGAAGATGGATTTTGAGCAGCTTGTACAAAATCTATATAAAATTTGTAATAAACTTTAGTTTGGATTTTCTTAATGTAAATTTTTGTATGATGTATACATAAATTGTTTATCTTTAAAGAAATATGAATGTATGAAATTGATTGACTGTACCTTGAGGACTGTTGAATTTTGAACTTGAGAAATTTAAGGAAATGATTGTGAAATTGATTGAGTTGGTTGTGAAACCGAAGTAGTGGTTGAGAAAAATTTTTAGAAGGGCTTTTTACAGGTATTTGAAGAACGGTTTTCTCAAAATACAGAGGAAACTCTGTCAAAATTTTTATAGAATTTGTGGCAAAATTTAAATGGAAAAAAAAATTTTCACTAGTATTTAAACTTTGAATAAATGGTTTTAATTCCTACCAAAAATGCTCACCACTTCCAAAATGTAAGAAAGTCGTTTTAAAATCCCTTGTAGGGTACTTAATGAGTTATCGGTAGGTGAAGTTCGGTAGTTCATTAAGTATTCTACGGGATCATGTTATGCCTTACAGAGAGGTAAGGTGTGACATGTTTTAGTGGTATCAGAGCAAATTTTTGAAGTATGTTTTAACCTATGAATTTGTGTCTTTTCTTGTTAAGTACAACTGCTCAATGTCCATAATTGTTACATACAGTACATTACATCATGAATATGAACTAACGGAGGGAAATCTCCATGTGTTACTTGTTCAGGAGATACCCTAACTTCAGCCTGAAATGGAAGAAGGGGATCGCTCAGTTGAGCAGTCTGTTGAAGCTGAGGCACAAGGGGAAGCCCCAGCTTTGCAGAATGTCAGTGGGTCAGCAGCACCAGCCCCACAAATGCCGCAGTTCCCTGCACAATTCGCACAGCAGATGGCTGCGATGTTTCAGCAAATGGCTAGGGGTATGCCTGCTCAAGCTCCACCCCAAACACCTGTGACACAACCACTGCCTCCAGCCAGACAGTATGATAAATTACTGAAGTATGGGGCTGCAGAATTTAAAGGTACAGTGGACCCTTTAGAGGCAGAACAATGGCTTGAAAGAATGGACAGAGTGTTTAAGAAACTGCACTGCCAAGATGAACTAAAGTTTGAGTATTCGGTGTCGCTACTGGAAGGGGATGCATATGATTGGTGGAAGACCATCCCCCACAGCTTAGCTGAACGACCAGTGCTGACCTGGGATGACTTCATCAGAGAGTTCAGACAGAAATAAATCCCAGATGCATATGTTGATCAGAAGTTACAAGAGTTTCTGAGTCTAAAACAAGGAAATCGATCAGTGGCAGAGTATGAGAGAGAGTTCTCCCGCCTGAGTTACTATGTGGGGAGTCTCCTTACTACCAGCAAGGCAAGATGTAAGAGATTTGAGACGGGTTTGAAGCCTAGCATAAGGATGCAAGTTGTGGGATTTCGACACAGCAACTTCTCAGAGCTCATGTCTCAAGCACTTGAGCTGGAGAGAATTGAATAAGAAGCAACCCCAATAAAAGAAAAATCAGAGAGAGCTGAGAAATCAGAAAAAGATAAAGGGGAAAAGTCAGTAGAGCCAAGTTCTGGTGCTACCTCTGGAAAGAGAAAGAAGTTTAGTGGACCCAGCAGGGGTCGAGGTGGAAAATTTGGTAGAGGCAGATTTTCTGGACAGAGACCCCCTAGGTCTGGACAGCAGTCGAGCAGGGGTTCACATTCTGCCCGCCCTTGTGAGACTTGTGGCAAGATTCATGGGGGGGAGTGTTATTGGGCCACTGGAGCCTGCTTTAACTGTGGAGGCAAGGGTCATTTAGCAAGAGACTGCACTAGTGCTCCGTCTTCGAGATATGGTCCAGCTCCTACTACTGCCGAGGGATCTATTCAGAGTCCTACTCCCAGAGGTTCACAGTCATTTGGCAGAGGAAGAGGCAGAGGTAGAGGCACTGCTTCAGGCAGTCAGGGCACAGTTGGTGAATCAGCACAAGGAAGTGCTTCAGCCAGAGTCTACACAATGAGACAGCGAGAAGAGGCTGAGACTTCTGATGTGGTAGCTGGTACATTCTTTATCTCTGATCAAGAAGTATTTGTGTTGTTTGATCCGGGTTCAACCCATTCATATGTTAGTGCTAGCATAGTCAGTTTACTTGCTGTTCCATGTGTGCAAATGGGTTTTGAAGTGCTAGTAACTAGTCCGTTAGGACAAGAGGTCTGGGTCAACAGAATTTATAGGGACTGTCCTTTGGTGATCCAAGGACATGTTTTCCTGTCAGACTTGATTGAAATGCCCTTCAGAGAGTATGATATTATATTGGGCATGGATTGGTTAGCGAGGCATCACGCCATGATTGATCAGAGATCAAGATCACTTTTGGTCTCCCTTTGTACGGTGATGTGGTAATACACGGGGAGAGACATTTACTGCCATCAAACATCATTTCGGCTGCACTAGCCAGAAAAATGATTAGAAAGGGGTGTGAAGCATACTTAGCACATGTGATAGACACCCAAGTGGGGAGTCCAGTACTGAGGGACATCCCTACGGTATGTGATTTTCTGGATGTATTTCCTGATGAATTGCCAGGATTACCTCCAGAAAGAGAGGTGCAGTTTGAGATTGATGTTATGCCTGGTGTGGACCCAATCTCTATAACATCATATAGAATGGCACCTGCAGAATTAAAAGAGTTAAAAGTACAGTTGCAGGAGTTGCTTGACAAGGGCTTTATCCGCCCTAGTGTGTCACCTTGGGGAGCGCCAGTGTTGTTTGTAAAGAAGAAGGATGGCACTCTCCGGTTATGCATTGATTATCGGCAGTTGAATAAGGTGACAATAAAGAACAGATACCCATTACGCCGTATTGATGACTTGTTTGATCAGTTGAGGGGTGCAGCTGTGTTCTCCAAAATTGACCTGAGATCAGGTTATTATCAGCTGAAAGTACAAGAGCAGAGTATTCCTAAAACTGCCTTCAGAACCCGTTATGGCCATTATGAATTCCTAGTCATGCCATTCGGGTTAACTAATGCTCCGGCTGCTTTTATGGATCTGATGAACACTATTTTCAGACCATACCTCGACCAGTTTGTTGTGGTATTCATAGATGATATATTGGTCTATTCGAGGAATGCAGAAGAGCATGATAGACATCTCATGGATTGTACTACGATTTTGAGAGAAAGCGACTATATGCCAAATTGTCGAAGTGTGAATTTTGGCTGAAAGAAATATCTTTCTTGGGGCATGTAGTATCAGAAGAGGGCATTAAGGTAGATCCAAGTAAGATTGAAGCTGTCCTTAATTGGAGGCTACCTAGAAATGTCACAGAGATTCGCAGTTTTCTGGGGTTAGCTGGATACTACAGTCGATTTGCGAAGGGATTCTCCATGTTGGCATCTCCATTGACCAAGCTGCTTAGAAAAGATGTGAAATTTCAGTGGACGGACAAATGCCAGCAGAGTTTTGATGAATTGAAGAGATGTTTGACTGAAGCTCCAGTCCTGACTTTACCTACTCCGGGTAAAGAATATACAGTATATAGTGATGCTTCTCACAATGGGTTAGGTTGTGTGTTGATGCAAGATCGAAATGTCATTGCCTATGCATCACGCCAGCTAAAACCGCATGAGAAGAATTATCCGACACATGATTTGGAGCTTGCAGCTATCGTGTTTGCTCTTAAGATCTGGAGACATTATTTGTATGGGGAGAAGTGCTACATCTACACAGATCATAAGAGTTTGAAGTATTTGGGCACCCAGAAAGAGTTGAATTTGAAACAGAGGAGATGGTTAGAGTTGATAAAAGACTATGATTGTCTGATAGACTATCAGCCAGGGAAAGCTAATGTTGTGGCTGATGCCTTAAGTCGCAAGACTATGGCAAGTCTACGGGTTACTCCTTTGTCTTTGGTACATGAGTTAAGATCATTGCATGCTAGCTTAGAGATTAATGATGATGGGCAGACAGCAGTTGCATGGCATGTACAGCCAGTGTTGATTGATAAGATTAGAATGGCTACTCAGAATGATCAGAAGTATCAGAAGTTGATGGAAGAAGTCAGACAAGGCAAGAAACCAGAATTCTCAATCAGAGATGATGGTCTATTGCTACACCAGGGCAGAATGTGTGTTCCTAATGATGTTGATTTGAGGCAGATCATTTTGAAGGAAGCACATGAGTCTCCTTTTGCCATGCACCCTGGTGGCACAAAAATGTATAGAGGGCTAAAGGAGCATTACTGGTGGATGGGTATGAAAAGAAATGTGGCAGAGTTTGTTTCTAAATGCCTAACTTGTCGGCCAAGTAAAGCGAGCATCAAGTACCTGGTTGTTACATCCACTACCGCACTGAATGGAAATGGGAGAGAATAACGATGGATTTTGTGATGGGACTTCCGAGGACACAGAAGAGTCATGATGCGGTTTGGGTCATTGTTGACAGACTGACCAAGTCTGCTCATTTTCTGCCAGTTCGGATGGAAAGATTGGCCAAGTTGTACATTGATGAGATTGTGAGACTGCATGGAGTGCCAGTATCCATCATATTAGACAGAGATCCTAGGTTCACTTCTAGATTCTGGGGTAGTCTTCAGAGAGCCCTAGGAACTAGATTGAACTTTAGTATTGCATTCCACCCACAGACAGATGGCCAGTCTAAGAGGGTAATTCAGATCTTGGAGGACATGCTACGGGCTTGTGTGATTGAGTTTGAGTGCATTTGGGATACACACTTGCCTTTGATTGAGTTTGCTTACAACAACAGCTACCAATCAAGCATTGGAATGCCTCCATATGAAGCTTTGTATGGCAGCAAATGTAGAACCCCGTTGTGTTGGGATGAAGTGGGTGAAAGAAAGATGATTGGACCCAAAATTGTTCAGCAGACTGAGGAGAAGATCAGGGTGATCAGAGATCGACTTAAGACTGCATCAGACCATCAGAAGTCCTACATTGATTTGAAGAAAAGGGATATTGAGTATGCAGTGGGTGAGAAAGTTTTCCTCAAAGTTTCTCCTTGGAAGAGAATTATGAGATTCGGCAGAAAGGGAAAACTGAGTCCTCGTTTCATTGGGCCATATGAGGTTCTGAAAAGAGTGGGTCCTTTGGCATATCGGTTGGCACTACCTCCAGAGTTGGAAAAGATACATAATGTCTTCCATGTGTCTATGTTGAGGAGGTATCAAAAGATACATAATGTCTTCCATGTGTCTATGTTGAGGAGGTATCGATCAGACCCATCTCATGTACTACCAGTAGAGGAAATTGAAGTAAATCCAGACATCACATATGAAGAAGAACCCATAGAGATTCTGGCTTATGAGGTGAAGCAGCTACGAAACATGTAGATACCGTTGGTAAAAGTGCTGTGGAACCATCATTTGGGCCAGGAGGCTATTTGGGAACGAGAAGAGGACATGAGGAGACAATACCCACAGCTGTTCAGAGATTGATACCAGGTAAAATTTCGAGACGAAATTTATTTAAGGGGGGGAGAATTATAACACCCCTATTTGTATAGCCTGATATATTTCACTGTTCCGGTGACCGGTGTCGGTCCAGACAATTAAGGGGATTAGAACCACACTTAAGACAACTAGATAAACCATAAACATAAATAATTTGTAATGTTCAAGTAGTTAAGTATAAATAAGAAAAACAGAACATAAGAAGTTAAACGAGCCGAGAGTCATAGCGATGGGTGACCTTCTCGAGAATGACTGCGAAGTCATTTTAAACTCAAATTTCGAACCGTAAAATGTGACGCTGCGGTCCTTAGGACCCTTATGAACACGGTGGAAAAGAGAAAATCACGAAAAAGAACTGTTAAGCCAGTCAAATAATTAGGTCAGGGAGCCGAAACAAATATGGAATTATATGCAAACCGGGATGAACCGGCGAGGGGCAATTTGGTCAATTGACCCCGAGAGCTGACTCCTGACCTAACTGTCAAATAAAATCGGAGAAAAGAAAATTTCAGAATCGAGAATTAAATTAAAGAACTAATAGAAAAATATGAAAAGAAAAACAATTGTTGAGGAACTATGTATGAAATTGGACAGCTAGGGTTATGTTTGAAATGGATGTTTTGATGCAAACAATAAAGTTGTTAAGTGTAAATGAATGGATGAGTATCACATATACAATTAGAATTCAAGTAAATGCAAAAATTAGTAAGATTAGGGTTTGGAGGCCTAGGGTTTTGAGGCAAATTTTGGAGAAATGATTAAATGATGACTTTAGTCTATTATGAGATGAAAAATGGTCAATAATGACCAAAAGAGATGTGTGGAAATTATGAAAATGAAAACCAAATTCGTAGGTCCAATGGTCATGCTGCTGGCAGCATGACCAAACCCACTTTGAAGGACCAAAACTCAAATTTTACAAGCCCAATTGATATGCCACCAATTGGAGATGAAAATAGACATAAAATAGCACAATTTTCATTAAGGAACCATGGCCAAAAACTGACTAAAACTTGGTGAACAAATTGACCAAAGTGAAATGAGAGCAGTCACATCAAGATTAAATCGACCAAATGAACAGTAACTGTTCATTTGGTCATAACTCGAGCTAGGAAGGTCAAAATGACCTGAAATTTTACCAGTAATTAGATAAGATATAGATCTAAAACTTTCATGAAGAACACCAACTCAAATTATGCCATTAACCTAATCAAATTATTGAGCAAAGTTGAGTTACTGAACCTGCAAAACTGCAGGATTGCCATTTGAACAGTAAGGTTTCAATGGCTATAACTCTCTCTAGAAAACTCCGATTTAGGTGAATCTTGAACCGATGGAAACCTAAGACATAGTAGAACATTTCGTATGAAGGAAATTAGACCAAATTACGGACTTAACTTGATCAAATTATTAAACGAAGTTGGATTAAAAATCTGCCAGAACCAAAATTGCAGCATGAACAGTGCACGTGAACAGTAATTGTATTTTGGCTATAACTTGAGCTACAAAACTCCAATTGGGGTGATTCAAAAAGAAGAATAAACTTAAGACAATGGGGAACATTTTCTATGAAGAAAGTTTTGCCGAATTCCAACAATAAAGTGACCAATGGAACAGTGCAACTTAGGACTCCAAAACTGAAATTTACTAAATTTGCCTAAAATACTTAGGATTTGAGTAACAACCAAAACCAACAAGTTTAGTGACCAAAATGTGGTATGTGGGTGAATTTGGAGTTCCCATACCTATTAAGCCTTAGAAAGTCAATTATTTGACTTGAATAGTGTAGTGAATAGTAACCTGAAACACAAAAATTTCGAGAACGTCGAATTTAACACGTTAGAACTAGGTAAATGTGAAGCTAAATTTATTTTGGGATTTATGTTAAGTTCTAGTACTGAAACATTGTAAAATTATGTGTTTCAGTTGAAAAGAATACCGAGGAAAAACCCGAGGAACCGAGTCAAGGCCAAGAGGCGACTCGCTTGAGGTTTGTGCACAACGTATACTTTTTATAATCATCTTTTGCATATTGTTTTGAATAATGTGAAATATTGAATTATTGCATTTTTATGATGTTTTGATTTAAATTGTTGAAAGTTATTATGTATATTGAAATGACAATGTTTAGCAAATTGTTAAGATAAGTTTTGAAACCACAGTGTCATGACCATATATTTGAACACCTCACTAGCACGACTAGTGAAGGTAATTAGTTTCGAATTTTGATTCCTTCTCTGGAGAAGTGTTGAGGTGTGCCAGTTGAAGAGGATGTGAATGGATATCCATATATTTGAGCTAACTAGCCTTGTGATATGATTTCTCTTTAGCCTCTGGTTATTGAGATTCTATTTGTTTCGAATGGCATGATCTAACTGTGGGTTTTATGAAATGTGTTTTGATACTTTGAAATGAACCTGATTTGCATTAAAATCTCATAGTTTATGTTTTTGTGTTTAATGCTCATGTTTAGTCAAATTTTTGAATAAATGTGATTTAAGTTTTGCATAAAGATTATTTTAGTATGTTGTGCACCACTGAGTCCTAGTACTCAGCGATAGCTTCTATTGCTTTATCAGATCTGAGAGACTAGAGGAGCAAAGATCGAGTCACGAGGATTAAGGATCGTTCTGCTTTGAAGCTATCAGGTATAATTTATACCCTGATCGTAAATATTTATTTTGATGTATGTAATGCACAGAAATGTATGGACATGTGAAGATGGGTTTTGAGCAGCTTGTACAAAATCTGTATAAAATTTGTAATAAACTTTAGTTTGGATTTTCTTAATGTAAATTTTTGTATGATGTATACATAAATTGTTTATCTTTAAAGAAATATGAATGTATGAAATTGATTGACTGTACCTTGAGGACTATTGAAATTTGAACTTTAAAAATTTAAGGAAATGATTGTGAAATTGATTGAGTTGATTGTGAAACCGAAGTAGTGGTTGAGAAAAATTTTTAGAAGTGCTTTTTACAGGTATTTGAAGAACGGTTTTCTCAAAATACAGAGAAAACTCTGTCAAAATTTTTATAGAATTTGCGGCAAAATTTAAATGGAAAAAAAAATTTCACTAGTATTTAAACTTTGAATAAATGGTTTTAATTCCTACCAAAAATGCTCACCACTTCCAAAATGTAAGAAAATCATTTTAAAATCCCTTGTAGGGTACTTAATGAGTTATCGGTAGGTGAAGTTCGGTAGTTCATTAAGTATTCTACGGGATCATGTTATGCCTTACAGAGAGGTAAGGTGTGACATAAATATTGAAAGTTAAAATCAACTTGGATCTTGAACCCAGAGGTTGATAACAGGAAATTAAATGTTGAAAATTAAAATCAACTTGGATCTTGAACCCAGATATTGATAACAGGAAAATTAAATGCTGAAAATTAAAATCAACTTGAATCTTGAACTCAGAGGTTGATGACAGGAAATTAAATATTGAAAATTAAAATCAACTTGGATCTTGAATCCAGAGGTTGATAACAGGAAATTAAATGCTGAAAATTAAAATTAACATGGATCTTAAAATTAAAGTGCAGGAAAATTAAATTGCACAAATTGGTGCTTAAGAACAAATGGATGGCCATTATATCTAAGCTAATAATTTTATTTCGAATTCTGTGAGTATTTAATTATATGCTACTTAATAGGTAAATTGTTCATTTATTTACGAAAGATTTAAAGCTTAATCTTCAAAGCAAACCTGGTGAGGGACTCTACCCGAGTCAAAAGTTTACTTAACCGTGAGCCTGAAGCTGAGAATTGAGTAGTTGCAAAGACAAGACATTTCATTCTACCCCGTTCTACTTTTTCTTTCATTCTGCTTCCTGAAAGTCACTCAAGGGTTTTTGAAGAATGGCCTCAACTTGCTTCTTTAGGAGCGCATTTTCAGATTTTCACTCCCTCTTTTTTTTTTTTTTGATAACTCACTTTTTTAGGATGCCCTCTCGGGTTTTCATCCTTCACTCGTTTTGCAGAAGGCACCCGTTTAGATTTTTGCCTTCTTTCCCTCATTTTGTTAGGGGCATCCTTTAGGATTTTTACCCCTATGATTTTTTTTTTTTGAAGTTCAAGTCCCAACTTCTCATATCAATAGGTTGTGTGTTCACTGCTTAGTCATTCCCTACAATTCTCAAAGCAATGTATATAAAGTTACCTATTTTTAAATTCTTAACTCATAATAAAGCATTAACAAGTTAACAACACATGTTCCAAGGTAAATGGGTTAATGGAATATGAGAAAAATAACATAGAAATGGTTTGCAATAACAAAGAATAAGAATACGTGGAAGGTATACAAATTTGGAAGAAAGAGAAATCTCACGAATTCCTTCATTAACTTTTCTGGACCCTTCACTGCCCCGAATACTAGTAATCTGAGAAGAATCCCTATGCCATGGTCACTTGCTACCTTTCATCTTTATTCAATTGACCATCCTTATCACTCTATTTCGCATTCTCAATAAGGTTTCATATTGCTAGGAGCATTTTTCAGGTTTTTACTCCTTTTTTTTGTTTTGAGTTCATTCTGTTTTTCTTTTCTTTTTTTTTTCCTCTTTTTTTCTCACTCTTTTAGGATGCCTTTTTGGGTTTCCATCCTTCACTCATTTTACAAAAGGCGACCTTGCGGGTTTTCATCTTCTTTCACTCATTTTGCAAGGAGCGCCTTTTCGGGTTTTCACTCCTACATTTTCTTTTCTTTTCTCTCTGCCTTTTTTTTTTTTTGAAGTTCAGGTCCTATATCTTTGGTAATATTTTCTTTGATATAAGATTTCCTGGTTGGAGCTTTCGAGATTGTACATTCTTATTCAAGTGCCCTAGCCATTCTTTTTTAGTATAACTGTCCATGGCAGACTGCTACTAGCCTGATTGAATTTTGTTTGATCTATGCGGTTTCATCCAACTCTACCTCCATTAAGATTTGTAGAGAAAGAATTTCCACCTCGATTGGCGAAACTACTTTCATGCCATACACTAACGAATATGGAATTGCCCCGATCGATGTTCTTATTGTTGTCCGATAAGCATAGAGGGAAAATGGGAACATATTATGCCAATCTTTGTAAGTGCCGGTCATCTTTTCAATCATTCATTTGAGATTCTTGTTTGCAGCTTCCATAGCTCTGTTCATTTGGGGCCGATAAGGCGATGAATTAAGATGAATCACCCCGGAGGCTTCCAATGGCATCGATGCTCCACATTGCAAATGATCATAGGGTTACCAAATTCAAAAAAAGGATGGCATGGGACATTTATCTAGTCAGCATATATTTGGCACTTGTGACACTTTCAAACATATTCAGTATAATTTCTCCTTCCAAAACAGTTCAATAATGTCTCTGTCGTAAGTTTTGCTTGGCCATCATGTGTTCATTAGCATGTGTGGCATAGTTCCTCTTCATCAGAATCACTAGTATCCAGGGCAATTATTGGTCCTTTAAAGTTAACTTCAGGAATATCAGAGTTGATTGAATCATTATGGTTTGGTTAATTATTATTCCTGAAGAAAATGGAAATGGGGTGGTTAAAAGAGTAGAATTTTATTAAGTGGCTTTATTAAGCAAGTAAAAGGCTAAACAAAAAGAAGTAACTGGATATGAAATTTTGGAAAAATACACTATTAATTTATTAATGCTTAATCATGAGAAAATGTCCATTCATAGTTCCACTTGACACCATGGATGGAGTAATCAAGTGTTGGTAATCAAATATTCATTACTCAAAGAAAAGTATAGGGATATCCTTTGCCCCTCAATTATCAAGCTCTTGATTTCCTTTCATTTACACAATCAGCATTTTTGGTTCCTAAGGCATCCCTTGTGCATTCTATCATGTTCACATTGCCTCCTTTACTAGTTTTGTGGTTAGGAATTGAATTAGTTTCAACATTAGGAGTTGCACTTTCACCTTCTATCTTCAACCACCCATTTCTGATAAGGGACTGTACCTTACCTTTAAGAGTTCTACAATTGTCTATCGAGTGACCAATTGCCCCTCCATGGTATTTACAACGAGCATTTGGATCACACCTCATCGGATATGGGATAGGTTGTAAAAGGTCAAGTGGTATGGGGACTATCTGGTTTATGCTCAAAAGGTAGCGATAAATTTCGCTTAAGGGCATAGGTAGTGGTGGGTTGGGATTCCTGGGTGGCCTTTGATTGGTTTGGAGTGGGTGGTCGGATGAACTGATTTGTTTGAGTCGGCGGACGTGAAGCGTAAGCAGGTGGTTATGGGACTTATTGTGGTTGGGGATAAGAATAATTTGGAAACTATGGTGGAAAATTGGCTACCATTAGGTTTTGCGAAGGACATCGAGTACGGTAGGTATTTTGTGGGGGATGTGGTTGATAGGCCTGTTATGTCACATTATGCACTTCCCCTTCCATTTTCTTCCCATAATTTATCATACTTTTCACTAAACTTTCCCTCCCCAATCTTAGATTTGCTTCAATTCTCTCCCTGGTCTGTATAATGTTAGCAAAGTTATTGGAGGTGTTCCCGATCATTAGATTGGAATAAGGAGCTTTCAACATTTCAATGAACAGGAGAAAAAAGCTCACTGTCCATCAGTGGTGGATATACTTTTGCGGCTTTCTCTCTCCACCTATGAGCGTATTTGTTAAAGTTTTCTCTTTCTTTTTGCACCAAGTTTTGGAGGTTCCTCCTGGTTGGGGCCATATCACAATTAAACTTATACTTCTTTAGGAATGCATCTATTATGTCTTTCCAGGAGTGCAATTTACTTCTATCCAACTAAATATACCAGCGCAAATTTGGACTAGAAAGACTCTCCTACAGAAAAAATGGTTCAGTACCTTGTCCTCATAAGATAATACAGACATCTTTGCTATATAAGTGACCAAATGTATACGAGGATCAGCAGTGCCACTATACTTCTCAAACTCAAGGATTTTGAACTTGGGAGGTATCACTACATCTAGTAAGCCATACATATTCAACCCTTCGATGGCTCTTATTTGCTCCTCTAGAGTGGACAATTTCTCACTCTTCCTTTCTTTCACCTTATCAGCCCTAGTAGGTCCATACGCAACCCCTCTTAATGCTGGTGAATCGGTAACTGGTTGTGCTGAAGGGTTTGGTAGGATTGTAGGATTAGGTGCTAATGAGTAATGTTCAATGTAAGGAATTCCCTGGGTTTAAGGCATACTGGTGGATTGGGCCATAAGAGAGAAAGATGTCTCATTAGTCTAGAATATAAAGGCATGGGGATTGGTTTGAGTATTAGTAATTGCTGCTGGACCAGTATTTAGTGGTTGGAAGGAGGTTAAGGGTTGGTCTTGGGGATGCTGAGACATTTGGGTTATAAGTGGGAGATATCGTTGCTTTATTTTGGGCTATTTTCCTCATTAACTTAGAAACTTGCTCCTTCAATTCAGAGACTTGGCCTTGTAAACTCTGAACTTACTCGAGTTAAGTAAACTTTTGAAGGAGCAGTAGATTGCTTCACTAGATCCACTTTGAGTTGAGCAATGTTAGCTTTTCTTAAGCTGTGAGTGGGCAAATATATTATTGTATTTACTTGGCTTCTTTATTTAGTTATTATTTTTATGATCAAAAGGATATGACGACAATTTAATTGTCATGTTTGCAGAAGGGTAATTTGAATCATTGAGCCAATGGCATCGTTCAATAGTCCAACCATGAATGACGAGGTCATGCACATGTTCATGATATTTATTCATGTCATGCTCATGACTTTTCGCCTAACTCTAACGAGGATTAATCCTACGGGAGTTTTGCTATTCATTCATTATTGTGATCTCATCAGCTGACTGACTTGAAGATACCATTGAGTATTCTCTTGTTTACCCTTTACAAATGAAGATCTTATGATACCTGATCATATGAGGATAAAAATGAAAATACGTGATTTAAGTAATCTCAAGTCATATGGTTAAGGTAAATATTATCTATACATCTGTCAAGGTAAGAAGATGTTTTAGCCTACTTTAGCAGTATGATTCGAAATTACCTTTTCTTAAAGATGGAAGATGCTCAAATGATAAATAAAGTCAAAGAAGAGAATGGGCGTCCCTTTTATCCTATGAATGGGAAAATCCTAATACTGGGTAGGTGTTATCCAATTGGATGATTCTACCTTCAGAGATGGCTTACTAGAGCTCTTGACTAGCATGATGGTTTAGCTCAGGTCTTGCTCTCTAAAGTTTAAAAGTTCCCAAATTGTCCCTACAGTGCATAGTAGAGCCCCATTCCATCACCACGATACTAACAGGAAAATCCATGGGTATCATAATAAATGAAGTGAGTTCTAATTTGATCAGAAGTCCTCACAGATACTAACGGGGTAGAACCCATGGGTACCGCTACACGACTCCCTCCTACTTCCTAAAGGGTAAGAAAGCCTGAGTATATGGCTGAAGTGTGTGAGGACATTGTGTAAGTGTTAAGTGTGTAAAGGGACATATCTATCTCTTCCTTATTCAAGGGAATTTAAATGATGCACATAACAAGTCAAATAATTTAAACAATTAAAAGTAAAAAAGAATAGTGATAATCTAAATGTTAAGGCCTTTGATTTCGTAAGTTAAATCCCATAATTATCGATTTTAATTTACAAAAGCACAAGATTAAATATGCTTTTAGACCTCTAAACCAGGGTTAATTTAATTCCCCAGTGGAGTCGCCAAGCTGTCGCAAGGACTTTGCGATCGCCGGACGGTTCTCACCAAAGTGGGAAAAGTGAGGAGTTGCCACTTTAATTTTGAGAAAAATTAAAGAAAACCATATGTAAAAGTAAATTAAGAACCACTTCAAAAATAGAGATTCTAGGTTCAGAGTCCATATACGGGTAGGGAAGGTGTTAGGCACCCTACCTCGTCCCTCGACAAGGGTAAGCGAATTTAATGAGGTGTTCTTTATAAATTGAAATCGAAAGTTTAGGGGGGGAGAATGACGATGTTAATCCTTTGTAATGGACAAAAGGAATATTTAATATTTCACTATCACGGGTTGCCCAAGAACACGAGTACATGAGATGACCCTTCAGTGAATGGGCATTGTATAATAGGTATTTTGAGAATTAATATGAATACTAAAGTTATGATGCTTTTAGAGGGAATTTTGCTTCATAAGTATGAGTGCCTTGAAGAGGATCCTCCATCAGGCCTCAACATAATACTCATGATACTTCAGAAGAACTCTCCCGCCGATCCCTTGTTTAGAACATATAGAGAGTTTCGTAACAAAAGTATCAGGATTAAAAGAGGAAGGACTCTCTCCCGCTTTGAAATATTTTATTAGAATTTTTGTTGAGAATTCGGGAAAGGACTCTCTCCCGATCTCTTGATATATTTTGTTAAAGTTCAAGCTGAGAAGTCGAGTAAGAACTCTCTCCCGAACTCTTCAGATATTTTTATTAAGTTGAAAACTTGGGTAAGAACTCTCTCCCGATCTTTTAATATGTATTTGTTAATATATTTTGTTAAAAGTCTAAACTGAGAAATCGGGTAAGAACTCTCCCTCGATCTCTTAGTGTATTTAGAATTTAAGTTGAGAATTCGAGTAAGAACTCTCTCCTGATCTCTTAATATGTATTTATCAATATATTTTGTTAAGAGTTTAAGCTGAGAAGTCGGGTAAGAACTCTCTCCTGATCTCTTAATATGTATTTATCAATATATTTTGTTAAAAGTTTAAACTGAGAAGTCGGGTAAGAACTCTCCACTAATCTCTTAGTTTATTTAGAATTTAAGTTGAGAATTCGAGTAAGAACTCTTTCCTGATCTCTTAATATGTATTTGTTGTCGCAAGGTGTTTTGCGGTCGCCTGAACGAACCCTCACCGAAGTGGAAAAGAGTGAGGAGTCGCCACCTTAGTTTTGAGGGAAACTAAAGAAAACCATTTGTGAAAATAAATTGAAATGAAACCACTTCAAGACAGAGATTCTAGGTTCGGGGTCCGTAAACGGATGGGGAAGGTGTTAGGCACCCCACCTCGTCCCTTAATAAGGGTAAGTAGATTTAACTTTGCATTAGTTAGGAGGGCTTGAATGGACATGTTAATCCTTTTGACTAAAGGAACATTTGATTTTTCACTAAATTTGGATCACCCAGATACATAAGTAAATGAGACAACCTTAGTGAGTTACTGTTGTATGTTAATTTTATTTGAAAGGAATATTTTATTAAAATTTAATTTAAGAATCGGATAAGAACTCTTCTCTGAACTCTTTAATATTTATTAAAATTCTGATTTGAGACCGGATAAAAACTCTCCTCCGATCTCTATTTAATATTTATTAAAATTTTGAGTTGAGACCGGATAAGAACTCTCCTCCGATCTCTATTCAATATTTATTAAAATTTTGAGTTGAGACCGGATAAGAACTCTCCTCCGATCTCTATTTGATACTTATTAAAATTTTGAGTTGAGACCGGATAAGAACTCTCCTCCGATCTCTATTCAATATTTATTATTAAGATTTTGAGTTGAGACCGGATAAGAACTCTCCTCCGATCTCTATTTAATATTTATTAAAATTTTGAGTTGAGACCGGATAAGAACTCTCCTCCGATCTCCTTTGAGTATTTATTTTAAATTTTATATTGAGAACCGGATAAGAACTCTCCTCCGATCTCTTTTAAATTATTTGTTAAAAATTTTGTTTGAGGAATGGATAAAGGCTCTCTTCCGACCTTTTCGAAATTTGGACACAACCATATATCATAGGAGTCCTAGTTTAAGAGTCTTAGTATTTAAAGGTGCCAAAGGTCGAAATAAGACTTCTTTTAACTCGTTGGTACTTTGAGACTAAATAAGGGACACCGGACTGAATTTTACTGACCTCCCCTAAGGTCACTTTACCAGTATCCCATCTGTACCTTTTTCTTACCTGAGTTTTGATTTTTTTATTCTGCCTTATGGCATTATGCCGGGTTGCCTCCCATGTCAGCCTAGTGATTCAATTTTGCTATTTCCTTGACGTGTAATTTAGATCCTCTTTTTTTCAAAGAGACACTTTAAACACAGTTACCTACATTTTGTCTAGCTGCTTCTACGTAACTCGGGGCTAGATGATTTGTGTTCAGAAATAATAAAGATTAACAAAAGTGTGGGTTAGCCAACACGGGAGTAAACTAGAGCATATCTTTCCTTTGTATTTTTTTAGCATGACATGAACTTAAAGAAAACAACAGGCATAAGAAAGAGGACAAAAGGAAATACGTGAAACGAGAAGTAGACTTAATAAAATGGTGATATTAACACTGACCTGTAGGGAGTCGAGTCTATTGAACTAACTACAGAATCGCAAAAAGTAGCAAGATTACAGGTTGGCAGTCGGAGGACTATAGTTTGCCTCGAAATGAAGTATTCTTTGTTAAAATGTAAACAGGTCAAAATAACCAAACTTGAGTGGAGTTGAGCTTAGACAATGGAAATAAAGGATAACAAAGACAGAAAGTGGGAGTGCCACAGGATAATGAACGAACTGAAAATGAAAAATTTCAGTATTCAAGAATCCCTTTTGCAAGAAAACACTTCAGAAAACTAGTTTCAAAAGTTTTTTCTACGAAAACTCCAAAAAAAAAATAGCAGAGTAACAAACTGAATTAAGTTTCAGAGTTATTCTGCTATAGTTACTGCCTCTTGTCTATATCTTTTTTTCCGTCCTTTTGAACAGTTTTCAGGCAGGTATTTATAGGAATCGGGTGCTCCCCATGAAGGGTTAGGATTTATTTTAAGGGAGATGGAGGGTCTGGATTTTGAAGGACATGATCGGATGCTTGAGAATTAAAGAGAACCAAAATGAACGGCTGAGATTATTCTTCAGAATATTCGTCCTTTTCTTCTTTCAATCTGACGGTCTCAAATCCTCTTGTCCGGAGCGATCTGAGGGCTAGGAGGGAAAGACGCTGGTCTTGTCGTCTTCTTTCTTGATCCAAGGGTTCCGGGTTTGTCCTTACAAGTGAGATCAACGATGGAGATTGGGATGTACAGGACTGTCATGACATACCTCGCACTGTCGGCAAGATTGCGGGCGATTCTTAGGCGTGCGGTGGAGATCTCGTCTGCCACGCTTTAACTACCTCGGCTCTGATTCTGACGACGGTTATTTGGGATTTGTCTTATTCTTTTTGCCTTCCGATCCCTCCCACGCTCCTATTCCGATCTCTCATACTGATCTCCCATCTTCCGATCTCTATTATTCTGATCCCTAGAGATCGCCCAAATGATGTAATCTTTTGGAAATAAAAGTCAATTATCATCTTATTATTATTGCACTGATTATTTTCCGATCTCTGATGTGTTTATCCAATCTGGTTCCTAACTGAACAACCCTTAACTGATCCGCAATTCGAAACATTTATCTTAATATGCCGATCTCTAATTAGCCGTTCTCTTTATGGAATTTGGAGTGTTCGAGAGACGTGTCAGAATAGCTGGCGAATCCCGTTAACCGATGCATTGCCTGGGACATCGTGAGCATTAAATGCTCGGACGAGTATAAATAAGGGTAAAGGGTTAGCCATTTGCTCCTGTATGTCATTTTCAGTCTCTTGCTCACAACTTCAAAGTTCTCTCATTTTCTCAAGTTCTTCCGACGCCAATCAGACTCCGGTAAGGGCTTTGATCTTCTTTTTAGTTTAAATTCTTTATTTCCTTTGAAAATGAGCAGCGCCGAAGGTCAGAGAGCGACGAGTCCTCCTTCCATTCAGTTCTCGTGGTCGTCTGATGAAGAAGAGGTGGTCGGGCCGAGCGTACAACCAGAACATCCTAGGGTCTCCGTTCCAGCTCGGGGGCGGATCGCACCATCAAGGCATGCACCTTCATTGGGGAGGGAGAATCTTCCTATGGACGAGCTGCCATCGATCTTGCAAGAATCCGATCTGCAATCGTTTAGCCAGGAGTACAACATTGAGCCCGATTCATATGAACTTATCCGGTGTCACGGCTATCACCGAGCCAATCACTTCTTTGAAGAGAATGACATGGTGATGGTATACGAGGAACAGTTAAAGGCCGGTCTTCGGTTCCCTCTGGACGACTTGTTCAAGGAGGTCCTAAAATTTCACCGAGTGTGCATTGCCCAAATTCACCCTAACTCGTGGCGGATCTTGGTAGCCTTCCGGGGCCTGTGCCGAGCTAAGGGAATCAGACCTACGGCTAAGGTGTTCGCCGAACTGCACAGGCTAACTCGCCGAAAGGACGAAGAGCACTGGTTCTTTCAGTCGAAGCCTCATTGTGGGCTCTTTACCGATCTGCCCTCCTCCCTTAAGAATTGGAAGAACCGCTTCTTCATTCTGAGGAGCAAAAATCCGACCTGCTTTGAGGACTTCCCCCGTAGCTGGTGGCACCAGGGGCCCTTGATTCCGAAGCGTATTACCCTGAACAAGGAGGAAAGCCTAGTAGTGATGGAACTGAAGAATCAAGCTGCCACTCAAAAGTACTCCTGTTTAGATGCGGTGGATCGCCGAAATTTGCATCATTGGACGATGGAGTTGATCACGGGCAAAAATCGCGGGCTTCAGCTCTCTGATCTTGGCATCGGTATTTTCTATTTCTCAGATCTTTGGACCTTAGCGATCTCACTGACCTCTTTTTTGTGCAGGTATGGCAGGTGGTGAAAGTTCCAGGAAGCGGAAGAAAGAAAGAGAGATTTCTCGGAAAATAAAGGAGATGAAGCGTTCGGCACTACTTCAAACACCCGGCCATGAACCTGGGGAGATACAAGGGGACCCGCCTCGACCTTCGGGACCGATCGCGAGACGTCCGATCTCCTCCTCGACGAGAAGAGCCGCCTCCACCTCCTCCAGTTGCTCCAAGCACAGAAGGGGGTCGTTCTCGACCTCCTGCGAGGCCCCCTTCTCGTGGCGCTCAAGTGTTGATTGCTTCCCTGGAGAACAACAGGACTGTTCAGGAGAACCCTGATTTTGCCAAAGTCTTGGGGTCTTCCATCTGCCTTCGGGAGGATCAGGACAGACTGTCTCCGGACAATCTTGACGACATCCTAACCCGATCCATGAGTCTGAATGTAGAGTGCTTGGTGAACCAGCACATAGTCCGGGAAAAGGTGCACCGCCTGGGTAAGGAGGTCGAGAAGAAGAGTCAAGAGGTGGCATCCCTCCGATCCCAACTCTCATCCGCTCAGGATTACATATCTCAAATTGAGGGGTGCATGAAGTACTATGAGGATAAGTTGGCCGAACAGACTCATGTTCTGGCTGAAAGGGATCATGCTCTTAGAGAAGTCCAGGCGCTCCGGGCCAACGAAGCTGCTCAGGTCGCTCACCTTGCTGAGGAGCTTAAGGCAAAAGATGAAGAGATGGTGACAGGAATAGCCGGTGCCTATGTGAACGCTCACAAGGATCTCTTGGCCGAGCTCCAGAAGCGTTACCCAGAGGAGGACTTCTCTTGGATGGCCGACCTGGCTCCCGAAGGAGAGGAGGAAAGCGAAGAGGAGGCCGAGGGTGAGAGAGAAAATGAGCAAAATGTAGATCAGGCTGGGGGTGATCCCCCAGCCGAATGACTTGTATAAATTTTTGAAATGAAATGAAGTGGAATGCCCTTTTTTGTTCGATGAATGGTTATGATCGGAAAATTTCTAAATTATTAAACACTTGATTGTCTGAGTATGTTGAAATAACTGAAAATGATTATTAACCTAAGTGTGAGAGATCGGAAAACACAATGAGCATGAGATCGGTAGGGAAGAAGTGCTGAACAGGACTTGATTAAAATTGAAAATTTGACTTGAACACTTAAGATCGGAATCCTCATTAAACCGGACCAAAACCTTAGCTCTTAAACTTTTGAAAGGGAGATCGGCAATAAAACTGGTAAGAAAAGATCTAGTTCACTTCGTTTATACTACAACGGGTCGGAGAGATCGGTGAGCGATTTAATAGACTGGTAAGGATTTGACTGATGTGAGGACTTAGCATTGATTCAATTCTTTGAGGAGAGATCGGAAATGTGACTGTCTATCAAAGAGGGATCGGAAATGTAATTAGCTGTCACAGGGAGACTTAGTACTGGGGATCGGTTTCAAAGTTTAATTGATTTTGGGGATCGACAAAAATATGGTGTCGACATTTGTCAATATATTTTGTTAAGAGTTTAAGCTGAGAAGTCGGGTAAGAACTCTCTCCCGATCTCTTGAAATATTTTAATTTGAATTTTAGTTGAGAGAATTCGGGTAAGAACTCTCCCCCGATCTCTTAAGATATTTTTTATTAAGATTTTAGTTAAGAGATTCTAGGAAAGGACTCTCTCTGGATCTCCTATAATACTTTGTTAAAATTTAAACTAAGAATTCAGGTAAGGACTCCCTCCCGATCTCTTGAAATATTTTAATTCGAATTTTAGTTGACAAAATTCTGGCAAGAATTCTCCCTCGATCTCTTAAGATATTTTTTATTAAGATTTTAGTTAAGAGATTCCAGCAAAGGACTTTCTCTCGATCTCTTATTTTCTTAAAGAAATTATTAAAAAAGGATTTTGTAAAATTTTAGGAAGGTGGGGATCAAGGAAAGTACTCTCTCCCGAACCTATATTTTTTGGAATTTATTATAAAGAAAAAGATTTTGCAAAATTTTAGGGAGGAGGAGTTCGGTCATAGAGTTTAACCTGTTCTTGGCTCTCCCGTAGAGATCAGCCTTCTTCTTAGTTTGCCCATAGAGATCGACCATAGAATTTAGCTTGCTTCTGGCTCCCATAGAGATCGGCTTACTGCCGAAAGAAATCGGTCATAGAGTTCGACCATAGAATTTAGCTTACTCCAGGCTCCTATAGAGATCAGCTTACTTTCTAGTTCGCCCATAGAGATCGGCCATGGAGTTCAGCCATATAATTTAGGTTGCTCCTGGCTCTCCCATAGAGATCGGCCTATTGCCCAAAGAGATCGACCATAGAGTCGACTATAGAATTTAGCTTGCTCTGGGCTCCCATAGAGATCAGCCTACTTCCTAGTTCGCCCATAAAGATCGGCAATAGAGTTCGGCTGTAGAATTTAGCTTGCTGCTAGCTCTCCCATAGAGATCGGCCTATTGCCCAAAGAGATCGACCATAGAGTTCGACCATAGAATTTAGCTTGCTCTGGGCTCCCATAGAGATAAGCCTACTTCTTAGTTCGCCTATAGAGATCGACCATAGAGTTTGGCCATAGAATTTAGCCTACTCTTGGCTCTCCCATAGAGATCGACCATCTTCCTAGCTTGCTCATAGAGATCAACCTTAGAGCTAGCTTGCTCTTAGAGATCAGCCATAGAGCTAGGCCATAGGGTTTAGCTTGTTCCTAGCTCTCTCCGAACCCATATTTTTAAAGAAATTATTATAAAAAGAAGATTTTGTAAAATTTAAGGAAAATGGGGGAGTTCAAGGAAAGGACTCTTTCCTGAACCTTATATCTAAAAATGAAATTACTGTAAGGTTTAAAACGTAAAAAAAAAGGATAAAAAAAATATAATAATAAATAAATAAATAAAAGGATTGGCTAATTTGCAAAGGGGTTCTAAGCAATGATGGGGTAAGTATACTCTGACTTGTGAAGATTGAAGGTGGAGCTAAGGAACTTTTGAAGGGACGGGTTATGGAGAGTGAGCCTCTTTCTTAAATTCTAAGCTCTACTTTTGGAAAAAAAAAAAAAAAAAAAAAAAAAAAAAAGGACCCCTTCTACAGTGGAGACTTTGAGTATTTATAGGGAATGGGAGTCCTAAGATGGAAGGTCAGGATTCTAGATGGAGAAAATAAAGGGTCTGGATTTAGAAGGACAAAATCTGAGGGTTAAGAATTAAAGAGATCAAAAATTAAAGGCAAGGATTTAACCTAGGACTTCTTTGTCATTTTCTCTTTAATCCTATGGTTGAGAATTATGCCCTACAAAACATATCCAAAGGTTTTGGATAAAAGGAGCCAAATCTGTCTTTATTACTTTAATCTAATGGCCCAGGATTTATCCTTACAAATAGGATTAATGGTGAAGATCAAATTATACCCCAAATACTTTAACCAACTCTAATCTGATGGTGAAGATTATTTGTCCTTATTACT
Organism: Hevea brasiliensis; assembly: GCF_030052815.1. Lineage (NCBI taxonomy): Eukaryota > Viridiplantae > Streptophyta > Magnoliopsida > Malpighiales > Euphorbiaceae > Hevea > Hevea brasiliensis. Next base: position 13,258,789 of record NC_079504.1, read on the forward strand.
TTAATCCAATGGCTCAGGATTTATCCTTACAAATAAGCTTAATGGTGAAGATCAAATTATACCCTAAATGCTTTAACCAACTCTAATATGATAGTGAAGATTTAATCTTTAAAAATTAAGGCTCGGGACTGATTCTCTTCCTAAAAATCTAACATTAGTGGAGCTGGATATTTTAGTACCCTAATGCTCAAATCCCCCTCCTTGTTTCCTAGCTCACCCGTAGAGATCGGCCATAAAGTTTGGCCATAGAATTTAGCCTGCTCTTTGCTCTCTCGTAGAGATTGGCCTACTTCCTAGTTCTCCCATAAAGATCGGCCATAGAGTTCGGCAATAGAAATTAGCCTGCTCCTAGCTCTCATGTAGAGATCGGCCTACTTTCTAGCCCTCCTATAAAGATTGGCCATAGAGATCAGCCTGCTCCTAGCTCTCACGTAGAGATCGGCCTACTTCCTAGCTTGCCTATAGAAATCAGCCTGCTCTTAGCTCTCATGTAGAGATCGGCTTACTTCCTAGAGATTAGCCTACTCCTAGCTCTCATGTAGAGATCGGCCTTAGAACTTTTCAGAGGGATGTGACGATGCTCAGGTAGGTGTGGATGAGTGTATACTTTCCCCCTCAAATAATAAAGTTAATTTTTTTTAACCAAGAAATATTCTAAGAAATAATTTTATTTACTTTTTCAAAATTAAAATCAGATTACATATGAAAGTGAAATTCAATAACTTTAATTAAACCAGGGTAATGGAATTAACATGTAAGATTGAAAATAAAATCAACATGTAAAAAGGACAATTGAAATTAAAATTATAGTGAAAATAACAACGGAATTACACATATTTCTTATTGGTCCGGACAAAATATAGTGTCTACAAATATAATTAGAAACTTTGATTCCTCTATATCTCAAGAGGATACATAAGCAAAATTAAATTCATGCACCTTTTTTTTTATTTCTTTAAAAAATTAATTTCATTTCTAATTTTTTATTTAAGTCCAAGTCTTTTCTTATTAAATTTTTCTCAAAGATAAAATAGTTTCATCCTCTTTTTTCTTATTTTATTTTGATTGAAAGTTTTTTAAGAAAAATTATAATATTTTTTCAAATATAACTTAATTCTAAATTAATAAAATTTTTCTTTATTTTTGTTTCTAAACCGCTCTCAAACCGTCATTCAAATCGTCTTGAATTGTTCTTTTTCAAACCTTCCTTCAAATTGTTTTAAATTAGGACTCGAACCGAAACCGTATGTTTGGTTCAGGTTAATAATTTTATTGAATCTAAATTGCTGATTCAGAAATCATAACCGGCGATTTCTTAACCGTGGCTACCCCTATATGAACATGGTTATATTTTGTGCTTGTAATATTATTTGACTCACTTAAATGAAAATTGAGTTTTTAGCAAATCGATACATTTTTTTTTATTGACTTTGATTAGAGTTTGAACTCGAAAATTTATAATTTTCCTGATGATTTCAATAACAATAAGTTAAATAAATCTAAAAACTTCAATTTACTTCATAAAATCTTAATAAATAGAGATTTTCAATAGTTATCAATTGAAAATCTTAGATTCACAATGCATATGAATAATTTGACTCCGATAGGATGAAATTGACTGCTTTATACGCAAAAAAATATATAAAAGTTGCTAGTGATTCCCTAAAGGAGGAACTGATTGTGAGAGCAATGCTGGCAGCTAAGTTGCATATTCATTTCTTGTCAACCCATTGCAAATTGAGAGACTGCTGCATGATCCTCGTCCATATATACATATATATTATAAGCTAATTAAAAACATTTCCGATCCCCTAAATTTTCAATTTTTTAATTTTTTTTTTTTTTAACATTGAACCCTTAACGGAACACATCTCCAAGTCCCTTTTTTTTCTTTTTTTTTTTTTTTCTTTAGCTAGGGTTTTTGGGTCCATGGGACTTGGACCATAGTTTGGTTAAGCTAATTAGTTTGGATCCAAATCTTTTTTTCTTTGTTTTTTGGTAACTTGAGCTTGCATGGTCCGGCTGTTATTAAGCCTGTGTGTGTGTGTGTATATATATATATATATATGCAGAGATAAATTGATTCAAATGATTGGAACTGCGCAGCAACAAGAAATGAACAGATTCTTGGTATCATGGATTCAGAAAGAGAAATTGGAATCACTATCTAATTACATGTTTGGTAATATTTCCCCATTTCTTGATTTCTAATCACTATCTAATTACATGTTTGGTAATATTTCCCCATTTCTTGATTTCTATTCTCATCATGATTGTTTTAGTTAATTGTTCTTATTCTCTCTCTGACTACGAATAAATGAAGATAATTCTTTAATAAATTTTATTCATGTCATTTAATTTTATACTATCAATGATGGGATCAAGTCGATAGATGACTGATTCAATCAGCAAGTCACTAAGGATGCTTCAGCATGCGCCATTTAAAATAAATAAATAAATAAAATGGTTTTTCTAGATAGTATTGATTAATTATGAACTCGATTTTAATTGAATTAATTTTAAACCAAAACATTGCAAGGGAAAATGGTGTGCAAAAAGTCTTTTGAATTTGCTGTCTTTTTTGAATTACAAGGGCCACAGCGTAAAGATAAACGAAGTCAGCAAATGCAAGACTAAGAAGCCCAGGCCCAGCCCACACAAACAACCCTCAACCCACAAGGACGAACCCAAACTACCATAATCCACACATCCGAAACCCTTGCAGGGCGGCCAAAATTCCTAAAGGAATGGCGGCCAGCACCGAAAGCAAGTGGTACTGTTCCAATCAACACACACAAGCTACACGGATCTTCCAAAAAACCCTTTAGATTGATTTAATTATTTTTCATGCCTCCAACCAAAGAAAGCAAGTTCTTTCTAGAGGCAGAGTTTCGTTTTAGTAGAATGAAGTACAATTGAACTGCCCCTAATTTGGCAAGAAAGGCCCTAATTTCATAGCCCAGTGAGATGGCTTAGTTATAATTTCACAGCTTTTCACTTAAATAAATAACCGTCCTACTTTAAAAAAAAATAAATAAAAATTAGCAATGCACCATGAACATGAATTATTTTTTACAGACGTATATCATTAACGATGACAATCTAAAGAAGTAAAACAAAAGCTAAAATGCAACAAATATTACCATCTTATAAGTAGCCAAGTCAATTCGACAAGAAGCTTTACATGACATAGAAGACCCATCCTAAGCATTCGAAAGACAATAAAAGATGAACTAATAGGTTACAGTGCTCATCATATACCATTTTGCCCCATGCCAACCCACACGATTTACCTATTCTTCTCCACACACTTCAACAAGCAAGCAGATTCATGCAATTATTCTTGTATGAAGTAACCATTTCTATGTGCCAAAACCTTAATGCAATTGCAACAGCCCTCTGATTCTTTTAACCAGTACGCATGCCACCAAGCTTTTACACCTACTATCTTAGATATCCATTGAAGAGTCATTGGAACTAACAGGATTAGGATCCCTGTTCTGGTGCTGAAGAAAGTTGGGCTCGTTACTGCGGGTTCCGTTTCCTGACGGTGGACCACCAGGTGGATAATAGCTGTCCTGAGCAATATGATAATTCTGGAGACTCCTCCGGACAGGGCTTGACAAAGCATTTGAGAAAACTGAATTCTTGGGTTGTTGATCACAGTGCTCAGTGCGAGTACCTTGGCCAGCAGTTATTGGACCAGACGAACCTGATGAAACAAGGAAGCTGGAATTTGAGAACTGAATTGGTTGGGAATTCTGATGTTGTGGCGCTCGGGGGGACAATGGCGGCTCTTCTCCACAATAGTCCAGCTCATTCTACAAGAAGCATTGCATTTTGCAATCGTACAACATCATAAATATCTACAACCATGTATGTTTACATGTATGTAACTAAAATGCTTCTTTTACATAGTGCAAGTCTGCAACCAAAACAAAAACTAAGCAACAATAGCAAATGATTCCTTGGTAATCAACAAAACCAAGCCCCAACGAGTTTGTAGTAAACATAAGGGTCATATTTCATCAATCCTTCCAGCAGAGAAACATAAAATTTGTACAATTTTGCTGCTAAAACTGCACGATTATTAGTAGTCTCAGGTTCTCATCTTGTCACATGAATCTAAATTTCATGTTTTTTCTATGTGAAAAGTATAAAAATCTTCAAACACAAGATATTTGCAAATCATACCCAAAAAGCTTCCAATACATTTTCTCCCAAGGCAAGTTTGACACAAATTGTAGTGAAGCCATGAGCAAAAACTTTTTATATTTAACTACTTATTATTTGTTTTATCATTAGTTATATTTTATAGATCTCATAACCAACTATTTCTGATTACTTATTTGTTACCATCCGTGCCAAATAAAGAGATGATATCCCTGGCAAAATCCAATCAAAGAATTTAATGAAGTTCATTACTAATCTTTTCATCAAGTATTTCATAGGAAATAATTATATACATATTTTTGCTATTAAATATTAGACTTTTCTTACTTAAAAATCTTGTTAAACATTTGATTGGGAAATTAGGAAAAATTTATCAAAATCACATTTTATGTCTTAACAAGAAATAGGATTTCATAATTTTTAGTTGCTCACACATTCTTTAATGTCTTAACAATCAAATCCTTTCATTCTCAACAGTAAAAATGGGAATATTTGTAGGATTAAGGTGTTATTATCATTGGGCATGGGCACAGTCTGGTTCTGATCCTAAGGGCTGGGGACGTAGGACTAGGTTGAAGGGTTCCCCTTGGTTCTGATCCTGGTTCAGGTTCGATTTGATCCCAGTTCAGTTCTATCCAGTTTAAACAAATCTGACATCAATTTTTTTTTTTTTTTAAAAGGCGAAAAAATCTGGTTTTGATCCAGAACCAAACCGAACCAATCAAAATCAGTTTGTTCCAGTTTCGCTCCAATTCAAGATGATTCTTGTCAAATCCGGGTGTCAATGTTTTCGGTCTGGTTTTGACCAGGCCAGTTCCAGTCAAACCTGGATGTGCCTATGTCTAGTTATCACTATATAGATGCAACAATTCTCCATGCATCAAGTTGCTCTTTAAACTTAAAAAGATGATTGACTGCTAAAAATCAGAGAGTAAGCACAAAGGAGCTCTTTCTATACCACCATACACATCCTTTAGATAAAACAACTTGTCCAATCACACATTGTAACCATCGCTTTCAGTTTTTTGTGATCTTTGAATTTCAGCCCTTAAGTGCTCTTCATCAAGTTCAAATAATGAGGGTCTACCACTTTGATACCAAACTAAAGTAGGACAGGTTGACCAACCAGCCTTCTAATGCTTTTTCAGTAGGCCAATCTCAAGCAATTACCAAGTTTTAGTGTTTAGATTTAAGAAAGTAGAGCTTAGGGTTAGCAAATCAAAACAGAGCTAATTAGAGAGAGAAAAGAAATGAAATGCGGGGCAGTGAACAGCACCTACCAGCAATATTCTAGCAACTGAGGAAAGGAGCAGCAATAGAGGCAAAGATAGAGATGATGAGAGAAAAAGGAAAGAAAAAAAAAATAAAGCAAGAATTCCAAATCAAATCAAAATAAAAATTCTACCACCAAAAAACTAAGAAAATAGCTAGCAATATTGGTATTAGGGTCTTAAATAACTTATACTAGGAAGAATTAAACTAATACTAAATAGGAAGCAAAAAAAGCCTTTTGAATATTCCTAATGAAAACAAAAATTCCTAACATTACTAAAACTGTGAACTTCCCAAACAGAAAAATTTAGAAGAAAGTTTTAATAATTAAGAATTGGATATCATAATCCTTAAATTTGGTTTTCCTTGACTGCATAGATACCAGTGGAAGAGTATAACATCGATACGTAAAGATGTGATTATGATTGTAACAAAATTCAATTCAAAGGACGTTGCTATTTGGAACTCTGGGTTACTACATCTCACACTCAGATTCATAGCTAATGCAGGGTCATCATCACACACAAACACAAATACAGGCAAAAGTAGATGTTGAATATTCGGAAATATTACAAAGGCACAAGGTAATGCAACCATGATGCATCAAAAAACCTTTTTAAAACACAAATATAAAGTCAAAGGAAAAAAGAGAATAGATTGTAAATAAATTAGGAAAACCTGAATGTAACTGAGTATATCAACTGTTGCTACTCTTGATCCTCCCTCTTGTTGTCTCCAAATCCACTGATAAAGTTGTTCCTGAAATCAACATGACCAGTGTAAGTTATTAGATTCAGACCAAGACAGAAATACATTAGTCCAAATCAAAGCCAGACAAGATTGTGCAATGTCATAGGTCATCATTACCCGATGATCATCAAGCAATAACCTAAAAGAAACTACAAGCATCAAAAGAAAAAGAAAAAAAAAAAGCCCAAAAGCACAACTCAAAATTCAACTAGGAAATGAAAATAACTGTTATATATTGTATAAGTCAACTATTACTGATCCCAAATCATCCTTGATGATTGCAACTTCCTCTGTTCGAAAATTATAGTCAAGAATTCCTCTTCTAGAGCTTCTGTAATATTTATCGACTGTCAAAATTTAATGATAACTATCACTATTCAATATTTTTATGACACAAATTTAACCTTTGTGCAAAGACCACGTTATTAGAACACCTGTCTTCCAGGTTCTCAATTTCACCAAACAGGCATTTTTTAGCCCAACTAGACTACCTTATTTTCAGTAGCTAGATTACCATAATCTGTTTCGTTTGAGGTCTATTAGATATAAAATTAAATCAATCAATGTGCATGCATAATTTTTTCTTTATTTGGAATCTTGTTCTAGCATAATGACAAGCCATCTTAATCATTTACAAGAACAAGTTCATAAAACACTACCTATTTTCTCTCTAGAGGACACCCATTATTTTATGCCTCTCACTCACAAATAAAAACTATAATTCCTCAATGTCAAATCTTGAGATGACAGTATTATTTGATACAAAGACTTGAGTATGAGAATGTGCTTATCCATTGGTGAATCAGCTAGTAACACATTTTGTATAAAACAACAAAACTTTTATCAGCTCATTTTAGTAATTTAATAGTTTTTAGCAGCTCACAAAGAGTTTCCATCATCTCTCACAATCAATTCCCTGATTACTTTGCCCAAGTTAATTGTTACTTCCTAAACCAAACTTCTTGATTACTTTGCCCATGTTTTCCCATCAAACAGTTTCCATAATATTTGTCAAAATTCATGACTCCTAAGTAGTAATCACTGAATTAGTATTTCTACAGTTTAATAGCATAAATTCAACCTTTGTGCCAAAGCCACACTATCAAGCCATCTGATTTTCAGCTTCACTAATGTCCCCAAAAGGGTTTTTACACCAGCTAAGCCTACCTCATCTCTCATTCCCTAGGTAAAAAAATCCATATATTTGAAATCAACAGATCCAAAATTAGAGGTCAAAATTCATGACTCCTAAGTAGTAATCACTGAATTAGTATTTCTACAGTTTAATAGCATAAATTCAACCTTTGTGCCAAAGCCACACTATCAAGCCATCTGATTTTCATCTTCACTAATGTCCCCAAAACGGTTTTTACACCAGCTAAGCCTACCTCATCTCTCATTCCCTAGGTAAAAAAATCCATATATTTGAAATCAACAGATCCAAAATTAGAGGCAAATGTCAACGTGATGTCATAGGAGTCATAATCTGTTGTTGATTTGTCTCATTGCGCTTGCAATATAGCATAGTCCTCTTAATTGCCTATATCATGAACAACTTCTTAAAACACAATTTATTTTCTCTCTGACACCACAGTGAATCGCAGTGGTCCATGACTTTCAATTATAAATTTATAATTCCTAAAACCAACTCTTACTTCAATTCAACTAACAATTGATAGTGGTGCAACAATTAGACACAAGTAGAGAAAAAAAGAAAAATTAAAACTTTCTTTTTCCACAATTACAAAGTCGTGGAGACACTTTTTGTTAGTCCATCAAATAAAATATAACACTCAAATCTTCAAGTTCCAGTCGCTTCTACAAGTCAGATAGGTTGAAAAAAATTGATTCCCACAGCAATCTAGCGCATCAACAGTCTACTGCAATGGAGTTTCTATCATCCTCCTTTACATTTACAGTACAATCCACCAAAAAAAAGTAGAGAAAGAAAGAAAGAAAGAAAGGGAAAAAAAAAGGCAAAACCCCATCAATTGTAAAATTCACTAACAATACCCAAAATCAGAGGTAAGACGACACCATCATCAATTCCACGTGAATCAATCCATTCAATTTTCAAATCGTTAGAATCAAATAAGCCAGTTACATTATACCACAAGAAGAGAAAAAGACAACCTTTATCCTAAAACAACAATCCAAAAAAACGCATAAAGAAAAGAAAAAAAAAAAAACTATGTGCTTGGTTGATCAAAACAAAAACCCAAAATTAACAATCTTCACTACAAAATCATCAAAATCAAAGACATAAACAACGAACACCAAACAGAGAGAGAGAGAGAGAGAGAGAGAGAGAGAGAGAGAGAATCCCACAAGGCCGTGACGTTCACCGGCTTGGAAGGAAAGTTTCTGGTGGTTCATAGCCTGGGTATATAGCTGAGAGAGAGAGTTAGCAGCGCTGCAAAATGAAGCATACATGGTCCGATCCACCTCGTCCAGGCTTGTGGCTATTGATTTCCTCTTCTTCGCCATAGCTACCAATTCCCGATTCCACCGATTGATTTTATTTATCAAATTTGTTCAATTACTAAAAAATTTCCCCTAATTTCCCTTAAAAAAAATAAATAAAGGAGTCCTGCAAAGAAGATGATGAAAATGAGAGGCGAATTGCTTGTGGTTCTTTTATACGTGGGAAGGGAAGGTGCCGCAAAGTCGGTAGCGTAGGGTGCAATACATTTGATTAGTGTAAAACTGTGTCGTATTGAGGCATGTTTGACTCTCCATGAGGAAGAATGAGGGTTTGGCAGAAAAGGTTTTGGAAACGTACGCAACGAGTACAGGACAATAGTGAAAATCCAGTTACCTTACGACACGTATTATCCACTCGGAGTGTTCCCGGCTTTACATCCACCGACGACGTCCAACTTGTTTGGCTCTAGGTCTAGGGCTTAATAATTTCAGTTCATCATGTAAAAAGTTGGGGCAAATTTCACTCATATCTAGTTTATTGAAACATTTTCAATTTTGTGACTTAAAATCAGTAAATTTTAATTTTAATAAAAATAAAATTATTAAATTTAAATTTTAGTTAAATTCAAACTACAACGTGATAAATATATTAAATTTAAGCTAAATAATTAAAAATAATCATTACCTCTATAAATATTTTCAATTTTAGTCAAATATTTTAATTTTATCAATTTAATGACACATTTTTACATTAATTTTAATTTTAGTAATTAATTTAATTTAATTATTTAATTAACAAAATTAATTTAAATATTTACCTACATCATTAATATTATACATTTTATGTCAATTTTAGTAGTTATTTTTAATTTGATAAAAATATTATTTCAATTAATTTTTTATGGTTTTTAATTACATTTATTTTGATTATATTATTTGTTTATATATATATATATATATATATATATATATATATATATATATATATATATATATATATATATATATATATTCTTTAACCTCAAATATGGAATAAAATGATAAGAAATATGTGAATTAAAAGCATAAAAAAAGAGAAAAAAAATAAAACTAAGTTAATAATATTTTATATTACTCATTTATTTTATTTTTATCAATATGAAGTTTCTTAATTAAAATTAATTAAAATATAAAAGTTTCTGCCAAAATTAATATTTGAAGTAAAGTTTTTGATTTTTTTTTTTATCATATAATGTTAAATATAATACATTTTATATGTTTATTTCACCACCCAGAACATTTTTATTTATGTTTAATTTCTCTTCCTACCCCTTTATTTCTCTGTTTTTTGTGTGGACATGAACAATAAAATGAAAAAAAATGTGATATTTTTTTATTTCTTTTTATTTCTCACTCCTTTTTAGCATGTAAAATATATTTTAAAACATTAATATGATTGCTATATCAATTTTTTTATTGAATTTTGTCATAATTTAATTTTTAATAATTTTATTATAAACTTAAAATAAATAAATAAAAATTAAACTCCAAATCTTCCCGTTACATACACCGTGAAGATTGGTAAACTTCGTGAACAAGGCAAAGCTTCTAACCTTCATCGTTGATCCACCTCTTGATGGAAATAGATAGCAAAACCTGTACCGTAGCATTGATGCTAACCTTATGGTAAAGTCATGGACTAATTAATAGAATATTATTGAGCAGTGGCGTAAGAATTTGGGATCAATTTTGCGGGGACGTAAGTTGGGTTTGATTTGCATTATTAAGGGTATGTTTGATATTAAATTTAAAATTATTGTCAAGCAATGATATTACATTCGATCTGAAAATTGATCATACGAGAGAATTGAATAAATGAGTCAATTGTCAATGATTCAACCAATGATCATTAAAAATTAATTATATATATATAATTTAATTTATAATTAAAATTAATTAAATATATATAATTTAATTTATAATTAATTAAATATAATGATTAATAATATAAATAAATATAATTAATTAAATTTTAATTATTTAAATAAAAACATTAACATTTATTAAATTATATTTAATATTTAATAATGTTTTTAAATTTTATATAAAAATATACTAATAATATAATGCCTAAAAATTTATATAAATGTATAATCTTTTTTTTAATATTTATAAAATATTAAGTACATATTAAAAAGTAAGTATCTTGAAATAAAAAAAAAACACATAACTATTAACCTAGCTCAATTAAATTTAATTTTAAAGACTTTTCATAAAGTTTCGAATTTAATTCTCTATATCAATACTAAAAAAAAAAAGATTTTATTGAATAATAAAATCAGTCGAATCAATTGAATTACACCGGTTCGCAAGTTCAACTGTCGTATTGATCATGTCACACTGCATCATTTTCTTATTTGATTTAATTATAAATTCAGACCAGTTTAAGATTAATTCACTAATTTAATCGACTAATTCGGTCTGGATATAATAATTGTACTATCGAAAAAATTATTTTTTTAAAAATATATTAATTAAAAAGTATTACAAAATAACTTAAAATTAAATTCAATGAATTTAGTTATTAAAACATTAAAATAGCAAAATAATTTTTTTCAAAACATTTTTTTTTATGTTTTTCCACTTTATTTTAAGAAATAAATATTTTTTATTTAGTCTCATTAGGAATTGCATTGGCTATGGAATTCTATTTAGAAATGACAATTTGACTTTTTTTGAATTGCGACAATTTGACTGTGGAATGATACATGGGTGAAGACAATTTCCATTTCAAACATTTTTATAAAATGAGATATATTCCTTTTTTAGTAGAAAGTGAGATTAGGGTAAACATGGATTGATTCCTCCTAGAAAATTAAAAAATAAAATTTTCAACAAATCAAACTTAATTAAAAAATATATATATATAATCAAATCAACGACAATTTTTAGCTGATTAAATCAAATAAACTAAATTAAAAAAAAATAAAAATTAAATCAAATCAATTTGATTCAATTTACTTAGTTAGTCTACATCTTGGCTTTTTTTTTTAATTTATTTTCAACTTATTTTAAGCTCAATTTCAGTTATATTTTATATTTTTACACTAATTTGAGATTTAATAATAATTAATTAAAAATAAATTATTCAGTTAATTTGACTTTATAATTTTTTTTTTCTCAAAAAGTCAAACTATGTAGACTGAATTTCTTAAAATAAAAAATTGAATTGAATTAATAAAAAAATTAAATTAAATTTCTGAAATAAATTGATTCGATCAATTTTTTTGGTTTGAATGAGATATATTCTTCCTTCATAATTCAAGGAATTTATTTTTTTTTTATTTCGCATTCTATGAAAAGAAAAAAATATTAAAGAGACAAAAGTTTTGAGGATCACACAGAAAAAGGAATAATTATCATAGTATATATTCCTGAACAAGAAAAAAAAAAGTACAGCCTAACTCTAAGCAAAAAATCTACTTTCTCTTGATAGGATCTAATAAAAGAAAAACAAGAAATAATTGAATAAATAAGAGATTAATTAGCATCAAACCATGAGCTTTTCTATTCTCTCAAATGATTTATGAGTTCCTGGAATTAGCTACCCTTGTATGCTTTAACTTACCCGACATGAATGCTTAGGCCTTTGGATCATGTTCACTGGATTCTGATAAACTACTATGTTTTTGTTGTCTACTTGTAGGTAGTGAAATGCTCCAACGCTCTTTTCCTCCAGGCTTGGTTGAGGCATTTCCGTACCAGATCATTCCGACCACGGCTATGACCATGCCCAGAATTACCTGTAGATTCAGGCCCTCTCTCCCGAAGAAGAAGAACCCCATTATCAACACAAGGATTGTCTTCATATGACCAAGTACTTGAAATGACACTGCTGTGAATCTGCCAATGCAGATGAACTGGCTGAGGTTGGTCCCAACCGCAATGGTGCATGACAGAATAATGAACATCTGTGGAGATCAAGATGAAGAGAGAATTGTAAGAGAGGATTCTTGTAAACTAAGGTAAGAAGCATGCACACACCAACAGAACCGAGTATTGAACAGTAAGTTCATTCCATTTGTATAAGCAAAAAGTTTCATGCACTTTGCTATATCATTGGAAAATATTGCTACACAAAAACAGAACAGCAAATCAAATAATGGAGTCAAATATTGCTACACAGGATATGGTTGTACGATATTTGTTAGCATATACCAACTGGACTCACAAGAAGTTGTAGAGCATATGTGAGAGATTTATTGTTATGTTCCCACATTTTCAATGGAAAATGGGTTGCCTAAATTAATGCTGTACTTGTGCTTTTTTCTCTATTTAATTTTCTTTGCAGGTGGAAAATGAGCATCTTTTGGCCAGTAGGTGCTATGAGAAAACATCAGAGCATCAGAATTTTACTATTTTTGCACCAAAAAAAAAAATTTAATGAACACTATCAATTTGGTTCCTAAATTTAGGATCTAACAGAGCCAAATCACTTCCAGCTTGTAAGCCTATATTTAAATTTGTATAATGAATTTTATAAGCCATATGAAATCATTGATATGTATATACACACATACATCTGGAGATCAAAACCACAAGGAGATGGAAACCGACATCTGTTGTCATGTAGAAATGATCATGCACCTGTGCACAACACATACTCATGCCAAGAAATGATGTGATCAAAGTTTAATCTAAATATTCTACAGCATGCATTAAAGTCTACAAATCTGTCGAGATAATTACAAATTACACTTAATCCATCAAGATAATAACCAAGATTAAATGCATAACTAAGTGGTCAGATACTACTAAATCACTCACCACAGAGACTATATTATAGTTGTAAGCGTAAACTCTTCTGTTTGTCAACCAGTAATCCAAAAATGGGCCAACTAACAGCAATGTAGCAGCCTGGGCTGGAGCAGTATGGCCAAGTAGGTTAAAAGAACTAAGTGAATACTTCCTTTGAAGGTAATGTACATACTGCAAATAAACAATTCAACATGGTTACAAAATTGCTAGACAATTTCAGAAAACTGGACTAGTCAGTTGTTGTAATTTATGATGTTTTAAGCTTCTTTAAATAGAAATAGGGTATCATCATACATGTATAAATAAATAAATAGATGCATGCACATTAAAACAAGTACGCATGATAAAGGGTGTGTAAAGGACAACTTACATACTGTTGCAGAGAAGTGCTCCAGACTGCAATGAAAGCAGCAATGAAGCCCTTGGCATTCACGCTTACATCGGTGATAGTGCAAACACCAACACCCAAGAGAACAACTACTATACTCAGCTTTGTGTCTCGTGAATACCGAATCTTGTCAAACAACACTTCCAAAAGGCAGGACACAGGAATCATACTCAGCTTTGCAATCTGACAATAAAATGGAACAGCATGTAATGAATTTATTGCAATAAAGAAATAGCCAAACCCAGCATAACAAAAATTTTACCTGATAAAATCCCACTGAATTCCACATTAGACTAACATTCATTCCAACAATTGAGAAGTTTGCAAAGAAGACAAATTTCAAAAGCTCTGGGAAAGGTAGATGAGACGCTTGTATGTATCCCAGCCACCTTAGAACAAAAGCCAACAAGGTTGTGGTAGCAAAATGCAAACCAGTTAGAGTTGTAGCTGCAGGAAATCATAAGCAGTAAAAAATGTGAACAAACAAATGATACGCAGTTTACTTTTAGAGCAACTACATATAATATAAAAGCCAAATGCCAAAATCCTTTCTTTCATTAACTTACTGGTCTCAATTGAATAATCACCACCACAAACAAGAAAATAATAATCCTAGTTACTTTCATGTCACTTTTTATAGAAGAAAAATATTATCAAAAAAGAGGTAATTAAATTCAACAGGATATAAGGTTTCTTCCTAGAAAAGAAAGAGGGGACCAAAAACAAAGAAATCAGTTGACAGCATTTTACCCGACAACGGTTTTTGATTCCAATGAACTAGCGCCTTTCTTTTTTTTTTTCCCACTACACTATAAATAAACCAAACCATTCAAAAAAGGTGTAATCATGGTTCAGCCAATAGTTTGACTCAATTCATCATAGTTTGTCAGTCAAACAAGCCAAATCCAAATCCTACAAGTCAGCTAGTTGGGGATTGAACAAAGGGAAGGGGAAAAAAAAACTGAAATTACAAAATTTGCAATTTGCAAATTCAGGTTCTATATTGTATCTTCATTATCCTAGATGCTGTTGACCTAGGATTACCACTTAAAATGGCCATCATTTTACCACACCCCTTGCACTCAAGAAGCCACACCATCCACAGCCTCACAATCCCAGCTAATCCATACCATTCCATTCTTAGAAATATTCATATTCAAGCCAAACACTCTCTTAAATATCTACAACAAGATTAGCACATTAACAAAAATTGTTCACCCATCAAAGAAAAAGAAAATGGTCCCATTAACAAATTGCAAATGGGAGAATCATATCAAACTTCAATATCCAGAATGAGACTCCTCTCAGTAACCCTATCCACCATCCTACCAAGAACATCAAAAATAAGAATAAATTAAAGAGAGATAAAGGATTTGCTTAATCACACCCCTTGAAGCTGCAAACAATTATTAGAGTTCCATTTCAATGAGAGTCTTTGATTTTTTTTTCTTCTGAGATCAGAATTTTTAGATAAGTATGGATCTGTCTACAAATTTTATGTAAGCTCATCCATAAAAAATTTGCCATCTATAGGTAACAAAAACAACAAAACTAATCTTTTCTATGAACTAAGACCAAAAATATGTTCCTGCTATCTATCTAAAAGAAGTTGAGATAGAGAGGCAAGCGTTAACAAACATGTACAGCTAGTAAAATTAACTAATAAATCAAATACTCAAGCAAATCTTAAACCCAAACTAGTAGGGTTAAGCCATTTGAGTGATTCTTCTCCATTCCATCCAATTTAGGACATCATCTTCAAAACGATCTAGAGTTGCTAAATCCTTAATATATCAGACACGTAGTTCAATAACTGCAAACATTCACTAAAGGAACCCACAGAATAAAGCAGGACCAAATGATTCTAGTGCTCTATTTGAAGCTGTTATCAACATGCAAGATCAAACACCATATGCATGGACAGTTAAGTGGACCTATTATCAAGGCTTTCTTCATAAGACCATAACAAATCCTTAGGGTCACTAATATTACACTGACTAACAATTAATGATGATGTCTTATCAGATAAAAGAAAAAAAAATGATGGCAAACTGCAAACACCTACTAGGGCTGTGCACAGTTCTTGGGGATCCCAAACCATACAAAACCAAACCGCCAAGAACCATATCAAACCGAAATTATTTTAATACTTTAGTTTGATTCTGATTCTTCACTTAGAACCGTATCAAAACCGAATCAAACTGTAACTGAACCAAGAACTGAATTTATACATATTTTATTTATTTTTTTAGATGTATTATATACTTTCAATATAATTATAAATATTTATATATGTATATATAATTATGAACTAAATACAACCTAATATTATGTTTCATTTTTTGTATTTTCTTAATAATTTTAATTATAAAAACATTAAATTACTTTATAATTCTTAATTATAAATGTACTATTACGTTATATATATGTTAATTCACAATTATTTTTATATCTTATAGTTAAATATTACTTAATTAATAATTAATAAATAGTTAAAATATATATTATATGATATACTTACACTATTATATTATATAATATATTTAATCTTAAATTATATATGAACTTTATAATTAAAAATTATATAATGTAAAAATAGCTAAAAGATATATTATATAATATATTATATATTAAAAACTCAATTCAAAACTTAAATGCTAATTTAAGTATGACTTTTTAAGGAAATTATTTCATAAAATTGTTTTAAGAACTGAGAACCAAACCGAAATTGAAACAATGACAAATCGAACAGGAACCGTACTGAAATTTTGATTCAGTTTTAGTTCCTAGGCAGACCCCGAACCGACCGAAACCGCACACCCCCTAACACCTACCGGCATAAAACTTGAGATTCACAATTGTATAAAAGTAGGGAACATAATTCCCAGTTCCACGATATATATTGCAAAAAGTATAATGTGAAGCATATTTTGATAGTAAAATTCATAATAGGAATTGCTTTCTGGATAAGCATATATGCAAAGAAGAACAAACGAGCATATTATTTACTATTTTCTACAATGAAAAAAGGAATTAATGGATGAGTATAGGAAGAAATGAAAGTAAACCCACCATAACTGAAGTCATAATTGGCCATTAAGGCTTTGTTGACAATAATAATTCCAACAGAAGTGACAACGTTAAAAGTCCATGCAGCTGCATCCACTGCAGCCTTTTTATCAGCCTTGCTAGCTGGAGCCATTCTAAATTACTTCAAAATGACTATTTCAAAACTTTACCCTTCAGCCTCTATGCTTAAGTCCATCTGCGTCAACAGAATTGACAATGATCATTTGGGTTACCAGTTTTCAAAAGCTAGAATTTTGACAGTAAATCTTCAGATGGAAAATGCACCATCATAAAACAAGGAAGCACATAGATATGTCTAACTACTATTAAGTAGCAGAGGACGAGTAGCAACACTTCAACATGAAATGTCTATTCCGTCTGATCTGACCTATTTATTTCCCTACCCAGAAGACTCCTCAGAAATATTTACCTACCCAGATTTTGAGCTAGCAATTCAAATCATGCCCAAAATAATTCATAAACAAATAAACTATTGGACAAGAAAAATTACATTAAATGTCCGTTTCAACAAACTCTCTACTCTATGAATGGTAACCAACCATTGAAAGGTCAACCCTTTATATACAAGAAATTCAAACTGTCTAAGGTACACCACTTAAAAATCACTACATTTTAATCTGCTCGAAAATTACTTTTTTTTTAAAAAAATCAACGAACAATAAACTTGTCCTGCAGAAGGATCGCATCTCACATTCATAAATCAAACAATTTCATTGATCACCAAAATAGATCTCAGCTAAATCACGCAACACTCACGACTAATAAAAAGAAAATTAAACAAATTGAAAATCATATCTGCAATTCAATGCAAAAATAAAAAAGTCATAATTCAGATCCCAAAGAAATCCACAGAGTGAGACGAATCATTAATGAGAAGAAAAACAGATCTGAGAGTAAAACACAGTAGTGTTTCTGATTTAACAAAAAAGGCGCGTACCATGGGAATGAAACGGCAAAGAAAGCAAGCAATGCGAGTTGAGGAGTAGCGGTTGTAGGATTTAGAGGCTTGGAAGATTGATTGAACATGGGAATTGCAGAGAATTGTATGATTTGGAGAGAGAATTGAAATTTCAGTTGGGAAATGAAGGGCTCGTGGGGAGTTGCAAGGGAAACAAGGCATCCAGCAAATAATAACAAGGACGCAGCTTTCCTCATGCTTGTTTCCCGCATGCCAGAACATTTTTTTATATATTATTTTTTAAATTATTTTTTGAGTAATTTTTTTTTTTCTCATTATTCTTTAACATTTTAATCCTTAATAAAAATTCTTTTATTAATAAATCTGTTTATGATTTGTTTTATGTATTTGGACTTAGAATAAATATATCGTTTCAATATTCTAATTGAGGATAAATTTAGATGTATTTATGATAAGCTTAAAAAATAAAGTCTTAAAATAACTACTTTTACTTATTATTTTAAGTGCTTATTTGATATTAAGTTTGAAAACTCTAAATTACTTTAAAAGCACTATTTTAGATATTATTTAAAAAAATAATTTTTTTATTTTAATATTTTTATAATTAAAATTTATTAATTTTAATTTTAATTTTTTTGATATTTTTTAATTAATATATTTAAAAAAATAATTTTCTCGGTAGCAGTTTCAATTTAAGTTAATAATAAACACACTTTTAAACTTGTTTGTTTTCCGATAAATAATTTACAAACTTTACCAAGCTGTTTTTCACATTTTCTAGTTTTTGGGATACTCAAAAAAATTGATCAATGAAAGTAAAGGAAAACTTAAGTCATTTTTAATGAAAATGACTTTCATTTTTTAAAAGAGGAAGTCATTTTTCATTTTTAAATTTTGATAATCTTATTCAAATATGAATACACTTATGCATGTATAAAATAAACACATATCATTAATTTAACATTGCAACCAAATAACAAAGAATATTTTCATAGTATTTTCTATATATAAGTTATTTTCTATGAAACAAATAGAACTTGAGTATTATGAAAACTGGGAAACTAAAGTTAGGAAAATAATTTCCTGATTTAAAACTGAGAAATCATTTTCCAAAAAAATTATTAGGTATACCTGATGCACATGTACCATCTGTCACAATCATGTGAAACTCACTTTTCATATTATAAGATATTATAAGGAGAGCTCACTTTTTTGTGAAAAAATGAGCATGTGTATATAATAATTAGCCAATTTTCCTTTATTTTGAGGTTATTTTCCTTTGACCAATAACTTAGTTTCCTTTGACTAAATTTCTTAAATACCTCCAAACAATAAAAAATAAAGAAAATATTTTCTGTGAAAATCATTTTCTAAGAAAATATTTTTCATATTTTCTATTATTTAACATATACCTAGTATTTTATGTTATTATTCACAAAATCTACCAAGTCAAGTATGTGAAAGTTGGGAAAGAAAAATTACCAAAATAACTTTTGGTTTTAAAAATAAAAAGTCATTCTCCTTTATTTTTGATATTATTTTCCTTTAACCAATGACTTATTTAACTTTAACTAAATTTCTTAAATACTTCTTAACATTGAAAAATAAAGAAAATATTTTCTAGGAAAACATTTTCCTTCAAACAAACGGAGTATTAATTTAAATAAAATATCAATTATAAGTCACTTTAATATTTTATTAATGTCTCGGTTTTTTTCAAGAATTTATGTTTCAAAAAATAAACCTACTTTGTTGTGATTGAATTATATTGGACATATTTCTATGACTATAAATTTTAAAATTCAAAGCTCAATTAAAATTTAATAATAATAATAATAATAATAATAATAATAATAAATAGGATATTTAAATTATGATAAAAATGATAGTTTAATCCCTCTATTTTTTATGAGAAATAAGTTAATTTCTAAGGCATGTTTTTATTTAAAAAAAATTCTATTAAATTTTACAACAATCAACCCAAATTCAAGCAATTAAACGCAATGTGACGAATTAAGTTTTATAATTTTCAATCTACTAACATTAAATTAAAAAATATTATTTTATTAATAAAAAAAATCTTAAAATTAGTTTATTTTTCATTAAAAAAATATTTTACTGTGATTTTTATTATATTTTAAAAATTAAATTATAAGGTACTTTAACAAAAAAACTTGCTATGCAGTTATTTTGTACCCAATAATCTATACTAACAGATTTTTAGCATAAAGCACCAACAAAAATACATGACATAAGTTGAGTATTAAATGATGCTCGTAAACAGAAACATACGTCAAATTATAAGTATTATTATGATAAGAAAATAGGTCGTGCCTAACTCACTCAAAAAACTAATTTAAGGAAGGAAGATTCTAAATATTTATTAGAGCACATTATCCATAAAATAGATTATCTAAGTGTTTATAAGAACACATTACCCACAAACCTATTCAACATAAAATACTTAAAACATATTAAATAGGTCATACAATATGAACACATGCGTCCTTAAAACTTTCTAGCCTTGAAAAACCCCATGAGCTTCTAAATCTTGCTCGCCCATGCCATGTATTACTTTACTTTCCATTTTTAGTTAGGGCCTTTAAGGTTATGGGCAAGCCACTCCTCAGTCTAGGAACATGTGTTGTCTTTTCCATGCTGGGGTCTCGTTCTTCAATTGTCCACCTATATGATATGAGTAACAAACTTCATGTAAGTGTAGAGTATGTGGATTTATATGATAAAGACGAAATGCATCTTCTGATCCCTAAATTTTGCAGGAAAAGTCATTTAGCATTATCACCTTTAATTATATCTCACGTCTGTCTATTCATCAACTACAGGATTTAAATAGTTACACTTTTAGAAAATTTAGATGTCAAATGAAATGCAAATGAATGTGAGTATATTAAGTGACTTTACATGTAAAGCTCGAGATCAAAAGATACTTTCAACTTCGAATAAAATAAAAATTTTGAGTGAAATGAGATCACTCACTCATATCCACTAGTCAGCCTGTGTAGAAACACCAACATAGATAGTTTTGCCATTTCAATTCCTAAGCACGTCCGAGGTCCAGCCCCAAATGGTAAGAAACTGTATGGCTTTTGCATTTCCTAGATTCAGAAATTAAGAACTGTTATTTTCATCCCAATATAGTTTTTGTTATCACATCTGAACACCCAATCATCAATCAATAAAGAGGAAGAATAAACAAGAGCTTTTACATCAAATCTTGAAGGGATGAATTGCATAGGATCCTCATACAAAGCTGGGTCGAAATGTATGCATGTTGCATCAACATTTACAATCCATCCTTTCTTCATCTCAACACCTGAACAAACACAATACAGAAAGGAAGTTAGAAAATACCATTGAAGGGTTTTTCTACATTATTGGAAGGAGACCAAGAACTTGCCATCAAGTGTGCAATCATTTTGTGCAACTCTGGGAAGCCATAACACAACATTTGACATTCTCAATGTTTCTTTGACAACCTGGGGAATTTGTTTTTGTTTTCTTTCAAATGTTAATGATATAGAGTACAGTTTCTATGTGTAGAACTGATTTGGTTCAGATTGCCTAACCTTTAATCCATAGGACATCCTGTTTATATCTTCCATGGAAAGTGAGGTTCCCCTTTGCTTATTTTTAGCTATGTCCAATTGTTCTTCCTGTAAATTCACAAAAATATCAGGTTTATTTCAGCATCTCTAAACATTTTTGTTTCTGTCAGAGAAAAAAAAAAAAAATATATATATATATATATATATATATATATATATATATATATATATATATATATATATATATATATATATTACCCTGAGCTTGTCCAGGACTTCTCCGTTCTCATCTAGGAACTTGACACTCCACATCATAGCAGCTGCAGAGCTGACCTGCCCTGAAACTAATAATGTTAACAGGTTATCCATGATCTCTGAGTCTTCGAGCTTTTCACTAGATGGACAGGAATCTCTTTCTAACAAGTACTGCAGGAAATCATCTTTATACTCCTTCCCACTTCGCCTTCTGGCAATCATCTCTTTGAAGATTTCCATTAGCCTTTGACGTGCCTGTTTTCACCATTTGAGTTCAGTGTAAGCATTTACAGAATAGGATTGAAACTTTTAAGAATTCAAAGAATTTTGACTTTCTTACTTTCATCCCTTTATAATACGTGGTTCCAGGAATCATCAGAGGAACAGATAGTAAGGCATCTGAAACTGCAGCACAGTCACTCAGAATCTGTTGCAGCAAGGATTCTTCTGTAATGCTCATGAGCATGTTGCACATTGAATCTAAGGTCAGCTGCCAGTGGACATTTAAACATTTTCTAAGCTTAATTACTTTCTGAAACTATAAGAAAATCCGTGCGAAATTAATGCAAGTAATTTTAGTACCTTCATGGTGAATGGAAGCACTGGAAAGGTTTTCCCATTTTGTTCTAATTTGTTCAACCTCTGAGATAGCATTTGATCAAATTTCTCAACAAATTTAGAAAGGGAAGACATGGAAAAGAGAGCAGATAGAACATGCCTAATCCTTGTATGGCTTTCAATCGGTACTGCAAAAACACTCTTCTCTCCAACAACAGTTGCCATTGATTTGATGTATCCCTTGTTAAATTCTCCAAAATCATTAGTGAACACCTTTTTTGCAGCTTCTATACTTGGAACAAAAACATGAATCTTGCCAAACATTCTGGTCTTGAACCACTTTCCATACCTTCTTGTTAAAGAAAATAAATAAACAAATAAAACTATTGCAGGTTCATATGCAGAAGATAGAAATGAAGAACATGTATATTGTTATTAACAGAAACAGAAGAGATCATCACTGACCATTTTCGCCGGAGCCTAACAAAATCATAACACCCTCTTGTACTGTTAGTAGCCGAAAGAAAAGAAAAGGTTTCACCAACGAAAGGCAGGCCAAGGCCACCAGGGATTTTGTCTTCTTTATTGCTTGTATTGACTTTTCTCCGAGCTTTCAAGAAAGCATATGTTGCTATTGAGAGGAATGCAACCAAGGCTATATCATACTTGTTTTGTACGAGGAAGAGAACATCTTCCCTGAATAGGTTCAACATCTTTAACATGGGTCCTTGTAACCCACTTCTCTCTTACTCTGATCAAGGACTCCCTAATAATAGCCCATTTTATATACAAGATTAATGGAGATTGAAGAAGTGGGTTTTGGCAATGAGACAAAAAGAATATAGATTGGAAATTGTTTGGATTCATGGCATCTGAGGAAGTATCTTTATTAGGCAGAAAGAAGGCAATAAGATTCATATTAATTTAATGAGAAAAAAGACAATTTCTATGTGTCTTGATATCAACGCCCTATTGTTTAGTATGTTCTTTAAAGAGAGGATGGGAATTTTTATCTAGACTCCATTTATCATTAATTCAAAATGTATAAATATATAGGACTCAAAATTTTACCATTTATCATTTATTTTGGATTTATAATAAATCCAATTTAGGTAAAAATTATCCAGAAAGGATAATAAATCATCATCTCTAACATTAATCATATTTACTTTTCTTGCCATATAGGTTTGCTCCCCAACCGAGCTATTTTCCATCTTTGCAAATTTTTGTTCTCATTTGAGCACGGACGATAAGCCTTAGCTAAACTCGGTTCTTTTTTAAATAAAAAAAAAATCATACTAGGCCTAGAAAATCAGAGCAAAAATAAAAAAGGAAAAGTAAAAAAAAAAATATTATGCAGTTTCCAGTTTTGATACATGAGAGATTTTGATTTAATTTTTGTAAATTTAATATGTGTTTTCTTCTGTGAACAATTGTGGTACAAATTGTTCATTACCATTAAAAAAATGATATTGATGTGGCAAAGGTGTGACACTGACTTAGCGACACATGGTTGACGCGTTAATACCCCATAAGCGTCGCATGAATGTTATGTAAGCACAATATCTGCTATGTATCATCATGTATTACTATGTCAACGCCATATATTCACCATACCAGCAACAATAACTAATAATTTAGACCACATTTACTAATGAAAAAAAAACACAAGATATCAATTTAATAAAAATTAAATTACGGTCAATCGTGTGTCAAGGTGCAAAACCATATTATATATATATATATATAAAGCATACATGTTTTCTCTTGATGCTATCACATAAAATTTCAAATGAATCACATTTATCTTAAGTGGTAATTTTTTTTAAAAGTCAACTTAATTGAATTTGTTGATATTTATTGAATTTCATATAGCATTTATATAATATTGAATTTTCATACCTTAACCAATTTTGACCTTCCAAATGCTTACAATGATAAATTATTCATGATATCCTCTCTCTCTATATATATATAAAGAGAAAGAAAGGTAAACATTAGATTATTTTTGTTGTAATATATAACTTTTTAATTAGTTTGACCTTTCAAATTCAAATAATCTTTTTCTATGAAAATTAAATATTTAAATTTTTGTGAGAAATTAATGATTGAAATATTTTTAAAAGATGTCTAATTATTAAAGGTAATATAGCATCAAGGTGACTTTGAATATTTTACTAAATAAATAAAATATTATAAGTAAAGTACAAATTATTTTCCAAATATAATATTTTCTTACCAAATAATTATCAAAATTTTAAAATCTATTTTTTTTAATTCAAATTTTCTTAAAAATAACGATAATTTTATTAATTAAAGGTTCACTATTAAAAAATATAAACGTTTATCAAAATTTGGTCAATCTCTTAAAGAACTCTATTGTGAAAATTTATGTGTTATAATTATAATAACTAAAAATTTAAATGTTTACATTTATTTTTAATTTTAATTAATTAATTTTTTAATTTTATTGATTTTATACTATTTTAAAAATTAATAACAGTTATAATTAGCCAATTTAAAGTTATAAATATACAATAATCCTCTTCTCAATTAAAAATTTAACTAGTCTGTTAAATTGGTTGTTTAAAATTTGCTATTTCTTTATATAGAATATTTTAAAATATCACTCTATGATTTGTTTTTACCAAAATTAATGTCACACATTGCCCTTCTGTGAGGCATAACATGATCCCGTAGTATACCTAATAAATTACCGAACTTCGCTTACCGATAACTCATTAAATATACTACAAGGAATTTTAAAACAATTTTCATTCATTTTTAAAATGGGGGGTAATATTGAATAATTATTCAAATCATTAATTGAAGTTTAGGTCATAAATTAAATTTTTGATTAAATTAGGATTTCTGAAAATCTTACACCAATTGACCAATTTAAGCATTAATTATGTCAATTGGTCATCAATCTACCAAAATCCCCAATTTTCAACTAAAACCCTAGTTGTCAAGAACCATAATTCCCAATTGCTTAACTCATGTCAATTTCACTACACTAATTATATCCAACACTTCATAAGCTATCATAAAACATGTTTAATTCCATCAATTCCCATCAAGCCCTAATACCCTCATGTTGGCCGAATTCCCTACCCCTCCATTCCCATCAATTTTTTTTCATTTTCTTCACAATTTCCATGTATCTAAACTAAATTTCAAGTAATCTTTCAAGAAGTTAAACTAATTCATATATACCTAAATTTGTGAATTTTCTAAGTCTTCAAACCTCCTTTCTTTCTTCTTCTTTTTGTTGCCAATCACTTTACCAACGTCCAAAAGCAAGGTTTACTTAAAGGGAGTTAGAGAATTTATGGCTAAAATTAGGGTTTATAAGAGCTTGAGGTGAGCTTTCATGGTGGAAGTGTGAGAGAAATGAGAGAGTGGACGGCAATGGGTAGAGAAGAAGACTTTTTTTTTTAATTTTTTTATTTATCTCACTTTTATAATTATCCCAAATTAGTTAAATTAAATTAAAATTCTTTATTGTGTCATACATACCTCATGAATGATGTCATAAATCTTTTTGAATTTGAAATTTTCATTTCTTTTTCCTTTTCTTTCACTCACCTTTTCACTTATAATCTATTTTTCACAATTTTAATTTTCTGTATTTTAATGGACATTTAGGCCAAAAGTCACCTCTAAGGGTGAATTGACCAATTTGCCCCTTACCGGTTTGATCTGTTTTTTCAATAGTACTAAATTGCTTCCACAACTCTGGTTCAATTATTTGATCTGGTTCTCTATTCTTTTATATGATTTTTACATTACCATTAGCATCGCAATAATCATTAGGTCTGAGGTGCCATAAGGTCCCAGTCGAAAATAGGGCAGTGACTGAACTCGCAGTCACTTCCCGGTTCGATCACCCATCACTGTAGCCTCGGCTCATTTTAACCCATTATGCTTTATTTTCCTGATTTCTATTTTACCTTTATGTAATTATTATTAATTTTTTATTTGTGACTTTTCTAGGTGACTTAAATATGGTTCTAAGCCCATTGACTGTCTAGACTGACACTAGTCAGCGGAATAGTGGAATGTACAGAACTAATGAATATAGGGGTGTTAC
This sequence comes from Hevea brasiliensis, assembly GCF_030052815.1. Taxonomy (NCBI): domain Eukaryota; kingdom Viridiplantae; phylum Streptophyta; class Magnoliopsida; order Malpighiales; family Euphorbiaceae; genus Hevea; species Hevea brasiliensis. The sequence goes on from NC_079504.1 coordinate 13,285,074, forward strand.
AATTAAATTTTGGTTGTAAATTCAAATTTGTAGACACAAATATGGTAAAATATGCTAAGATTATATTGGGGATATATATGGTAATAAAATCAAACTCAATATCTCAAATGTCAATCTATATTTGTATATATTAACTATTTAAAATGGCTTAATTTAGCTTGATTTGTGATTGAAAATATATAACTCATTTGGCAGAATCAGATTTAAATTCTTATTCTCTCAATCTCCTACTTACAAGAAAATATTTAAAATGAGTTTTGTGTTATAAATAAATAATTTGAAGACTTTTAAGATTTATAAAATCCATTTATTCAAAGTTAGTAAGTTATGTTAATATTTATCTCTCATTTCAACATTAACTCTCAATTTCGATCCCAGGGTGAATTATTCTCATTCATAAATACGTGTGAAAATAAGGCATCCTTAACAAGAAATAAAATAAATAATTTTACAAATTAAACTAATGAAATTATAAACATATAATATAATTGGAAAAATGAAATATTTATTTTTACATTATTTAAATAATAAAAATAGAAAAAAAAGAATATTTGATGATTATTACCATAAGCATTTAAGATGTCATTAATTTTTTCAAAAATATGAATAATTGATTTTATATATAGCACGTAGGATGAATTTTAGTCACATTAAACTAATATAATTCATAGGGATAGAAAAAATAATTAATAACATTAAAGAAATTTCAAGACAATACTAAAATTATGATTTTAGAGCATTAAAGGACAATTTCATAGTGTTTTAATCAGAGGTCATCTTTTTTATAAATATTGTGAGATATATGTAATAAAAATAATAACTAAATTAACATAATTAATTTAATTAATTTTATTCACTAATTGGAACTCAATTTTATTAGAAGGCATTTTAAATTATTTAAAATTTTAAAGATATTAAACCGACACGAAAGATAATATACTTTTAAAATTATTATAGAAAAAGAATTAATTTTTAATAAATAAATACTTAAATAGTGAAAAAAAAAAGAAAAAGATAATAATAAATTAGCTCAATGGTATTGGAGTTATCTGCAAAACTACAAGTTCGAGTTTAAATTTCAATCGAAAATAATTAAAAAATAAAAAAAAATTAAAATTAGTGGTGTTGAAATCATTTTCAAAGCTATAAGCTTTCGAGACTATATAATATTGAATTTGAGGCCCATTAAAAAAATAATTATAATTGGATAATTTTATCTAATTAAAAATTAACAAGTAATTTAAAATTATGGTTAACCCTATCTAAAAACATCATAGAACCTTATATATATATAAAATAATTATAAAAAATACATAAATAAAAAGCAAAATAAAATAGAAAAATACACTTTCATTTAAATAATTAAAATCATTTCATTTTAAATATGATACTATTAATTAACATATTTTATTATTTTTTAATTGTTATATTTAAAGTTAATTATAAAAATTTTAAGAGTTAAATATTTAAATAAGATACTATCAATTAATACATTTTATTATTTTCTAATTTACATATTTAAAACTGATTTTAAAAATTTTTAGAGTTAAATAAGTAATTAAATAATATTTTCAAGTAAAATAATGTGAAATTATTTAATATAGGAGATAATGTTATAATAATGATATAAAATTTTCTTTAAAAGTCAAGGCACGTTTGAAATAATAATAATCATATAAAGTATATATTTATTATTTAATCAAGATGAAATAAATTATAATAATTAAATTTTTTTAATAAAAAAATATATTTCATTTAATGAAAATAAAATATAAAAATAAAATATAAATCAATATATTATATTTTTATATAAATAAAATTATTAAAAAAATATACTAAATTTTTGAATAACACATTTAATCATAAAATCCTTGAATAGACAATAATTATTAAAGAAAATAATTATTTATATAATAAAAATTAACATAATAATTATAATAATATTTAAGAGAAAAATAAAAAAATAATTAATTACTATAAAAAAGAATTAAACACTCATTTATAGAGAATGACACGTGGCTATATCATGGAAAAAGGCATACTCACTCTTATAGGGATTTGCCAATATTTTGCATATAGCTAATAATTATAATATGTACATAATATATCAATAATTTTTCAGTTTGATATATGAAAATAAAATAATATTTTAAATTTTTAATAATTAGCTCATATTTTATTTTATTAATTTTTATGTAGAATAAACTTTTATCTCACTATTTTCTATTGAGGATTTCATAATATAATAAACACAAAAAGTATTTTTAATAAAAATAGTAGTAAAATGAAAATATAAATTAAACATATGGAATAATTTGAGATTGGTTAAATAATAAAATTACTTTGTTATTTCAAACAGATATTAATTTTATGAAAATTATACTAAATATATGAATATAAATTATAAAAATAGATATTAATATTAATAATTAAATTATGTTTTACTACTAATTCAATAATTATTAATTAGTATATTAATTTTTCATTATTTTTGAGATAAAAAATACCATGTGATGACATTAAAATATATATATATCTTCATAGAAAACATCACATGTCATCCTCTTTGAATGCCAAATGTGTTGTGACGTGTACCATGAAATAGAATTGGTTAAGATTAAGCTTTGACATTTAGTGAAAGCGAGATTCATAACAATGGATTATTTTTTGTTTAAGCAGGCACGAAACCATGCAATTATGTTCACATTAACCCCAGAAAATGACATGCACAACGAGTGAGTCGGCTAAATCTTGGCTGGGCCTTACATTGACCACTAAAGAATCATACGGCCGATCACTAAAAACACATAAGCCTAAAAGCACACTAAGTCCTAATTGAAAATATTAGCTATTAACTGTTTTAGTAGCTATTAACTATTAGATATTAGTTATTAATGATTAATTATTAAAATAGAAGTGTTTGATAAAAATAATTATTAAATTAATTATTAAATATAAAAATAATTATAAAATCTTATTGATCTTAGTTAAAATACACTCTCAATCTCTAAAAATAAAAAATAATAGATTTTCATAAACTATTCTCTCAATTTCTACAAGTTAATATAAATACTATGTCAATAAACAGTATAAATAAGAGAAATATATAATAAACACTATCTTAAAAGCTAATTTCATAGTGTTTTAATTAGAGGTCATCTTTTTTATAAATATTGTGAGATATATATAATAAAAATAATAACTAAATTATTAATTTAATTACTTTTATTTACCAATCGAAACTCAATTTTATTAGAAGACATTTTAGAATTATTTAAAATTTTAAAGATATTAAACCGAAAGATAATATACTTTTAAAAGTATTATACAAAATGAATTAATTTTTAATAAATAAATACTTAAATAGTGAATAAAAAAATAATAAATTAGCTTAATAGTATTGAGTCGTCCACAAAATTATAATTTGGAATTTAATTTTCAATCGAAACTAAATATATAAGGAAATAAAATAATTAAAAAATAAAAATTTTTAAATTTAGTGTTTCAAAGCTGTAAGTTTTCAAGACCGTACGATATTGAATCCGAAGCCCATTAAAAAAATAATAATAATTGGATAACACTACACAAAAATCATATGAGATGAATATGGCCTCTATCAAAGAGGTCTATTCTCACTTTTGAAAGTAACATGCACTTTAAAATTTGATTTTCATCAAATTACATTTACCAGAGAAATTTATTACATTAACCTAAAAATGTTAAAGCAATATGTATATAACAAAATATACAATTCATTGGAGATAGTCCAAATTAAAAAATTCCTTATCATGGGAAATTTTTAAATGTACTCTAGTGTATATATCAACCTAATTAGAAATTGATAAGTATTTTAAAATCATGATTGGTCCTACCTAAAAACATGATAGAGCTTTTTATACATGTAGACTAACTAAATACCTCTGCTTTTGTATGTAAATTTATTAATTTTTAAGATCTAAACTTTTAATGTATTTATATTTGAAATCAATATTAACCGATTATAACAGAAAATATAAATTTAACATTAAATAAATGATTAAAAAGCCTGTATAAAATACTAAAAAAAATAATTATTAACATAAATCTATATTAATATTTAAAATAATTATAAAAAATATATAAATAAAAAATAAAATAAAATAGAAAAAATATACTAAATAATAAAATTATTATTTTAAATAAAATTATTTTTTATTTTAAATAGATATTATTTTTAAGAGAATTATACCAAATATGCAAGTATAAATTATAAAAATAAATATTAATATTAATAATTTAAATTATATTTTATTATTAACTAAATATTTACCGTACAGCCATAAGATCGGCCATGTTATATGGTAGTGAGTGTTAGACACTGAAGGAGTCGTATGTGTCTAAGATAAGAGTTGCAGAGATGAGAATGTTAAGGTGGATGAGTCGCCATACTATACTAGATAAAGTCCGTAATGAGAGTATTAGAGAAAAGGTAAGAGTGGTGTCAATTGAGGATAAGTTGAAAGAAGGGAGATTGAGGTGGTTTGGTCATGTGAAGCGTAAACATACAGATTTAAACAAACTTAGAGGCAAATAGAGCACATTAGGTTAGAGTATAGAAAAAAAAAATGGTAAATCTAAACTAATTTAGAGGAGAGTGATACAACATGACCTAAAAGCATTACACATTTTTTAGGATTTAACCCAAAATCGTTTAGAGTGAAAAAAGAGAATTCATATAGTCGACTCCAAATTATTAGAATAAAGATTTAGTTGAGTTAAATTTTATTATTAACTAAATTATTACAAATTTATATATTAATTTTTCATTATTTTTTTCGTAAAAGGAATCATGTAACAACATTAGAAAAAATTATTTTCATAAAAAAATATCATATCATGCGAATGCCGCGTGGCTAACTCTTGAAAAAGTTTAACCACATGACACCTTCAATATACATGGATTTTTATGGAAATGGTTAAGATTAAGCTTTGACATTTGGTGAAAGCGAGATGCATAACAACGAATTATTTTTTGTTTAAGCAGGCACGGAACCATGCAAATGCGTTCATATTAACCCCCAGAAAATGACATGCACTTCCAGTGAGTGGCTGGGCCTAACTTGACCACTAAAGAACCATATATCCAAACACTAAAAAGACAATAGGCCAATATTAATAATAATTTTACACAGAAAATCACATCTCAAATAGATGCAAATTGCAAACATTTTAACATAATATAATAAGGATTCTGCAACTACAGTAAATGGTTAAAATACTTTATAGGATAAAACCCTTCCAATCTAACAAAAACACAACTAAATTTTTCTGGTGCAAAAACTTGGAGCATGGAACCAACCCTGCCACCCCATACATTAAATTGTTCAACCCAGTGAACGGATTTTCACCGCTTCTTAGAGACACCAACAGTCTTTCCACGACGACCAGTGGTCTTGGTGTGTTGTCCCCTGACACGAAGACCCCAGTAGTGCCTCAGACCCCGGTGATTCCTGCAAAATGATGTCTGATCAGCTAGCAGTATTATGTTCCACCAGTGTGAGCATAATCCAAGTCAAATAACTAATTATATAACTATACTAGTTGAAAGCCCCTGCATTGCGTATAATAAAAAAAAAAAAAAAAATCAATCTACGCTAGCATTGCCCAGGGTCATAACCTATAAAATAACTTTAACACATTAAAAGTCATTTTGTAACTACAATAAAGTTAAATTAGTTCACTCATTACATAAATGAATTAAAGATGCACTTGTTATAATAAAAAAAAAATTTAATGAGATATAACTTGCCAGTTTCCAATATTTTATATTGGCATTACCAAGAGTCATAACCTATTAAATAACTTTAACACGTGTGAACATTTAAATGAGATATAACTTACCAGTTTCTAATAATTTATATTAGCATTACAAAGAGTCATCACCTATTAAATAACTTTAACATGTGTGAACATTTTGGAACGCCATATGTAATGAAAAAAAAAGTGACACTTGGCAACTTTTTTAGTATTCCTTTTTCATAGCTCAGCTTTACAATATTTATATAGATAGATTTAACATCTTAAGCCATAACACTGCCACCACCTTCCAAGAAAAAGATAAAAGTACTGTTTTCCATTCTTCCCAGCTACACTTAGAAGTGGACATCTAAGAAATGCCCATCTTAGTTATATAAAGAAGCCAATAATAGCAAAGGAAACCTTCTTTCAGCCAAAAACAAGATCAGCACACCAAGCCAGAAATAAGTGTTGAGTAAATGTTGCTCTCCAAAACTAGAGAGCAAGGCATTATACAAGGAAACCAACTAATAATCGAAATAATAAAATACCTGATCTTCTTTAGTCGCTCTAAATCATCTCTCAACTTCATGTCCAGTGCATTAGACACAACTTGAGAAAATTTCCCATCCTTGTAATCCTTCTGCCTGTTCAAAAACCAGTCTGGGATCTTGAATTGACGAGGATTTGCAACAATGACCATGAGATTATCCAGCTCAGCAGCAGTTAATTCACCAGCCCTGAAATCAATGAAGTAAATCACATTACACATGTAATACAACAAAAAATGATGGCTTAATGAATCATAACTAGTTGAAGGCATCAATGTCAAGAAGATCTGGTGTCAGAGATAAATCACAGTATGAAACCCTGCTAGGTGATAGGGGTGAGCACTATTCAGTTTGAATCGAATAAACCAAACCACCTTAATTCGATAATTTCGTTCTATTTTTAAGATAATTCAGTTCAATTCAATTTTGCATTTTAAGAATTTCTGTTACTTCAGTTCGGTTCGATTTTGAAAAAAAAAATCGGTTAGGTTAAACCAAATCAAACTGAATTGCTTTATTGATTTTTAAATTGATTTATTTTTAAAGGGAATTTATGAATTATAAGTAATTATATATATATATATATATATATATATATATATTTCATTGATTAATAATTATTAGGTTCAAACCAAGGTCAAAATCGGATCACATAACTTGAAAATCAAGTTTAAATTAAAAAAACCCATCAAAACTTACAAACCGATCATTTAGAACTAAACCTAACCGAAATATAGCAGCTCGGTTTGATTCAATTTTTTATTTATTTCGGTTCGGTTCGATTTTTAAAATATGATAATTCAATTAATTCGGTTTTAATGATTTGGTCCAATTTGAACCGAATGCTTAGCCCTACTAGGTAATATATCAAAATCAATGAAAAATTATAACTCCATTGATAGGAAAAATGACGACCACAAATATAAGACAGCCTTGGCAATAAGAGCACAAAACTGGTAATAAAGCAGAACTCCAAATCTGTTTCTATGGGTAAAAAAACTAAAAGCACACAAGTTTTAGATGCATTATTTCAAAGAATGTTCAAACATATAACTATCGGGTTTAACATTGCAATCCCAATTCTATGATATTTGTCTTCCAAAACCACATATTATTTTAAACTGCCAACAGTAAAACATCATCCAAGATAAGAAAAAAAAAATACAAGTAAATCATTACATTTCAAGAAAGATCTCAAATATTCCACCGCAGAATAATCCAGAAGTCAGAATTTCCCCACCCATTCTATTCATGTCTCTATAAAAAAGCATCCCCACTAAGGCTATGTTTGGTTCAATTCAATTCCACAAAATCTCTTGGAATTCAATTGAATTCCCTGTTTTATGCATTTGTTTTAAAAAAATTTAGATTTCAATTTCAGGAATTCAATTCCATGAAATTGGTTATAATTAAAACCAATTCCTATTAAATTTGATGGAATTTGAAATGAATTCCATAAAACTTACATAACAATATCTAAGTTTATTATGCACTTAGTAATGACACTATGTATGTTATATAAATATCTTATATTATGAGACGTGAATTTATTTTATGTTTATTAATATATCGTTAAAAGATTTAAATATTTGTTAATTGTTATAAATTTATCAAGTATAAGAATTTTTTTTTGATAGAGCAGAAAATTATAATTTCTTGGACACTATTAAATTCATTTCAAATGAATTCTAAATTTGTGATTGAATTGAACCAAATACTATGTAAATGAAAGATAACACACTAATTCAGCCAACATATAAACAGAATAAGTTAAGAAGACCATGTTTGCAAATCCATTTAATTTAATGAGATTCTTCGAAGTAAAAATAATCATGAAAACACATTAACAGAGTATAGAAGTGGCAGACCTCTTGTTCATGTCAACATCAGCCTTCTTGCAGACAATGTTAGCAAAACGCCTCCCAATACCTTTGATTGAGGTCAAAGCAAACATTATCTTTTGCTTCCCATCAACATTAGTGTTCAGCACACGCAAAATGTGCTGAAAGTCCTCATTCGCCACCAGAGACTGCACGCAAACAGACTGTTCAAAGAACTAAAAGATGCTTAATCTTTCACACATAAACGAGCAAGCAAATGCAGCTGTTTATATAATAAAGAAAATACAATTAATGACGTAAAAGCGATTGAAACCCTAATTACCATTTTGGATTGGAGTGACTTCGCGAGGGAGAGAGAGCAGAGAGGGACTCAGGAGTACTGACTACTGAGGCGCAACTTCTAATAGCCAACGAGACGAGCAGCAGAGGGAATTGGTTTTCAAGGGTCTTATGTATCACTCTGGTTAGGGTTTTAATTTTCTTGAAAGACGATTTTACCCTCCGAAGGTTTTTCAAGGGCCCTAAAATTCATCGGAAGAATCTCAATTTGGGAGTCAATTAATCCACAAATTTTTTGTTGAAATTATGCTCAATTTTTTTAAAAAATATATATTTTCTTAATTATTATTCATAAAATATTAATCTTATATTTTTAAATATTAAAATTAGATGAACATATTTCAATTAGAATACAAATAGTTTTAATTAGTATTTTATTATTTTAATTATAATTATTCAATAGATAATTATTTAAATGAAAATTAACTAAAGCGGTTTTACAATCTTAATAGAGAAGATCTTAAACAAATAAACTTATTTAATAAAAAACATTTAAGAAACTAAACAAAACCATATTATTTTGGTTCAATTTTATAGTTAAAATAGCTCAATTTAAGTTTTAAAAATTAACCATTTTGAGTTCAATTCAATTTTCAAAATTAACAATCCATAATTTTTGGTTTAACTTAAAATTTCCCATAAATCACCTCATCACTCCCAAAAACATGTAATCTTGGCACCTTAGGTCTTAGCATATTCATGGTGAAGATAAATGCAAGTTGCTTCTTTTTCTTTAAAATTTTAAAGAAGCTCACATTGAGACTCAATATAACCGACCTCAACTAGTTCAGGATTAAGATTTAATTGTTGTTGTTGTTAAGACTTAAGATGTGACAACCTCAAAAATTTTTAAATTTTAAATAAAATAAAAAGAAAATATTATGTTATTAATATCATAGGATTTATTTTATTTGATTTTAAAAATAAAGGAAGATAATAATAATAATAATAATAATAATAATAATAATAATAAATAAAGTAATAATAATTAAATTAATTAAAATTAATTTAGTAAATGAGAATAAAATAATTAAATTTTCCTAGACTATATTTATTTTTATCATTACTAGAATTTTATTAAATTTTAACATAATAAAAAAATTATTTTGGACCTAATTATAAACCTCTAAAAAGTTGAGGGACTAATAATGTAATTACAAGATAAAAAAAAACTCACAAATTGAAAAACGCAGCAAGCCCCTCCCTCCCGTTTCTCTCTTCCTCTTGTCTCTCTCCCTCTCCTTCTCCGCTCATCAAGGCCTCTCCGACCTAGTGGTCGATCGTCAGCAGAGGTTCTGCAAGCTCCCGCGGTCCTCCCCGGGCACCGGCAACCCTCCGACAACGGCGGCGAGGAGGCCCCAACGCCGCGCGGCCGCCCTTTCAGCGTGATTCTCGACGATTCCTGCATGCCCGACCAAGTGAGGGTGGCGCTCGACTCCTGGGACCACGGGCTTCCCATCTTGACCGGCGGTGCTCCATTCTGTGGAGGTTTCCAGTGAGTTTCGAAGAGAGAGAAAGAGGAGAGAGAAAGTGACGGCAGTGGCTTTTCGGCCACTTTTTCGACGATCCGACCGTCAGATCGAAAATCCAAGGTCACCAATGGACTCAGGATGACAAGATCTTCGAGATAGGACTGGTCTCGCTCCGATCGGACACTGTTTGAAAAAGGCGATAATTAAAAGGTCCAGATCATTTGGTGAGATTTTCAAACTTTTTCAATTTTCAAAATTTAAAAATAATTTTATAATAATTATTAACACAATTTGGAGTTAATTTAGATGTAATTAGATCGAGGATAGCTCACCAGCGCCGGGACCTCATTTTCAGCCAGATCTGGCTGCTTGACGGCCTGTCTTAGAACATGATCAATATTAGAGTCAATCCTAGCATTTTCACGCGTTCTGGACGCGTTTCAGGTGTCAGAATTGGCATAGGTAAACTCGAACTCCAAGTTGCTCATTTTCGGCTAATATCGATTTAGAATAAAATTCATAAAATATTCATGGATGATCAGAAAATTATAATTCCTTTTGCAATTGCCTTATAATATTATTAAGGACAGCGGGGTAAAATTTTAAAATTTTTAGGGCTCGTTTGGATAGTTTTTGCAAAAGGATTAGTTATGGGGGCTAAATTATAATTTTTCAAATTGTGGATTGTTAACTGTTTGGGTAGGCCCAGGAGGGGCCTTGTAATGTGATTGAGTAGTGATTGTGTGATTGGCAGATATAGAAGTGTATTTTAAAATCTTTTGCAGGTTAGGTAGGTCCCAGATATAGGGAAAATTCTGTCGAATTTTCGGTATAAATTAGGCTTTCTATTGTCTCTTTAGAGCTTTATTTTAATTTAGTACTAATAAATTTGTAATTTAATTATTTAGGTGATTGATGTCAGCTATTTTTCTCTATTCAGCAGCCACAATAGTCCTCGATATACTGTGAGTAAAATATTAATTTTAATTGTAATTTCGATATTATTATATGTTCAAGCATGCCCATGTATCACTTATAAATATGTATTTATGTAGTTAAACACTAGGCACGCTTTATGTTGCATTCATAATTGTTAAAGTACTATGGATGTTGTTGTGATAATTTGAAGCAGTGTGCGTGAGTTGGCGTGCGTGTGGTATGGTGTTGGATATAAACAGGACGGGTAGACATGGCTTGAGATCTTCGCTGGGATCTGGTCTTTCGGGGTAGACACAGCTTCAGTTCTTCGCTGGGACCCCGATTTGGTTTATTAAGTGAAAGTTCAGCCTGAGTTCTTCGCTAGCACAAGTTATATTAAGAGGGCTGTATAGGGGATCAGCTCCCATATATTTATTGTTTGACCTTATCGGGTGTGTGAGTGCTCCAGATTATCTTTTTACTGTTATGATGTGAAAATATTGACGATGTTACATTTCACTCTACATGGTGCATTAGCTTTAGATAGTTATAGAGATTATGGTTAAAATTGATATTTTACTCTCTGAGTTGAACGCTCACTCCTGTTCACCATATTTTTCCAGGCTACAGGAGAAGAACTTTTTAAGAATAACTTGTTCCTTTCCCCGCAAGTTATGAAAATAAAAATTTCTTAACTGTATTATTATTATTATTATCTAAATTCGAAATTTAGAACTCCACATGTACTAGTAGTAGCATTAATCCTGTTAGGGACTGCATGAATTTAAGTTTTATATTAACAAATGAAAAATTTTTATGAGTCTTAAATAGTTTGTAAATGATGTAACAGGGTTGAGCTGGGCTCCTCTAATTTTAGTTTCGGATAATTGCTGGGCTAAAGTTGGCTTGAAATAAAATTATAACAGATTAATTTAAATTATTTTATATGCATATTGGGCCTAAATTGTGGGCCTGGTCATGGGTTGAGGAATAGTTAGGCTTACTACGGGCCTCGAGGGGGCTTTAGGCTGGCTCAGGTCCTAGTGCCGGTCCGGCCCATAGGTTGGGTCGTGACAAGAGTGGTATCAGAGCTTAGGCTCTAGATTCATGGGAAATAATATACTTGGGAGTGTAAAAGGAGTCTTGTTAGGATATTACATGCGGAGTATAGGATTCTGTTTTATCTTTTTCTGTAATTCTTTATTTCTAGATTCTGCATTATACCTTGGGAAATATAAAAGTGCCTCAGTTAGTGTCTTGATTTTCGTGGAGTACATAGAAATGTGAAACAGAGTTAGCAGACATGTTGAGGTCTGTCATGAGGATACGTACTCCAAGAAATGCTATGTTTCTGTCTGTATGGGTTTAAATGGTGTGCCAATTTCTTGCAAGGCACAAGTACATAAAGGTGAGTCTTGAAATTACAATTGCCCTAGATAAGGATGAGGATACCATTGCTGGCAGTCGTCAGTGGATGACCCAGTCAGAGTAAGTTTATGATAATAGTAGATTCAAGTGAGAAAAGAGATTAGGAGACCTAGTCTATCAGGACGTATCGTAGTAACTATACAATATTCTCGATATCTGCTCTGTAAGCTACAGATTACAGTACCAACACAAGATTATTGTGTAAAGCTGTGTGCATCCCCATGGTGCTCCATAATGAGGGTGTTTGCAAATAGCCTCTGTTTTGGTACAGTTATGCCGGAACAAAGTTCTATATCTGCAGAGGAGTTGGAAACTCCTGGTTAAGAGTCTAGAGTTAGAATATTGAAAGGTCACAGTTGGGAGATAACTAGAGTCAGTGACTAGGTTACCCTAGCATGAGCTAAAGTTACATCAAGAGTTGCTATCAGACCAGAGGTTGCGAATTAGTTGCAAAGTAAAGGTGACATCTATAGAGTGAGACCATCTGATCTTTAGTATAGAATTTTGGATGGTTTTTGCAGTACGACAGACGTTTTGCTTAGAGCTTAGTGAGAATAGTATATCTTGTGTGTATTAACAAGGTGTAAAGTACAACCCTACTACCTAGGGAAGGTCGGAACTATGAATTGATGATTCACAGAGCTATGATATGATAAGAGAGTCATTAATTTGACATGATTTTGGCAAGGTGGTAAATGTAGTACCTTTATTGCAATAAGTTAGGGTATAGTTCTATCTTTTTAGAAGGGATCGAAGGTTATTACTGATAATGATGACTTATGGAATAGTGTCCCAGATGGAACTGTAGAGTGTGGTAGAGAGTAGTTGGCTCGGGTATCCTGGAGAGGATACAAGTTCCATTATAGGAATCATATATAATCAGATCATGATGGATATAAATCCTTTAAATTGGATGACGGGTTTGGGTGCTCGGTATCTTAAGTTTTGGCTAATTGAGTAAACATGGAAAAAGAAATAATAATAATAATAATAATAATAATAATAATAATAATAATAATAATAATAATAATAATAATAATAATAACAAATAAATAAAATTGCTGCAGAATCAGTTCTTGAGGTAGTAAGGGTATTATGTAAGCTAAATGATAAGAATAGAGATCATACAATAAAAGTATAACTGCAATTTCCTGAGTTCCTTTCTAACTTCATATTGTTCAAAACAATAGTATAATCTAATTATAATAGTGTTAAGAGTAATAAATTAGCGAAGATAAATCACAGAAGGCCAATGGATAGAGAAAGTGCAAAATGAAAGTTTGGACAATTGATTGCAGATGCAATATAATCTAAATGCCAGTGGAAGTACTAGCTAGAGTGGTCAAAGGACCAAATCTGAGTAGCATAGATATGTGATAACACGGTAGAGACTCTGAAAGATATAGTTAGCAAGTACAGCTGTCATTTTAGGAAGAAGAATGGAACCAGGGATAGAATAGTCATGTTCTATTTTGGGTAAGACAAAGGAAATAAACGAAAGGACAACCTAAAGAGCGCATAATAAAAGGAACAAAGTTAAGATATAGGGTAGGCTAAGTGTTATTCTTGGCAAGATGAATGACAAGGATGGAAAACCCAAAATGGGACCACATTAGTGAGAATAGTGATGGAGGTATGGAATCTAGTAATGTGATACTCATAGCATGATGTAATTGAGGTGGTGCCAGGGGCTAAAATATAGTGCTTGGAGTTGCATGATTGGATCATACTCTATTTATTCCCTATTCCTAAAGTGAAGTGGATAGCAATGGGGCAAGAGTCTTTTAACTTATTAACAGTATCAAGAAGATTAGGCGAGGAATACAATAATGAGTAAAAGCTAGAAGGTGTGCGATAGTATTGTGGACTATCTAATTAGGCAGAGAAAGAGAAGTTAGTAAGCAGTAAGTTAAATAAAAGTCAATTTAAGGGATCAAATAGGTATGATGAGAGGAAAAGAATGATAGATAATGACACATAGGCTTTAGGTTAGACTTTTGAGATAGTGAGAAGGTAGTTAGAGGTTTGTTATGAATGTCAGGCAAACATTTTTAGTGTGATCAACAGAATCACTTTGCAGTGACGCAATAACGACAGAACAACAGTAGGGGTAGAAAGAAAAGTGACAAGTATGGGTGGTTATAAATCACTAGAAAGTTCAAGGATCAAATTAATGACCATAGATAAGGGTGGAATTAGTGCTGGAAGAATCTATTAGTGAGAGAAATCTTTCAAGATTCAACAAAAGTTAAGGGCACAATATAAATGATGATAGATATGAATCATAGGTCGAGTATAAGTAAAGCTAATAAATTATAAAATATTATGTCAGGAAGGACAATGGTACGGTAAAGGGTTTATGCAGATGATACCTTATAGGTAGACCACAATTGTGCTAGGAGATGATGAAGTTTGAAGAGAAAGACTAAGAAACATAGGTTAAACGTTATTATATGGACAATCGAGTGTAGTTGAATATAAGAAGATATTTTTCTTTCTTTTCAAGTTTAGCTTGTGCTTTTGGTTCTAGAGGGTTATATAAGGAATAGAGACTGAGTCAAGGAGACCTAGTTATTTGAGAGTTTGGTAGGCACCAATTCATACACAATTTCCTGATATGAGAATGACAGTAAGTGCATACCTAGTATTAAGTATGAAAGGACGATTAGAGTAATGACAGGAGTTAAATCGAGCTAGTTACTAGGACTTACAACCCTTTTGAACTATAAGCTGGAGGAAGTGCTATTTGCTAATGAGTTACAGCGAATGAAATTATTACTAATAGGAAAAGTTGAGGCTGAAGTTTGGAAAGCTATGGGCAGTATATGTGAAGGAGAATGAACATGTGAAATATATTGTTCAGAATAAAGGCATGACACATATTTTCCACAGCCGTGTTAGTTCAGATGGAACTTATAATTTCTGGGGCTCCTATCCATCCAGGGTGAGCAATTTCCGACTAAGGCCGGTAGGGAATGATAATGTTCTGATAGTTAAGTTGAAAAAGGGGATACAAAAAGAATTTTCTATGGTTAATTATAAGTGTTACATAAGGTGAAGAATGTGCTCGTAGGAGTAAATCGTAAGGCTAGAATTCCCGAAGTAATGGAACTGGTAATCAAGATAAGACTAAGAAATAAAATGAAAGTTAAAGTTGATGATGGGATAGACATCTTTGAAGGAAAAGGTGTTAGGGTGAGACAGGACTAAAATTAAGGAATAAGTACAGCAGGTTAAAAAGATGTCAACAATACCAGAAATAGGAAAAAGGAAGTGGATAAGATCCAAATGACAGGAAGAAAGCTCGGTAGAGCTAGTTAAAATGATGAGGATAAAAAGGAATAGGTATGCTAGGAATACATTAAGAGATGTTTGAAATCAGTTATTATGAGATGATATATTAAAGGAGTAGCGGAGCCTTGATCTAAGTGCCAATGTGTTAGAAGTATGACACATACTAAGAAGCTTTAAGAAGAAGTCTAGATATTTCCATTATAGAGAAGGAGTGGGAAACGATAAAGTCACATAAACTGAGTTGTCAGGGAATATAAACACTCTTGTCACCTAGAAGGAGAGACCCAGTTCACCTTCCAATGTTGATAAATGATACACTTGGCCCTTAGAGGGGACTCTACCTGACTGGTTACATAAGATGGACAGAGGTTAGTCTAAGTACCTTAGTAATGACACAAGTAGATTGGAAATTTGAAGTATCATGAAAGTGAGAAGATGCATTGGTACTAACCGTTAAGGTCAAAGGATAAGTAAAGGTTTCGAACGAGATGCCTAGATTAGGTGCTACAGGAAAGCTACTCATAGGATGCCTTAGGATAAGGAACATAGGTCATGTTTTGGGGAAACAAAGATTATTGAAACAAAGGAATAAGGACTGAAGTCACCAAGAGACACGTTAGGGCGTAATAAAAGTGAGGTAAGCGCTAAAGTTGATTAAAGTTATCAGATATCAAGTCGAGAGTAGTGGAGGTATAGTGAATACTTGAAATGTCAGAAAAATGGTCAATGAATAGCCAAGAGATAAAAGCATCTTTAAAAAGAGATGATGACAAATAGGATACTATAGTAGAATCAGAGAGCAGTAGAATGTCATATATAATATACGAAGAGTTTGAAGAATAAATGTTATACCAATCTCTGCATAGCCGGAGGAGTAATAATCACACTTGTTCTAATAATCTTCTTTTCCTTATCTCTTGTTTATTCGAAAATTCGAGGACGAATTTTTCTTAAGGGAGGGAAGAATGTAACAACCCCAAAAATTTTTAAATTTTAAATAAAATAAAAAGGAAATATTATGTAATATTATGTTATTAATATCATAGGATTTATTTTATTTTATTTTAAAAATAAAAAAAGATAATAATAATAATAATAATAATAATAATAATAATAAATAAATAAATAAAGTAATAACAATTAAATTAATTAAAGTTAATTTAGCAAATGAGAATAAAATAATTAAATTTTCCTAGACTATATTTATCATTACTAGAATTTTATTAAATTTTAACATAATAAAAAAATTATTTTGGACCTAATTGTAAACCCCTAAAAAGTTGAGAGACTAATAATGTAATTAAAAGATAAAAAAAAAAACCCAGAAATTGAAAAACGCAGCAGGCCCCTCCCTCCCGTCTCTCTCCCTCTCCCTCTCTGTTCACTGTGTCTCCGGCCGACCTAGTGGCGGGCGACGGTCGGTAGAGGTCCGGCAAGCTCCCAGCGGTCCCAGCGGCATCGGCAACCCCCTAGACAGCGAACGGCGGCGAGAGGAGGCACCCAACTTGCGCGGCAGCCGCGTCCTTCCAGAACGATTTCGGCGGTTCCCGGTGGCATTCCGACCAAGTGAGGGTGGCGCTCGACTCCTGGGACCACGAGCTTCCCATCTCGACCGGCGGTGCTCCATTCCGTGGAGGTTTTCGGTGAGTCACGAAAAAAGAGAAAGAGGAGAGAGAAAGTGATGGCAGTGGCTTTTTGGCCACTTTTTCGGTGATCTGACCATCGGATCGGAAATTCGAGGTCACCAATGGACTCAGGACGACGAGATCTTCGAGATAGAACTAGTCCCGCTCCGATCGGACACCGTTTGAAAAAGGCGATAATCAGACGGTTCAGATTATTTGGTGAGATTTTCAAACTTTTTCGATTTTCAAAATTTAAAAATATTTTTATAATAATTATTAACACAATTTGGACTTAATTTAGGTGCAATCGGATCGAGGATAGCTCACCGGCGTCGAGACCGCATTTTTAGCCAGATCCGGCTGCCTGACAGCCTGTCTCAGAACGTGATCAATATTATAGTCAATCCTAGCATTTTTAGGCGTTTTGGACGCGTTTCAGGTGTCAGAATTGGCAAAGGTAAACCCGAACTCCAAGTTGCTCATTTTCGGCTAATATCGATTTAGAATAAAATTCATAAAATATTCTTGGATGATCAGAAAATTATAATTCCTTTTGCAATTGCCTTATAATATTATTAAGGACCGCGGGGTAAAATTTTAAAGTTTTTAGAGCTCGTTTGGATAGTTTTTGCAAAAGGACTAGTTATGGGGGTTAAATTATAATTTTTCAAATTGTGGATTGTTAACTGTTTGGGTAGGCCCAGGAGGGGCCTTGTAATGTGATTGAGTGGTGATTGTGTGATTGGCAAATATAGAAGTGTATTTTAAAGCCTTTTGCAGGTTGAGTAGGTCCTAGATATAGAAGAAACTCTGTCAGATTTTCGGCATAAATTAGGCTTTCTATTGTCTCTTTAGAGCTTTATTTTGACTTAATACTAATAAATTTATAATTTAATTATTTAGGTGATCAATGTCAGCTATTTTTCTCCATTCAGCAGCCACAATAGTCCTCGGTGTACTGTGAGTAAAATATTAATTTTAATTATAATTTCGATATTATTATATGTTCAAGCATGCCCATGCATCACTTATAAATATATAGTTATGTAGTTAAATACTAGGCATGTTTTATGTTACATTCATAATTGTTAAAGTGCCATGGATGTTATTGTGGTAATTTGGAGCAGTGTGCGTGAGTTGGCGTGCGTGTGGTATGGTGTTGGCTATGGACAGGACGGGTAGACACGGCTTGAGATCTTTGCTGGGACCCGGTCCTTCGGGGTAGACACGGTTTGAGTTCTTCGCTGGGACCCCGATTTGATTTATTAAGCGAAAGTCCGGCTTGAGTTCTTCGCTGACACAGGTTGGATTAAGAGGGCTGTACAGGAAATCAGCTCCTATATATGTATTGTTTGACCTTATCGGGTGTGTGAGTGCTCCAAATTATCTTTTTGTTGTTATGATGTGAAAATATTGACGATGTTGCATTTCACTCTACATGGTGCATTAGCTTTAAATAGTTATAGAGATTATGGTTAAAATTGATATTTTACTCTCTGAGTCGAACGCTCACTCCTGTTCACCATATTTTTCCATGCTATAAGAGAAGACATTTTTAAGAATAACCTGTTCCTTTCCCCGCAGGTTATGAAAATAAAAATTTCTTAATTGTATTTTTATTATCTAAATTCGAAATTTAGAACTCCGCATGTACTAGTAATGGCATTAATCCTGTCACGGATTGCATGAATTTAAGTTTTGTATTAATAAATGAAAATTTTTTATGAATTTTGAATAGTTTATAAATAATGTAACAAAGTTGAGCTGGGCTACCCTAATTTTAGTTTCGAATAATTGCTGAGCTAAAGTTGATCCAAAATAAAATTAGAACAGTTTAATTTAAATTATTTTATATGTATATTGAACCTAAATTGTGAGCCTGATCATGGATTGAGAAATAGTTAGGCTTACTACAGGCCTCGGAGGTTTTAGGCTGACCTAGGTCCTAGTGTCGGTCCGGCCCATAGGTTGGATCATGACATAAGACCCGTATGCTTTATGAATGCATATGCAAGTTCAATGGGAGCAACTGCTACAAGCAACAAGCAAAGCAATCAAAGCGCTCCTGTTTCCAGCTGCTAAGGTATAAGAAATCTCTTCTCAGTATAAGCGTTCGTGATTCTGCAGTGAATTAGAAATTAGAATAGGACTGCTTGAAAGCCAAAAGGAGACAGCAAAATTTAGTGAATTGCAAGGAGAGCAGTAAACTGAATAATCACATTATGGTAACAGAGTTAGAACCCCCTTAAGTTATTGCTGTCTGCTATTCTAATCTGTCAAAAGAAATACAAATGACCTCTGATAATCTACACAACAATGTTAAACCCAGGATTTCTACACAACAATGTTAAACCCAGGATTGTAACATACACATCTGATATAGCAGGATAAAATTAAGCATATGACGAAATTTTATCATGGACCTGTCGACTGTTTCATGATGCACTGTTATCCTTGAGGCCTTAAACCTAGAAGAGTGAAGTGCAAGTTACTTCTCTGGCCAGCATGTCCTTCAATCTAATTACCAAGGTATATTTCTACCTGTAGGTCCCACTCATAAAAAAGAAACAACACCCATAAACCTGAAACTGTTACCAAAAGCTAGTTGATGTCATATGGAAATGGTACAGCCTAGTTCCTTGGCAGCAGTATCAAGAAATTGAATAGGCATTCCTGTTGCAAGTCGGCTATGAGCTTCCCAAGTCAAGCACTTCTCTATATCAGCTTGCCAATCAATGACATCTATGTTAAAGTACTGATAAGAGGGTCCACGAATGTCATTTATGTCCACTTGGTTAGCAGTAGGTCTTATTGAACCAGTATGCAAAATACGACGAAGAACTGATGTGCTAAGAGCACGGACATGTGCACTTGGATGTGAAAGGCATCAGATAGTAGCTGGTAGACGACACTGCATGAATCAACCAAAAGAAATCAAATCAGCATGTGTATGGTGTGGATTTCATCTAGCATGGGACATCCCAATAACTCACTAGATAGCATTATGTATCGGTGCATGAGTGGCCTTTGTGTCAAAACATCATTCAACCAAAAGTTCAAGCTCACAGGGGTCCAAGAATGGGTTTTTCATATTTCCAAAACCCCATTCATAAAGAAGTCCACAAAGCTTGAACCATTGAAATTTAATTAATGATACAGCAGTATACCTTAATACTATGTCAAAAAACCCTTTAACCTAAAAGCTCAATCTCATAACTATTAGTCTAAGACTGGGTTTTATTATATCTTTAATAGTACGTGTAGTTTATGGGTGTATGCAATCTTTGGACTATTTGGAATTGGATATGACAATGCGGGGTTTTTTTAACCTTCAAAAGATCTGAAAGGCCATCTGCAACTGCAAATCCAGATTCTCCCCATTCCAGCACAGGCTGAACTGCTCTAGCTGTTGCTTCCAGTAACTGCCACAAATTGAAGATTTAAGCATCAACCAACAGATAGACATACCTAATAAAGGCTACATCTTGCAATATGATAATCTTTCAATCTGATTCTCATATGCAATTTTCAAGGCAAATAGACAGTGATAAAGCTAATAAATTACGAATGTTGAAAAGAGTTGGTCAATGGCTAAATTGGTGAATATAAAGATTAATTGCCACAGTTCACATAAAAACATTTTCTTACCTCCAGCTGTGGTAAAGTGCAAGCTTCTCCATCCACAAGCATTCCATCTGTGGCCCGTAGAAGTAGGTCCGACGCACTTGCCAAAATTACCAATGCTTCTGGTGTGTCATGATTTCTCATTAGTTCTACCATCAATCTGACTATTCTCTGGTTGATTCTCCACATTTTCTGACCCTGATCATCATCTTTGGCAATCCAAGGTTGCAATTCCCTCTCCGCCTGACAAGCACACAAAGCAATGAAAGTGACAATGCAAAGTAATCGAGTAAATAAAAAGAACAAAACAAAATTGCCGACTTGGACACCCACCAGGCCGAACCACCAAAATAGGGCAATTAAACATCCCAGAAATACTTCAAATAGATTTTTTTTGGAACTATATGTTTATTGGTTGGTATATTTAAAACCAACAGGGATGGTGGTTCTGAGTTTCTATTATCCTGTTTTGATGGTGTTACCTTTCACAATAACTGGATGTTCACGCAAAGGACCAAGGAAAAACCTAAACAATTTCATGTTTGTTGACAAAATTTACAAGTTGAACAAAATTTGGACCTGAAGAACAACTGCTGTAGCTGCTTTTGTAGGTGATGCTGATACAACATTGCATAGTGCGTCCACAACCTAGACACATCCAAATAAGATGGTCAAAAGAAAATATTTTCCTTGTAAAATAGCAACAAAATTCAAATAACAAATGGACCTACTGCATCAGCTGCCCCAAAACTGGGTACCAGCTCATGCATCTTAGTCATGCTACTCAAAACCTTCGAATTCAATTCCCTTCAATACAATACAAGTTAAAAACCTTCCTCTATACAAATAAATTAGAACTTCAAAATGAAAATAGTCACAAAGCAATTCCAGTACACACAACCCCAAAAAGCAGTGCAGGACAACAAGCAGAAGCTCGTAGATTTAAGGAATCCAGGTGTAAATAGAAAATATAAGCCTATTTGGAAGATTGATTAGTTCAGATCAGAAATTTTGTGTCCCCAATTTGCTGCTTAATTTGGTTGGAGGTGATTTTGTAAGTTGTTCACAAGTTGCTTAGTCATCAGCTTCTATTCAAGCCGCAAAATCAGCAGCCTATTCATTCAAAAGGATGATTGGCTCTTAATCACATCCTTAGATAAGCTCCTTAGATCACTTGGATCTGAAGTACTTCACCCCATTTTATCCGATTAAATAAGTGTACATCCCACAGTGAGATAGCTATAATTCTATGGCCCTCCATTCCCTGTTCTACAGGGTGATTGTAATCATTTTCATTTTTATTTTCCTCTTTCTTCTTATGAAGGAACCAAGGTGCTCATTTTTTGTTCCTTTTCATCAAGAACTCAACTAGAGATATCTCATACAGATACATTAGATAAGTTGTGATGAAAGGACTTGAGTAATTAAAAAGACTTTAGAGTTCTTCTTGATTAAGAAATTGAAATTTTGATTTTTAATACTAAGGAAACAAAGTGATATAGATGGTGTTATATGTTTCTAATAATATTTTAAAAATATGCATAAAATTTTTTTTAAAAGAAAAAAGTGATAATTAATAAGAAAACCTTACAGTTGAGAGGTTGATTACAATTAAGGTCTTAAAATGTCATAATTTAAAAATTTCAATCCAAACTTTGGCAGAATTTTTCTTCCACAGATTCTTACTAATTTCTCCATAATATCTTATGAAAGAAATGCTGAAAGAAATTATTCATCAAGTGAAAAATTTTGAGTGTTCAATTAGTATAGATAATGACACTTGGAGCTAAAACGAATTGATCTTCAATATAAAAATTCTCCTGAAGGTTTCTCGCATAATACTAAACTATCTCATGCAAACCATATATCAAACTAAAGCTTATTGTAAAGGTAGTTAAAACTCTAATCCAATTTTGCCAAACCAAAAGAAAAAAGTTTGAGAGAAATTAAAAAGATAAAACTTTTCCCAATTCACACTGAAAAGTCTTCAATTGTTCAGGGTTAGAACTTTGAATATTAATTTTTTAAATATTAGTAACTTAAATTGATTCCTTGCTATATTTTTTTAGTAATTGTCCATAAATAAAAATGACATTACATTATATGAAACAAATGGAAATTAACTGTCCCCATCCTTGTTGCGCAGTAGTGCTTTCTGCACTAGGCTGAGTTTCAGGTGTTGCAATCAGTTTGTGCCATAGAAGTGAGACAACAGAGAAACATAACTCTTGTTTCTCCACAAGCACGGTTCTTAAAAGAACTTGTGCACTGTAGTTGAATCCAATGTGCCTGTCCATTGTTAAGAAATTGGCCAAATCTGAAGCATCTCATGGGAAACCGGCAATACCCTTACCCAACCTTAGGATGCACGGAAACGGGAGGCGGGAGCGTTTCCCCGTTCTGGAAACGTTTCCTTGCCGGAAACGTTAGGACACGGCGAGGAAACGTCTCCGGGCCGTTTCCGTAATTCCTTGAAATCGGAAACGCGTTTCCTTCGCCGGACACGCGTTTCTTTAAAAAAAAAAAAAAGTCGCAACTCCAGGAAGAAAGGAGAAGGCAAAGAAAAAAGAAGAAGAAGAAGAAGAAGAGGAAGAAGAGGAGAAGGAGGAGGAGTACCTGGTGCGGCAGCGTGCCGGCTATGGGAGGTGACTGATCTCTGCTTCCTTCTCCATCCGATGCTGCTCTGCCAATCAGCCTCCCTTCCCCGACGGCGCTGCTCCTTGCCCGAATCTCCTATTTGAAATTTTTTTAATCATTATTTTTATTTTTCAATTTTTTATTTTCAGTATTTTAATATTAATTTTATTATTTTACATATTTATTATTTTAATTATTTATAATTATAAATATATAAATAATTTAATTAATTAATTTTATTTTTTTTTAATATTTAAATTTATTATAATTAAAACTTTTAAATATATATATATTATTTATTTATAAATATATCTTTATATTTTTTATATTTAGACATTTTTTCACATTTTTATTTTTTATATTTTTTCAAATGTCATTTTTCAGTGTTCATTTATCACATTTTTCGGTATATGCGTCTTCATTTCCGTGCTACATAGACCCAAGGTGCTTCCTGAACCTTCTTCCGAGTGTGATGATCTGTCAGTTATGATTTTAGTTTCTGGAAGAGCAGATTCTTCAAATGCATTGTGAAGCAGATGGCTCACCTGAATCAAAGCAGCCACTGCTTGCTCTTTTGTTTTGCCTTTTGCCAGATTGACATGTGGCTGTATCAAGAAAAAAGTCATACTCACACTTATAAGAATTTGCCAGTGCTTTGCATATAATATATAAATAATTTTTCATTTTAATATAGGAAAATAAATTAGTATTTTAAATTTTTGATAGTCAGCCATATTTTTTTTTATTAATTTTATGTAAACTAAACTTCTTACCTCACAAATTTTTTAATGAGATTTTATAATATTATAAAAAAAATTAATAAAAATAATAGTAAAATAAAAAAATAAATTAAAAATATAAAATAATTTGATATTAGTTAAATAATAAAAAAATAAAATTATTTTTTATTTTAAATAGATATTATTTTTAAGAGAATTATACTAAATATGTAAGTATAAATTATAAAAATAAATATTAATATTAATAATTTAAATTATGTTTTAAATTATGTTTTATCTTAGACTAGATAAAGTCCGTAATATGAGTATTAGAGAAAATGTAAGAATGGTGCCAATTGAGGATAAGTTGAGAGAAGAAAGATTGAGGTGGTTTGATCATGTAAAGCGTAAACATACAGAAGCTCCAATTAGACAAGTAGAGCACATTAGATTAGAGTATAGAGAAAAAAGGGGCAGATCAAAACTAATTTGGAGGAGAGTAGTACAACATAACTTAGAAACATTACACATTTATAAAGATTTAACCCAAAATCATTTAGATTGAAAAAAGAAAATCTATACAGCCGACTCCAAATTATTGAGATAAAGATTTAGTTGAGTTGATTTTCATTGTTAACTAAATAATGACTAATTTATATATTAATTTTTCTTTATTTTTTTTCATAAGAGGAATCATGTAACAACATTAGAAAAAATTATTTTCATAAAAAAATATCATATCATGTGAATGCCGTGCGGCTAACTCTTGAAAAAGTTTAACCACATGACACCTTCAATATACATGGATTTTTATGGAAATGGTTAAGATTAAGCTTTGACATATAGTGAAAGCGAGATGCATAACAATGAATTATTTTTTGTTTAAGGTGGCCCGGAACCATGCAAATGCGTTCATATTAACCCCTAGAAAATGACATGCACTTCCAGTGAGTGGCTGGGCCTAACTTGATCACTAAAGAACCATATATCCAAACACTAAAAAGACAATAGGCCAATATTAATAATAATTTTACACAGAAAATCACAACTCAAATAGATGCAAATTGCAAACATTTTAACATAATATAATAAGGATTCTGCAACTACAGTAAATGGTTAAAATACTTTATAGGATAAAACCCTTCCAATCTAACAAAAACACATCTAAATTTTTCTGGTGCAAAAACTTGGAGCATGGAACCAACTCTGCCACCCCATGCATTAAATTGTTCAACCCAGTGAACGGATTCTCACCGCTTCTTAGAGACACCAACAGTCTTTCCACGACGACCAGTGGTCTTGGTGTGTTGTCCCCTGACACGAAGACCCCAGTAGTGCCTCAGACCCCGGTGATTCCTGCAAAATGATGTCTGATCAGCTAGCAGTATTATGTTTCACCGGTGTGAGCATAATCCAAGTCAATTAACTAATTATATAACTATACTAGTTGAAAGCCCCTGCATTGCGTATAATGAAAAAAAAAAAAAAAAATCTACGCTAGCATTGCCCAGGGTCATAACCTATAAAATAACTTTAACACATTAAAAGTCATTTTGTAACTACAATAAAGTTAAATTAGTTCACTCATTACATAAATGAATTAAAGATGCACTCGTTATAATAAATTTTTTTTTTAATGAGATATAACTTGCCAGTTTCCAATATTTTATATTGGCATTACCAAGAGTCATAACCTATTAAATAACTTTAACACTTGTGAACATTTAAATGAGATAAAACTTACCAGTTTCTAATAATTTATATTAGCATTATTAAGAGTCATCACCTATTAAATAACTTTAACATGTGTGAACATTTTGGAACGCCATATGTAAGGAAAAAAAAAAAAGTGACACTTGGCAACTTTTTTAGTGTTCCTTTTTCATAGCTCAGCTTTACAATATTTATATAGATAGATTTAACATCTTAAGCCATAACACTACCACCACCTTCCAAGAAAAAGATAAAAGTACTGTTTTCCATTCTTCCCAGCTACACTTAGAAGTGGACATCTAAGAAATGCCCATCTTAGTTATAAAAAGAAGCCAATAATAGCAAAGGAAACCTCCTTTCAGCCAAAAACAAGATCAGCACACCAAGCCAGAAATAAGTGTTGAGTAAATGTTGCTCTCCAAAACTAGAGAGCAAGGCATTATACAAGGAAACCAACTAATAATCGAAATAATAAATTACCTGATCTTCTTTAGTCGCTCTAAATCATCTCTCAACTTCATGTCCAGTGCATTAGACACAACTTGAGAAAATTTCCCATCCTTGTTATCCTTCTGCCTGTTCAAAAACCAGTCTGGGATCTTGAATTGACGAGGATTTGCAACAATGACCATGAGATTATCCAGCTCAGCAGCAGTTAATTCACCAGCCCTGAAATCAATGAAGCAAATCACATTACATGTGTGATACAACAAAAAATGATAGCTTAATGAATCGAAACTAGTTGAAGGCATCAAAGTCAAGAAGATCTGGTGTCAGAGATAAATTACAGTACGAAACCCTGCTAGGTGATAGGGGTGAGTACTATTCAGTTTGAATCGAATAAACCGAACCGTCTTAATTCGATAATTTGGTTCTATTTTTAAGATAATTCAGTTCAGTTCGATTTTGCATTTTAAGAATTTCTGTTACTTCAGTTCGGTTCGATTTTGAAGAAAAAAATCGATTAGGTTAAACCAAATCAAACTGAATTGCTTTATTGATTTTTAAATTAATTTATTTTTATAGGAAATTTATGAATTATAAGTAATTATATATATATATTGTTTAATTTCATTGATTAATGATTATTAGGTTGAAACCAAGGTCAAAATCGGATCACATAACTTGAAAATCAAGTTTAAATTAAAAAAACCCATCAAAACTTACAAACCAATCATTTAGAACTAAACCGAACCGAAATATAGCAGCTCAGTTTGATTTAATTTTTCATTTATTTCGGTTCGGTTTGATTTTTAAAATATGATAATTCAATTAATTCGGTTTTAATGATTTGGTCCAATTTGAACTGAATGCTTAGCCCTACTAGGTAATATATCAAAATCAATGAAAAATTATAACTCCATTGATAGGAAAAATGACGACTACAAATATAAGACAGCCTTGGCAATAAGAGCACAAAACTGGTAATAAAGCAGAACTCCAAATCTGTTTCTATGGGTAAAAAAACTAAAAGCACACAAGTTTTAGATGCATTATTTCAAAGAATGTTCAAACATATAACTATCGGGTTTAACATTGCAATCCCAATTCTATGATATTTGTGTTCCAAAACCACATTATTTTAAACTGCCAACAGTAAAACCTCATCTAAGATAAGAAAAAAAAATACAAGTAAATCATTACATTTCAAGAAAGATCTCAAATATTCCACCGCAGAATAATCCAGAAGTCGGAATTTCCCCACCCATTCTATTCATGTCTCTATAAAAAAGCATCCCCACTAAGGCCATGTTTGGTTCAATTCAATTCCACAAAATCTCTTGGAATCCAATTGAATTCCATGTTTTATGCATTTGGTTTAAAAAAAATTTAGATTTCAATTTCAGGAATTCAATTCCATGAAATTGGTTATAATTAAAACCAATTCCTATTAAATTTGATGGAATTTGAAATCAATTCCATAAAACTTACATAACAATATCTAAGTTTATTATGCACTTAGTAATGACACTATGTATGTTATATAAATATCTTATATTATGAGACGTGAATTTATTTTATATTTATTAATATATCGTTAAAAGATTTATATATTTGTAATTGTTATAATTTTATCAAGTATAAGAATTATTTTTTGATAGAGCAGAAAATTATAATTTCTTGGACACTATTAAATTCATTTCAAATGAATTCTAAATTTGTGATTGAATTGAACCAAATACTATGTAAATGAAAGATAATACACTAATTCAGCCAACATATAAACAGAATAAGTTAAGAAGACCATGTTTGCTAAGCCATTTAATTTAATGAGATTCTTCGAAGTAAAAATAATCATGAAAACATATTAACAGAGTATAGAAGTGGCAGACCTCTTGTTCATGTCAACATCAGCCTTCTTGCAGACAATGTTAGCAAAACGCCTCCCAATTCCTTTGATTGAGGTCAAAGCAAACATTATCTTTTGCTTCCCATCAACATTAGTGTTCAGCACACGCAAAATGTGCTGAAAGTCCTCATTCGCCACCAGAGACTGCACGCAAAAAATCCATACCCACATTCTCATCTATCAAAAATCAAACCGCATATACATACCCATCTATACTCAAATATAAAAATACGCACATATTGGAAACTGCAATTACGGATCCAGATCAAACTAAACAAACATGCAGCTCTGAAAGCAAACAGATTGTTCAAAGAACTAAAAGATGCTTAATCTTTCACACATAAACGAGCAAGCAAATGCAGCTGTTTATATAATAAAGAAAATACAATTAATGACGTAAAAGCGATTGAAACCCTAATTACCATGTTGGATTGGAGGGACTTCGCGAGGGAGAGAGAGCAGAGAGGGACTCAGGAGTACTGACTACTGAGGCGCAACTTCTAATAGCTAACGAGACGAGCAGCAGAGGGAATTGGTTTTCAAGGGTCTTATGTAGCACTCTGGTTAGGGTTTTAATTTTCTTGAAAGACGATTTTACCCTCCGAAGGTTTTTCAAAGGCCCTAAAATTCATCGGAAGAATCTCAATTTGGGAGTCAATTAATCCACAAATTTTTTGTTTAAATTATGTTCAATTTAAAAAAATATATATATTTTCTTAATTATTATTCATAAAATATTATTCTTATATTTTTAAATATTAAAATTAGATGAACATATTTCAATTAGAATACAAATAGTTTTAATTAGTATTTTATTATTTTAATTATAATTATTCAATAATAATTATTTAAATGGAAATTAACTAAAGCGGTTTTACTAGCTTAATAGAGAAGATCTTAAACAAATAAACTTATTTAATAAAAAATATTTAAAAAACTAAACCGAACCATATTATTTTGACTCAATTTTATAGTTAAAATAGCTCAATTTAAATTTTAAAAATTAACCATTTTGAGTTCAATTCAATTTTCAAAATTAACAATCCATAATTTTTTATTTAACTTAAAATTTCCCAAAAATCACCTCAACACTCCCGCCAAAACATGTAACCTTGGCACCTTAGGTCTTTAGCATATTCATGGTGAAGATAAATGCAACTTGCTTCTTTTTCTTTAAAATTTTCAAGAAGCTCACATTGAAACTCAATATTACCTTCCTCAACTAGTTCAGAGGATTAAGATTTAAATGTTGTTGTTGTTAAGACTTAAGACCCGTATGCTTTATGAATGCATATGCAAGTTCAATGGGAGCAACTGCTTCAAGCAACAAGCAAAGCAATCAAAGCGCTCCCGTTTCCAGCTGCTAAGGTATAAGAAATCTCCTCAGTATAAGCGTTCGTGATTCTGCAGTGAATTAGAAATTAGAATAGGACTGCTTGAAAGCCAAAAGGGGACAGCAAAATTTAGTGAATTGCAAGGACAGCAGTGAACTGAATAATCACATTATGGTAACAGAGGTAGAACCCCTTTAAGTTATTGCTGTCTGCTATTCCAATCTGTCAAAAGAAATACAAATGACCTCTGATAATCTACACAACAATGTTAAACCCAGGATTTCTACACAACAATGTTAAACCCAGGATTGTAACATACACATCTGATATAGCAGGATAAAATTAAGCATATGACGAAATTTTATCATGGACCTGTCGACTGTTTCAGGATGCACTGTTATCCTTGAGGCCTTAAACCTAGAAGAGTGAAGTGCAAGTTACTTCTCTGGCCAGCATGTCCTTCAATCTAATTACCAAGGTATATTTCTACCTGTAGGTCCCACTCATAAAAAAGAAACAACACCCATAAACCTGAAACTGTTACCAAAAGCTAGTTGATGTCATATGGAAATGGTACAGCCTAGTTCCTTGGCAGCAGTATCAAGAAATTGAATAGGCATTCCTGTTGCAAGTCGGCTATGAGCTTCCCAAGTCAAGCACTTCTCTATATCAGCTTGCCAATCAATGACATCTATGTTAAAGTACTGATAAGAGGGTCCACGAATGTCATTTATGTCCACTCGGTTAGCAGTAGGTCTTATTGAAACAGTATGCAAAATACCACGAAGAACTGATGTGCTAAGAGCACGGACATGTGCACTTGGATGTGAAAGGCATCGGATGGTAGCTGGTAGTCGACACTGCATGAATCAACCAAAAGAAATCAAATCAGCATGTGTATGGTGTGGATTTCATCTAGCATGGGACATCCCAATAACTCATTAGATAGCATTATGTCTCGGTGCATGAGTGGCGTTTGTGTCAAAACATCATTCAACCAAAAGTTCAAGCTCACGGGTCCAAGAATGGGTTTTTCATATTTCCAAAACCCCATTCATACAGAAGTCCACAAAGCTTGAACCATTGAAATTTAATTAATAATACAGCAGTATACCTTGATACTATGTCAAAAAACCCTTCAACCTAAAAGCTCAATCTCATAACTATTAGTCCAAGAATGGGTTTTATTATATCTTTAATAGTACGTGTAGTTTATGGGTGTATGCAATCTTTGGACTATATGGAATTGGATATGAAAATGGGGTTTTTTTTAACCTTCAATAGATTTGAAAGGCCGTCTGCAATTGCAAATCCAGATTCTCCCCATTCCAGCACAGGCTGAACTGCTCTAGCTGTTGCTTCCAGTAACTGCCACAAATTGAAGATTGAAGCATCAACCAACAGATAGACATACCTAATAAAGGCTACATCTTGCAATATGATAATCTTTCAATCTGATTCTCATATGCAATTTTCAAGGCAAATAGACAGTGATAAAGCTAATAAATTACGAATGTTGAAAAGAGTTGGTCAATAGCTAAATTGGTGACATATAAAGATTAATTGCCACAGTTCACATAAAAACATTTTCTTACCTCCAGCTGTGGTAAAGTGCAAGCTTCTCCATCCACAAGCATTCCATCTGTGGCCCGTAGAAGTAGGTCCGACGCACTTGCCAAAATTACCAATGCTTCTGGTGTATCATGATTTCTCATTAGTTCTACCATCAATCTGACTATTCTCTGGTTGATTCTCCACATTTTCTGACCCTGATCATCATCTTTGGCAATCCAAGGTTGCAATTCCCTCTCCGCCTGACAAGCACACAAAGCAATGAAAGTGACTATGCAAAGTAATCGAGTAAATAAAAAGAACAAAACAAAATTGCTGACTTGGACACCCACTAGGCCGAACCACCAAAATAGGGCAATTAAACATCCCAGAAATACTTCAAATAGATTTTTTTTGGAACTATATGTTTATCGGTTGGTATATTTAAAACCAACAGGGATGGTGGTTCTGAGTTTCTATTTTCCTGTTTTGATGGTGTTACCTTTCACAATAACTGGATGTTCAAGCAAGGGACCAAGGAAAAACCTAAACAATTTCATGTTTGTTGACAAAATATACAAGTTGAACAAAATTTGGACCTGAAGAACAACTGCTGTAGCTGCTTTTGTAGGTGATGCTGATACAACATTGCATAGTGCGTCCACAACCTAGACACATCCAAATAAGATGGTCAAAAGAAAATATTTTCCTTGTAAAATAGCAACAAAATTCAAATAACAAATGGACCTACTGCATCAGCTGCCCCAAAACTGGGTACCAGCTCATGCATCTTAGTCATGCTACTCAAAAACTTCGAATTCAATTTCCTTCAATACAATACAAGTTAAAAACCTTCCTCTATACAAATAAATTAGAACTTCAAAATGAAAATAGTCACAAAGCAATTCCAGTACACACAACCCC
Source organism: Hevea brasiliensis (assembly GCF_030052815.1). Classification (NCBI taxonomy): domain Eukaryota; kingdom Viridiplantae; phylum Streptophyta; class Magnoliopsida; order Malpighiales; family Euphorbiaceae; genus Hevea; species Hevea brasiliensis. The sequence continues at coordinate 13,317,169 of NC_079504.1, forward strand.
AAAAAGCAGTGCAGGACAACAAGCAGAAGCTCGTAGATTTAAGGAATCCAGGTGTAATGAGAAAATATAAGCCTATTTGGAAGATTGATTAGTTCAGATCAGAAATTTTGTGTCCCAAATTTGCTGCTTAATTTGGTTGGAGGTGATTTTGTAAGTTGTTCACAAGTTGCTTAGTCATCTGCTTCTATTCAAGCCGCAAAATCAGCAGCCTATTCATTCAAAAGGATGATTGGCTCTTAATCACATCCTTAGATAAGCTCCTTAGATCACTTGGATCTGAAGTACTTCACCCCATTTTATCTGATTAAATAAGTGTACATCCCACAGTGAGATAGCTATAATTCTATGGCCCTCCATTCCCTGTTCTACAGGGTGATTGTAATCATTTTCATTTTTATTTTCCTCTTTCTTCTTATGAAGGAACCAAGGTGCTCATTTTTTGTTCCTTTTCATCAACAACTCAACTAGAGATATCTCAGACAGATACATTAGATAAGTTGTGATGAAAGGACTTGAGTAATTAAAAAGACTTTAGAGTTCTTCTTGATTAAGAAATTGAAATTTTGTTTTTTAATACTGTGGAAACAAAGTGATATAGATGGTGTTATATGTTTCTAATAATATTTTCAAAATATGCATAAATTTTTTTTTAAAAGAAAAAAGCGATAATTAATAAGAAATCCTTACAGTTGAGAGGTTGATTACAATTAAGGTCTTAAAATGTCATAATTTAAAAATTTCAATCCAAACTTTGGCAGAATTTTTCTTCCACAGATACTTACTAATTTCTCCATAATATCTTGTGAAAGAAATGCTGAAAGAAATTATTCATCAAGTGGAAAATTTTGAGTGTTCAATTAGTATAGATAATGACACTTGGAGCTAAAACAAATTGATCTTCAATATAAAAATTCTCCTGAAGGTTTCTCGCATAATACTAAACTATCTCATGCAAACCATATATCAAACTAAAGCTTATTGTAAAGGTAGTTAAAACTCTAATCCAATTTTGCCAAACCAAAAGAAAAAAGTTTGAGAGAAATTAAAAAGATAAAATTTTTCCCAATTCACACTGAAAAGTCTTGAATTGTTCAGGGTTTGAACTTTGAATATTAATTTTTTAAATATTAGTAACTTAAACTGATTCATTGCTATATTTTTTTAGTAATTGTCCATAAATAAAAATGACATTGCATTATATGAAACAATGGAAATTACCTGTCTCCATCCTTGTTGCGCAGAAGTGCTTTCTGCACTAGGTTGAGTTTCAGGTGTTGCAATCAGTTTGTGCCATAGAAGTGAGACGACAGAGAAACATAACTCTTGTTTCTCCACAAGCACGGTTCTTAAAAGAACTTGTGCACTGTAGTTGAATCCAATGTGCCTGTCCATTGTTAAGAAATTGGCCAAATCTGAAGCATCTAATGGGAAACCTGCAATACCCTTACCCAAGGTACTTCCTGAACCTCCTTCCGAGTGTGATGATCTCTCAGTCATGATTTTAGTATCTGAAAGAGCAGATTCTTCACATTGTGAAGCAGATGGCTCACCTGAATCAAAGCAGCCACTGCTTGCTCTTTTGTTTTGCCTTTTGCCATCAAAACACATAAGGGAATCTTTCCAAACTGGTACTTGCAAGTAGGCCTCTAAAGGCTCAGCCTTGGTAACTATAGATGCAACAGCTTTACTGTGAATATCAATGAGGTTATACAGTGATGACGCCCTGGTGTAAATTTCATTATCCCACTTGCACCGCATCAAAACAGAGAGAGCATGCATGCAAGCCTTTGACCGCCTGAATAATTCAGAAACATGAGCAGCAACCATAGCTGCAGCTACTATCTCATTTGAGCTGTAACTCCAGGAGGTACCAACAGAAGATGGTTTCAAAGAAAAAAGTGCCTCCAAAATGGCTAAGATTCTATGAGTATGATGAATTGCAGAGTCAAAGCTACTTTGGAACTCACTAATAGATCCATTGGATCCATTTAATTTTACAGGCTTGGCCACAGTCTGCACATTTTTAGAACTTGAATGATTACTGCCCCTTGAAACAAAAGGGAACAACTGAAGCTCGCAGGCGAGAGCACATACAGCAGCAAGCACATAAGAATCAAATGCAGCAACAGGACCTTGTTTTTTCAATTTCCTAGATTTCATGTTGCTTTGCATTTCAGATGTTAGTTGTGAGTTCTTATTGCTGTCATCTGGTAGAAAACTTTCGTCATCTCTTGGTCTCTTACTCCCTTTGAATTGAGCTTCATGACTAACACACACAGTTAACACAACAAATAGTAAGCGTGAAGCAAGCTCTACAGAAGCACATGATTCTAAGAAGAGGGAATGGACCATTGTGCGAAGCTCTGCCACAGCAAGATTTTTGGAGGCAGATGCCAAGCCAGAAATATATCTAGCCTTTCTGGTTTGCTCTCGGGAAGATTCAGGTGGAAATGTTCTTGTAAGAATAGCTTCTACAGTAGCAACAAATATCTTCACAAGACATGCTTCAGATGGACTTCCACGAGGAAGGTATTCCAAGACCTTAAGAAGAGGTATGTACAGGTTCCATGATAATATAGGAGGCTGCAATGGAGATGCTACTACAATTTCAGGAAGATCAACTGCTGAGGAACCCAAGGGAATCAGGCCATAAGCAGCTTCCCATATGGTGCAAATTCTCCATTCAACCTCGGGGCCATGGGCACAAAGCATAGATGCAATCCCTTGAGCAGTTGCTTCAATAGTTGCTTCTGCTGCAGGCACTTCTATCTGGTCATAAATTTTTGAGATGGTAGTTAGGTTCAAATAACTAGTGCAAAGCTGTCCGTCATGCTTTTGAAAAAAAAGGTTCAGGTTCAAGGCGTGGGAGCATCCGCTTCATGCAAAAGTGTGCAAAGATTACATAAGATTGTCTTCCTTTGGCAGGACAATAACTGGGCAAAGGCCATTTTTTTTAAGGTTAGGTTTAATGGTTATAAACTTAATATTTTTAAATTGACATAGAACAGTGTATGAAGTGCTTTCATCATCTGAAAGCACAATGAGTGATAGTGATGAATTTACTACTGTTGCTACTCTACATTACCTGCTTTCTGTAGCTTGAAATATAACCACCCAGGGGTTCATGTTGAGCTTCAACTCCCTCAACTTGCCTTAGCGGAGGAAACAGCAATGCAGGCTGTGAGAGTATGCGAAAAAGTAAGGCTGCTGCAGCATCAGCAGCAATTCCTGCTCTCATGGACATTGCAATCCCAATTGCACGCAAGAAATGCAAGTGCATCCAGTTCCTGGGAAGCTAGAACAGCCAAAAAAAGAGAACAAAAAAGGAAGAAATTAAGCAGAATCTAATGGGAAAAAAAAACGGAAAGATAAGTTGATCCAGTTACAAACAATCTAGGAATCTATACAATGCTACCCAGAAAAATCAATTAATATTAAAAAATACTGTTCATAGCAAAGAATTCCATTTCTTTTCTGTTAAAAACAGCTCCATTTCAGTGGAAATTTGTCCACTCTCAAGCCACAGTGTGGGGGGCAGGTAGAAGGAAAAAATATGTTAAGTACAATATACTAACATCTTGTCATTGAAGATCTACAAATTGTGAACACATGAGCAGACATGTATGCTTGTATGTATGCCCTAAGTTCAATGAGATGAAACCCATCAGTAAACAAGATTCATAAACTTCTTGAAGATAACAATGAAATGTTATTAACACAGAAACAAAATAAATAGCAATTGGAGAATAAAATATCCTCCTCTCAAAAAAAGAAGAAAGCACATCAGGAAAAAAAAAAAAAAAAGATAATCACATAAGGAGTAATTGAATTTAGAATTTTTTTAAGTCAGTCCTCAACTTTTATGTTTTTGATCCAATTACAAAACAAATCAACCAAATTATAATTGAATGAAATAGCCTAACACAACCCTTAAATTAGCATGCTGCTTGTTGGCTTCCAATACAATCAGGACTAAACTGATACAGTTTAAAAGTTTAGGTACTTAGATAGAGAAAGATAAATGTTGGAGGATTCAATTGAAGACTTGTTAAAAGCTCTAGGATTACCTGTCATTATCTCAATTATTATCATGTTTTCAACAAGCAAAAAGTAAAAGTATATACCAAAATGCCAATGGAAATATATGGATAAATAAAGGATAAAATCAACTTTCTTAAACTTTCACATTAAGAAATAAGAATATCAAGTACATCAACATGGTGGAGATAGTTGGGGAGAGCAAATGACAGCTTTATTTATAAAACTAAAACATCACAGTAAGAAAACAAACATTCATCATTTTGGTAGTAGGATCAAATATATCCTCATAATCAGTGTTGAATCCATAAGCCTAAGCAAGCTTTATAACGCAAGGTGACATCATTGTATAGTTTTTAATACAGTAAAGCATTGAAACTAATAAGAACCTTCTCTTTAAATCACAAAAACTACCCTAAGTATTAGCGGCAAATGACTAGCAAGTTCCACGTGTATCTTGCAAATGTGAAACAGTAGCCCCCTTCACCATAACTTTTTGGTTCAGGACTAAATGTCTACTTCTGAAAAGGCTAATAACTACACCAAAATGAGGCATATTTAGTCACCAAGGTGGAATTCTATAAAGATGTAAAATTTATAAATAAATTAATAAACTGTGATTAAAATGTTTGATGCTTGTCCAAGGAAAATTGAATTTCAACAATCAGACTATCCAACTTACCCTTATGCCAGATGCATAATCTTCAGCAGCTCGGAGGAGTTCCACAAGCTGTACGGCAGCATCAAGTGCATCTGGAGCCCACGAAGGTGGTGCTTCTAAAAGTCCAAGAAGAAGCCGCTGGGTGGCACTTGGAGTTGCAATGGCATAATACCTGACCCATTGAAAGAACAAATTTAACACACTTCAATATGTATTGTAGGATGCTTCAAACTAGTAACAAGTGGCACTCAGTCAGACACTTGTAAACAGAGGACCTTTTCTATCCCACTGTCTTCAGTCACTTGTATTCAAGTTTCCACCTTGATCTCTGTTGTTATTTTACATGCTACCCATTTTACTCATTAAAGATGTATTTATAAAAATTCACAAGTAAGAACAGGCACAAAAGAAATGTGTCCCTGGGATGCCCAAACATAGCACATGTGTTCCTAGACAATATGCCAAAACCATTTAAGAAAGCACATCAAATACATATCTTATAAAATACTCACCGATGAAACAAACGTGCATATGGCTCAAGGGCCGGTAGCCCAGCAACTAAATGTTCATCTAGAGCTGTTGTAGGAGGAGGAAGTAAAAGTGCAGGGACAGCAGCCGCAGTTAATGTAGCAGTCTCATAGCGAGCCACTTCATCATCGCACACACTTAATATAACCCCAGCACCATTGGCTACAGCCCATCTTGGGGTTGATGGCATAAGCTGAGGATGCTTCCCAGATCCACGAGATGAAGCTAAAGAATAAAAATAAAAGAAGACACATAAGTTAGTTTGACCGTAATATATTTGTGTCAAATGGAAACCTCCCATAGCATTTTTGTGCTAGCAATAAAATTTGATCCTTTAGTAAAGAGAATATTAACTCTAAAATACAATTTTCAACATTATAAGACCAAAATGCAATTATTGGAAATTCTCATCTCAAAGAAGCAATATCTTGTGTCAGTTTTATAGCTCCGCAAGTATAAAATTAACTGTGAGAACATCAATTAGGATATTTCAAATTGAACTACTATCAAGCCTACAAATAACAGTAGGAAACTATGATCATTTTGTTAGATAAGCATATTCAATGCCAAACCTAATTCCTATCACTAGTAACAGCAACATAAAATCACAAAAGCATGAGTGTTGTATGTACATACATTCACAGACACACTTTCACAAGTTATCATTAAATTTTGGCACTGTCACCAAAATTCAATTTGTACTAGCAAATGTCACTATTGCCAAATTTTCATAGTGATTATAGCTAATATTCTATGTATTGATTGAGAAATATCCTATTTTAATTACAGAATTATATTAGAACAATTTTACTTGGTTATCATATCAAAGTTTTCAATGAAATTATATCAAAATCTAGCAACGTTAAACTTATTGAAACAAAACTAAAGCTAAGTGATTTTATTGACAGAATTGAAGTTTAGTGAGCAAGCTGAAATAAGTGATGAGGCATGATGGATGGGTCAAATTAACACCACATGCATATATGCCATCCACAAAAGTAGATAGAGAAAATACACTAATTCTACTACAACTGCAAATGCAGAAGAAGGCAATCTTGCTATTGGAATAATGAGTAAAAGAATAAAATAACTATGCACAAAGATCAAATTGCACATAAAACGTAAATCTTGAAAACAAATATCAATGTAGCTCTTCACTAAATAATATTATCATAAACCTCCCAACTATTGCCAAAGTGCACCATAACAGATGTAAATATCATGTATGCCTTAATGAAAAAACATAATATGATATACTTCAAGTCATCAATAGTCGTTCATCCCTCCCTCCATCTTGCATTAATGATTTGAAGTGAACTTTTGATATAATCATATTGCATTAATGATTTGAAGAAGACTTTTGAAATAATCCGAAGACTATCAGAACTTTAGAAATAGGCCTGAACAGTGGGCAGGCTGGGCCTAAAAGTCCTACCTAGGCCTTACTCACCAAATATAATTTTAAAAAATTATTTTAAAATAAAAAGTATATTTTTTAAATAAAATATATTTTAATAATAAAAATTATTGAACATATATACATACATAAAAAATTTTATATATTAGAAATAGTTTTTAAGCAAGCCTAGGCCTTCCATCCTTGTCCAAGCTCAAGCCAAAAGAAGCCAAGCCTGGGACCCAAGCTTGTGCACAAATCTAATTACAAGGAACCACCTTCCAATAGAAAGGCTATAGAGATTTTTAACACCTATCTAATATAAGAAGTGGCATCCAATTCTACTTTAAATCATAGATCGCCTTATGAAAAAATGAATTCACTTATTGAGGATATTAACTTAACCATTTCACCACTAGAAAAATATTTTTAGCCACCAAATTGCCAATATATAATAACCCTCCATCCCACCCAAAAACTTAGGCTTACAAAAGGTCTCCCAATTAACTCAAAATACGACTTACTACCTTACCTTCCCCATGAAAGAAGAAAATCTCTCATGATTGACTCAATTCTCTCAACCACTCCAACGAGAAGCCTTAAAAAAGAAAATGTTTTACATTTAAGGAACAAAAATATGAGTAGTTAAAAATAGATACTATTAGGATAATCAATTGCACGCAACATTTCCAAAGGAAGGTTTAACTAACCAGTTGTAGGTGGCTTGAGCTCTCCAGCTGCATATTTACCCATGACACCACTGCACCTGAAAACATTTTAACATTTATGATTAAGGTCATATTCTCAATTTGCTAAATTGCTTCCACAAGAAAAGTTTCACACAATTTTATACAATGCAACTATCAAAGCAAGCAAAGTATAGATGAAAATTATGTTATTTAAGCAAGTTTAAAGAGGGAAAATTTAAAAAGACAAACAATAGTATTGGTGAGCCAGTAAAAGTCAATGTCACTACCATTAAACGAATTAAGAATTTGAAAGAAAAATGAAATAATTGATACTAAACAAGTTAACAAACTAAAATACAAATAAAATAATTTCATCAACTACTATCTTGCAAGTTATGAAGTTTTGACACAAAAGAAGTTATTTGATGCTACTGTCATTTATGTTAACAAAATAAAAAAAATAAAAATTTCAAACTTAGCTTGAATTAAGATATCTTATGCTTTCGAATAGTTATCAATATGACACTATAACCTCAACTTCATAGCAAATGATCAGAATACAAGAAGTAAATATCATTGCCTGCATTATACAATCAAGAGGTATTGTCTTCATGCACAAAAATAATCAAGAATTATAAAATCAGGGAAGAGAAGAGAGAGATTCTTGACCACATCAAAAGTCATTCCAAAAGCAAAATAAATGTCCCCTCACCCGCTTAATATTGTATAAAAGGAAAGGAAGCATGAGATACTTGAGATGTGAATTCCCATAAGCTCTAACGAAAAATGTTAAGTCTTACTCTGCCACTATTATGTTGTAAGCTAACCTTATACCAAAAGGAATTGGCTGCTATGGCATTATCCAACACTATAGAAAGACAATCAGATAATACTATATAGAATTTTCCAAAGACTCGTCACCAGACTAATAGGCATAAAATTCTGCACCTTGGTAGATTGATGATGATAAAATTCAAAGTCATACTAACTCTAGCACTTTTTCTAAAATGTGAAAAAGAAACCATATAAGACCATAGAACTCTCTCCTCATTCATCCCAAAAATAGTACTTCATCTCATTCATCCTCGTCAAAAGGCCTCACAACCATCTATTTGTCCCTTCAATTAGGACTCCAATCCAAACCTTCTATCATAAGTCAACTAACAATTCTTTGCGATACAGCTTTTAATGGAAACATAGTCCCTTCTATTAAAAATTTTATGGTTCATCCTTTTGCTTAGCATTAAATCTAATGCCACATGGCTCGCCATACATGCATGACTAACTGTCAGCACTTTGACGTCAACTACTTCCTACCCCAATAAAGTAATAAATGTTGAAAATAATATAAGACACTCACCAACGGAAGTAATCACTTCTAATACCCAAAGGTGCAGCAAGTAATATGTCCGTAATCCAGGGGGACAAAGGCCTCAAAGGTTTCCTCTCCTGCTGTACTGAAGGCATTGGGCAGGATTCCCCATCTATGGAGCCACTACTTGTAGCATGGTTGCCACCATTGCTTCTTTCTATTTCACTATTTTGTTGTTCCACCTTATATATTGGGCGATTGTAATGAGTCAAAATTCTCAAAATCTCCCCGCATGCCAAAGCCCATTGTTCAGAATATCCATTCTGTAAAAAGAAACAACAAATATACATCAGAAATTTAAATCTTATTTCTACCTTGTAAAGCAATGATGTAGCAGTTGAAAAAAAATCACTTAGGATATAACTAGTGAAAATCAAAAAGTGAATTAGAAACTATAATTTATCAAGAAAGCAAAAAAGTTATTGGTAAAAAAGCAAGGAGAAGAAGAAGAGGGAGAGATTTGAAAGGTGTGTTCATCTTTTCAGGTCACATACCTCGCTGCTTGGGCAGACCAAGGAAATGAAAGAAGCAAAAGGAGGACTACTCCTATCGTACACAAGTGTACCATCTATTAAACATGAAATAATTGGAAGAACAACTGCATGCCCATGCTCCGGATGATGGAGAACAAATGTAGCTGGAATCAATAAAAATATATGAAGCAGTTACCATGAAGCTGCAAGAATGTTTTTTATTGATATGATACTCTACAGGTGCAATAAATTGTTTTAATAATTGACAAAGATGAAGAATCAATACCCAAAACATCATCGAAAAGGCGTTTTTCTGTCGATGGATAACGATTACGAATCAGCTGTCAAAAAATTATGCACATCAATAAACAATAATCTCAATTCAATTGGAGATTTGAACACTAAACATATGTCCCAAACACTACATATTTTTAAATTTTCTGGGAAATTTAGCATGGTGTGTCATACCATACAAACAAAAAGACTAACAAGATATGAAGCATACCTCAGCAATATCATCAGGAAATTGTTCAGATGTAAATTGCCCGAAGTACTCGACATAAGCAGTAATTTGCGCCTGCAGAGGGGAACAGGGGCAGACACATCATTGTATTCCAATTATTGGAGGAAGTAGGAACTATATATTAGTAGAAAGAAATCTTATGAAGTAGGAAACATAGATGAGAAATTTCCAAATCAAGCACTTTTACAAGTCCACTAATCTAAAATGGAAAACTTTTTCACACATGCTATTGGAATTTGGTAGAAATGAGGTGCTAATGAGAGATCATCTCAATCTCAAGCCAAATTCAATAATCAGCATCTAAAAAATAAAACATATATTAAGAAGCAGCACACTGTGATTAAGGATGAATGGGCTATTATTTTCAGTTCCACATATCTACTTGCAACCATGGTTAATCACTTGTTTAGATAAAAATGTTCAACTGTTCAATTTAAAAGATTCCACTAATCTGTGCTCTCGTCTTTTGTGATCTAATATTGAATGATTATATCTGCGGATTTGATCATGGAAAGAAGATGCGGTGGCTTTGCTTGTTATAAGAAACAATTAAGGTGCTAGTTGTCCCCCATGAAGGAACAACCCAACATTACTTGTCCGAAGTACAGGTCACAGTCGTATATCTTCTGAAATTATGAGAAAACTCCAAGTCCCAAGATTGCTGTAAATCAGAAACAGTTTTGCTTAAAACAATTTTATTTCCTTCCTTTGAAATGCCAAAAAGGCAGACTGACAGACCAACCTGGTCGTCGCCTAAGTACACTAGATATATAGAAAAAAGATACCTTAAAATATATCAAAATTCGAAGGTCAAGCCCCTAAGAATCAAGTAAAATAGTGGATATGACAGATAAGAAATTAATGCAATCACTCCAAACAGTCCATCCTGACATCTAGTCTATTTGGTATCGATGTTGAAAATTGCTTTGTCGAAAAGCACAATTTTAGATGCTACATTTTGTTTAGCTGTTTTTGAGTTTTTATGACTAAAAGATTATAAATTTACCTTAAAAACAATTTTTAATAGCTTATAATCAACATATTCAAGATGTTGCTTTTCTCAATAACTCCTCCACCAGCAATGCCAAACAATACCATAATGCGGCAATGCTTCCACTCCAAGACATTCAGTTACTCTGTTCCTTCCAAATACACCATACTAATCACAAGGGGTCTCCTCAAGTAATGTCAGCAAGTTAGTACAACAAATATTGAACTAAATATAGAAATTTATCTTTGGGGTGCCATCCAACCTAATAACATCACATGTTGAAGTAGTAAGAGGTAAAGTAGAGGAACAAAGCATTTGTGTCATCCTTGTGACCTTTGCGCAATCTAACCTTCACTACCATCTCTCATGGTGAAAATATTATGCTTAAAACATTGCTATCTCCTAATTTACAATTCCCTTGGTTGATCAGAATTTGGAAGTGGAAAGCATCTTTTCGATTCAGAGCAACCAACCTGATCCCTGTGGCCATGCTAAGCAAGCCTTTTCACACTAACATAAGAACATATATAGCTTAGGCACAACAAGGCCATAGAAAATAACCACATAGATTATGACCTCTAGTTTACAAGATTTTTTTATCCAACAATGAACTTCTATCTAGCATTCCATACACCTGCAGTGATATTTAATGATCATCAGCTAGCTCCAAATGCTACCTAGCACCATAGGAAAAATAAATAAGCAATGTTTCGGAAGTTAGCCTATCAGTGAAACCAGAAAAGAGAGAGGATCAATTATCATGACTCTGACATCAGCATGACATAATAATATATAATTAAATGCATTTTATATTCATTATTAATCATAAATGCTTAATTATTTAATAAGTATATAGAGAACTTTTCACAGCCATGATGAAAGTTAAAGTGCCTACAGTATATAATTTCGAAAAATCAATTTAAAAGTAAAAGTTAACAATATAAAATAAAAAACAGTCTCTACAAGCACAGCACTGAAATTAGGGATTACATCAGCTATTAGTTTCAGTTCCATTTTAAACTACCAAAGTTTCCAGTGCATATCGTACTCAATTCTTCTCAAAAAGTACCAAAAGATCATTCCAAATGGCTCAGTTCAACTCACATAGAAAGAATAAAACCTCATTAAAAGGAAACCAACATCCTAATACAATCTCCACTCATTTTTTTCTCCACAGACACCACATAGACACAGGAATACAATAACAACAACAACAACTATGCCTGAATCCCAAACTAGTTAGGGTCAGCTATGCAGATCCTTTTTCGCCATTCAGCTCTATTAAACACCAAGTCTGCATGGTAAAATATCACATAGGCTTTTATGCACATTCACCATGGTACAATTAGGACAACTTTATTGGCCCTAGCAAGCTCATTCCAAGTTCCAACTGTAGAACACCTTCACTACCATTAAGAATCATTTAACCTTGGAAATTACTTTTCTAGCTTGCGATTTATGTTCTTGTTTGTAACCAGTCACGTAGGAGGATCCCTTGCCCTCCATGGTGGACTATCACTCCACAAAAAAAATCATTTGGATAGATGAGAATTCAAAATGAAGAGGTACTTGAATTAGAATTAGTGTTGGTGTATGTGACTTCTCACTTAAAGATTATGATGAAACAAATTAAGACCCAATTTAATTCCAACTGCACATCTATCCAAATGGACGCGAAGATGAATAAATATTATAGATTCTTTCACTGCTGAATTAAAACTTTTCCGAATTTTCCCATACAAGCACGGTAGTAGTTATAAGGAGAAGGAGAAACATACAATTGATATCAAGACGACAATGAAATATAACACTTGAAAAAATGGGAAGGAAATTAAAAACAAGTAAACAAAATAAAAATTTCGTCTATCTGACCTTTCGTTGTTGGGCATCTTGTGGAGGTGGCCAAAACAATGATGAGAACTGAAGACCATCAATCCATCTCTCAGAAGAACTTGCCATAAAAAGTTTTTTTTCCCCTTCCAAACAAACCCTTTCCTTTTTATGCCAAATAACAAAACCGAATATAAAACCACAAGCTTCCCTTCCAAAAACTACCAATCAAGAATCAATATATCGTAGTTCAACATTCCCCCAAAATGGTCCACCGAGCTCCCAGAATCCTCTATTGAAAACTAAGAATTGGGCTTGATTCTGCGCTGAAAGAATTGAAAAACAGATCAGTACACCTCTCTCAATGAAAATTTCATCTCAGTATGTTTTTTTCTCATCAAAATTCGAAGCCTGTGCTCCTGTAAAGTGTTAAACTTCCAAAACCTGATAGTTGGAATGGAAATTACGATTGGAAACAGCTGCTCTGCAATAACAGATTGAAATTAAATCAGACTTAGACAATCGGATATCTGAAGAGAAAAAAAAAATTGAGGACATCAACACACAATTTTATATAGAACAGAAACGACAAAGAATCAAAAGAAACGATTGATACAAACACACGAGATAAACATCTGAATGGCTTTCAGATAAATCATTTTCAGCTGGTAAATGAAGGTTAAATCTTGAAAATATGGGATTTAATTTAACATAAAACAAAGCCATACAAAAATATACCCATAAAACTAGATACGAATTTGAGCTTAAAAATCCAAGAACCCAGAAAAATACCATTATTTTTACTTAAAATTACAGAGAGATCGAGTGTAGAAAAACAACAGATAGGAAGCTGATAAACTAAAAATAAAATTATAAAAAAAAAAAAAGAAAAGAGAAGAAAAACAAGGTACCTGGCACTTGTGTACTGGAATTTACAGGTATCTGAAAATTGCTTTGATTTTGCTGATTTCTTTCAGATATTTGTTTCTGTGACTTGTAAAAACGAGATTTTTCTTTTTCTTTTTTTTTTCCTTCCAATTTATCACAGAATTATCTTTTTTTTTTTTTCTCAGGTTGGAATTATTAAGAGGTGGTAGTTCTTGAGGGAGAGAGAGAAGAGGAGATCTTTAGAAGGCCTCACAGTCTTAGATTGCCAGCTGACGTGGCAATGATATTTTCCTCTCACCTTAGAGGCCCAAGTCATCTCTCTCTTCACCATTTATATTCTTTCACACGCATGCATGTACACATACATACATATACACACGATACATGACATGTCATACATACACATGTGTCGGAAAACAGGCTAAATTTGAGGTGAACGAGGTGGGGGAGCTAGAAAATTATAGAGGACAAAATCACTAGGACTTGTGAAATTATTAAAATACCCCCAACACCTTCAATAAAATATTGTTGGTTGCTGTTTGGAATTATTGCAGGGAGATGCTTGGGATTAAAAAATTAGGGTTTGGTAGTGGAACTGTCCTAGATATTTTGGCGTGGGTTTTGTTGGATTTCATACTCAGGTGTACGTCTACCTCCAAATTTCAAATTTATTGTCTAACAAATTATAGTATAAAGAAGATAAATAAAAGTCATACCTTTAGTACTTTACACTTATAACACTAGTTGCCCCCTTCATTTAGTGTATTACAAGCTTTAATACCCGCAGGTGACTGCCCTTTTTATTTTTTTATTTATTATATTAATATAATTAATAAATAAATATTTACACAAAAAAATCTAATTTTATTTTATGACAATATAAAATATTATATTTACATCTTATAAAAAAATTATTATATTAATAATTAATGAAATCATTTAATTAATTGAATTGATTAAAATTTTGATCATTCATTGTATTGTATATTTTGTTTTTGTACATATATTTTAGCTTAAGACCTATTAATATTTATATTAGAAAATTTATTATTTACTCATTACAATATAATGAATAAAATATAATTTTTTAAAAATATTTAATTATATAATATATATATATATATACTTTTCTTATGAATATTTGATTTTAGTACAATTATTTTTTTTCCTTTCCGTAATTCATTTTTCTTTTAATTTATGAAAACAATTTTTAGTACCCAAATTTGCAACGTTCTAATTGTTGATATTTTTAAATTAATATTATTTTATTTATTTTAATGATAAAATATTTTAAATTAATTTATAAGTATAATAATAACTCGATTGCTCTCTTAAGAGATTTCTTACTGACGAATTGTAAATTAAATATAATATCTAAAGGGCAAAATAATAAGAATAAATATTTTTATTATTCTTATAAACAGTAAAAGTGTTTATTGTTTTAGTATAATAGTATGATTTTGAGTGTAACCATGCAAGAAATATTAAATTTAATTGTAAATATTTTATTATTAAAAATATAAAATTTATTATCATAAATTTATAATATTAATATATGAATTGCTATATATTATTATTATAAAATTATGACTTTATATAATTTCATAATAAAATTATTGTTGCTAAAAAAAGTTAGTGACAGCAATAAATATTATTGTAAAAGATTTATCAATACTAACAATTATTGTAGTATTCTTTCTATGTACTGTTAACGGTTATTATTCATATTATTGCTGTATATTATGTTTATAATAATAAAATTAAAATTTTTATTATTAATTTTAATATTTATTGTAGTGAATGTATTTTTTAAGTAGAGTTCTATAATTTAATTTATGATAAATATGTATTTTTATGATTTCATGTAGTGAGCAAAATGATTTTTTTTGGTTTGATACTGTTAAATATTATTAATTATTTAATTAAAAATAATTTTAATTATAATTATAAGTCTTACTTGAAATAAAAATTTTAAAAATTAATATCAACCATTAAAAGCTAAAATAGAAAAAAGTAACTGCCATGAGAGAGAGGGAACTTTGATTTTACAACCTAGAGAGAGAGAAATCCAAATAATTGAGGGAGAATCGCCCTAGCCAAATTATTTCTAACCTTCTTTATTGCTCTACTAAAAAGGATACATATTAAGAAAATAAGCTTTAGGAAATAATGTCAGGTTGTTGTTGGAGCTTCAATATTTGGTTCTTGATTTTTTTTTTTTAAATAAAGATGAATGTTGAGTGTTGGTTTGTAAATTCATATATATATAAAAGGTCATGACTCATTTACTTTGATCTCTCTCAAAAAATATCAGTGAATCTTTGTACATGGTTCACCGACCTATGCAGGGTAAGTTTTTGATATTAAATAATATGAACTCGTCTAATTTTACTGCAAAAGCTAGCTTATAAAGGAGATTTATAAATCCATATACATAACACTCAAAATCTTTCTATATAACTGATGTGGAACACATCAATAATTCATAAAAAAAAAAATGAATCCACAATTCAGCACTCAAAACATCCTTAGTGATAAATCAAAGAGATCGAAACAATTTTATGATAGAGTGAAATTGACTTATTTAGAGAAGGTTTCACAACAAAATATGAACCAACCGGCATTCAACTCTTTCTCTGCAATTGAAAAATCTAAACCAACACTAACACACAATTAGTAATTAATTTTCAATGCTCGACCAATTGAAACACATAGATGTGGTGACTTTCAAGGAGTTAGAAGAGAGGATGAACCTAAGATGACCATTGTAGATTGAATTGCAAAATGGATAAAACTCACCAATTGCCATATAGGGAAAAAAAATAATAATAAAGCACCAATTCAATCAAAGCATTGGGCATGTAGAATAGATGGGTGGTGGGTTTGACTTCAGGAAGTGGTGAATCTTGGTGGACTTCGTGAAGTGGAAAACAACACTAAATGAGAAAAACAAGTAATATTTTGGTTGACTTCAAATTATTTTTTAATAAAAGTAGTTGGTTGGTGTATTTAGGTCCTTAAAGTGATTGAGCACTTCAAATAGAAAGAAAATTGATGGATTTCAAGTGGGAAACACACGCAATTGCCATTGCAATTTCATATCATGTGTACTTTTCTTTTTCTACTATCTATAATCCAATTATTGGTTCTTGGCAAGGTGGTACAAATTTGTGAATGAATTGACTTGTCTTTCCAATTGATAAATTATTATTACAATATTAACAATCATTATTAAAGAATTACTTTCATTTTAGCCCAAGGAATTCTACCGCTAAAAATTCAGTTTTTAATAATCTATTTTAATAGGTATGTAAATTTAAAACACATATAAGTGCACAATCATATAATATATATATAAAAAAAGAAAAAAATAATATAAGATTTACGTGATTCGACTATGAGATCTACGTTTATAAGTAAGACGAAAGAAAAAGTTTCGATAAAAAAAAGTAAGATACAATTACTCAAAACTCTCATACCCTAAACTCATTTTTTATTCCAATCAAATCACAACGTGGAACTTTTGGCTCAGGTTATAATTTGAATCCACGAAAACAATTTCAAAATTCAAGCCACATAAAATAACTGTTAGTAGCATATCCTATAGCATAACTAGTAATTTGTATCTTATAAATATTTAATTCCTCTTTAATGGCAAATATCTTTTTTTTTTAATTTAAATTGTTTAAATTTAATTGAAAATATCGCTTGTTAAATGTTTCATTCTTAAGGTATTAAGAATATGAATAGTGGAATAATCTAGTACAAGTGTTATAAATTTTAGTTCACAGTCAATTATATCTCATTGTGTAACACCCCTATTGGTATAGCCTAGTATATTTCACTGCTCGACGGACTGCGTGTCGGGACAATTAATTTAATGGGATTAGCCATACTTACAACAAGAAAACAAAAAAACATAATAAATAAAAATTAATAAAAAAAAGTAAAAAAAAAAAAAAAAAAAAAGAAATAGAGAAAAAGAAGCGAGAGTCACAAGTGATGAGAGTGACTCTCCTTGGGAAAATCTCATTTTTTATTTTTAAATCAAAATTAAAAAAACAAATGTGTGTGTCGGGACTATTATGACTATTAAAAAAAAAAAAGAAAAAAAAAAAAAAAAAAAAAAAAAAAAAAAAAAAAAATAAAAATAAAAAAAAAAAAATTTTTTTTTTTTTATTGATGAGGGATGAGAGGGACAATTTGACAATTAATTGACTTGACTGACTCAAAATCGAAATAAAAAAAAAAAAAAAAAAAAAAAAAAAAAATAAAAATTAAAAATTAAAAAATAAAAAAAAAAAAAAAAAAAAAAAAAAAAAAAAAAATCCCTTCTCTCTTCTTCCCATCTTTCTCTCCTCCCCCCCATCCCCATCCACCAGCCAACAAAACACACCATTTTCTTCTCAATCTTTTCAAAAATTCAAAAAAAAATCAAAAAAAACAAAAAATAAAAAAGAAACAGAAGAGAGAAGAAGAAAGAGAAGAAGAAGAGAGAAGAGAGAAGAGAGAGAAGAGAAAGAAGGTTAGTGCTAACTTACTATTTTAACTTAATTAGTTATTTTAGTTTGTGATTAGTTGTGATAGTGAATTTAAATAAAAAAAAATAATGAAACAAATTTGGGGAAATTTGAAGAATTTTGAAGAAATGAAAATGAATTTTGAGAATTTGATGAGTTGAGATGAATTTGTTAATTTTAGTTAAGTGATTGTTTTTATTTGATTTATTTAGTTAATTTGAATTTATATAATTGTTATAATTTAGGTTTGTATAATGGAAAAATGTAGAAAAATGAGAAAAAAATGAAAAATGAAGAAAAAAATGTGTTGACTAAAAAAAAAAAGAAAAAAAAAAAAAAAACCAAAGGAAAAATGTTTGAAAATGAAATGAAAAAAAAGGAAAACCAAAAAAACAATTTACAAAAAAAAAAAATAAAAGTAAAAAAATATGCCACCAAATGAAAATGAAAATAAAATAGATATAAAATAAAACAAAAAACAAACAAAACCACAACCAAAAAAACCAACCAACCCCAAAAAACCAAAGTGAACAAGTTGGTTGAGAGTGAGAGTGTTTGTTCAGAAGAACTATTCAAAAAATTGAATTTTGATACATTTGGAAGGTTTTATTGATTGAGAATCAATTATTTGAATTATTATTTGACCAAAATTAATAAGAATTAGATTCATAACTTTCAATCATTTGAATTATTGAATTATTATAGAATTTTGAATTTGTTGAATTTTTGAGCAAAGTTGAAAGTATTGAATTGCAAATGACCAAAATTCTCATTGAAAAAGAAAGTCTCTCTAAGACTTAATCTCTAGAACTCTCTAGAAACTAGATGAAAATGAATAAAGAAAAACTTGAAATATAACTTAAATTAGAATTTGAAATTAATTAAATTTAAATTAATTATGATGACAAAATTATTGAAAAGATGGTGAAAAAAATTGGACCAAAAATGAGAAAAAAACCGTAATTTGGCTATAAATTGAAAATGAGCTACAAAATTGGGGTTTACTAAAAGAAAATACAATAAATAAATTGAAATGAAACAACAATAAGAAAAAGTTTTTTTTAAAAATAAAACAGTTTTTCAAAAAGAAAAATACAATGATGAAAATGGAAGTAAAAAAACCAAAATTAAAAAAAAAACAAAAAAAAAAAAAAAAAAAAAAAAAAAAAAAAATGAAAAAAAAAACAAAAAAAAAAACCAAAAAAAAACTGACCAAATATGTTGGAATGAAAAGAATGTGAGAGTAAATAGTAAGTTAACTAACAGAAGTAAAAATTTTGATGTTGAATAAAAATAGTAAAGTAAAAAAAAAAATTAAAATTTAAATTAGGATTTAGAATATTGTTTAAGCTTTTGTTAAAAATTATTTTTGTTTTTTTTGTTAATGAAAAGATTGTAAATTCAAGGTAAATTTCGAATGAAAAAATGAAAGAAAAGAAATTTAGGAACTGGGGACTGGAAGATTTACTTAAGAATTTTTATAAGTTTTTTTAAGCATTTTACCCTATTTTAATTTTTTTTTACGCATTTTGAATTTATGAACTTTTTTATGAATTTGAACTTTTTTTTGTTGATTTGTGTTGATTTTGTTTTTTTTTTTTGAATTTTTGATTTGATTTTACTAGTATTTAAGCTTGAATAAATGACTTTTAATTCTCACTAAAAATGCCACCACCAAAAAAAAATGTAAAACTGCTTTAAAATCCCTTGTAGGTACTTTAAATTTATTTATCGGTGGTGAAGTTTTTCAGAGTCATTTTAAGTATTCTACATCATGTTATGCCCATACGGTGTGACACATTGGGTATGATTTATCCGCGTAGATTGTCACCTATGTTTGTTTCCATATATTAGTATAAGATAGTAATAAAATGAAATGGTGAGTTTCATGCCATATAACAAACATGATGAGCACTTATAAGATAAATACACTGAACCAGTGACATTAAGATGATCTGTGCATGGAATTTACTCTTGTCAATACATTATCATCTGGATCATAATGATGCATTTAATCTTTTAACTTGAGATGATATAGTTATTTTGTATATAGGTGATTTGAGTTTTATACCGCTTACATACTTATACTGAGTATGAGTATACGGGCATGTGTTGGCTGTAATTAATTATATATAGAGATAGGTGTTAAGTCAATATGAAATTCGTTGTTCTAAGTAAATAGGGATAAAATTCTATATCTATTTTAATTATTCTCGATAAATAAAGTTCATGGTCATGACAGATAGACTTATTCAAAAGGTGTTTCTGATTGTAAAGTCTTATTAATCAATAATTGGAATTAAGATGAGAACATATGAATCTAAGCAATTAGGGTTTGACATAAACCATGGCCTTAACTAGAATTAGTATTTTATAATGGGAAGATTTTAGTGTATAGTATGTATGATCAAGGTTTATGAGTTAAATATAAATTAATTCATCACTAGTTGGGTAGTTATGATATACTATGCTGAATATCACTAATGATTTATGAGAATTAAGAGTGATAAGGGAATTTCACTCTAAGCATAGAATAATTTTAATAATATTAAAGAGTTAGTATTATTCTTATTGCCAATTAGTAATGAATCTAGAAAATCACACACAATAAGAATAATATGATTAAAGCATAATTAATTTGATTAATTAATTAAATGGTTTAATTAATTAATTAAATTAAAATTTTTAATTTGCAATTAGATTGTAAAGTTTCTAGAACTAAATTCATCAATGAAAGTATTCAAGTTAATATTTAAAATGTTTAAACATAAACTTGATTAATTAATTTATAAGGTAAGATATTTTAATTTAGTTAATTTGACTTAAGAAGTCATAAGAGAGATAAAATTAATGGTTAACTAGTATTTTTCATAATACTAATTAATTAAAGTTTTAATTCCCTTATTTATGTTAGCTTGACAAGTAGCAAAATCAAAATAAGAAAACACACCTAATTGAATAAATTAGAAGTGAACACTTATAAATGAGGTAATAATTAGTAGTCAACCACTAATTGACATTAAGGGAATTAAAAGTCTCTAAGGGGTTAATCTTCTTCCTCTTCTCTACTTTTCTCTCAAGCCAAAATTTCTTATTTTATTCCTTGCTATTAAATCAAGAGAAATTTGAAATTGTTATTCTTGAATTAAATTAAAGGTAGATAAATTATTTATCTATACTTTCATTAGTTTAAAACCAAGAAAAATCTTAAACTTTATCTTTGTGTAAGTTTGGTCAAGACAAGGAGATGAAACACAATGGAGTTTTTATTGAATCTTGGGGCTTTGGTCATCTTGTTCGTGTGGACGGATTAGAGGGTCGACTTTTGACGATCTAAACTTCTCGGATAAGGTGTTGAATGTAATTCTACGCCTAAACGGATAAATTTCTTAATTTTATCTTAATGATTTTAAGGTTTAAGTTTCCTAATAGCTAATAGACTTTTTAGCAATTGAGTTACAAGTATTATAACAAAAATATGTGTTTTTACAATATAATAAAAGCATTTACATGTTGCATAATATATTAAGATTTAAAATTGCTAATTTTATACTCTTGTTGCTATTTTTCTTTCAATAACAACATTCCATTTTAATTTTAAATCCATATATTGCTATTGAAATTTCTTATAAGCAGATGATACATAAATCTTACACTGAATTTTTTGTGATTTGTAGACTCTTCTAAGTATTAGAATGAGAATTTCTCTCCCACTCATATTATTGTAGTTCAATTGCTTGATTAATTTTCTAAATTTCAATCATGTTATGCGTTGACGACTTGGCGATAAGATAAGCACAAAATGAAACAATAATTAATTATTATCTGAATAATATTATAGAAATATAATTATAATTTCCGTTTTTGCATTGACAATGAAATTTGCAAGGTAATTATTCATAGCAAACACAGCATTTTTTTTAGATTTATATATATTTAAAAATTAATTATAGTTTTTATTTTCCTATTTTAAGAGTAAATAAAATAATATACGAAAAATATTATAGAACTTTTCTTTAATAAGCGAATTGAAAATCGAAGCGATTATCCGAATCGGACATATTTACCAAAAACCAAACGATTCCATTTTCCCAAGGCGTCTAACTTGGCATCTGGCACAAATTGATTCCTCCACGTGGACCGCTCACCTGGGCAACGGTCAACGGCTGTGCAAAAAGCATCGTACCATCATCTACGCGACACGTAACTCCTTTAGGTGGCTGGGAATTCGCGGGCAGAGATTACGGTCAGATCCCATAAATATCTGGAGCTAGACGTGTTAGATATTTTGCTATTAAATAGTAACAAAATAAATTACCTAAAAAATTAAAAAAAATAAAGGAAAATATATGAAGCGATGGGTGACGTGTGACCAATCAGAGAAGAGGTATAGATATATGTAAAGGACTAGAAATCACCAAAACACGTGGCAAAATGCTGTGTTGGGAATATATCTTGCTTAGATCTTGAGCTTCTGAACCACTTGCCCTCATGATCTGCTGTGGGGTCCACTCTTTGCCTTGCCGTGCATGTGATGCAACTTGATTCAATGATGGTGATGACCATTATGTATCATGATGCGATGCATTAGCATACGTTGTTCGTTTGTGATTTGCTTGATAAAAGGTATTGCCTTGCGCAAGCGTTGACTCCATCACAAAACCTGCGTTGCCACTGCAGCCTTCCCAGTGGGCGGAAAATTTTTACAAATTAATTTAAATTTGATTTAACCCCTAAATTATCTTCTTTAACGGCCCAAACCTTTAAATCTTTTATGACAGATTAATTCTTATAAACACCTTATAATATGCGTCGTGAAATTAAAATATTTTTTAAATTTTAATTAATAAATCACTATATTAAAAATACTCTAATCCATCCCATAAAAATAAATTTATTTCTATTTTTACATATATTAAGAAAATATAATTAATATAATTAAAATAATAAATTTCATTTAACATTTACTTAATATATCATCTACTGATATCATTTCATTGAAAATTAATTTTTTTTTTCTCAAAAGGTTAATGCAGATTTCATTTATAAGAAAATTAATAAATTTTATTTTTCAATATATAATAAATAAGGATGTATTAATAAGTGAAAAAATGAATTATTATTTCTTAAAAAAATAATTTATAATTTAAAATAAATAAATAATTACTTGAAAGAGCGAGGGAGTAACAGGTAAAAGTGCGCTGAAAGGGTAAAAAAGAAAAAAATAATTAAAAAAGATTTAATTATTGTGGGGGTTGATTATGATATGATTAATTTAATGAGAAAGAGAAACCGAGTCTTGAACGGAACAATTTATTTAATAAATAAATAAATAAAGAATAATGAGGTGAATGTCGGTTACACACTCACTATAAAATAACGGAAAAGTCGGACCAATCGCCAATTGCCAAACAGAACGTGTCGGTACCAAAACGTGAAAGGACACAAAGTTATAACTTATTTAACTCCTAAAACCTCTATCACGAGTTGGTTATGAAGGATGTGTTCGTTTATTAACCCTACACGTGTCTACTGTTGGTCATGGTCGGCCCACCCCTGCGTGGGCCCATGGACTATGATCTTTTGTAGGCCAATGATAAATGATTTTGAAAAGGTTGGACGGCTGCAAGATAATTACATGCTTGATTGATTTTGTCTGACTGAGCTTCCATTAGGTTGTGATAGCTTCAACTTTAATTACGTAAAATAAAAGAAGAAAACCAGCGGCGGTAGTGGTATGGAATAAGATCAGCCAGAAGAAGCTCGTTGGGTTGGGCCTTGTCAAGTTCTTGAGTCACAAGCCCAATTGCTAAGCAAACACCTGGCCGAAATCCTCCTCCCCCATTAAAATCAGCCATCATTCGAGACTCCAACTCAATCATGTTCAAGAAAAAGAAAAGTGATTTTTTTTTTTTATTTTTTTTTTTTATAATCAGCTCCAATCCAGAGTCGAATTTAAGAGCTTACAGTCCTGAAGACGACTCTAAAAGCTAAAGTTTATTGTTAAGATAAATAAGATTAATTCTTTTGGATGATATTATTTTAAGGGTGTTTGGCTTTATTTATAAAATTTAGTGCTTTTTGAGCTTATAAACGTTTAAGAAATACTCAAGCTCTTAGTGTTCTAAAACCTGAAGGTCTCCATTCTTATAATTCAAAATCCTGCACAAACACGTACACCCTTCATTTGCAGATAAACAAGTTGATCAGTATTAACAAGATTAATAGATTTAATCCGAAGGAATGCAACTAAACAAGTAGAGAAAGCACTGCTTATGTCCATGGCTGGGAGTCATTGTTCATCATCTTTGTATCCCCATCAAGCAGATACATGCCAAAAAATACTTGTCTGCAGCTTCTGAAACACAGTATGTTTTGATTATGTAATGATCCAAACAATTGTACAGACATATTACATAAAAATTGCTGATGTTCTGACTGTTTTTCCAGGAGAAATAGAGAACTCATTTGTTCCAAAGCGACAATACAGTTGCCAGTGAAAAATCACCGAGTAATTAAATCTCCCCATTTCAATCAAATCAACATTTTTTGTTTAACTTTAGCCTGTGCAGCTTGCGGATTTAGTAAACAATTCATGCAGTAATATTCTATTGAAAATTTTGGATAAGTTTCTCAATGATTTATTTTTTGGATAAAGTTTTCTATTATTACTAGAAATCAACAATGTTATCCAAGTAGAAACCTGTGAGAGACCCTCTCCCTATATATACACTGGATTAGGCAGTTTTCGACATGTTAGGTGTTCTATCACATTTATGTATAGAATCAACCAAGCACCACTCTGCCAACTCGAACAATTTATTAAGTACATATTGTTATTCACCAAGCAATTTGTCCTGAGTTTCTGTCGTTCACAAGTTTGTCGTGAGTTGTAAACATGGGATATCAGCTTATTTTGGACCCATTTGTTGCTAAATCAGTCTGCAGAATGACAGATATATATTATGCGTGACTCCCTTTCTATGCTCCACCTTTGTGTGTAGATTGCCTAACAAAAACAAATATGCCTACCCCTCTAACATCTCCTCATTTCTTGTTTATCACATGGTTTTGCTTCCCATGTTACCTTTCCCATGGAGGCTTCATTTAAGGAACTGCCTCTGGCTATATGCCCATATAATCAACCCACTTCATTACCTCCTGCATAGCACAAAAATAGAAGCGAGTGTTCTAAGACTTGAAGCCCTTCTTTTTCTACCATCTTAAAAGCTAGATTAACAAGATGATCAGTGCCAAAAAGCTCATCAAACTGGCAAGGAAATGGCAGAGGATGGTTTCTCTAAGGCGAAAAGTAATCACAATGCCAAGAAACACTGAGATTGTGGATGCAGAAAGTTGTAGCACATCGTACACAGTTGAGAAGGGTCACTTTGTGGTGTACACAATTGATCAAAGACGCTTTGTGCTTCCTTTAGAATATCTTAACAATGATATCGTCAAAGAACTATTCGATCTCGCTGAAGAAGAGTTTGGATTGGCGGGCAATAGTCCTCTCATATTGCCATGTGAAGCAGGCTTTATGGAGTACATAATTGATTTAATCCAAAGGCGTATGACTAAAGATGTAGAGAAAGCATCACTAATATCCATGGCTAGCATTCGCTGCTCATCATCTACTGATCCTCATCAAGCAATTACATGTCAACAATTACCAATCCGCAGCTTCTAATATTCTATTTTGTAATTGATCTGCATAATTGTGCGGAAATTTTTGAAAAAGATTAATAAGATTCTCTTCATTTTGAATCATTTAGTAGCAATCCAAAGCAAGGGATAGATTTTTCTTTCTGGGTCTAAGGCTTCCATGTCATTGCAGGGATTCTTCATCCCAATGCGGGTCTTAATAATTTTTTTTAAAATATTCACCTTGGCTTAGTTCTTGTAAATAATTAAATAAATCAGAGCACCTATACACCAATTCCTGTAAAGGATTTATCCTTCGATAAAATGTATGCTGTTAACTTCAGTTCTTGTAAGCTGCCATTAACTCTGTTAAAGAATTCATTCATAGAAAGAGCTGCAAGACATTGTGGGTCCTGTTATTAAATTGTGGCAAAAAATATGCCTAACCAGTCTAATTTTTCTCTCAACAAAGTTTATCATGTTCACAGCTACCATTTTTTATTTTTCATATACAAATCAAGAACAGCCAAATCAACATTAATTGCCTTATCCACAGGTTCTAAACCCTTCTCCCACTTTAAAAAAAAATGAGGTTCAAGGTTAATATTAACAACTCCCTGAAGGTGTACTTATGTATTTAGCAGAATACTACATAAGCTAGAATTTTTAATTAGGGGGGCAACAACGATTTTCACATAAGAAATTCTCTTCTTGAATTTTCAAATCTTGTCATTTATAATAAAAATAATTACAAAACTCTTATCATGAACTAGATTAAATTTAAGTATTTAATTTTAAAAAATAATTAATATTTAAACAATTTTTTTCAAAAGTTTTTTTATTATATTAAATCATCCAAGCTAACTTATGCGTTTAATTAAATTTTATTATATTGAAAATTAAATAAAAGCAAAGTTTATTATATTGAAAATTAAATATAAGCAAACTTTTTTTTTTTTAAGTAGAGGATTAACTACTAAGATATTGAGGATTCAAACCTGACTTTGCTATACGAGTGATATGCCTTTAACTATTCAATCAAGTCAAATTAGATAAATCTAAGCAAACTTTAAAAACTAAGGGAGTTTTTAGCTTAAAAAATAATGCCAAAGTAAAATTTATAATTATTTATAAATTCAATAATAATATTTTAAATAGTATTAAAATTGCAATTAACTTATACTTTATGAATTTTTATAATGAATGATCCTAAATGATTACCAAGAATCAATATAATATTGTTAGAAAACTCCAAAAATAGAAATTTTTAATAATATTCTTAAAATAAATCACATCTTAATTTATCCATAATTTTATTAATATAGAATGATTCCATTATTAAACTTAGAAATATATGTTATGAATTTTGAATTTAATCATAATATAGACGCATGCATAATAACTAATATTCTTCTTTGAATAAATTTGCTACCATAATGTAATTGGGGAAAAATTTTTTAAAAGAAATTATGTAAATATAGAGAAGAGACAAATAAGTGAATTTTTTTTAATATAATTGATTCGGACTAGAATTTGACTTTAGAATCTCAATAAAATTAAATTTATAAAATTATGTTATCCCCTCTATATGATCTAATTAATTTTTACTTTTCATACATTTATTTTAATTATTTATAATCATTAGCTTAAAGTTGATAAATTTCCTATTGAAATAAGTGAAAATAAATATATATACAGCCTTGTTTTAGAGATGGAGCACCAATTCTTAAGCATCTGCTAGTCCAAATATTATTTCATACGATCGTTTATGTACAACGATTAGTTTTTTTGCCATTAATTATGATGAAATTCACTATAATTAATGGCTATGATAAAATTATTGTACATATGATGATTATATTCTATTATAGTGTAAGTTTGGATTATATTGATGAGAGAAAGCAATCTTTATCCATAAAAAGGAAGAGGTTGCTGTTAGAAAAATGGCAGAGAACTTCAGAGGTTGGAAAAAGAGTTTGAGAGAGCTAAGAAAATGAAGGAAAAAAAAAATCTTTAAATTTGTATTTGCAAGTCCTCTGTTTTAGTAATAAATTTATGTTTTTGTTTTTTCCTCTTCTACTTGTTCCAACATAAATCTGCTTAGTTTTTCTTCCATCAAACTCAACAGTTAGCGTGAATTCAATATCTGCTATTTGTTGAACTCAAAATAAAAATTAGGTGATGACCAGCAATTATAAGTTCTTAATTAGGTAAACCCAATGCTCATAACTAACTTTTGAAATTCATGTCAATGGTTTCTTAGTTATTTAGTTCCTTTGAAATAAATCATTTGAAAAAAAAAAAAGATTTTTCATGCAATCATGTATGAATTCTATTTCTTTTAAAATAAATTATTTTTTAAATTAAAATAATTAAAATTTTCCATTTCAAACATGAGAATTAATAAAAAAGAAATTAATTAAATTAAATTCTTGTAAAATTATAGTTTACAAACGGGGTGTATGGTGTTTGCAACACTATGCCATCTGGCACAAATCGCTAATGATATATTGGTATTCACCAAGTAATTTTTCATAGGTTTATGTGATTCATAAAATTTGTATGAGTTGTGATCGTGAGACATCAGCTTATCTGGGACCCTTTTGTTGTTAAAACAGTATGCAGAAAGATAAATATATCATGTGTACCACCCTTTCTATGCTTCACCTTTGTGTGTAGATCGTCAAATAGATATATCATGTGTAACACCCTTTCTAGCCCTCAACTTTGTGTGTAGATCGTCAAAAAAAAAACAAACATGCCTACCCCTCTTAACATCTCCTCATATCTGCTTTATCACATGGTTTTGCTTCCCATGTTGCCTATCCTATGGAGGCCCCACTTAAGGAACTGCCTCTGGCTATGTACATATATAATCAATTCACGTCATTACCTTCTGCATAGCAAGTGTTCTAAGGCTTGAAGCCTTGCTTTTTCCTACCATCTTAAAAGCTAGATTAACAAGATGATCAGTGCCAAAAAGCTTATCAAACTGGCAAGGAAATGGCAGAGGATGGTTTCTCTAAGGCGAAAAGCAATAGCACTGCCAAGCGACAATGAGATTGTGGATGTAGAAAGTTGTTGCGCAGTCGAGAAAGGTCACTTTGTAGTGTACTCAATTGATCAAACACGCTTTGTGCCTCCTTTAGAATATCTTAACAAAGATATTGTCAAAGAACTATTCGAGCTCGCTGAAGAAGAGTTTGGATTGGCAAGAAATAGTCCTCTCATACTGCCATGTGATGCAGGCTTTATGGAGTACATAATTGATTTAATCCAATGGCGTATGACTAAAGATGTAGAGAAAGCATTGCTAATATCCATGGCTAGCATTCGCTGCTCATCATCTATCGATCCTCATCAAGCAATTACAAGTCAACAATTACCAATCTGCAGTTTCTAAAACTCATTATATTCTGTTTTTGTAATTGATCTACATAAGTGTACAGAAATTTTTGAAAAATATTTATAAGATTCTCTTCATTATGAATTATTTGGCATTTAGACACCATATCTAGCACTTGCTGCTTTATCAAATAAGTATTTACTAGCAATTCCAAGCAAGGGATGCACAATTTTATTCATTACATTTTTCTTTCTGGGTCCAAGATTCCATGTCATTGCAGGGATTCTTCATCCACATAGTGATCTTAATAATATTTAAAAAAAAAAAAAATTCAACATGGCATAATTCTTGAAAATAATTAAAAATCAAAGCCCCTGTATTACCAATTCCTGTAAAGGATTTGTCCTTGGATAAAATGTGTCCTATTAACTTCAGTTCTTGAAAGCTGCCATTAACTCTTTAAAGAATTCATTCATAGATTGGAGAGCTCGAAGACATTGTGGGTCCTGTTATTAAATTATAGCAAAATATATATTTTAAAAAATTGGATAAAAATATATGTAAATCAAGAAGAACCAAATCAACATTTCCTTATCCACAGCTTCTAAACACTAACAGAATGAGGCTGTAGGTTAATGTTAACAAGAAGGTGTACTTGTGCATTTAGCAGAACATTACATACTCTGGTGAAGCTAGAATTTTTAATTAAGGAGCCAAAAATGATTCTCACTTGAAGAAATTTTGTTATTGAATTTTGATATCTTGCAATTTATAATAAAAATAATTACAAAACTCATATCATGTAGTAGATCACATTTAAGTATTTTTTTTATCAGAAAATGTAAGTATTTAATTTTTAAAAATAATTAATGTTTGAATTACATCATGAACGATTTGATTTTTTTTTTCAAAAATATTTTATGTTTTAAATCATCATAGGTAAATTATATATTGAATTAAAGTTAATTGTATTGATAATTAAATCTAAGTAAACTTCATACAGTACCGTCCTAAAAAATACTTGAATATATAGAATTCAAATATAATATAAATACTATCAAATAGGTATCCTACTTTAATAGGAATTTCAAATCTCACTCTGAATATATTATAATTATACTTCTAATTTAAAACAAGAGTTTACCTAACATTTATATGCAGGGCGGGATGCAAGAATAGAAATAGAGGGGGCCAACATTTAAATATCAATAAATAATAACTAAAAATTTTGACATTATAGGAATAAAATAAATAAATACAAATTTTCATGCCATAAAAATTTAAATGTTGAGTTTGATAAAACGATTATTCTCAAACTTAGAGAAAAATTTTTAGAGTTAGTAAAAAAATCAAACTAAAATTAAAATTTTTAATAATTTAAATATAAAAATTATTAAAATTTTATATTTTTTAAAAGAGCTATTTAATTTATAATTAAAAAAAAAATGGGTCAGGGACCCTCACCATTCACTTGAGTCCGTGATTGCGTACTCCACAAGTATACGGGTCGTTCAAGTAGTAAAGAAAAAATATCGTCCTACAGAGATTTGTTGTTTGAGTATCAAACTATAAAAGTTACGATTATTTGGGCTGTCAATAATTTGAGCCAAAAATAGAGGAAGAGATGCAGAAAATTAAATTAAAAAATAAGGAAATTATAATGAATTAAGCAATTAAAATTCTAAGTACTATATTAATTTATTAAAGTTTGAGCAAGTAATTAAAGATTTAATTAATTAATGGTAAAAATTGATTCCAGAGTTGAGGTTCACGAAGTAAATTTCATTAGAATTTGAATAGGTAAACTAAGATTAAGTGAAATACAAGTTTGAAGGAAGTTGATTCTAATTTCCTTTAATTTCTCTTTCAAGCAAACTAAAGAGTGTTTTAAAAGAAACTAAACCCCATTCTCATGCGATGTTTAATTACCCAAAACCCCTTCTCTTAACTCACTAATTTATTTCTAATACTAGGTGATTAAGTTCATTATCTTGATTATCTATCATAGATTTTCACCTCTCGATCCTTCAATCTAAAATTAAGAATAAAACCCAAATGGTACCAACAATGGGTATGTAAATAAGCATATAAGATAAGAATCAAAATTTATAAATACTAAAATTTGGTTAAAACCATTCCAAATCCTCAAATAAAACTTAAATCATTACACCCAACTCTGAAATCCTAAGTATCTACTCACTCATGCTTGTATTTACAAGTGGAAAATATGAAATGGAGCAAGAAAACATGAAAATAAGACTAAAAATAAAAGAACTCAGAAGAAGAAAATCCAAATATCTGAAAATGGAAGCTGGAAACGTCACTCTGCTGGTGTTCTTCCTCCAAAAATGGCGTGGTTCCTTCTTTTCTTCCTCTTTTGATTTTTCTCTCTCTTTCTCCTTATGATAAAAATGAGAATATGATTCATAAAATTTGTATAAGTTGTGATCGTGAGATATCAGCTTATTTAAGACCCTTTTGTTGTTAAAACAGTTTGCAAAAAGATAGATATATCATGTGTAACACCCTTTCTATGCTTCACCTTTGTGTGTAGATCGTCAAACAAAAACAAACATGCCTACCCCTCTAACATTTCCTCATATCTGCTTTATCACATGGTTTTGCTTCCCATGTTACCTTGCCTATGAAGGCCCCAGTTAAGGAATTGCCTCTGGCTATGTACATATATAATCAACTCACTTCATTACCTTCTGCATAGCAAGTGTTCTAAGACTTGAAGCCCTTCTTTTCCTACCATCTTAAAAGCTAGATTAACAAGATGATCAGTGCCAAAAAGCTTATCAAACTGGCAAGGAAATGGCAGAGGATGGTTTCTCTAAGGCGAAAAGCAATAGCACTGCCAAGAAACATTGAGATTGTGGATGCAGAAAATTGGAGCACATCATGCCTTGGCGAGAAAGGTCACTTTGTGGTGTACACAATTGATCAAAGACGCTTTGTGCTTCCCTTAGAATATCTTAAGAGTGATATTGTCAAAGAATTATTCGATCTCGCTGAAGAAGAGTTTGGATTGGCAAGCAATAGTCCTCTCATATTGCCATGTGAAGCAGCCTTTATGGAGTACATAATTGATTTAATCCAAGGGCGTATGACTAAAGATGTAGAGAAAGCATTGCTAATATCCATCGCTAGCATTCGCTGCTCATCATCTATCAGTTTTCATCAAGCAATTACAAGTCAACAATTACCAATCTGCAGCTTCTAACATTCTATTTTGCAATTGATCTGCATAAGAGTACAGAAATTTTTGAAAAAAGTTTTGTAAGACTCTCTTCATTATGAATTAGTTAGCGTTTAGACACCACATCTAGCACTTACTGTTTTATCAAATAAGTATTTGCAAGCAATTCTAAGCAAGGGATGCACAATTTTATTTATTAGATTTTTCTTTCTGGGTCTAAGACTGCCATGTCATTGCAGGGATTCTTCATCCACACAGTGATCTTAATAATTTTCTCTTAAAAAAATATATTTCACCATGGCTTAATTCTTGTAAATAATTAAAAATCAAGGCCCCTATATACCAATTCCTGTAAAGGATTAATCCTTGGATAAAGTGTGTCCCATTATCTTCAGTTCTTGAAAGCTGTCATTAACTCTGTTAAAGAATTCATTCATTGATCGAAGAGCTGGAAGACATTGTGGGTCCTGTCATAAAATTATAGCAAAAAAATGTCTAACCAGTCCAAATTTTCTCTCTCACCGAAGTTCATCATGTCCATAGCTACCATTTTTTTTTCCTCTTCATTTTCATATGTAAATCAAAAACCAAATCAACATCAACTTCCAAACACTTCTCTTAGCAGAATGAGGTTCAAGGTTAATGTTAACAAAAACCTCAAGAAATTTTCTTCTTGAATTTTAAAATCTTGCCAGTTAAAATATAATTAAAAATCTCTTATCATGAAATAGATCATGTTTAAGTATTTAACTAAAAAAAAATTAAATTTAAATTATATTTTAAACGATTTGATTTTTTAAAAAATATTTTTATAGATTAATTTAAAAAATAATTTTTAAAAAAAAATTGTTTTAGGGGGTAAATTAATAACAGTGAATGAAATTAACCCATTAAAAATAATTTCTTTTTATTACCATTATAGCTATCACCTGAATTATTGGTTAATCATATATAATATGATTTTATGTATTTAGTTTTAAACTTATAAAATTTTATTTGTTCTATTCTGATTTAAGTTGTTTGAATAATGGTACACTAAATTATCAATAAAATTTAATCATTTACAATATGTATTATATATTAGTCATGAGTTCATAGTTTAGTTTAAGGCAATCTAATATAAATAATATAAATTTTATTATTTACTTATTATATTATATTGAATAAAATATAATTAAATAATAAAAAATATTTAATTATATAGTTTAGTTATAAAAGATGACAATAGTAATATTAGTTAAAAAAAGTAAATTAATTAATGCATCTAAAAAAAGCCTAAAACTCTTCCTATGGCAACCCTCAGAACATCCTAAATGATAAATCAAAGAGATCGAAACAATTTTATGATAGAGAGAAATTGGCTTATTAGAAGTTTTTACAACAAACCCATCTACAACAAAACATCTCCTATTAACGAGCTCAAACATGAACCAACGGCAAATTCAACTCTTTCTCTGCAATTGAAAATTCTAAACCAACACTAACACACAATTAGTAATTAATTTTCAATGCTCAACCAATTGAAACACATAGATATGGTGACTTTCAAGGAGTTAGAAGAGAGGATGTAACTAAGATGATCATTGTAGATTGAATTGCAAAATGGATAAAACTCACCAATTGCTATCTAGGGAAAAAAATAAAGCACAAATTCAATCAAAGCATTGGGCATGTAGAATAGATGGGTGGTGGGTTTGACTTCATGAAGTGGTGAATCTTGGTGGACTTCGTGAAGTGGAAAACAACACTGAATGAGTTTGGTTGATTTCAAATTATTTTTTAATAAAAATACTTGGGTGGTGTATTGAAGTCCATAAAGTGATTGAGCACTTCAAATGGAAAGAAAATTGATGGATTTCAAGTGGGAAACACACGCAATTGCAATTGCAATTTTATATCACGTGTACTTTTCTTTTTCTACTATCTATAATCCAATTATTGGTTCTTGGCAAAGTGGTACAAATTTGTGTATGAATTGACTAGTCTTTCCAATTGATAAATTCTTATTACAATATTAACAATCATTATTAAAGAATTACTTTCATTTTAGCCCAATGAATTTTTACAGCTAAAAATTCAATTTTTAATATATATATTTTAGCAGGTATATAAATCTAAAACACATATACAAGTACATAATATAGAATATAAGAAGAATAACATAGAATTTACGTGATTTGACTATAAAATTTACATTTACAAGCAAAATAAAAGAAAAAATTCTGATAAAAAAGAGCAAGATATAATCACTTAAAGCTCTTATACTCTAAAGCTCAGTGTGTTGTTAGTACCACCACATACCTCACTTTTTCTTTTAATCAAATCGCAATACAAAACTTTCAGGTCAAATTATAATTTAAGTCTCTCAAGACATATTCAAAATTCACGCAACATAAAATAACATCCTATCTTAAATTTAAATTCACATATTGCTGTTAAAATTTCTTATAGGCAAATAATACATAAGTCTTATTATAAATTTTCAGTGATTTATAGACTTTTCTAATATTAGAATGAGAATATCTCCTGCTCATGTTATCGTAGTTCAATTACTTGATTAATTTTCTCAATTTCAATCATGTGATGCGTTGATGACTTGGTGATAGGATAAGCACAAATTGCAACAATAATTAATTATTATCTGAATAATATTAAAAAAATATGATTATAATTTCTGTTTTTGCATTGACCATGAAATTTGCAAGATAATTATTTATAGCAAACACAACATTTTTTTACATTTATATATATTTAAAAATTAATTATAGTTTTTATTTTCCTATTTTAAGGGCAAATAAAATAAGATATATACATTTAAATAAAAAATATCATAGAGTTTCCTTAATAAGTGAATTGAAAATCGAAAGCGATTATTCGAATCAGATATATTTACTAAAAGAAGGTATATTTGTATTATATATTTGTGCGTTTCAATGAGTTACAACAAAGATCTATATATACAAGAATAAGAGAGCAAAGTATAGTAAGAAAGTTGGCAGCAAAAAATAAGGCATAGAGTAAATTCTAAATTCAAGCCTGTAATTTTGGGTCAATGACAGCTATATTCTAACATCCCCTCTCAAACTCATGTAGGCAAAGTATTTGCTAACTTGAGTTTGCAAGATAAGTCATGAAATCGCCTAGGTGAATGAGCTTTGGTGAAGATATCAACTATTTGATCAGCAGAAGAAACCGAAATGAGACGAAGAGTGCCTCTAACAAGATGATGACGAACGAAATGGAAATCAATCTCAATGTGCTTTGTATATTCATGAAATACATCATTGTGGGCAATTTGGATGGCACTTTGATTGTCACAATAGATGTTTGTAGCAGCGTCAGATTAAGAGACACCCATATCTTGTAATAGCCATCTTAACCAGAGAAGTTCAGAAGTAGTGTCAGCTAGTGCCCTGTACTCTGCTTCCGTACTAGAGCGAGAAACTACTGTTTGCTTCTTACTACGCTAAGAGATAAGTGAATCTCCGAGAAAGAAACAATAACCAGTGGTAGATCGTCTATCAGTAGGGTCACCAGCCCAGTCAGCATCAGAATATACTTTTAGTTTAAGAGATGACTGAGCAGAGAAATGAAGACCATGGAACAAAGTGCTTTTGATGTATCGAAGGATACGAAGAACAACAGTAAAGTGAGAAGTGCGAGGAGCAGCCATGAACTGGCTAACAATATGAACTGCATATGCTATGTTTGGACGAGTGGCAGTGAGATAGATAAGACTCCCAACCAACTGCCTATAAAGGGTCGGATCATCCAAAATGGCTCCATCAGTAGGTGAAAGTTTGACATTTGCCTCAAGTGGAGTATTAGCAGTTTTATTATCTGTCAAACCTGCTCGACAAAGAAGATCAGTGGCATATTTTTCCTGAGACAAATAATAGCCTGTATCATCAGAAGAGACTTCTAACCCAAGAAAATAACTCAAATGACCAAGATCTTTCATTTCAAACTGAGTACCAAGAAACTTTTTCACTTCTTAAAATTCCTTGCAAATCATCTCCGGTGATTATCATATCTTCCACATATAACAACAAGAGAGTGTATCCCTTATCAGTTTTGCGAACAAAGAGAGCAGTGTTAAAAGAGCTAGAAGAGAAACCCAATTTGCTGATTGTGGAGCTAAATTTTGCAAACCATGCTCTAGGGGCCTATTTAAGACCATATAGAGCCTTTTGAAGATGGCAAACCTTACCAGGAGGATGATCATAACCAGGTGGAGGTTGCATGTAAACTTCTTCGGAAAGATCCCCATTAAGAAAGGCATTTTTCACATCCATCTGAAAGAGTGTCCATTTACGCACAGCTGCAACAGCTATGAGGCTACGAACAGATGTGAGACAAGCTACAAGAGCAAAAGTCTCTTCATAGTCAATACCATACTCCTGAGTAAAGCCCTTTGCCACTAATTAAGCTTTGTAACGTTCCACTGAGCCATCTGCTCGAGTTTTGATTTTATAAACCCATTTACATCCTATAGCAGTTTTACCAGGCGGTAAATCAACCAAGTTCCAAGTATAGGTCTTTGATAAGGCTTGCAATTTGTCTTGCATTGCTTACTGCCAAAGAGGATTAGTACTAGCTTCCCTATAAGAGGAAGGTTCATGCAAAGAAACTATAGTAGAGTAACAATGATAATCATGAAGATAAGATGGTGGGCGACGTACTCTAGGAGTTACAACATCAGAAGAAATAGAAACTGTGGATGGAGAGATAGAATCTGCAAATAAACTAGATCTCTCAGGCAACACCATAGGTTGATCATCTGTTTGTCCTGTATTAAAGATTTTAGGAGGGGGAGTCTTGTCGTCATTAAGAATAGATGTATCAAGGAATAGCTCAACGGACAAATTAGTGAAGAAAGGATAGTGATTGTCTGAACATTGAAATTCAGAGAGGGTGGAAAACATTTTATGTTCCTGAAAAGTGACATGATGAGAGATATGAAGACGCTTAGAGATAGGATCCCAACATCAATACCCTTTATGCTCAATACCATAGCCCAAAAAACAACATAATCGAGCACAAGGTTCCAATTTTGAGCATTCATGTGGCTGAAGAAGAACAAAACAAGCACACCCAAAAACACGAAGAAGATTGTAATCAGGAGAGAGACCATGCAGACGTTCAAAAGGAGTTTGATTACCGATTGTCATAGAAGGAATGCGGTTGATCGTGTAGACAGTTGTAAGAGCAGCTTCTCCCCAAAAAGGTTTAGGGCAAGAAGAAGAAATTAAAAGAGAGCTTATAGTGTCAAGAATGTGTCTATGTTTGCATTTTACATGACCATTTTGTTGAGAAGTACCTAGACAAGATCGATGAATAGTAGTGCCATGTTGAGCGAGAAGATTGAGGAACGCAGTATCTTTATACTCCATGGCATTATCTGTTCGAAGAGTTCTAATGGTACAGGAAAATTGAGTTTTGACAAGAGCAGTAAAATTAGCATAAATCTGAGACAATTGTGAACGGTTTTTCATAAAATAAATCCAAGTAAATATAGAGTAATCATCCACAAATATCACAAAGTAAGTGTCATTGCCCATGGTGGGAATAGGAGAGGGACCCCACATATCAGTATGTACAAGATCAAAGATAGAAAGGGAAATAGAAGTACTATTATTAAAAGGTAAAGCATGATGCTTCCCAAGTTCACATGAAGCACAATCAAAATTCTCATATTTAATATTTCTTAAAAGACCACTAGAACGTACAGATTTTAGTCTAGAAGAGGAGACATGACCAAGTTGAGAATGCCAGGTAGAGGTAGACACAAAGGCAGCACATTGTGATGGAGGGATAGAAAGAGATGCAGTATGTGAGGGAAGGTGAAGAGATGTCAATTCAAATAGACGATCAACTTTACGGCCCATCCTAAGGATCTGTCCTGTCTGCGGATTCTGCACATAACAATCATGACGAGAAAAATGTAAATCAAGACCAAGATCACATAATTGTCCGACAGAAATAAGATTGAGAGACAGTTTAGGAACAAGAAAGGTATTAGGTAAAGATAAAGCTGAAGTAGAAACATCACCAATATGATTAACAGATATGCATGAGTTATCAGCAGTATGAATAACAGGAGAATGAGATATGGTATGTTTTGTTTTGAAAAGATGAAAGTCAGCTGTCATATGGTTACAGCAAGCAAAGTAAAAAAACCAAGAAAAAGATGTACCTGGAGTGACTGACGAAGCAGTGCAAGTGGAGACACCAGTGATAGAGTGGGCTAAGGCTTGTTTTAAAGCATGAATATTTATCTGGTTAAAAAGTTTATCTAAGGTAGATGTTTCACCAGAAGACCAACCTTTAGTGGCAGCAGCAGCAGTGTGATTAGAAGCCTTACCAGACTTAAATTGTGATTGATTATTTCGTCCAGTTCCTTACTTGGATTGCAAATTAAAGCAATTGGAAATAAGATGCCCTCGCTTGCGATAATACCTGCAAGTCACTTTTTGTGATTAAGAAGATGCTGGTGTTGCTAACACTGTGTCAGTATTGATAATAGACTGCTGAGATTTCAAGATAGCAAGACGAGCTTCTTCAACCAGTAATTCTGTAACTACAGTCTCAAGTTTGGGAAAAGGATCTCTATGTAACAGAGAGGATCTGACTGACTCAAATTCATCATTTAAAGCCAAGGTAAATTGGTAAACCCAAAATTCATCTCTTTCTTTAGCATAGAGTTCAACATTACGAGTGTCATGCCAAAGTAGTTCAGATGATGACAATTGATCCCATAGAGCAGTCATTTTAGACAAAAAATCATTAATAGACTGACCTGATTTTTGGTGCATGCGGTGAAAAGTACCTTAGAGTTGAAATCGATGAATAGCATTCGTAGTGGAGTAACGCTTGACCAGTAAGTCCCAAACTTCTTTGGTAGTGTCAAATCGTCCAAATTGGAGTTTGATGGATGGAACACAGGTGTTACGTAGCCAAGTAAGAATTTGATGATTCTTACAATCCCATTATTCAAGGCGGTAGACATATTTAGATTCATCTTCACCTTTGATTACAGTGTGTTTCGTGGCATCACCAGTGACATAACGCCATAGCTTATGTCCTTTGAGAAAGCTAGACATTTCTTGGGATCAAAGAACATAGTTGGATCCATTCAAAATGGTGCCAATAGGCTGTGACACATCAAATTTTTCAATGAAAACAGAATTGTGAGATAAAGCCAAAGTGAAAATAAATAGGTACTGTGAATAATTACTACTGGACAAAAAATGGAATGAGAAGATGAAAACCAATCAAAGAAAGCCTAAAAAAAAAAAGTAATCAAATACCCCAAAAGATTCAAAGCAAGTATGTCACGAGTATAAAATTATGGCTCTGATATCATGAAAGAAAGTATATTTATATTATATATTTGTGTATTTTAATGAGTTACAATTTATATATATATACATATATATATATATATATATAAGAATAAGAGAATTAAATATAATAAAAAAATTAATAATAAAAAATAAATTTTAAATTGAAGCATGTAATTTTGGGTTTATTTTCTGACATTTACCAAAAACCAAACGATTCCATTTTCCCTAGGCGTCTAACTTGGCATCTAGCACAAATTGATTTCTCCACGTGTACCCTTAGCAGGGCAACGGTCAACCGTTGTGCAAAAAGCATCGTACCATCATCTACGCGACACGTAACCAGTTTAGGTGGCTGGGAATTCGCGGGCAGAGATTACGGTGAGATCCCATAAATATCTGGAGCTAGACGCCCCGCCCAGCATCCTTGTTAGATATTTTGCTTTTAAATAGTAACAAAGTAAATTACCTAAAAAATTAAAAAAAATAAAGGAAAATATATTAAGCGATGGGTGACGTGTGACCAATCAGAGAAGAGGTATAGATATATAAAGGACTAGAAATCACTACAACACGTGGCAAAATGCTGTGTTAGGAATATATCTTGCTTTAGACCTTGAGTTTTTTGAACCACTTGCCCTCATGGTCTGCTGTGGGGTCCACTCCTTGCCCGGCCGTGCATGTGGTGCAATATGATTCGATGATGGTGATGATCATTATGTATCAGGATGCGATGCATGGCATTCGTTGCTCGTTTGTGAATTGTGATTCGCTTGGTAAAGGTATTGCCTTGCGCAAGCGTTGACTCCTTCAAAACGTGCGTTGCCACTGCAGCCTTCCCAGTGGGCGGAAAATTTTTATAAATTAATTTAAATTTGGCTTAACCCATAAATTATCTTCACACCCAAAATTTTTAAAATCTTCATGACACATTAATTTTTATAAACATTTTATAATATTTGTTGTAAAATTAAAATATTTTTTAAATTTTAATTAATCGATCACCATATCAAGTATAATCAGAGTTTATGCTATGTATATTTTAATTTTACTAAAGTATATGTTGAAATATTTTAAAAATTTGAGATATTACTAAATTTTTTAATCTTTCTCAAATAAAAAAATATTTTTTTCATTTTTTAAAGTATTTTTCCTCTCTTCATTTTTACACAGTAATTAAAGAAGCAAATAAATTACCAAGTAGAATGTAAATAATGTAATATTTCAATTTTTTTTTAAAACTGTAATTTTATAAAATTAAAAAAATGTAAAAATTTGAAATTTTTACACAATAATTAAAGAAGCAAATAAATCACCTCAACCATAATAAAATACTCTCTAATTCAACTAATTATCCTTTATTTCATCTAATTAAGATAGCAAAGATAAAATTGTTTTTAAAAAAACTATAAAAAATAATTATTATGTTTAGTACATGTGAAGGTAAAAATAAGCAAAATTAATTAATATTAATTAATTATTTCAAAATAATAAATATTTTGAAATAAAATAACTATTAAAGAAATATTCTATCTGTCTCACAAATATAAACTTACTTTTACTTTTATATAGATTAAGAAAATGTAATTAATATAATTAAAATAATAAATTTTATTTAGTTTTTTTCTAATATATCATTCATTTGTATTATTTTATTAAAAATTAAATAATTTATATTATTAAATTATACTTTTTTCCTTTAAAAGATTAGTGGAAAATTCATTTATAAGAAAACCGGTGAATTTTACTTTTTTAATATATATTAAATAAAAATATATTAATAAGTAAACAAAAATTATTGTTTAAAAAAAAAGAAAGTGACTTATAATTTAAAATAGATAAAAAAAGAAAAATAAGTTTATCTTTATGAGAATATAATTTTTATTTTATGATGTATACATATTAATTTTATTATAATTATTGATTATGATAAAAATTATATAAAATTTATCATAATTAATAATTAATTTTAAATTATTATATATATTAATTTTTGTATAATTTACCGCAAGAGGGAGGAAGCAACAAGTAAAAGTGGGCTAAGAGAGTAAAAAAAAAATAATTAAAAAAGATTTAATTATTGTGGGAGTTGATTATGATATGGTTAATTTAATGAGAAAAAGAAACCGAGCCATGGACGGAACAATGTATTTAATAAATAAATAAAGAATAATGAGGTGAATGTCGGTTACACACTCACTATAAAATAACCGAAAATTCGGACCAATGGCCAATTGCCAAACAGAACGTGTAACCTGAAAGGACACAAAGTTATAACTTATTTAACTCCTAAAACCTCCATCACGAGTTGGTTGTGAAGGATGTGTTCGTTTATTATCCCTACACGTGTCTTCTGTTGGTCATGGTCGGCCCACCCCTGCGTGGGCCCATGGACTGTGATCTTTCGTAGGCCAATGATAAATGATTTTGAAAAGGTTGGACGGCTGCGAGATAATTACAGGGTTGATTGATTTTGTCTGACTGAGCTTCCATTAAGTAGGGACAGCTTCAGCTTTAATTACATAAAATAAAGGAAAAAAACCAGCGGCAGGGGTGGTATGGAAAAAGATCAGCCAGATGATGCTCGTTGGGTTGGGCCTTGTCAAGTTCTTGAGTCTCAAGCCCAATTGCTAAGCCAACATCTAGCCCAAATCCTCCTCTCCCATTAAAATCAGCCATCATTCAAGACTCCAACTCAATCATGTTAAAGAAAAAGAAAAGTGAGCTTTTTTTTTTTTTTTTTTTTTTTTTTTTTTTTAAATAATCGTGACCCTACAGACAACTCTAATATTACTAAACTAAAGTTTATTATTAAAATAAATAAAATTAATTCTTTTGGATGATATTATTTTAAGGATGTTTAGC
The DNA here is from genome assembly GCF_030052815.1 of Hevea brasiliensis. Taxonomy (NCBI): domain Eukaryota; kingdom Viridiplantae; phylum Streptophyta; class Magnoliopsida; order Malpighiales; family Euphorbiaceae; genus Hevea; species Hevea brasiliensis. The sequence goes on from NC_079504.1 coordinate 13,359,478, forward strand.
TTTGTTTATGAAAATTATCTTATAAGTATTTAGTGCTTTTTAAGCTTTTAAACATTCAAGAAATACTCAAGCTCTTAGTGTTCTAAAACCTGAAGGTCTCCATTTTTATAATTCAAAATCTTGCACAAACACGTACACCCTTCATTTGCAGATTAACAAGATGATCATTATTAACAAGATTAATGGATTTAATCCGAAGGAATGCAACTAAACAAGTAGAGAAAGCACTGCTTATGTCCATGGCTAGGAGTCATTGTTCATCATCTTTGTATCCCCATCAAGCAGATAAATGGCAAAAAATACTTGTCTGCAGCTTCTGAAACACAGTATGTTTTGATTATGTAATGATCCAAACAATTGTAGAGACATATTAGAAAAATATTGCTGATGTTCTGACTGTTTTTCCAGGAGAAATAGATAACTCATTTGGTCCAAAGCGAAAATACAGCTGCCAGTGAAAAATCACCGAGTAATTAAATCTCTTTCAATCAAATCAACATTTTTTGTTTAACTTTAGCCTGTGCAGCTTGTGGATTTAGTATACAATTCATGCTGTAGTGTTCTATTGAAATTTTTGGGTAAGTTTCTCAATGGTTTATTTTTTTGATAAAGTTTTCTATTATTACTAGAAATCAACACTCTTATCCAAGTAGAAACATGCAAGAGACCCTCTCCCTATATATACACTGGATTAGGCAGTTCGACATGTTAGGTGTTCTGCCACATTTATGTATAGAATCAAGCAAGCACCACTCTGCCAACCTGAAGAAATTGTTAAGTATATATTGTTATTCACCAAGCAATTTGTCATGAGCTTCTGTGGTTCATAAGTTTGTTGTGAGTTGTAAACATGGGATATCAGCTTATTTCGGACCTATTTGTTGCTAAATCAGTCTGCAGAAAAATAGATACATATCATGCGTGACTCCCTTTCTGTGCTCCACCTTTGTGTGCAGATTGCCAAACAAAAACAAACATGCCTACCCCTCTAAAATCTCCTCATTTCTTCATTGTCACATGGTTTTGCTTCCCATGTTACCTTGCCTATGGAGGCCCCATTTGAGGAACTGCCTCTGGCTATATGCATATATAATCAACCCACTTCATTACCTCCTGCATAACACAAAAATAGAAGCAAGTGTTCTAAGACTTGAAGCCCTTCTTTTTCTACCATCTTAAAAGCTAGATTAACAAGATGATCACTGCCAAAAAGCTTATCAAACTGGCAAGGAAATGGCAGAGGATGGTTTCTCTAAGGCGAAAAGCAATCACAATGCCAAGAAACACTGTGATTGTGGATGCAGAAACTTGTAGCACATCGTACACAGCTGAGAAGGGTCACTTTGTGGTGTACTCAATTGATCAAAGACGCTTTGTGCTTCCTTTAGAATATCTTAACAATGGTATCGTCAAAGAACTATTCGATCTCGCTGAAGAAGAGTTTGGATTGGCAAGCAATAGTCCTCTCATACTGCCATGTGATGCCTGCTTTATGGAGTACATAATCGATTTAATTCAAAGGCGTATGACTAAAGATGTAGAGAAAGCATTGCTAATATCCATGGCTAGCATTCGCTGCTCATCATCTAATGATCCTCATCAAGCAATTACAAGTCAAAAATTACCAATCTGCAGTTTCTAGAACTCATTATATTCTGTTTTTGTAATTGATCTACATAAGTGTACAGAGATTTTTAAAAAGATTTGTAAGATTCTCTTCATTATGAATCATTTAGCGTTTATATACCATATCTAGCACTTACTGCTTTATCAAATAACTATTTACAAGCAATTCCAAGCAAGGGATGCGCACTTTTATTCATTAGATTTTTCTTTCTGGGTCTAAGATTTCCATGTCATTGCAGGGATTCTTCATCCACATAGTGATCTTAATAATTTCTTTTTAAAAAATATATTTCACCATGGCTTAATTCTTGTAAATGATTAAAAATCAAAGCCCCTATATACCGATTCCTGTAAAGGATTTATCCTTAGATAAAATGTCTTCAGTTCTTGAAATCTGCCATCAACTCTTTAAAGAATTCATTCATAGATTGAAGAGCTCGAAGACATTGTGGGTCCTGTTATTAAATTATGGCAAAAAATATACCTAACCAGTCTAATTTTTCTCTCATCGAAGTTTATCATGTCCACAGCAACCAGTTATTATTATTATTATTATTATTATTATTATTATTATTATTATTATTATTATTATTATTTTATATAAATCAAGAACAACCAAATCAACATTAATTGCCTTATCTACAGGCTCTAAACACTTCTCACTCTGAAAAAAAAAAAATGAGGTTCAAGGTTAATATTGGCAAATCCCTGAAGATGTACTTATGTATTTAGCAGAATATTACATAAGCTAGAACTTTTAATTAAGGGGACAAAAATGATTCTCACTTAAGAATTTCTCTCCTTGAATTTTCAAATCTTGCCATTTATAATAAAAATAATTACAAAACTCTTATCATGAACTAGATTAAATTTAAGTATTTAATTTTAAAAAATAATTAATATTTAATTTATATTTAAACGATTTTTTTTTCAAAAGTTTTTTTTATATATTAAATCATCAAAGCTAAATTATATATTTAAGTAAAGTTTATTATATTGAAAACTAAATATAAGCAAACTTTTTTCTAAGTAGAGGATTGACTATTGAGATATTGAGGATTTAAATTTAACTCTGTTAAATGAGTGATGTGCATTTAACTATTAAATCAAATCAGATTAGACAAATCTAAGCAATTTTTAAAAACTAAGATAGTTTTTAGCTAAAAAAATTATGCCAAAGTAAAATTTATAATTATCTATGATTTCAATAATAATATTTTAAATAGTATTAAAATTGCAATTAAATTATACTTTATGAATTTTTATAATTATTGATTCTAAATGATTACAAAGAATCAATATAATATTGCTAGAAAACTCCAAAAATAGAATTTTTTAATAATATTCTTAAAATAAATCACATCTTAATTTATCCACAATTTTATTAATATAGAATGAGTCCATTATTAAACTTGGAAATATATGTTATGAAAATTGAATTTAATCATAATATAGACGCATAATAACTAATGTTCTTCTTTGAAAAAATTTGCTACAATAATGTAATTGGGAGAAAAAAATTTTAATTTTTACTTTTCATACATTTATTTTAATTATTTATAATCATTAGCTTAAAGTTGATAAATTTCCTATTGAAATAAGTGAAAATAAATATATATACACCCTTGTTTTAGAAATGGAGCACCAATTCTTAAGCATCAGCTAGTCCAATGCTCATAACTAATTTTTGAAATTTATGTCAATGGTTTCTTAGCTATTTAGTTCATTTGGAATAAATCATTTGTAAAAAAAAAAATTTTTTTTCTAGCAATCATTTGTGAATTTTATTTCTTTTAAATTGAATTATTTTTTTAAATTTAAAGAATTAAATTCTGTCATTTCAAATATGAGAATTGATAAAAAAAAAAAAAATCAATTGAATTAAATTCTTGTAAAATTATAGTTTACAAAGGGGGTATATGATGTTTGCAACACTATGCCAACTGGCACAAATCGCTAATGATATGTATTGGTATTCACCAAGTAATTTTTTATGGGTTTCTTTGGTTCATAAAATTTGTATGAGTTGTGTTCGTCAGATATCAGCTTATTTGAGACCCATTTGTTACTAAAACAGTCTGCAGAAAGATAGATATATCATGTGTAACACCCTTTCTAGGCTTCACCTTTGTGTGTAGATAGTCAAAAAAAAAAACAAACATGCCTACCCCCCTTAATATCTCCTCATATCTGCTTTATCACATGGTTTTGCTTCCCATGTTACCTTGCCTATGGAGGCCCCATTTAAGGTACTGCCTCTGGCTATTTACATATATAACCAACTCACTTCATTACCTTCTGCAAAGCAAGTGTTCTAAGACTTGAAGCCTTTCTTTTCCTACCATCTTAAAAGCTAAATTAACAAGATGATCAGTGCCAAAAAGCTTATCAAACTGGCAAGGAAATGGCAGAGGATGGTTTCTCTAAGGGAAAAGCAATAGCACTGCCAAGCGACAATGAGATTGTGGATGCAGAAAGTTGTTGCGCAGTCGAGAAAGGTCACTCTGTGGTGTACTCAATTGATCAAACACGCTTTGTGCTTCCTTTAGAATATCTTGACAAAGATATTGTCAAAGAACTATTCGAGCTCGCTGAAGAAGAGTTTGGATTGGCAAGAAATAGTCCTCTCATACTGCCATGTGATGCAGGCTTTATGGAGTACATAATTGATTTAAGCCAATGGCGTATGACTAAAGATGTAGAGAAAGCACTGCTAATATCCATGGCTAGCATTCGCTGCTCATCATTTATCGATCCTCATCAAGCAATTACAAGTCAACAATTACCAATCTGCAGCTTCTAAAACTCATTATATTCTGTTTTTGTAATTGATCTAGTGTACAGAAATTTTTGAAAAATATTTATAAGATTCTCTTCATTATGAATTATTTGGCATTTAGACACCATATCTAGCACTTGCTGCTTTATCAAATAAGTATTTAATAGCAATTTCAAGAAAGGGATGCACAATTCTGTTCATTAGATTTTTCTTTCTGGGTCTAAGATTCCATGTCATTGCAGGGATTCTTCATCCATATAGTGATCTTAATAATTTTTTTTTTTAGAAAAATATATTTCAACATGGCTTAATTCTTGTAAATAATTAAAAATCAAAGCCCGTGTATACCAATTCCTGTAAAGGATTTATCCTTGGATAAAATGTGCCCTATTAACTTCAGTTCTTGAAAGCTGCCATTAACTCTTTAAAGAATTCATTCATAGATTGAAGAGCTAGAAGACATTGCAGTCCTGTTATTAAATTATGGCAAAATAAATATTTTAAAAAATTGGATAAAAATATATGTAAATCAAGAAGAACCAAATCAACATTTCCTTATCTACAGCTTCTAAAAACTAACAGAATGAGGTTGAAGGTTAATGTTAACAAATCCCATAAGGTGTACTTGTGTGTTTGGCAGAACATTACATACTCTGGTGAAGCTAGAATTTTTAATTAAGGGGCAAAAATGATTCTCGCTTGAAGAAATTTTGTTCTTGAATTTTGATATCTTGCAATTTATAATAAAAATAATTACAAAACTCATATCATGTAGTAGATCACATTTAAGTATTTTTTTTATCAGAAAATGTAAGTATTTAATTTTTAAAAATAATTAATGTTTGAATTACATTTTAAACGATTTGATTTTTTAAAAAAAAATGTTTTATGCATTAAATCATCATAGGTAAATTATATATTGAATTAAAGTTAATTGTATTGATAATTAAATCTAAGTAAACTTCATACAGCATCGCCTTAAAAAATACTTAAATATATAAAATTTAAATATAATATAAATACTATCAGATTAGTCTCTTATTTTAAGAGCGATTTCATATCTCACTTTGAATATATTATGATCACACTCTTAAAAGGATCAATATTTAAATATCAATTTATCTTTACGATTATATGCAACATGTTAAAAAAAAGAACATATTATATCACAAAAATTATCCATAAGTGAATTTACAGTAAAATTTTTAATAAAATTTTTATTATATAATAGTAAATAGTCAGAGATAATTTTTTTTTCAATCGGCACATGTCATTTAATTCTAAATGGTGCACACATTTTCTTTAATAGAAAATTGCATTAAGAAGAAGCAATTCTATTATATAGCTATTATACTTATTTTTGGAGAAATTGAGAGTCAATACATCAATGAAAAATGTCAACTTTATAATGATACTTTATTAAAGAGTTAAAATGTTATAAAAAAAAAACTAAATTTAGGTTGTAAAAGTTTGAGTGTGCATAGAGATATTTTTAAATTAATTATAGCTGTAAAATAATAATTTATAATTATTATAATAAATAATAAATACAAATTTTTATGCCATGAAAAGTTAAATATTAAGTTTCATAAAAACGATTATTCTCAAATTTACAGAAATTTTAGAGTCACTTAACAAAAATTAAACTGAAATTAAAATTTTTAATAATTTAATTATTTTGTTTAAAAGAGCAGCTTAATTTATAATTAAAAAAAAAAAGGGGTTAGGGACCCTTACCATCCATTTACATCGGCCCCTACTTATGCAAGGAGCTCAAGCTTTTACAGTAAAATACGCTATTTTTCTCTAGTTACTAACTTAAACATAAAAAAAATTACTCAAATTGACCCCACTAGCATCACTTCACAACTATTAGTTAAGGGAGTTTTAGTTAGAAAACTATATGTGCTAAAGTAAAATTTATAATTATTTATGAATTCAATAATATATTTTAAATAATAGTATTAAAATTGCAATTAACTTATGCCTTTTTGAATTTAGTGATTATAAATTATTATAAGAATCAGTATAATAATGTTAGAAAATTCCAACAAATGAGATTTTTTTATAATATTCTTAACAATAATTCACATGTTTATCCACAATTTTACTAATATAGAATGATTCTATTAAACTTAAAAATAGTATATGTTATGAAAATTGAATTTAATCATGTAATAGACCCATAAACATAATTAATATTCTTCTATGAATAAATTTGAGATAAAATGTAATTGGGATATTCTTCTATGAATAAATTTCATATAAAATGTAATTGGGATATTCTTCTATGAATAAATTTGATATAAAATGTAATTGGGATAAAAATTTTTAAAAGAAATTATTTAAATATAATATAGGCAAGAGATAAATAAGTGTTTTTTTTTATAATTAATTTTATTTTTTCAATTAAATATAAATGATTGATTTGATTAACACATCAAAATAATTATCCTATTTAATATTGCAATCTAATTATTTATATTTAGCATTTTTTATTTATATTTAGTATTTTTTTTATATATTTTTATGATGTGGGACATTTCCAACAAAATCTTTCTAGTATTCTCTTTTGTTATTCTGAATATTTTATAAATAAACAAGCAATTGAGATAAACCTTCTAAAATATAAAAATCTTTGATTTAACATGGAAAACAACAATTATAATATGATAATTTAATATAAAACACAAACTATTGTAGTAGAACTAAATATTTACTTAATTACAATTTTTTGTCTTTTCTATTTTATTGATTTTTTTGTGAGATATTTTATTGATTTATTAGTATTATAATGTTGAGGGATTTTTATTCACAAATTGAAATCTGATATTATTTAAATACAAAAAAATATCAAAACAGAAACTGAATTTAGAAACGGATATATGTCGGTTTACAATTTAAAATGGCTTTTGAAACGGTAATTGAGAAGAATTGATCAAATATATTCGAAACCGATTCGAAACCGATTTGAAACCGAAGTTTGAAATGAAAACATATCGGTTTCTAAATTGCGTGGCACGATTTGGTGGTAAATTTAGCATCGGTTTAGAAACAGATTATAAACCGACATATGAAACCGAATCATTTTCTATTTCTAATTTAAAAGCTCAAAATTAGTTTCATTATATTTAAGTCATATTAGAAACCGAATATAATCAGTTTCTGATGTGTCCCAACCGCAAGTGCACGAGTCGTTCAAGTAGTATAGAAAAAGATATCGTTCCTACGAGGAGTTGTGTTAATGATTGAATTTTTGATGTAAAATAAAATATGTTAAAAGTGTATTTTAATCAAATTAATAAAAGCAATTTAGGAATTTGAAGCATAAGGTATGAAAATGCAAAATTAAATTCAAACAATGACTAATTTAATAATTCGCAAAATAAAGAAATTGATAATATTAATAATGAAAATTAATAAAATGAGATTAAACTAAACACTCAAAAGTAAAATTCCAAGCAATAATTGATAAAAGACGATTCTGGAGTTAAGAGTTCATATTTAAGTCATTTTGGGATTTTCCCAAGCTAGCCCAATCTATGAAATTTATGGGTTTAAAGGAGATTAATTCTAAAATCCTTTGAAAACTTTTTCGAGTGAGACAAAGAGTGCCTTAATTAACTTAATCCTACTTTTGTGGAGTTAAAATTAACCAAGACCCGTTAGGTTCTTTAATCAATCTATTAAAACCCTCTTAACCCTTAGTCTATTTCTAGATCTAAGTTAATTAAGTCCAATTTCTTGATTAACTATCACTTGGTTTTCTTCTTTCGGTGCTTCAACCAAGGATTAAGAACATAACTTAATGGGGCTCTTCATTAAGCATGTGAATAAGCACACAAGAAATGGATTAAACCTCATAAATTTCATTAAATTGGGACTAATTCAGTTCAAATCCACAAAAATAACTAAAATATTACATCCCTTACTCCAGAATCAAAGAAAACTACTCACAATCCATGTTTAACACAAGAAATTCTAAGTAAAAGAGGAAATAAATCATGAAAATAAACTAAAACTAAAGAAACCCAATACAAGAAAGATAGAAAATATGCAAGAAAGGAAAGAAAACTCCAAATCTGTCTGGAAATGGAGGGGGTGACATTTTAGCTCCCCTTTTTTACTCTTCAGCTGCTGCTCCTCTTCTTTTCTTTTTCCTCCCCTTTCTAAAATGGGATAAGGGCCTTTTTATATCTTTTTCTCTGACAAGGAGCCCTAAAATGGTGTGTTTGAGGTGTGATTTTCTGAGAGAATCTTCTGCCAGCTCATTATGAAGTCTTTATGGGACTGCATAAGTTATGCAGTCCCTTATGCAATTTTCGGCTGGTTTCTGGCTCTCTGTGCGAAACTGCATGAGCAGGGTGCAAGACTGCATAAGTTATACAGTTTTCCGTGAGGTCGCATAAGCAAGGCACAAATCTGCATAAGTTATGCGGCAACTTATGCAGATTTCGACAGGTTTGGGACATTGTTTCTTCTCCTTATGCAGAACTGCACAACTTATGCGGCAAGTTATGCGCAATTTGGCCAATGCATACTTCAACTTTGAAACTTGTTTTTGACATCTTTGGCTGTAGAAATCACTCCTCAATGGCAAAATTTCTTTTTAGTCCCTCAAAAACATCATTTTACCTACAAAACAAAGTAAAATTATAAATTAATCCAAAAAATTAGCAATTATGAAAAACTATCTAAATAACTAATGAAATTAGCTAAAAGTGACTAATAATCAAATAAAATGGCCTTGAAATTAAACCTAAATGACTATGCAAAATGTATGTATCAGTTTCTAATTTCTTAAAGGTAAATTGATCAACCGATTAACTTCGGTTTCAAAATAAATCTATTATCAATTTTATTGATTGAATTTTAAAGTCAAATTAGAAACCGATTTATATAAGTTTTTAATTCATTATGTTATTTAGAAATTGATTTATGTCGGTTTCAAAAATTATATTTAGAAACCGATTTATATCGGTTTCAAAATTAATATAATTTTATTTTATTTATTAAATTTAAAAGTTAAAATAGAAACCAATTTATATTGGTTTCTAATTCCTTAAATTATTTAGAAACCGATTGCTTTCGATTTCAAAAATTAAATTGTAATCTAATTTTATTTAGAAACCGATTTCTATTGGTTTCAAAATGAATATAATTTTTATTTTATTTAGTAAATTTTAAAGTCAAAATAGAAACCGATTTATATCGGTTTCTGATTCTTTTGTTATTTAGAAACTGACTGATTTCGGTTTCAAAAATTAATTTGTAATCTAATTTTATCTAGAAATCGATTTCTATTGGTTCTAATTCCTTAAGTTGTTTAGAAATCGTTTACTTTCGGTTTCAAAAATTAAATTGTAATCGAATTTTATTTAGAAACTGATTTTTGTCAGTTTCAAAATCAATATAATTTCTATTTTATTTACTAAATTTTAAAGTCAAAATAGAAACCGATTTCTGTCGGTTTCTAATTTTTTTATTTACACTTAGAAATCGATAACTTTTGGCTTTAAAATTTATCTATTATATATTTTATTTAATAAATTTTAAAGTCAAGTTTCAAAAAATTATTAGATAATATCATTTTATAAAAATAATATTAAAATTAATTAAAATTTCTTTATAATATAATTAAAATGTAAAAATATGTAAAAAAATAAATATATTGAAATAATAATAATTAAAATAAAGTTAAAAAATAATTAATATTTCCTTAATTTTTTAAAATAACAAATAAAATAGAAAAAATAAAATTTTTAAATTCTTATTCAAAACTACGTAGTTTTAAGGTTGAGCGAACTTAATAAACCTAAAACAATCCTCTGTTTTCCACCGCCTGCCCCTTGCTCCTTCAATTTCGATCCCTTTCGTCCTTCTCTTTCAGAGCTTATACAAATGGTGACTATTAGCCATATCTGTCCGAGAATGTCCACCAGGGATCCTTGCGTTTTATCCTCATCGAGGAACCTGAGCGATGTTCAATTAAATTTAATTAAATGTTTTAGGGACAATTTTAATAAAAATGACTGAAATTAACTCATTAAAATATAATTTCTTTTTTATTATCATTCTACCACCCACCTGAACCATTGCTTAATTATCTATAATATGATTTTATGCATTCAGTCTTAAACTTGTGAATTTTTATTTGTTGTGTTGTGATTTATGTGGTTTGAATAATGGAATACACTAAATTATTAATAAAATTGAATTTTTATATCTTTTATAATATCAATAAGTAAAAATACTGACAGCTGAAAGTATAATATGTCCTGTCATACCTTACTCCTCCGTAAAGTATAACATGATTCCGTAGTACACTTAACAAATTACTGTACTTCGCCTACCGGTAATCCATTAAATAACAAGAGATTTTAAAATAATTTCTATTCATTTTTAAGTTAGTGGGTAAATTTTTTCTACAAATATTAAAAATCTTTAATTGACATTAAGTCACAAATAAAACTTTTGGATATTTAAAACTACCGTAATTTTTATAAAAATTCCGGCTGAGTACCGATTGTATTTTGAGAAAACAATTCTTCAAAACCTGAAAAGAAACACACTTCAAATAATTTTACTCAACCATAACTCCAATACAAATCCATTTCATCTCATAATCTCATACAAGAAGCTCAACTCAAATTCAACCGCAATTCGAAGCATCTCATTTAAAAAAAAAGAGAATAATTTTTCATTCACAAAATATAAAAATTTAATTATTTACATTAATTACAAAACTCAGAAATAAATTTGAATATTATAATAATTTGTATTTTTATTTGCACACCCAAAATAATATTACAAAAGTTCTTGTACAACTGCTCAAACAATTTACATACATATAATTACATGCATATATCAAAATCTAATATATAAGGGTATATCTCTAATATACCCGAAGCTAATCCCAATGAGTTTTCAAGGCGCAGTTACCGGAAATCTCACTCGGCTACTCTATCTTTACTTTCACCTGCGATAACATATAAAGTTATCGCTGAGAGGTGAACTCAGTGGTGCACAACCATAATTTAAAACATAATATACAATACCTTACTAAAATTTTAGCAAAGAATTCGGAAATCTTGAAATTCAATCAAAATTTCAAAAATCAAAATATTCGTTATCAATAAAATAAATCATTTGTTAAAATGACTCTGCTCAAGAAATTCAATTTATCAAATCATAACTGAACATTTAAAGTAATTCCAGTAATTTATGGAAACCAATCTTAATTCAAATAAAATCAATTATGCATAAATCCCATTTGAAATCACAATTCTTACTATTCAAAACCCATTCTTTATCTCACTAACTATGCAAGACTAATCCGTAAGGGCCATCTTCAGGATGATTCTAACTCCTTATGGTCGAGGAGGTCGAATCATCGTGCATAGTACACACCACAATAATGCAACTTCTGAAAGGGCCAATGAAAAACTTAGATCTAACCTTTAATAAGAGGATAATTGTCGCCCAATCGCAAGTGTACAGGTCGTACAAGTGATATAGAAAAGATATTGTTCCCACGAGGAGTTGTGTTAATGATTGAATTTTTGATATAAAAATTCTGACTAATTTCAACTATTTTTGAAATTAAAGTAATAAATTGATAGATATTGAAGTGTGAATTCTATATGTGTAAAATTAATAATCTATTCAACAATATAATGATTCAACTAAATTTGCATCAAATTAAAATAAGCAAATTAAAATATGGCAAGATTTAAAATGACAAGTAATTAAATTTAATTAGAAATTAACAATGATAAAAAGGGCGATTCCGGAGTTCGGGAGTTCATATTCAAGCTATTTTGAGATTTTTAAATTGGTTATCCAATCTTGTGGAACTTATGGGTTTTAAGGAGATTAATTCTTAAATCCTTTGAATACCCTTTCGAGTGGGACAAAGAGTGTCTTAATCAATCTAATCCTACTTTCGTGGAGTTAAAATTAATCATGACCCATTAAGTTTCTTAATTAATCTGTAAATCCTCTTAATCTTTAGTCTATTTCTAGATCTAAGTTAATTAAGTCCAATTTCTTGATTATCTATCACAAGGCTTTCTCCTTTGGATGCTTCAACCATGGATTAAGAACAACACTTAATGGGATCCTACACTAAGCATGTCATTGAGCACACAAGAAATGAATAAAACTCATTAAAACCAAAAAATATGGATTACCCAATCAAAATCCACAAAATATCTCAAATATTACATCCCAACCCCAGAATCTAATGAAAACTACTAACTATCCATAATATTTATAAGAAATTCTGAGTTAATATGGAAATAAATCTTTAATCTAAGCTAAGAACTAAGAAACCCAATACAAGAAAGGTAGGAAATATGCAAAGGAAAGAAAACTCCAAATCTGGTCTAGAAAATGGAGAGGTGACGTTTTTGCTCCCCTTTTTGACTCTTCTGCTACTGCTCCTTTTCTTTTCTTTTTCCTCTCTTTCTAAAATGAGATAAGGGCCTATTTATATCTTTTTCTCTGACAAGTAGCCCTAAAATGTTGTGTTTGAGGTGTGTTTTTATGAGGGAATCTTCTACCAGAGCTCATTATGAAGACTTTATGAAACTGCATAAATGGACTGCATAAGTTATGCAGTCCCTTATGCGCTTTTACTAGTTCTGGGCTCTCTGCGGTCGCATGAGCAGGGTGCAAGACTGCATAAGTTATGCAGTTTCCGTGAGGTTGCATAAGCAAGGCATGAATCTGCATAAGTTATGTAGTAACTTATGCAGATTTCGGCAGGTTTGGAAAATTGTTTCTTCTCCCTGTGCAGAACTGCACAACTTATGCGGCAAGTTATGCGCAATTTGGCCAATGCATACTTCAACTTTGAAACTTATTTTTGACATCTTTGGCTGTAGAAATCACTCCTCAATGGAAAATTTTCTTTTTTTAGTCCCTCAAAAACACTATTTTTCCTACAAAACAAAGTAAAATTACAAATTAATTCAAAAATTGGCAATCATGAAAAATTATCTAAATAACTAATGAAATGAGCTAAAAGTGACTAACAATCAAATAAAATGGCCATAAAATTAAACCTAAATGACTATGCAAAATGCATGTATCAAATACCCCCAAACTCAAGTTTTTGCTTGTCCTCAAGAAAACTTTAAAATATAATGCAATTTTTAGGGGTGCCTTGTCCAAAGAGCTATGAAAATCTCTTATTAAAGTAACTTAACATATCTTTAGCCATACCAACAATCTATATACCCATCCTTCAAAAATGCACAGAATTTAATGCTTATCCAAACTTTTACCGCTTAGCCATCAAGTCAAATATCATCCAAAATTCTCAAACCAACCAATCAAAAGAGAGAGTCATGCTCAAAAGGAATTCTAGAACAATCAATAGTCAAAGTGTCTCTATATAGAATGATGGAATTGAATGAATGAATGGAAAATTTTTCAATCCCATAGGCAAATTCCCTACTCCTATCTCCATTAATGTAGCAAGTACTATCAAGAGATTAAAGGTCTTTTTAGGGATGTAATGGGGCCATGGGGTTCAAAATGAGGCTAAGAAGAAAAAGGAGAAAAAGGATTCAAAGCATGAGAATATTTTCAATCTTAAAAATATAAGGTACACTTCTTATTTTATTATTATTATTATTTTTTTCTTTTTCTTTCTTTTATATATATATATATATATATATATATATATATATGGAGGAGAGAAATACACAATAAGAATTGTCAAGTGCTAGCATATTTTACAAAATACATAAAAATGGAGGGACACTTTGATACTTTAAACTTGTATCTTGTATTTTCTCTTAATGATTGTTCCTAAAAATGCCACCCCCAAACTCATTTCCTTTAATTACTTTGGGTGGATTTCTTTCAATTTGAATGACAATAATGAAAAGCACATATACTAGTACTTTTACAAGATGACAAGTATTTCTTCTCCCTTTCATTAATATATATATATATATATATTTTTTTTCTCTTTTTTTTTATATATATATCAGAGTATAAAGTGTACCTAATATTCAATTATCCTCATGAAAAGGGTTGGAGTGTTTGGTTCATTGGCTAGGTAGCAATAAGGGTTTCAAGAAAAATTGGGAATAAAAAGGCTCAAAGGGGTTTGCAAGGGTTAATTTTAATTAGGAAAAAGGCCAAAGGTTTAAAATGAGAAGGTTTAAATCAAAGAATGCCTAATCATCTCTCTTTTCAAGTGTAAGCTAGTATTTCGCCTTGAAAGGTTTAGAAAATTTGTTCTAGGATTGGTGAGACATCATTTGACTACCTTATATCCAATAACTCCCTCTAAACACTCCAATCTCTAAAGGACTAGTTGGGTGGCTTTTTGGCTAAGAAGATATAGGCAAGGGATAAACACTTCAAAACTTTGCACCTCTTAGAAAACTTTCAATCCACAAACCCAACTAAAGGTAAGTCAAATCACTCTCATAGGCAACTTTTCAATACTCAAGGGATTTGGCAAGAGATTTTATTTCATGATGCATGATTCCTAAAAATGAGTAATGCATTAACTAAATGGAGGAAATCTATTTGTGTGTAGTGTGTACAATTTTTAAGTGTGTATAATGTGTGTGTAAATGTGTTATGTATATGTATGTATGGATGTATATGTAAAATATTTACAATACATATGTAAATGGAATGGGATGAGATGTTCCTATACTCAAAATGTGAAAAATGTAGCAAAAATCAAAATGCACACCCCCAAACTCAAAATTGGACATTGTCCTCAATGTCTAAAGCAGTGCAGCATCAAAACTCAAAGCAAAAGGGAATAACCAGGAATAGTTAAATTTAAGAGCAAGAAAGAGTTACCTGGTATAGAGCAGTGTTTTAGCATCCAAAATGTGAATTCAAGAGATGATGGTGATGCATAAGAAAGTTGCACAAGTTATGCAGAATAAATGTTGTACAGAACAGGTGCATAAGGAGAGTGCATAAGCTGTGCAGTATGGCATGAGTTGCATAAGGGACTGCTTAGGCTATGTAGAACATTTGCATAAGGAGTTTCATAGCCTGTGCAGTATATTGAAAAGCTGTAGCATAATGATATATCAAGGAAAAATGTGCAAACACCAGCAGAGGTATGTAAATATATACAGTGTATTGACAAGTATGCACAAAAGGGCAGTAAAGGCAATGAGAAACAATGAAAAACTAATGGAATAGCCATCCAATTGAACTTCAAGAAAACAGAATTCAAGACAAACTAAAATTGTTTCAGCACATCTAAAAAGAAAAACTCCTAGAAGTTGAACAAAAGCAAAATAAAAACTAATCTAATTCTATGGTTTTGCCCTTGTCCAAAGGTGCTGCTAAAGGACTGGATGGAGCTGGCTGCTGCTGAAGGGGTGGTTCTGGAGGAGGTGATGGAGGTGGAGGTGGCATTCCCAGAAAAGCCATGAGCTGCTTCATCATCTCTTTTAACTCTTTTTGCTTATCTCTGGTTTCCATAACAAGATCAAAGAGTTGATTATGACGATCCTTGAGTGTATTAAGACCAGATTCAAGCTTCCTATCCACAAAATATACATCATCACTAAGCCTCTCAAGATAGGTGAATAAGGCTTTAGTGTTGAAGGGAGGAGGTGCTGTGGATGAAGAGGGTCCAGCTGCAGATGGTGTTGGCTGTGCAGATTCTGCTGGGGTATCCTGTGCAGACTGAGTGGTTGGTGTAGGTTCAGTAGATTGCTGTTGGACTGGTGGTACAGATTGTGCCTCTGGTTGTGCAAGGTCTGTACTCACGGTTGTGCAATGTCAGATGGTGGCAAACTGAATCCAGTTTTGGATAAGTGAGTAGCATCAAAATATAGAGTGTTTGAAAGGGCTGGTAGAGGATGCTCTTCTGGATCAAAACCAAAATGCTTAGCTATAACAGTTATGAGCCCACCCATGACTATATCACCTACAGATTTGGTAGCAATATGTAACACATGCTCACAGAAGAAGTAACGAGGAGATATTTTGACTTTGTGAAAAGCACACCATAGCATGAACAAGTCAGATTTTCCAACAGCACCAGAACTAGTCCTCGGCCTAAGATAGTGCTAGTAATAAGCCTATGGATAAATCTAAGTGCTGGGTCTATTATTTGGGAGGTATTGGATCTGCCAGCATAAAAACTCTGAGATTGGTTTGTAATACTCCTCCAAAACTAAACAACATTCCAAACACCTTTATTTGCTACCTCTATGCCTGTAATGGTACCCTAAACAATCCATCAATTGCAAACCCAAAAATACTATGAAATTAGTCTAATGATAGCTCTCTATTTTGCCCTAAGCACCTAAATTTCATAGTTAGCTTGTAATCTATCTCATGCAATTTCAGAGTAGCAGAAAATGAGGAATAAATTCCAAAACTAGAGTTGGATAAACTAGTTCTTGTTTATGCACAAATTCCATCCAACCTAGACCATCAAGGTAGGCAACAATATTATCAAATAAACCAACTAATTGGAGGGAATCTGCAGAAATGTACCTAGTGGGTTGCACTTTTCTATCCTTTAGCCTCTTAAAAGTTGCCTTATAGGTTGCATCAGGAAGGGGCCAAGGTAGTTTGGATACCTGTGATGCCACTGTTGAATGTTGCTTCTTGCTAGAGGAGGGTGATTTGGCTTGTGGGGTAGAGGTAGAAACGCCAACCCCCTGTCGTGTGGAAGCTGAAGTTTTAGGGTTTTTGGGTGTAGGCTCTAAAAGTGGAGTAGCAGGTGGGTCTTTTCGTTTTGTGGGAGGTGGTGCAGAGGCCATGGGTCGGGTTGATTTCAACCGGATTCTCCTTTTATAGGTGGACGTAGGAGGAGGTGGAGGGGTTTGTCGTGGAGGAGAATCAGGATTGGGGGCTTACATTGCTAGGGGTGTGACTTGGAGAGGAGAGCCTTGAGGGGAAGGGGGAGGTGTTTCCATGGTGGTTGTCGTCGATGGTGGGAATGGAGGAGGGAAGAAGAAAGTGAAAGAGATAAAGGGAAGTTAGGGCATTGGTAGGTGAAAAGAGGTGTGGGGAGAAGGATTAATGCCGAGAAATATGAACAGGAGGGAGGTTGTGAACAGGAATGACGGGAAGTGGGAGGTGGGAAAGTGGGGTGTCGAAAATTTTGATTTGCATAGGACATGTGATTTTCTGTATAAGGGGAGAATGGGTGTGCATAAGTTATGCACTCTCTTATGCAAGTTTCAGCAGAAAATGGGAGGTCTGAAAATTTGATTATGCAAAAGTGCATAGCTTATGCACTTGGTTATGCAAATTTTGGCAGAAAATGGGAGTGTGAAAAGTTGGTCGTGCAAAAGTGCATAACTTATGCGCTCTCTTATGCAAGTTTCGGCAGAAAATGGAATCCCAGAAAATTTGGTTATGCAAAAGTGCATAAGCTGTGCACTCTCTTATGCAAGTTTCGGCAGAAAATGGGAAGTCTGAAAAATTGGTTATGCAAAAGTGCATAACTTATGCACTTGGTCATGCAGATTTCGGCAAAAATGAAAATGCAGGATTTGAAGTTATGCAAGAATGCATAAGTTATGCACACACTTATGCAAGTTTCGGCAGAAATGAAAATTTGCAAAAATGTGGAGGTGCAGAATTGCATAAGTTATGCACACCCTTATGCAGATTTCGGTAAGAAATGAAATGGCAAAAATTTGGTTATGCAGGATTGCATAAGTTATGCAAAGGCTTACGAAGGTTTCAGCAGAAAAGAAAAAATGGCAAAAATGAGACCTGAAAGCTGCATAAGCTATGCAGTTACTTATGCACATTTCAACAAGATTCAGATTACAATAAAAAATGTTTTGCAAGTTTGAAAAATACACTAGAATGAAGAAATGTAATCCTATGAAACATAAATCATGAGTAATTATCATAAAAAACACATCAATATATACAGAATCCATCACAATTGCACCATACAAGCTTGTAGAAGTAAGTTTTGCATAAGTGACATTTGTGAATTATGCCATTTCAACTCAAACTCTGCAATTTAACATTTAGCACAGTAAGGCTCAATAAAAATCTGCACAAAGTTGCATTTATCCACAAAAGAAAATAGACTCTCCAAGTTATGCCAAGAAAATGCAGCATGTGCATATTGAATCACACAACCCAAATAAGCTCAAAACTACTAAAATGACCCACTTACCATCATATTAACATGATAAGCACAAATACTTAAAAGTTACACACCCAACCTCAACAAAGAAGCAAATACCATATGCTGCAGACCTTTTTTGCTGAAAATTTTATTTCTCTGCATAAGCCAAGAAAGGGTTCTGCACAGGATATGCAATGAAAATAAACCAATCTTGGGAGAGTTAATGGATAAAATATCAGATTAAGAGTTACTCCCCAGCAGTGCAACAACCTTCATCCATTGAAATACATCTACAAAGGACAAGATTCAACAATGTCAAAAATTGAATTTGGGGAGATTTAAGATAAAAACAAAAGTAATGTAAATAAAAGTAAATCAACGAAAGCAAAATAAAGGAACTTGGGGTGCCTCCCAAGAGTGCTAATTTATAGTGCTTAGCTGGACTCTTCATGCATCTCACTAAGAGGAGGTGAGGGATCAAAGAGCTTGTAACAGCTTGCTCCTTTTATTGGGTCTCCAGTTATGTAATGTTTCAATCTATGCCCATTGACCTTAAAATTTCCAGATTTTTCACTCAAAATTTCAATTGCTCCATAAGGGAAAACCTTAGAAACTCTATATGGACCAGTCCACCTTGATTTAAGTTTTCCAGGGAACAATTTCAATCTTGAGTTGAACAACAAAACTGAATCGCCCTCTTTAAATTCCTTTTTCTTAAGATGCTTATCATGCCAAACTTTAGTTCTTTCTTTATAAATACGGGCACTTTCATAGGCATCCATCCTCAATTCTTTAAGCTCATTAAGTTGCAATAGCCTCTTCTCACCAGCTTGCTTGAGATCAAAATTCAAGGTCTGAATGGCCCAATATGCTTTATGCTCTAGCTCCACAGGTAAATGACAAGACTTACCATACACCAACCTAAAGGGAGTAGTTCCTATAGGGGTTTTGTAAGCAGTCCTATATGCCCATAAAGCATCATCTAGTTTGACAGACCAGTCTTTCCGAGAATTGCTCACTATTTTCTCCAAGATATGTTTGAGTTCTCTGTTAGAAATTTCAACTTATCCTGAAGTTTGAGGATGGTATGGGGTAGCTATCTTGTGCACTACACCATATTTCCTCATTAAGCTCTCAAATTGCTTATTACAAAAATGTGAACCCCCATCACTAATTATAGCCCTTGGAGCTACAAATCTACTAAAGACAAATTTCTTTAAGAATTTCACTACCACCTTAGCATCATTAGTTGGAGTTGCAATAGCTTCTACCCACTTTGACACATAGTCAGCTCCAACTAGAATGTATTTATTACCATATGAAGGAGGAAATGGGCCAATAAAATCTATTCCCCAGACATCGAATAATTCCACTTCAAGAATATTATTTAGGGGCATTTGATATCTTTTTGACAGATTTCCACTCCTTTGACATTTATCGCATTCTAACACAAATTTCCTCACATCTTTAAAAAGATTTAGCCAAAAGAAACCAGCCTGCAGAATTTTACTAGTTGTTTTAGAGATTCTAAAATGTCCTCCATAATCAGAAGCATGGCAATGATGCATAACACTCTGTGTCTCCTTATCAGGAATACATCTTCTTATTAAACCATCACAACATCTCCTAAAGAGTAAAGGATCATCCCATCTATAAAATTTTGCCTCATGCAAAAACTTTTTCTTTTGTTGCCATGTCATTCCTAGAGGTCAAACTCCACAAGATAGATAATTCACCATGTCTGCATACCAAGGTAGTTTAGCAACAAGAGAGAAAAGTTGTTCATCCAAGAAAAACTCATCAATAGGGACTTCATCCATTTCTTCATCATCCAATTTCAACCTACTAAGATTATTTGCAACTACATTTTCAGCTCCCTTCTTATCTCTAATCTCCAAATCAAACTCTTGTAGCATCAGAATCCACCTAATGAGCCTAGGTTTAGCCTCCTTTTTACGGAGTAAATACCTGATAGCAGCATGATCTGAAAGTATAACCACCTTTGAGTCAATAATGTAAGGTCTGAACTTTTCTAATACAAAGACAATTGCTAAAAATTTCTTTTCAGTTGTTGCATAATTTGTTTGAGCCTCATCCAATGTTCTACTAGCATAAAAAATAGCATAAGCCCTTTTGTCTTTTCTTTGACTAAGAATAGCTCCAATTGCATAGTTGCTAGCATCACACTTAATTTCAAAAGGTAGGCTCCAATCGGGCGGTTGCATGATGGGTGCAGTGATAAGAGCTTGCTTAAACCTATAAAAGGCATCCAAATACTCTTGGTCAAATACAAATGGTATGTCATGACTTAACAAATTAGACAAAGGTTTGGCTATTTTAGAAAAATCCTTGATAAAGCGTCTATAGAACCCGGCATGCCCTAGAAAACTTCGAATTCCTTTAACATTGGGGAGGAGCCATCTTCTCTATCACTTCAACCTTGGCTTTATCAACCTCTATTCCTCTGTTAGACACCAAATGTCCAAGCACTATCCCTTCCTGAACCATGAAATGACACTTTTCCCAGTTTAACACAAGGTCAGTATCTGCACACCGCTGCAAAATTTTAGAAAGGTTAGCCAAGCATATGTCAAATGAAGATCCATAAACAGAAAAGTCATCCATAAAAATCTCACATTATATCTTCAATGAAATCTGAGAAGATTGCCATCATGCACCTTTGAAAAGTGGCTGGTGCATTACACAACCCAAATGGCATCCTCCTATAAGCAAAGGTTCCATATTAACAAGTAAAAGTGGTTTTCTCTTGATCATTTGGATGGATAGGGATTTGAAAAAATCCTGAATACCCATCTAAATAGCAAAAATAAGAATGCCTAGCCAGTCTTTCTAACATTTGATCAATGAAGGGAAGTGGAAAATGATATTTTCGAGTGGCAATATTTAATTTTCTGTAATCTATGCACATTCACCAACTAGTCACTGTTCTGGTGGGAATTAATTCGTTATTTTCATTTTTGACCACTGTCATTCCACCCTTTTTTGGGACAACATGTACTGGACTCACCCAAGTACTGTCTGAGATAGGATATATGATCCCTGCATCAAGCAACTTCAAAATTTCCTTTTTAACAACTTCTTTCATATTTGGGTTTAACCTCCTCTGATATTCAATAGATGGCTTACAATTTTCTTCCAAAATAATTCTGTGCATACAAAAGTGTGGACTTATTCCCTTAATGTCATCTATGGTATATCCTAAAACTTTCCTAAATTGCCTCAATACTCTTAACAACTTATCAACCTTTGAAGTACTCAAGTTTGCATTTACAATTACTGGATAAGTGTTATTGGTGCCAAGAAATTCATACCTGAGCTGAGAAGGAAGTTGCTTAAGTTCTACCTTAGGTGCATCTTCTTCCTTGAATGATGGTTGCTTAGATTCGACTATTTCCTTTTGTGTGAGTTGAAAAACTGGAGCAGAAATGAATGGTGGACTACCCTTTAAATGTTGAGCATATGCAGCCACATGAGGGTTGTCATAGTCTATGCTTCCTCCATAAACTAAGCAATTTTCAAGTAGATCTTCTGGATATCTCTTTCTGAAGTGTTCTTTAACCAGCTCATCAAGGATATCAATTCTCAAACAAGTATCAGCTTCAGAATGATGCTTCTTCATAGTGTTATTAATATTGAAAACCAATTGATCTTCACCAACTCTAAGAGTTAATTTTTCTCCCTTAACATCAATCAATGCTCCTGCTGTAGCTAGAAAGGGTATTCCCAAGATAATTGGGATATTAGAATCCTCTTCCATGTTTAACATGACAAAGTCAATAGGTATATAGAACTTTCCAACCTTCAGAGGCACATTCTTCAAAATTCCTTCAGGATACTTAATTGATCTGTAAGCTAACTGAAGAGAAATGTGGGTTAGCTTAAGATCTCCCATATTGAGCTTCTCATAAATGGAGAGGGGCATAAGGCTAACACTAGCCCCTAAATCATATAAAGCTTTTGTAGAACATGATTCCCCAATGTGGCATGGAATTGAAAAACTCCCTGGATCCTTGAGCTTTGGAGGAAGTTTCCTTTGGAGGATAGCACTACATTCTTCTGTCAAAGCTACAGTTTCATGGTCTTCAAGTTTCCTCTTGTTTGAGAGAATTTCTTTTAAGAATTTTGCATAAGAGGGCATTTGTGAAAGAGCATCAATAAAAGGCACATTTATGTATAGCTTCTTCAAAACCTCTAAGAACTTTCCAAATTGCTTATCAAGCTTGGCTTTTTGAAATCTTTGTGGAAAGGGGAGTTGTGGTTTGTAAGGCTCTGGAGGTATATACTTCTCTTCCTTCTCTTCAATTTTCTCTTTACCTTTTTCTGCACTTTCTTGTCTTTCTCTCTCATCAATTTCTTTCTCATTTTCTCTCTTCTCACTATTTTCACTTTTCTCATTTTTTTCACTCTTCTCATTATTTACAACTTTCCCACTTCTTAAAGTAATAGCTTGACACTGCTTTCTTAGGTTTTTCGGCTGACTCAGAAGTTTTTCAAAAGACTTGGTACCTGAGGAAGATGCTTGTTGTGCAATCTGATTTTTCAACATTCTGTTATGTGTTTGCATCTGTTCTAGCCTTGCTTTCATCTCTCTCATCTCTTCATCATGCTTAGTTTGGTTAGCAAGAATCTGTTGTAATAAAGCTTCTGTGGTGGAACTTTGTTCTTACTATTTTGGTGGAGGATTCATATTTCTCTGCTAAAAATTAGGCAATGGTTGCTTATTTTGCTGATATGGAATTCCTTGTTGCTGTTGTGGCTGAAGATTCTGATTTGGGACTTGACTTTGCTGATTTCGCCATGAAAAGTTGGGATGATTCCTCCAAGTTGAATTATAAGTTTGAGAGTAATGATTCCCCATTTGTTTGTTTCCATAATTACCAACATATGCAGCTTGCTCTCCATAGTCTACTCCACAGCTGGTAGTTCCTTCCGCATAAGCAACTTGTTGTGAACTTCCAGATGATGATGATGAACTAACCAACATACTTAAATCTTCCATCTTCTTAGCCAAAACAATTGTAAGTGCATCAAACTTTGCATTAATCATGTTGAATGGATTAAGGTCATACATTCCAACAGCTTACCTCTTTTGAGTTGGAGCTGGTCCTCTTGGACTACTCCAAAGATGAGTATTCTTTGCAATTTTCTCTAATAGCTCATAAGCTTCATATTCATACTTCATAATAAATTCTCCTCCTGTTTGAGCATCAATAATCCCTCTAATTGCAGGAGTAACGTTGGTGTAAAAATTCTGGTTTATCATCCATTTTGGAATGGCATGATGTGGGCATTGTCTCTTTAATTCCTTCCATCTCATCCATGATTCATAGAGAGTTTCATCTTCTCTTGGTCTAAAAGCTGTCATTTGATTCCTCAATTCTTGAGTTTTTCCAGGTGGAAAATATTGTGCAAGAAATGCATCAGTGAGTTGCTTCCAATTTGTAATGGAGTTGTGAGGTAAAGAGTCAAGCCAATCCAATGCTCTATCCTTCAAAGAGAATGGGAATAGCTTCAATCTTACTGCATCATCAGATACTCCAGGTTGTTTTTGCATATCACAAATCATAGCAAACTTCTTTAGATGTGTGTGTGGATTTTCAGAAGGATGTCCCCCAAATTGGGAATTTTGAATCATTTGAAGAACCCCAAAATCCATCTTGTAGCTATTTGCATCAATTATTGGTCTTGCTATACTCTCTCTTAAGTCATCAAAACGAGGAAAAGCATGATCCATCATATTTCCCCTAGGCACATTAGCATTTACAACCTCTTCACCTTGGGCTACAATTTCATTGTTTCGATCATTTCCAGCATTACCACCACCAATTCTAATTCTTTCATCAGCCATGTCTACTTCAATTTCAGTTTCTCTCAAGGCTTCTTTCCTTTTTCTGGTTTCTTTCTTGTTGGCTCTACAAAATTTCTCAATTTCAGGATTAAACAATAAAGATGTGTCACTTGTGCTTCTAGCTCTTCTCATAAAAGAATAAGAGTACCTAAAAAGAACAAACAAACACAAAATGAAAAGATAACAAAGATAAAACTATAAACAACTAAAATAATCAAGAATTCAATCTTAAACAAACAACTCCCTGGCAACGGTGCAAAAAACTTGATGTGGCCCAATCGCAAGTACACGAGTCGTATAAGTAATATAGAAAAGATATCGTTCCCACGAAGAGTTGCATTAATGATTGAATTTTTGATATAAAAATTCTGACTAATTTGAACTATTTTTGAAATTAAAGTAATAAATTGATAGATATTGAAGTGTGAATTCTATATGTGTAAAATTAATAATCTATTCAACAATGTAATGATTTAACTAAATTTGCATCAAATTAAGATAAGCAAATGGAAATATGGCAAGATTTAAAATGACAAGTAATTAAATTTAATTAGAAATAAACAATGATAAAAAGGGCGATTCCGGAGTCCGGGAGTTCATATTCAAGCTATTTTGGGATTTTTAAATTGGTTATCCAATCTTGTGGAACTTATGGGTTTTAAGGAGATTAATTCTGAAATCCTTTGAATACCCTTTCAAGTGGGACAAAGAGTGCCTTAATCAATCTAATCCTACTTTCGTGAAGTTAAAATTAATCAAGACCCATTAAGTTCCTTAATTAATCTGTAAATCCTCTTAATCCTTAGTCTATTTTTAGATCTAAGTTAATTAAGTCCAATTTCTTGATTATCTATCACAAGGCTTTCTCCTTTCAGTGCTTCAACCATGGATTAAGAACAATACTTAATGGGATCCTACATTAAGCATGTCAATGAGCACACAAGAAATGAATAAAACTCATTAAAACCACAAAATATGGATTACCCAATCAAAATCCACAAAATATCTCAAATATTACATTCCAACTCTAGAATCTAATAAAAACTACTCACTATCCATAATATTTATAAGAAATTCTGAGTTAATATGGAAATAAATCTTTAATCTAAGCTAAGAACTAAGAAACCCAATACAAGAAAGGTAGAAAATATGCAAGAAAGGAAAGAAAACTCCAAATCTGGTCTAGAAAATGGAGAGGTGACGTTTTTGCTCCCCTTTTTGACTCTTCTGCTGCTGCTCCTTTTCTTTTCTTTTTCCTCTCTTTCTAAAATGAGATAAGGGCCTATTTATATCTTTTTCTCTGACAAGTAGCCCTAAAATGGTGTGTTTGAGGTGTGTTTTTATGAGAGAATCTTCTGCCAGCTCATTATGAAGACTTTATGGAACTGTATAAGTGGACTGCATAAGTTATGCAGTCCCTTATACAGTTTTCGGCTAGTTCCTGGGCTCTCTGTGTGAAGCTGCATGAGCAGGGTGCAAGACTGCATAAGTTATGCAGTTTTCCGTGAGGTTGCATAAGCAAGGCATGAATCTACATAAGTTATGCAGTAACTTATGCAGATTTCGGCAGGTTTGGAAAATTATTTCTTCTCCCTGTGCAGAACTGCACAACTTATGCGGTAAGTTATGCGCAATTTGGCCAATGCATACTTCAACTTTGAAACTTATTTTTGACATCTTTGGCTATAGAAATCACTCCTCAATGGCAAAATATCTTTTTTTAGTCCCTCAAAAACACCATTTTTCCTACAAAACAAAGTAAAATTATAAATTAATCCAAAAATTGGCAATAATGAAAAACTATCTAAATAACTAATGAAATTAGCTAAAAGTGACTAACAATCAAATAAAATGGCCATGAAATTAAACCTAAATGACTATGCAAAATGCATATATCAATAATCTAAGCCTGTGCACATACCATGGTATTCAAAACAAAACAAAGCTAACTCCATTGTCTCCTCAACAAATGAGTGAGACAGGTAATAACCTAGTCAAGTATTTATAGTGAGATATAAAATAATATCATGAATCTCTTTGTCCTTTTTGTGAGCATAAATCACAACACAATTTAATTCAAAGTCAGTTCCAATATCCAATAATTTTTATGCTCATTTCAATTCAAAACATAAATTTATATTTTTCCATGTAAATTCCATTTCAATCACAACTTCCAAACTGAATTCATTCAATCCATATCAAGAATAAAATCATAAGTTAATCATTTTCCCACAATTAAACTCATTTATACCATAACACATTTTAATAATCATTGAAATAAATTCAATAATTGGTAAACATGATACATAAAGAAACTAAAATCCTTTAACCAAATAAAATATGCAAAACTTTAACAATGTAAAACTAGTTGTGCACAAACTTCTTTGTTGACTAGTTTACTCCAAATTTCGGTTTTTCCTTGAAGATCCATTTCCAGTTTCTTTTTCAATTGAAACACATAGTTTACAGTGTTTCAGTACCATATCTCATAATAAATCCATTAATTTATTTCATGCCTACTTAGTTGTAGCCTTAAATTTGCTTAAATTGGTATCCTTTGAATTTTGCATTTTGGGTCACTATTCATTGCACTATTCAAGTCAAAATATTGACTTTTTCCTACTAAATAGGTTTATTAATTCTAATTGTACTCACATACCACATTTTGAGTCATATTTTTGTTGGCATTGATTGTCAAATTCAATTCAAAGTCTATTAGGGTTAAATATCAAAATTTCAGTTTTGGGTTACTTGTTTATACTGTTCCATTGGTTTGCATACAGTGGGAATTTGGCTAACTTTCCTCCATCAAAGTTGTTCCTTAATGTCTTATCTTTAATTCCCTTTTTGAATCACTCCATTTGAAGTTTTATAGCTCAAGTTATAGCCATTTTCTTAAGACTGGCCGGATTGGTATCTACCCAGAATTTTGGGCAGGTTTTTAGTTCTGGGAGTTTTGGGCAACCAACTTTAGGTAGCAAAATGACTTGGTTATGGGCAGAATTTGGGTTGGTGTTCTCCATAAAAGTTGTAGTACTATGTCATAGCTTTCTAATGGTTCAAAAATCAGGTCATTTGGACCTGCCTAGACTAAGTTATGGCTAAATGAATAAATACTGTTTATTTGGTTATTTTTGTAAAGTGACAGTGTTCTAATTCCGGATTTGACCTAATTGTTCACTATCTTAATGTCATTTTTTGGGCATAGTTTCTACACAAAAATTGTGGAATTATGTGTCTATTTTCATTTTCAATTGGCATCACACCAATTAGAGTGGCAGAATTATATTTTTGGTCCCTGAAAGGGATCTAGGTCAGGCTATCCAGTAATGACCCCTCACCAATCCGAATTTCATTGCAATGCTAATCACTCCAACACATCTCAATTAATTCCAATTGACCATTTTAAACCTCATTTAGGTCAAAGTACATCAATTTACTAATTTCTCAAATTTCCTCCCCAAAACCCTAAGGGTCAAGAACCCTAATTTTCTAAATTCTTCAATTCATGCAATTCACACATATAGATCACCTATACAACTTCAACTCACCAAGAATCCATGTTTAATTTAATTAAAGACCATCAAATCCTAACTACTTATGTGTTGGACGAATTTCACTCTAGGTCCCTAACATATTGTTTTTGTTTCATTTTCCTCAATTCCTAAGTTAGTTCAAGTGTACATGCATGAATATAAAGAGAAATTTAATGATTTTAACTAAACTCTTTGTGTAGCTTTTCTAGCTCTTTAATTCCTCAATTTTTTCTTGTCCTTCCTCCTTCAATCTTCTTCTTAAGAGTCAATTTGAAGCTTTCTATCATTTATATGTGGAATTTTGGGCATAAATTAGGATTTAGTGAAGCTTTGGAATGGGTGTGTTAATGGAGGTTGAGAGAAAATGGTGAGAGAGAAGAGAGAGATGTGGGAGACGGCAAATGGAAGAAGAAAGGAAAATTTCATTTATTATTTTTTTTCTTTTTGTCTTATAAGGCTAAATTGTCCCCAAAATTTCCAATAATAAAAATTAGAGTTTTATTACATTTTGCTTATGTCACTTGAATGATGTCATAAAGTTTATTTTAATTTCTTTTCTTTTCCTTTTTTTTTCTACAACTTCTTCAATTTAAATCTATATTTCGAAATTTTAATTTTTTACATTTTATTGGACAATTAGGTCATGAGTCATCTTTATGGGTGAATTGACCAATTTGCCCATCGCCTGTCTAATTCGGTTGGCCAATAATTCAGCATTTCTTTCGAAACCCTGACCTAATTATTGATCTGGTTCTCAACCTTTTTCTGTGATTTTCACATTTCCCCTAACTTTGCAATTTTTCCTAGGACTGTGGTGTCACAATGCTCCGTACGAGATTAGGGTTTTGACTGATCTCGCAGTCACTTCCCGGTGCGGTCACTCATCGCTGTGATCCCCGGCTTATTTAACTTTTTATACTTTATTTTCCTTATTTATATTTTTCCTTCTTATACTTGTTATTTATTTTTATCTATGACTTTTCTAGATGTCACAGATATAGCTTCAGATGTCTCAACTGTCCGGGCAGACATCAGGCGCCGGACTAGTAGATTGTATAGGAGTGTCCAATGTGAGGGCGTTACATGTCCTGCTAACTAATTTAATAAAATCAGTTAACAAATTAATATACAATTTTTCTTTTTCATCAAATAAATCTACAGTTACTGTAAATTCAACATTTGCGGTTTTGTTGAGCTCAAAATTCTCCATTCATGAATTAGGTGATGACCAACAATCATAAGTTCACAATAAGGTGAACACAATGCCCATAATTAGCATTTGAAATGATTAAGAATTTAGATTTTATTTAAGTGCAAACTTATATATAATGTTTCTACTGTGATATTGAATTCCAATAAATTTTAATTCAATGATATTGGAATTGTCTCCATAATTATGAGGTCTCGAGTTCAAGTTCTAATTGAAACTAATTGTACTAAAAAAAATTTAAGTATATCATCATTTGCAGTTCATAATTTTCTTAAGTTGCACTATATACGTGTGTGTGCAATATTAAATATTATATATCTTATGTTTTGGATCTATAGTGACCGAATTTAGATAAGAATTTTCCTTAATTTGCACCATCCCCACCTTATGTGAGGCAGTTCTTCATGTTAGGTCTAATCTACCGCAGTTTGTGTGCAGAAATAAAGCATGAACCACTCCACCAAACTTGCACAAATCATTAAATATATATTACTCACCAAGTAATTTGTATGAGTTGTGATAATGAGATATCACCTTATTTGGGACCCATTTGTTGTTAAATCAGTCTACAGAAATATAGATATATCATGTGCAACTCACTTTCTAAGCTCCACCTTTGTGCGTAGATTGCCAAACAAAAACAAACATGCCTGCCTCTCTAACATCTCCTCATTTCTTCTTTATCACATGGTTTTGCTTCCCATGTTACCTTGCCTATGGAGGCCCCATTTAAGGAACTGCCTCTGGCTATATGCATATATAATCAACCCATTTCATTACCTCCTGCACAGCACAAAAATAGAACCCAGCGTTCTAAGGCTTGAAGCCCTTCTTCTTTATTCTACCATCTTAAAAGCTAGATTAACAAGATGATCAGTGCCAAAAAGCTTATCAAACTGGCAAGGAAATGGCAGAGGATGGTTTCTCTAAGGCGGAAAACAATAACATTGCCAAGAAACACAGAGATTGTGGATGCAGAAAATTGCAGCACATCATGCCCCGGCGAGAAAGGTCACTTTGTGGTGTACACAATTGATCAAAGACGCTTTGTGCTTCCCTTAGAATATCTTAAGAGTGATATTGTCAAAGAATTATTCGATCTCGCTGAAGAAGAGTTTGGATTGGCAAGCAATAGTCCTCTAGTACTGCCATGTGAAGCAGGCTTTATGGAGTACATAATTGATTTAATCCAAAGGCGTATGACTAAAGATGTAGAGAAAGCATTGCTAATATCCATCGCTAACATTCGCTGCTCATCATCTATCAGTCCTCATCAAGCAATTACAAGTCAACAATTACCAATCTGCAGCTTCTAATATTCTGTTTTGCAATTGATCTGCATAAGTGTACAGAAATTTTAGAAAAAAGATTTGTAAGACTCTCTTCAATATGAATCAATTAGCGTTTGGACACCACATCTTGCACTTACTGTTTTATCGAATAAGTATTTGCAAGCAATTCTAAGCAAGGGATGCACAATTTTATTCATTAGATTTTTCTTTCTGGGTCTAAGACTGCCATGTCATTGCAGGGATTCTACATCCACACAGTGATCTTAATAATTTTCTTTTAAAAAAATATATTTCACCATGGCTTAATTCTTGTAAATAATTAAAAATCAAAGCCCCTATATACCAATTCCTGTAAAGGATTAATCCTTGGATAAAGTGTGTCCCATTGTCTTCAGTTCTTGAAAGCTGTCATTAACTCTGTTAAAGAATTCATTCATAGATTGAAGAGCTGGAAGACATTGTGGGTCCTGTCATAAAATTATAGCAAAAAATATGTCTAACCAGTCCAAATTTTCTTTCTCACCAAAGTTCATCATGTCCGTAACTACCATTTTTTTTTATTTGCATATGTAAATCAAAAACCAAATCAACATCAGCTTCTAAACACTTATCTTAGCAGAATGAGGTTCAAGGTTAATAATGTTAACAAAAACCTCAAGAAATTTTCTTCTTGAATTTATCTTGCCAGTTATAAATATAATTAAAAAACTCTTATCATGAAACAGATCATGTTTAAGTATTTAACTAAAAAAAATTAAATTTAAATATATTTTAATTAAACGATTTGATTTTTTTAAAAAATGTTTTTATAGATTAATTTAAAAAATAATTTAAAAAAATTGTTTTAGGGATAAATTAATAACAGTGAATGAAATTAACCCATTAAAAATAATTTCTTTTTATTACCATTATAGCTATCACCTGAATTATTGGTTAATCATATATAATATGATTTTATCTATTTAGTTTTAAACTTATAAAATTTTATTTGTCCTGTTCTGATTTAAGTTGTTTGAATAATGGTACACTAAATTATCAATAAAATTTAATCATTTACAATATGTATTATGTATTAGTCATGAGTTCATAGGACTCATAGTTTAGTTTAAGGCAATCTAATATAAATAATATAATTTTTATTATTTACTTATTATATTATATTGAATAAAATATAATTAAATAATAAAAAATATTTAATTATGTAGTCTAGTTATAAAAGATGACAATAGTAATATTAGTTAAAAAAAAGTAAATTAATTAATGCATCTTAAAAAAGCCTAAAACTCTTCCTATGGCAATAGGTTTATTATATAAAAGTAATGTATATGTACATTGTTTTGAAATATTTTTAATTATTAAAAATAAATAAAATATATCATAAATTATATTAAAATTAAAGTAAATTTAATGTAGTATTTATAGCAAAAGGAAGGCGCAAGAAATATTGTTAAAAAATAAATAATTTATTGTTACACTTTCCTTATATTGAGATGAAAGTCTGATAACTCATTAATATAATGTTGGTGTATAAAATAAAATTTATTTTATCATAAAACAAATTCATCTTAAAATTAATTTAAGAAAGACAATAATAATTAATGCAACTTTAATCATTAAATAGTTAAATAATTCAAAATTAATTATAATGACAATAATAAAAAATAAAATAGTAGAACAATAATTTGAAATTATATATGAATACTTATGTCGTTTAAAAAATAAAAGAAATAAATAAAAATTTAAAATTTAATTAATAAAATAAAATATTAAATAGAAATTTAAATGGGACTCAAGCGTTCCTTCTAATTTAGAAAAATCAATTAATTGAAAAAAAAAATAATAAAAGTGAGGTAGCATATCAAACGATTCTAAAGTATAACAGGTAAAAATTGAAAAGAAAGTATTTGTTTTTATTAAGAAAATAAAAATTATAAGAAAACAAAGATACTAAAAATAAAGAATCACAATAGAGTAACACAAAACGGTTGTTAGATTTGTGAATTACACTTTATTACAAATAAATTTAAAAATATTTCAATGAAAATAATAATAATTAAATAGTTTAATAGAAATTGAAATTAAAATGAGAAAAATAATTTGAATTAATATAAGTAGTTTAAAATAGAAATTAAACAGAAATGAAAAAGAGGTGTAAGCATGTCAAAAGATTTCAAGACACTGGAAATAAAGTGAAAAGTTTTTCTAAAAAATAAAGGTACTGAAAATGAGGAATCACAATATAAAATAATCACAATACTATTGTTGGAATAATACACTTTATATTACAAAATAATAATAATAATAATAATAATAATAATAATAATAATAATAATAATAATATAATGGGATCAATTTTTATAATGGAAATTATTTTTTTTTAGTGATTTTAAAAGTATCATTTCTTTATTATGTCAATTTCAAATGTTTAAAATAAATAATTTTAAATATTTTTAATAAAATCAAATTTTAATTAATAGGGAATGAAACTCTTAAATTTATCACTAAACTCTTGTTGGATGCTAAGAATTAATTATTGATAATGTTCCATTTAAATGGATGGAGGAATGGTATTTGTGAGTTGTACGTAGCAATCAAGTGAGTGATATTTACAATATATAACATGAATTTGATTCTCAATTAATTATTGATTCTTTAAGAGTTGTTTTTTATTTTTGATATCATTTGTTATATTTTGATAATTTGATTCCTCATCATGATTCAATTTATTCTGTTATATAGTTGCTTACTCTTATTCTAATTTATCTCATACATATTAGCAAGTATAGAAAAAGAGTTATAGGTTATGAGATAGAGGAAAAATAGCAAATGGTGATGAGATTAGTTTTATATTATGGAGAGATAGCAGCAAAGTAATATAATATTTTAGAGTTATGGGAAATATTATAAGAATGTAGATTAGTATATGATGATTGTTTAGCTACTTTAGTTAGAAATAAATTTTTATTCAGTATAATTATGTTATTGGATTTTATGAGTTCGATGGTCTATGATTTTGACAACTTTGATATGTTTTCCTATCACTATAAGTTATTAAGTTATATTTAACATATTTGCACCCATTAAAGAAATGTCAATAGTTTAATTATTGTAGTAGAAAAGAGCTATCCATAAAGAGGTGGAGTCACCACTATGAGGTTTAACACAACATATATGGAAATGATAATATTTATTTTAATACTTTGGCGTTTCTTCGAATGTTAAGAGCCAATTATTAATAATTTTTACGTAAGTAAAAAATGATTAGAGATTAGAAAGAGTATAATTTAAGTATGATATGGAGATTCTACCCTTGTATAGCGTATTGAAATTGGTTGTTCAATTTATTCAGTTTGTTTTAAAAATCTTATTATTGAATTTAATCATTTAGCTTCTTCATGTTTAATTTCCTCTATTGCATGATGTATATTGTGCATGCCAAGTTATCAAACCTTTTTTCCAAAAACTCATTCCTCTCAACTCATTAGTTTCGCGAGTAAAATATAAGTGAATGTTGAGTATCAGTCGGTGGTTTTAAAACTTTGATTGGCCAAACTCTACGGTCCTGAGAAACAAAGAAAGAATGGATTTTTAATTTAGAGGAAGGGTGTCAGAAAATTTGCTTGCATAGCAATACTAGAGTGCAGAGCCAACGAGAAGGTGTTCTTGACATTAACAAAACTAAAGATTAAAGTAAAAAATCAATTGAAACATTTTTTTATTCATATGGTGGTGAGAACTATTAATAGCAGAGGAAGTATGAAGCATTGATGACAATTACTAATCTGAAGAATAATAGATATAGCACTGTCCTGCAATTTGAAGTTAGCTCAATTGGTACACCTGCAGATAATTGTGTGTGACAGTCATGGTTCTCTTAAAAAAAGCACTGATCTTGTACACTTTATTGTCTATATATAGAAAGTAATAGAGCAGTCTTTTATTTAGGTATTGGTGATCATAATAGCAAAAACTTACCTGATTTTGAAGCAATCTCTTCGACATTTGTATTGGTAAATATAAGGTGAATGTCGAGTATAAGGTAAAATTGAAAATTCAACTATTTATAAAATATATGAAATATTTTAATAAGCTTTATTACTTTTATTCTTAATAATTTTCATGTTTATTTTTATTTAAATACATGTGTATGTATATTGTCTCTCTCTTTCTATATGTATATATATGTTTATTTGTACTTCAACACATGTTGTCCCAACTACCTAGATTTTCTGGATCCGTCCCTAGTCGTAGACCAGTTGGTTAAGCTTGTGAAGCAATAAATCAAAATCATCTTGGCTTCTAATGAGGCTGAGACGAACATAGCGATCTCCTGCGAAGTACAAACTACCACGCCGACCAGTGATATTGCCTGCCTGAAAGACTGCATAACAGTCTTTATCTTTTTCTCTCTCACACTTCACCCATGCATAAGCTGAAATGAACTCACAGCAGTTAGGATTGTAATGCTAGCTTGAATTCGAATTTGCGCAAATTGCAAGAAATTTTTCAAAATTATGCCTAATATAAACTAGAGCCCACATATTCTTAAATGTTTGCAATCTTTAACTGAGAGTTACCTGGTGAAGCTTCCCTGACTTTCTGGAAAAATGTGCAGTAATGGGATTCTATTTTCTGGAGAGAGAAGCGCTTTGACATGGATATTGTGTTGTTCAATATTTCCCAACGTTTCTTCATCGTTTCATGTCCAAATTCAAACATGTCCTTTCCTCCTTGAAGGACTACTTTCAGGAGCTGCAGAGTTCTTAATTGGCTTTCCCGAGAAACCCCCATGGTATTTAATGTCAAATAACTTTGCATGCGTTGATAGATGGCCTCATCCTTTAACACTGCCCAACTGCACAAGGCAAGGGAAAAAACTATTAGGTTTACTTATTTATTTATTTTTTTGATGAACGAAGGGATATTATTAAATGAAAGAAGGGAAGGAGGGGAAAAATCACCAAAAGAAAAGCCCGGAAACAACAGGTTCAACCCAAATACACCCAAACCTAAACAACTAACTTCTAATGTTGATGGAAAAACCCCTCAAAGAAAAGAAAACCAAAGGAGCCATAAATCAAAACACAGGTACACAGATAACCATCACAGACCTAAGCAAACTACAATCAACAGGTCACAAACCAAGAAAACAACCAGCAACGCAATAAACAAGGCCAAGCAAAACCCAAACAACTAAAAGGGCAGTAGCAAACCAAATGCATAAGGCTCAGTGTATAAGAGACTTGGCATTTTTATATTACCCAAATCTAGAGCCAGCATGACCAGTGAGTTTAGAGAGTGTAAATATCATCACATCTTCATCTGCTGGAGCTGGAATTGCTGTAAAATGAGGCCAATAATAGGCAAGATCATAAATTGCTTTCACATTTTGGCCTTGAAGAACTGCCTCGTTCAGCTGGCCATCGGGGTTGTTTGGAGAAGTTACAAACTCGATCATACGATCTGTACTAGTCTCTGAATAGTTTTTCCACAGGGATGCATCTCCTTGAAACCTGTAATCCACTGACCTGAAAAAGTCCGTCTGTTCTTGATAAACCTGTAAGAAGCATTTAAAATCAAATCTCAATATAACATAAGTATATGGCTTGTTCAATTTTGGAAAACTGGAATACTTTGTGTAACAATTTTTTAAGAAAATTGAAAAATAGATTCGTACTCAGACGTGCCATTTTTCCAAATGAGAAATTAGAAGACTAGTTTTTTAGTTTCCCAAAATTTAATTAAGATTTGGAAAATAGCTTTTAAAATTATTTTGCTATTTTCTTTTGCAACAAAAATCTTGTTTTTAAATTGTTCTCCAAATGGAAACAATGATTCTTTTGTAACCAAAATTATACTATAATTTTTTTTATAATTAAAATTAAATAATTATTTAAAAATATTGATTTATAATGATAAGAAAAGAATTATAATATTGTAAAATACATGAATTACACATATAAAAAAATTTTAAAAATAAAACAAATTTTCAAATATATTTTGGAATAATTTATTTTCTAATTATAAAAGATATAATAATTTTTTTAATTTAAAAATTATTTTCTATTATTTATAGCTAATTACATTTTTTTATATTTTTTAAATTTTCTTAAAAAAATAAAAAATATATTATTTTCCACAAATGAACAAAATCAAGAATCTAATGTCAAATCCCAATTCTATAACTATAAAAATTCAAGAAATGAATAACAATTAGTACTACCAACCGGGTAAAAGGGGATTGAAGCTACAACTTTTGCAGGGGATGAGGCATTATTAGGTGATAAAGCGTGAACTGCAGCATTGAGGAGTTGGGTTGAGCCAGCACCAAAAATAATGTACCTTCCTTGTGTTACTGCATTCCCTACAGCGTCATGGAGCTTGCGAATGTGCTTCTCGAGCTCTTGTGAGATGTAGGTTTGATCTCCGAATGAGTAGCTCATCCGATGCCATCCTGCTACAACAACTGCACTGCTGGCTGCATGCTGCATCCAGAAAGGCTCCAAGAATAATGGATCTCCACTGTAACATTTGATTTAACTGTGATGAGCAACATAATAATGAAATGTTCTATGTTTCATTGCCATCACAAATTCATCCCATCGGTGTGAATCTTCTCAATAGAGTTCTGCTCTATGTGCACATTATAGTTTTCTTCAATTTTCATTTCTTTGAAGTTTATTTTTTGTCATTCAGTAGCAGTTTGCCAATTTTATCTTCTATTTACCTGAAATAGTATCATGTTACTCCTGCTCACAAACAAGAACAAAAAGCTTGAGTTTTCTGTGTGTTTTGTGAGTGAGAGAAAAAGAGAAGTACCTATCAGCGTTTGCAGAACAATTAGGGAAGAACTGGGAGCAATCAAGACCTCCATAGCAACTGTTACACTCACAGATTGGTGATTGTCTTTGATCAAGAATGAGGCCATCCAAGAAGGCTCTTCCATGGCCTGAGCAAGAGATGGCTGCTACTGCCTCAGCTTCTTTTGCTGCTCTTCTGGTCCAACCCGCAGGATAAGTCGATCCATCACCCTCACATTTGTATATAAAAATCAGAATAAGAATTATGGATGGCACTAAGCAGCGCGGATGGTAGTGGTTTTTTCTTGTGTTTTCTATTTTACTCATATTTGAATTTTTTTTTTTCTTGTTTTGGATATGTGGCTTATGATCTGTATTTAAGGGGAAGGGAAAGAAAAGTATGCATATTATGGATTTCAAGTTTCCACGTTGATTTTTCTTTTCTTTTTTTTTTTTTTTTATGTTGGTGAATATTACAATATGATGTGCTCAACGGTTTTTTTTTTTTTTAATTATTTTTGGTAAATAGTCTACTATTTTTTGTTTTTTCAACTGCAAAAGAAAACTGCATTACGCATCCAAATACAAAATGGTTTTGAGTTTTCAGGAATGGCTGCTAGCCAATTATAATCTTGGATTCTTGTTTTAGAAAATTCTTGCTTATACTCATTTTATTATATATTTAATATAAATATATGAGATTTATTTACTTTGTATTTTCAGATTTATTTATGACGAATTGAATTTGAGCAAAATATATATTTTAATATTATCATGACAACTATAGCTTCTTGATTACTTTTTATGCTTAAAACGTGAAGAAAGGATGCGAGTTTAACTAATTTTTTTTTATCATTTTTATTTTCGATTATCTGACTTTTCCTTCTTAATTTTAGTCAGAGTTAAAAATCTCTCTATTTGACAGCTTTTTATGAAAAATCAAACTATGAAAAATTTGCATACGGCTACGCACGTGATTGTTACTTGTGATTAATCATTAACTATATAATCTTATCTTAAAATTAAATGGAAGATGAAGAATTCAAATCAAACTTTAGAAAAATTGGAATGTGTTAATATATTTGTTATGAACGTGAGAAAGTGTAAATTATGAAAAAATAAAGTAAATATATAAGACACAAATATTTACGTAGTTCATTCTCCTATATTGAGTTATATCTAAGGGCATATCATGTTCCACTATCTTCGGTAATAAATCATAAATTATAAGCTTAAACCTTTAACTATACGAGCAAGAGTCCTCTCACCAATAGATAGTAATTATACACTTCCTCTACCTAAAGCTAAAATCTCATTGCAATAGGCAAATACAATTATCCTCAATAGTAAAACCTTTTCTTCTTTGGATTGAAAGCCACTCTTCAGTAACAAGCAAAGCCAAATAATATAGTCTTATTCACCTCAATTTTAATCTAATTAAAAATATCACCTGATTTAGAAATAATATACTGAATAATATACTAAATAAAGAAAAGAAAAATTATGAGGGTGGAAATCAATACACAGCCAGATGCGTAACACCCTGACATCATTTAGACTTTTTCCTCCCCAAAAATATTACACTTTGAGCATCGCAATACGCAATTGGCAACCATAAAATTCAACTCAAGACTATTTCACTATTTCTGTAAGAGCATTGTACTTAGCTTCAATATTAGACAATGCAACAGCAGATTATAGAGTTTGTCTTTCAGATTATAGTCTGATGCCGTGCGTATGGCTGTGTTTCATTCAAGATTTGGTCAAATCTCGTGTAAGGTCAAGTGGAGGACTATTAGCAGCTCGTGGAAGACTAGCAAATTTTCAAAAATTGATTTTTCAATTTTATTTTAATTAAAACTTGTACTTTTATTTTAGTATTTTAATTCCTTTTAATTTAAAATTTATTTCGTATTAATTTAGAACTCTAGAATTTATTTTATATTAGAATTGTCTTTTAGCTTCTAATACATCTAAAAGATAAACATATAATTAGTAATCTATTTTTATATCTTTTCAGTGTGCCTTATCAGGATTACTTCACATATTAAAGTAATTTTTTTCTCCAAAATCATGTTAAAAGAATTGTATAATAAAAAAAAATCTTTTTACAAAATTATAAATCACAATATAAAAAATAAAGAATTTAGTAAAATATATTGTTTTTTATTTACTACTTTTTTACTATTTAAAAAAGATATTATTATTTAATTAATTATTTTTAGTATTTTTTGTTTAAATAATTATAAATATAAATATATTAATATTTTATAAAATGCATAATTATTTAAACACAAAATAAATAATTACCTAATATAAAATTTCCCTTAACTCCTCCATTATTTTCCTAGGCATTTGCTACCCATGATGGAAATATATATCAATGGAGAAGCAAATTAAAAGCAAGAAAATATGCATAATTCAGAGACAAAATACAACTTTTCTAATGTAAAATTAATATTAAATCTACTAGAAGATTAAAAAATATGTATATAGAGAGAAAAAAGGCAGAGCACATGCTTCACTCAAACAAAACAAAGGGACCACAATACAAATATATACAATCTCACTAACAAAGCATTGCCCCAAGATTTCAATGGTGTTCAATTAAGAAATATACTCTGCACACAAAAACAATAAGAAACATACCAAGTGAAAAAAAGGACAAATTATGCATTAAACGAATAACAAAAGTAAAATCCAAATTTACCCACCTCACTCCTTGGCAATCTTCAAAAGGTCTTGTTTCCTCAAATCTAGCACAATTTGAGTAACCTTCAACTTAGGGTTAAGAAGCTTAATCTGGTTTGATTAGACCAAGATTTTGGTTTAATTTTTGTATACAGTTGATAATTGATTGAGGTCCAAATAGGTGAATTAACATATTTGGTAAACTAACAAAACTACAGTTAATAGTTGATAGATAATTTATCAGCTATAATTTATATAAATTAATAGCTAATTTGATTTTATTTTTTATTTAGATTATAATATTCTTTAAAAATTATTTATATATATATAAATGTTACTTACTTATATATAATATATAATTATATTGAAATTATATAATATATGTAAAAATATAAAAATACACGTATGTTTACTCTTTTATTTTGGACAATATAATATAGTTTTTGGTATATTATAATTATTTATAAAAATAAAAAATTGTATTAAAACAATAAAATAAGTTTGTACTATACATTAAGGTTCAGTTCTTACCATATTGATTTTCTTTCAATTTTGATTCTCATAGATTTAATTTTTTAGTTAAAAAAATAATAAAACTATATACATTTCATGACCCAACTCTATGAACCAGACCGGCACTAGGACTTGAGCTGGTAAGTCTCATTATTTCTAAACTCATAATCAAACCCAAACTCAAGGCTCAAACATAAAGAATAAAATATTATTAAACATCATAAAATATCATAAAACTCGATTCTGAGTGCCAATGAGTTATCGCTGATATGATTAAACCTAAACAAAATTTATAAATTATTAATAATTATCATATAATTATATTTAATTTATGAAAATTGAAAAGACTCGAAAATCTCACTGTTCACTTAGATTGTCTGATGATCACCTTTTTTAAATAATATCTGATTGGAGTGAGGTTAGTTCTATCTCGAAGGTAAAGATGTGTTGAGTTCATCGATAGTCTTGAATCGCTAATTAATCCGATGACTGGATTGACTGGAATCTAGCCGGAAAATAGCAAAAAAACTCACTTTTCTCTCTCCTCGTTTCTTGTGATTCCGGTGGTTGTTGGTGGCGAGGTTTGTCAAGAAATCTTCCTCGGGATGAGGGGGGCCGAATAAGGGTGGTGGGGTGGCCGGACATTGGCTAGAACAACCAACACGGCTGATTTTCTCCATGCGATTCGGTGGGTCTCCAAAAAGGATTCTCCCATTTGCCATACCATTCGCTAGACTTAAAGGCTGCATTGGCATCACTGAGTGAGTTGGAGCCGCTTGCTCTCGTTGTCAGCAGTGATGGTGGTCGACGACAGAGAGAGAAAGAGCAGGGAGGGAGAAAACACGTGGGAGCGAGTTGTTTTAGATTTTTTTTTTTTTACTTTTAATTTTATTTTGATCCTTGAAACTTCAAAAGTTTTTCAACTATAACACATTTGAATGACCACGACGATGATGCATGTAATAAAATTATTACTTTAAGGAAAAATACCATCCTAAAAATATTAATTTAACTAAATGAAAAAATTATTAATAAAACAATACTTTAATTAAAATTATTTTATTAAAAAAAAGGTTGTTACAGCACACCCTTACCTTTAATGCTAAACAAATAAAAGTAAGAAAAAAATATTAATAATTATAATAATATAAATATTCATCTATTTAATTAATATATAACTCTATGACAGCAAATTTTAGGAAACAAAAATTATAAAATAATTACAATAATATAAAAATATATGCAAATAAATTAATTAAACTTTGTTTAATTGTCGTTAACATTTTTTATTAGTATTAATTTTTTTATCAAAATCAAATAAAATTTAATTGAAATTGTACTTTTAGTTAGTTCTTAAAATTAATATTCATCTCTAGTTGATTTAGGTTATATATTTTATTTTAATTTTTTGTAATTCATAATTTTGAAATAAGTTTAAAAAAAAAAGTTTAGTTTTATTTAATATTTATAATTTTACAAACATTTTTGTTACTATAGTTTATTTTGTTATAAAAGATTCAAATTAATTTATGATATTTAATTGGTAGTTGGTAGTTGCATTATTGATATTTAATATGATATTTAATAATGTTTATAATTCTTTGAACTTTATATGATATTTAATTGGTAGTTGCATTATTAATAACAAATCACCCATTTAATAAATTATAAGAGATAAATGGATGTACAAAGTGAAATAAGACAGAGATAAATGGAGCATTTCCATATTACTGTAATTTCGATACATAAAATGTTTATATTCTCATAAAATGTTTATTCTCTAATTATTGATATTTATTTCTGCAATTGATTTTTATTTGTATTATTAAAAATAGACGTCAATGTTATCCATGATTTGGGCAATTATTAGAATTTTTTTAGGTAATTTTTTAAAAAAAAGTGAGGAAAGATTTATATATAAGAAAAAGGCGTTTCTTTTTTTCTTATAATAAAAAAACATTTTTTTATTTTATTTAACAATTAATAATACATTTACTTCTTTAATCTTTAGTTTAATTAAAATTTTATGTTATTAGACTTTTAAATCAAATGGAATTGTAACAGAAATAACTTTTTATTCATATTTTTATTTTAACGAATTTTTGATTTATAATTATATTTTCACGCTGTTAAAATTTTTAATAATATTAAAAATAAAAATTTTAAAGGTATTTTTCTCTATCAATAAGTTCGCTTCCTCATTTATACATTTATATCTATTATAGATAGATATATACTAGATTTTTTGAAAAAATTATACTTTTAATTCTTTTAGAGATATATATATATATATATATATATATATATATGTA
Organism: Hevea brasiliensis; assembly: GCF_030052815.1. Taxonomy (NCBI): domain Eukaryota; kingdom Viridiplantae; phylum Streptophyta; class Magnoliopsida; order Malpighiales; family Euphorbiaceae; genus Hevea; species Hevea brasiliensis. Next base: position 13,402,210 of record NC_079504.1, read on the forward strand.
TATATATATATATATATATAATTACATAATATATATTCTTATTAGTCATTATACATATGACATAGTTTTAGCAAGCGTTTACGATATATAATGTCATGACCCAACCTATAGGCCGGACCGGCATTAGGACCTGGGCCAACCTAAAGCCCCTGAGGCCCATAGTAAGCCTAACTATTCCTCAACCCAACTCTAAGCCCATTTGGGCCCAATTTCAAGAATTCAACCGGACAGAGTCCGGCCATAAAATGGACCATTTAACGGAGAGTTTTTGACTCACCCGACCTGTAAACACAATATATAATCATCTGGGGAGCTCAGCTCACCCTCAACATAATCAAATATCATAAAAATAAATGGGAGCTCGGCTCCCTCATCAAATCCAACCATACATGCTTTTAATAAGTTTACAGGTCCAACATGACAATTATATTACAGACCCAATCAAATAAATATTTCTAACATATGCAAAAATTCTAGGAGTTAACAGAATTATACAAACATTAATAAACGACCTGCGAAGAAGAAAAGCAGGTTAACCACAACAATAATCCTCCTGTAGCCTGGAAAAAATAATGAACAGGAGTGAGCGTTCGACTCAGAGAGTAAAATATCAATTTTAACCATAATCTCTACCTTGTGGAGTGAAATGCAACACTGTCATAAATTTCCTACAAATCACATCAAAAAGGCAATTTGGAGCACTCACACACCCGATAATGTCAAACAATACATATACGGGAGCTGATCCCCTATACAGCCCTCTTAATCCAACCTCTGCCAGCGAAGATCTCAAGCCAGACTTTCGCTTAATAAACCAAATACGGGGTCCCAGCGAAGAACTCAAGCCGTGTCTACCCCGAAGGACTGGGTCCCAGCGAAGATCTCAAGCCGTGTCTACCCGTCCTGTCCATATCCAACACCATACCACACGCACGCCAACGCACGCACACTACTCCAAATTACTACAACAACATCCATGACACTTTAACAGTTGTGAATGCAACATAAAATGCGCCTAGAGTTTAACTACATAGATATATATTTATAAGTGATGCATGGGCATGCTTGAACATATAATAATATCGAAATTACAATTAAAATTAATATTTTACTCACAGACTTAACTGCAGTCACTGTGGCGGCTGGGCGGAGGAGGAAGGCTGTCCCGGCTCACCTGACAATTTTTATCACAATTATTTAATAAATTTGACTCAATACAAACTAAGAAAAGACCAAAGATGTCCTAAGTCATGCCGAAAATCCGGTAGAGTCTCCCCTATACCTAGGACCTACCCAACCTGCAAATGGGTTTAAAACGCACTTCTATATCCACAAACCATACACTCACAACTCAATCACATCACACAGCCCCTCCTGGGCCCATCCAAACAGTCATCAATCACAATATGTAAAATTACAGTTTAGTCCTTATAATTGACCCTTTTGCAAAAACTACCCAAATGAGTTCTAAAAATTCTAAAACTTTGCCCCGCGGTCCTTAGCATTATTACTAAGCTAATGCAAAAGAAATTATAATTTTCTGAGCTACCATGAATATTTATGGATTTTTAATCCAATTCAAGCACTAGACAATTAAGAAAAAGTGAGGTTCGGGTTTACCTATGCCGATTCTGACTCCGAGGACGCGCTCGGGATGTCTGACAACGATGGGGGTAGCCAAAATCTCAACCCAATTCCAAGACTTTTTCGGTAGCCTGTCTGTCTGGCCGGAAATTCATAGACCTAGGCAACTGTCAAATTTTCACGAATTAAAGGTACTTACACGAAGCCCACAATACGGGGGTTAGTATATAATTTTTATAAAATTTTCTAAGCTCATTTAATGCTCGGAAAAATACTACGAAGTTTCATGGGACCCACCGAAAAATGATGTCAAAAAATTTTGAAATTTATATTGCCGCGAAGCTCTCGATGAGTTGAGCACTCCTATACTCTCGGTTTTCTCGTGGGGTTCACGGTTTGCGAAAAATCTAGCTCAAAAGTCGAAATAGGCTAAAACTTCCCGGACAAGAATTGGGCAAACCGCTGAATGGATTTTGGTGTTCTTGGTGTTTATGAAAAGCTCTCGAGGTGTAAAAGAGGTTTGACACAAGACCCGGTCCGATCGGTGGCCGGATCGGCCAGAATGGTGGAGCATTGCGCGCGAGCAGGAGAGGACTTCGCGCGCGTTTTCCGGCCGTTTGGAGAGCCGGCCGGCGGTGGGGAAGGCTAGGGAGGCGCGCCGGCGAGGTGGGGAGGCTGCGACGCGGCGTGGGGAGGAGGGAGGAGAGAGAAAATGGGAGAGAGAGGAAGAGGGACGGGAACGCATGGGGAAGGGAAGAAGAAGAAAAGAAAGTGCCGGTCTGATCCGTTCCGGTTCGATTCGGTCGTTCCGATTCAGGATACAAAATTTTAAATTTTTACTCTGCCTTGGGACTGAAAACGAGGCCCAAAAATTTCGAAAAAATTCTATAAAAGTCAGAAAAATTCATAGAATCCAAATATATTTTTAGTTTTACCACGTGGTCTTTAAATTAATTTTTAAAAATCATCAAAGTTTTAAATTTTTGGAAAATCGAACCCGATTTCTAAAATCCGAAAAATTTCAAATAATTTCCTAAAATTTAAATAAAATAAAATATTAATATTTACCCACAAAATAATAAATTCAAAAATTAGGAGTGTTACATATAAACTATAATTAATTATAAGCTATTAGCTATTAATAATTAGCAATAACTATCTGTTGTATTAAACAGTTAAACTTAATGGTCATTAGTAACAAAATTGAATATTCATGAAAAGTTTACGGGTCAGTTTGATTCTTTCATCAATTTTAACAATTCTTTGAGGTTTTAAATTTGAGTTGAAATCCTAATCACAACTAAATTAAATCAATACATTTTAATTTGATGATATTAAAATTATTTTAAAATTAAAGGATCTTAAATTTTATCTCGATATGTAAATTGAAAAGGCTTTTAAACCCTCTAAATATATTTCGTTATGTTAGAAGAAAGAATACAAGTAATGAAGAAAAGGATTGTGTATTTGTCTGTGTCTCATTTACAGAGATATTACATCTATTTATACATGAAAATATGAACTAATTTGGACAAGAATAATAATTGCTATAATTATGCTACACAAATCTCCTATAATCATGCTAATTGCTGTAATTATGCTACACAAATCTCCTATAATCATGCTAATTGCTGTAATTATGCTAACACCCCCCCTCAAACTCAAGGTGGTAGCACAGGTGCCAACTTGAGTTTGCTTAAGAGATCCTGAAAGCGAGCGGGAGGATGCGTTTTGGTGAATATATCAGCGGTTTGGCTGACAGAGGAGACAGGAATCAAACATATGGTGCCATGAGCAACATGATGACGTACAAAATGACAATCAATTTCGATGTGTTTGGTACGCTCATGAAATACATCATTATGAGAAATCTGTATGGCACTTCTATTATCGCAATGAAGCATTGTAGCAGAAGAATGAGTGACACCCAAATCAGTTAATAACCACCGTAACCAAAGTAATTCAGATGTAGCATCAGCAAGAGCACGATATTCAGATTCTGTGCTAGAACGTGCAACAACAGTTTGCTTTTTGCTACGCCAAGAGATAAGAGAATTACCCAAGAAGAAACAATAACCAGTTGTAGAGCGATGATCTGTTAGATCACCAGCCCAATCAGCATCAGAGTAGCCAGATAATACTAGGGAGGAGGTAGCGAAAAAGTGCAAACCATGAAAAAGAGTGCCTTTGATATAACGAAGGATTCAATGCATGAGAGAAATGAGTTGAGCGAGGAGCGACATAAACCGGTGACTGATGAACAAAGATATGAAATATCAGGTCGAGTAACTGTGAGATAAACAAGACTCCCGACAAGCTGTCGATATAAAGTAGGATCATCAAGAGGAGTGCCATCAAGAGGTGTAAGTTTGCAATTGAGCTCCAATGCCAATGGGGTTGATACTGTTTTGCTATCAGTGATGCCTGCTCGAGAAAGTAAGTCGGATGCATACTTGGCTTGAGATAGATAATAGCCATCAGAATTTTGAGAAACTTCAAGACCCAAAAAATAGCTGAGAGAACCCAGGTCTTTCATTTCAAAATGTTGATTGAGATAATGTTGTAACTCTAGAATACCAGACGAATCATCTCCTGTTATTATCATATCATCAACATAAAGCAACAGAAGAACAATACCACTGTTAGTTCGGCGAGTGAATAATGCAGAATCATGTGGACTAGAGAGAAAACCAAGTTGAGCAAGAGTGGAACTAAATTTGGCAAACCAGGCCCTGGGAGCTTGTTTTAATCCATATAAGGCTCGCCGAAGTTTGCAAACCTTATGAGGAGAATGATAACCAGGTGGAGGATGCATATAAACCTCTTCTGTTAAATCACCATGAAGAAAAGCATTTTTGACATCCATCTGGAAAAGTTTCCATTTACGAACTGCAGCAATAGCTAAGAGACTGCGAATAGATGTTAATCGGGCCACTGGAGCAAAAGTTTCTTCATAGTCGATACCATACTCTTGAGTGTACCCTTTGGCTACTAAGCGAGCTTTGTAGCGTTCAATAGTTCCATCAGAACGGGTCTTGATTTTGTAAATCCATTTGCAACCAATAGGGGTCTTGTTTGGTGGAAGATCAACTACATCCCAAGTATGAGTTTTCTCTAAAGCCCAAGTTAAATCGAGTCATAGCTTCGCCAAAAAGGGTCAAGATTGCCTCACGATAAGAACGAGGCTCATGAAGGGTTGCAATAGTAGAGTAACAAAGTGAAAATCGAAGATAATGAGGAGTTTCTCTTACGGGTAGAACGACGAAGAGTAGTGCTAGGAGGAGATGCGCGCAGTCTTTGGATCAACAAGCGGTGCCGATTCAACGAGGCGGTGTAGGTGGGCTAATATTGAGCACATCACAAATAACTGCATCAGGACTTGGAACCAGCTCTTTGGAGGAGTCAGTGATAAATAGAGAGTCGATGATGTGAGTGATGAAATTTGGAAAGAGAAGAGAACATAGGATTTTCCCAAAAGGTAACATGACGAGAGATGCGTAACTATTAGAAAACAGGATCCCAACAACGATACCCTTTGTGTTCAATGCCATAACCAAGAAAACAACATAGACGAGCACGGGGTTCTAATTTGGTATGTTCATGAGGTTGTAAAAGAACAAAATAAACACATCCAAAAGGTTTAAGGATGGAATAGTCAGGAGGTTGTCCAAACAACTTTTCAAAAGGAGATAAATTATGAAGAACCAAGGTAGGAAGACGATTAATAATATAAACAGCATGAAAAGCTGCTTCTCCCCAAAATTTTTCTGGACATGAGGCAGAAAGAAGAAGAGTACGTACAGAATCAAGAATATGGCGATGCTTGCGTTCGGCTCGCCCATTCTGTTGAGAGGTGTGAGGACAAGAACGTTGAACAACGGTGCCTTGTTGACTAAGAAACTGAAGTAAAGAAGAATCCGGATATTCCATGGCATTGTCTGTTCGGAGAATTTTAATGTCACAAAAGAACTGAGTTTTAATCATTTTTGCAAATGTGATGTAAATTTGTGATAACTCAGATCGATGTTTCAAAAAATATATCCAAGTAAACCGAGAATAATCATCAATAAATATTACAAAATAACGAAAACCATTTATTGAAGAAATAGGAGAAGGACCCCAAATGTCAGAATGAATTAAACCAAAAGGAGTGTCTGAAGTAGTATTATTATGAGAAAAAGATAATGCAGGTTGTTTTGCAAGCTGACAATTTAAACAATTAAATGACTCAAACTTAGTAGATCCTAATAATCCACGAGAAATTAAAGGTTGAATTTTATTGGTAGAAGCATGACCAAGACGAAGATGCCATTGGTGAATGGAGGAATTAGGGATTGTAGCTGCAGACACAAATCTCTGAGGAAGATGTAAAGATGTAAGCTCAAATAATCGACCCACTCTGCGACCCTCCCCAAGAATCTGTCCCGTTTGTGGATCCTGTACCTGGACACCATGGTGAGAAAAAATAATATTTAGTCCTTTTTCACACAACTGACCAACAGAAATAAGATTGAGTGCCAAATTAGGGATATAATAGGTGTCAGGGAGATGAAGATTTGAGGTAGACACATGACCAGTATGTGTGATGTTCATTTTAGTACCATTTGCAGTATGGATTGGTGGTAAGGAAGATACAAGTTTTACAGAAGACAAGAATTTAAGATTAGTGGTCATATGATTACAACATGCAGAGTCAAAAAGCCAATAAGAATTACCCGGAGTGGCAGACATGGCAGCAGGAGAATTAGAAGAGATAACCTGTTTGAATAGTGCCTCAAGATCACTCATGGTGATGGCAGTAGAGCCCTCAGTAGCAGCAACAGCAGTGACAGAGGAAGATCCAGGCTTTGAGACATTCTTGAATTTAGACTGCCCTCCTTTTTGTCTTGGAGGACGTGTGGGACAATGTTCAAGAATATGACCGTAACCATGACAATATTTGCATTTTATAGTAGGACAATATGCAAAAGCATGACCAATTTGATTATAATTCTTACAAAGTTGATTGCCAGATTTCTGATGTGAGGATCGAGTAGTTGCAAGAGCAGCTTCAAATTGAGGAGTTTTATCCAAACTGAGACGAGTCTCTTCAAAAATAATCTCTTGAATAGCAGTTTCCAATGATGGGAATGGATTTCGATGTAGCAGGGACGCTCGAACGGCCTCATATTCTGATCGAAGAGCCATTAGAACTTGAATGAGATGAAGATGATCTTCACTGATTTTGGCCTGAGATATTTGATTCCAAATAGGTTGGACCTGGGCAAGAAAATCATTCACAGATTGACCTGCTTCTTGTTTCAGATTATGAAGAGTAGTCCACAACTGATAATAGTGGGCAAGTCCAGTGGTCTAATATCGATTAGCCAAAAAATCCCAGATTTCTTTTACAGAGTTATAATTAGCAAACTGGATGTGGATGGATGAGACAGAGGTATTGCGAAATCAGGTGATGATCTGATGATTTTTACTATCCCAATCCTCAAGACGGTCAGCAAATTTTGCATCAGTTTCATCGTTCTCTCTTGTCGGCGCAGTGATATCTCCGGTAACAATACACCAAAGCTTACGACCTATCAAAAAACTTTTCATTCATTGAACCCAAAGATTATAGTTGGAACCAGTCAGAACTGTTGCAATAGGTCTTGAAATATCAGATTTCTCCATTGATAACAAGATGAGGAGGAAAAAAAATGGTATAATAATAGGTATGAAAGAATGAACCAGAACAGGTTGTAGAGAGAGCAGAGAGACCCCAAAAACTAGAAATAAAAGCTTTATGGCTCTGATACTATGTTAGAAGAAAGAATACAAGTAATGAAGAAAAGGATTGTGTATTTGTCTGTGTCCCATTTACAGAGATATTACATCTATTTATACATGAAAATATGAACTAATTTGGACAAGAATAATAATTGCTATAATTATGCTACACAAATCTCCTATAATCATGCTAATTGCTGTAATTATGCTAACACGTTATGCATTTCTTTTTTTTTTTTGGTTCAAATTTCCTTTATTTTAGAAAATATCTTAAATCGAAGTCAAATTAAATGTCAATTTTAAATTAAAATCAGATTTTAATAGCTTCTAATAAACATATTTAAGATAGTATGTCAAATAAGTTCTAACAATGTATGTCATAAAACAAAGAGCTGCCAACCTAAATTAAAAAAAAAAAAAAAAAAAAATTGCTGCCAACCTAAATCAGTAGCTTGCTCAGGGTTCCATAGTATGCTTCGAATTTAACCTCTCAAAAAAAAAAAAAAAAAAGAAAAAAGAAAAAAAAATTATGCTGGCAGGAAAATTTAACTAGTGAAAACATTTTTACCTATGCGTGTAGTGCTTTTAAACAGGCGAAGAGGCGAATATGTGAAGCAGAAGAATATGCAATCTGTGGGCTTTTTACAATTTTATGGTGAATGGAAAAAAAAATTATAAATTTAGAGTGATGTTGAAATTATTTAAAAGTTAACAAAAATTATATATTAATTGGTGGAAGAGTAAATTTAAAATAAATAAATTTAAATTAAATGTAAAATTAAAAATTGAAAATAAAAGTTAAGTAAAAAAATAAAAAAATAAATATAAACGTAAAAAAGTAAAAGTTAAGTTAAAAATTAAAAATAAAAAATTATAAATTTAAATTTAAGTGAAAGCAAAGTAAAAGTTAAAATAAATTTAGTTGGGATATTAATATTTGAATGATGTGAAGATACAATTATTGTTTTGAGGAGTGTTATTCAAATCAGAAGATCAAACCTTAAAGATAAAGTCGGATGGGCCAAATAAGGGCATAGGAAGGGGGAATAGGAGAAATATGAAATTGAAGCAGTTGGTACGCATGCAATTAAACTTAAGACCAATGAGAATGGGGGAAGGAGAACAACAAAAACCAGTATTTATGAGCAATGTGATTCAAGAAGGAATATAGACTGACATTTTCCAAGTTGAGGCTGTAACACCCCTATTTGTATAGCCTGGTATATTTCACTGTTTTGATGACCCGTGTCGATCCGGACAATTAAGGGGATTAGAACCACACGTAAGACAACTAGATAAGCCATAAACACAAATAATTAGTAATTGCCAATTGGTTAAGTATAAATAAGAAGAACAGAACATAAGAAGTTAAACGAGCCGAGAGTCACAATGATGGGTGACCTTCTCGGAAACGACTACGAAGTCGATTTAAACTCAAATTTCGAACCGTAAAATGTGACGTCGCGGTCCTTAGGACCATTATGAACACAGTGGAAAAGAGAAAATCACGAAAAAGATATGTTAAGCCAGTCAAATAATTAGGTCAGGGAGCCAGAAGAAATATTAAATTATTTGCAAACCGGGTTGAACCGGAGAGGGGCCATTTGGTCAATTGACCCCGAGATTGACTCCTGACCTAACTGTCAAATAAAATCGGAGAAAAGAAAATTTCGAAATCGAGAATCAAATTAAAGAACTAATAAAAAAAAAGAAAATGAAAAAGGTGTAGGAAGATGACATCATGCATGACATCATGCATGATGCCATAAATCCTATAATTAATAAATTAGATGAAATGGATTTTTGGGTCTTCCATAAGACAAAAGGCATAAAGAAAGAAAAGAAAAAAAAAAAAAACAAAACACAAAAGTCTTCTTCAACCCGTCACTCTCCCTCTCCCTCACATCTCCATTGTTAAAACTCCATTAAAGCTTGCTTCAAGCTCTTAAATCCCTACTAAACCCCAATTTCTCCCATAATTACTACATAAAAACTTGTTTTAGTCACTTGAGAAGAGGATTGAGCAAGAAAGAAGGAAGGAAAGAGGGGTGGAATTGAAGATTGAAATTCAAAGTTTAAGGTTAGTGAATTTAAATTGAAAATTTATGTTTAATATTTGTGTTCTTGGTGTAGGTAACTTAGATCTTAACTTAAAATGAAATAAAAACATTTGTGAAGGACCAAACTGAAAATTTGGCCAACTAGGGTTACTATGCATATGTTTGAGTTTTCATTGAAATTAAATTGTAGTCAAGTTTGTATGGATGTGCTAATGAGATTGGTATGCTTAAATGTGGTTAAATGCAACAAGTTAGTAAGTTAGGGTTTTGGGACTCTTAGGGTTAGAGACAAAAATGTGAGAAACTTGTAAATGGTGTCTTTGACCTAATGTGAAGTGAGAAATGGTCATTTGTGACCTAATTAAGTGTGTTGAAGTGTTTGAATCAAAGCTAAATTCGGATTGAGTGTGGTCATGCTGCTGGCAGCATGACCAAGTTACCTTTGAGGGATCAAAAATGAAATTTTACAAGTCCAATTAGTATAGGACTAATCGGGAATGAAAATAGACACTAAATGACACAATTTTCATTTAGGAAGCATGCCCAAAAAGTGACTAAAACCTAGTGAACAAATTGACCAAAGTTAGAAAATTGCAGGCTTCCCTATACAAACTGACCAAATGAATAGTATTTGTTCATTTGGTCATAACTTAAGCTAGAAAGGTCTAAATGACCTGAAATTTTACCAGTGGTTAGATGAGATATAGATCTAAAACTTTCATGAAGAACATAAACCCAAATTATGCCATTAACCAAGTCATTTGGCCACCCCAAGTTGGTGACCCAAAACTGCCAGCACCAAAAATTGCCCAGAATTCTGGGTTGAATCCAATTCGGCAGCCATGGTTCAAATGGCCATAACTTGAGCTACAAAACTCCAATTGGGGTGATTCAAAAAGGAGAATAAACTTAAGACATTAGGAAACATTTTCTATGAAGAAAGTTTTGCCAAATTCCAACAGTAAAATGACCAATGGAACAGTGCAACTTAGGACTCCAAAACTGAAAATTGGTAATTTTGCCTAAAAGACCTAAGTTTTGAGAAAATAACCAAAACCAACAAATTTAGTGACCAAAATGTGGTATGTGGGTGAAGTTGGAATTCCCATACCTATTAAGCCTTAGAAAGTCAACAAATTGACTTGAATAGTGTAGTGAATAGTAACCCTGAAACATAAAATTTAAAGAACATCGAGTTTAGCGAATATAAACTAGATAAAAGTGAATTTGAATTTAGTTTCGGATTTATGCTAAGTTATAGTACTGAAACACTGTGAAACTGTGTGTTTCAGCTGAAAAAGACTTGGAAGGTCTGAGAGAGTGAGTCAAGGCCTAGAGGCGAATCACGTCAGGTTTGTACATAATAAATCTTAATTGAGCATTTTGTCATTGAAAAATTGATTTAGTATAATTTATGAAAAATTGATGTTAATTATGAATTGTGTTGCCACATTGTGAATGAAATTATGACTTTGGAAATTTATCGAATTTCTCATGAATTATTTGAATAAAATGTTTGAAATGGATTTTTGATTCACACTTAGCATGACAGTGCCTTATTACTCCTCCTCCATTCATGGGATGAGATCGATTATTTTTCCTCCCTCTCTGGTTTACCAGTTGAGGTTATAGATCGGATGAGTACTCATTAGCTAGCTAGCCACCTCCCTCATTGATTTCGATTAGTGGGGTTGTAGATTGCTTTGTCGTGGTGTACAACACAGCATTGATCGAAAATTTTGTGTCATTGCTTAAGTTGTGTAAGATTTGGCAACACTTTGTTTATTAAATTATTTGATCAAATTGTGTTATTATGAGTTTTGATAATTTGTGAAATGTGATTGAGAAATATTTAAATTGTGTTTTGTCAATGAATGATTTATGTATTATATTTTAAAATTTTATTGTGCACCACTGAGTATTTTTATACTCAGCGATAGCTTATTTTGCTGTCGCAGATAAGAGTAAGGAGAAAGCAGCAGAGTGAGCTGCTATTGAATTGAGGACCACACTGATATTTTTGTACGGGTATTGTTTTATACCCTTGTAGTTATTTTGATGTAAATATTGCTTTGTTTTATGTATCAATGTAAAGTTGAGCAGTTGTATAATAAATTGTAATAATATTATTTTTGGACTTCTTTTTGTAAATTAAGGTTTGTATTTGTGAATTTCACACTTTATGCACTGTGAATGAAGTTATGAAATATTTTGAGATGATAAACTTTGATTGGATTGTGGAATTATTTTGAAGTGGATTGAATTGAGTTGACTTGAGATTATTTGGAGGTTGGGAGTTGAGAAATTATTGGAAGTATTTTTTTTTTCAGGTATTTGAAGAACTATTTTCCCCAAATACAAACGGAACTTTGTTAAAATTTTTATAAGATTTGCGGAAAAATAAAAATGGACAAAAATTTTAACTAGTTTATGAGCTTTTAATAAATGATTTTAATTCCTACCAAAATGCTCACCACTTCCAAAATGCGAGAAAAGAGTTTTAAAATCCCTTGTAGTGTACTTAATGAATTATCGGTAGGTGAAGTTCGGTAGTTCATTAGGTATTCTACGGGAACATGTTATGCCTTACAGAGGGCTAAGGTGTGACAGAGGCTCCAGTGGCTAGCCTAAAGCCACCACAAGAGTAATGACCATTTTAAGTTGGAATTGCCAAGGATTTGGGCAACTCCTGACAATGAATGCTCTCAGGGAGCTCATTTCATGTAATAAGCCTAGGATGGTGTTCTTAGCTGAGGCAAAGAAAAAAGAAAGTTTTTTGGAGAGGTGGAAGCGTCGTTTTGGCTGTCAAAACTCAATTTATGTTGAACTAGATGATTGTCAGGAGGTCTTGCTCTTTGGTGGAATTCAGACTATTTGGTGCAGGTTCTTTACTCATCTAAGAGCTGGATAGATGTCATGGTGTCAATGCCAAGTAAATTCCATATTCCTTTTGTATATGAGGACCCTGTTGTATTTGGCAAGATTGCTTTTTTGAATGAATTACGTTTGTTAAATTTGAAAAATGGCATTCTATGGCTCATTTTGGGTGATTTGAATATTTATAATGTTATCTCTAATAAAATCGGCTTTAGAAGAATTAATTCCACAGTGGCAAAGGCTTATAATCAGTTTCTATTTAATGAAGCACTGGTGGAACTTCCGTTCAAAGGGGGAAAGTTTACGTGGACTAATAATCAATAGGGGAGGGCTAAGATCTTGGAACGCATCGATAAAGCCATCATTAACTCTGAATGGTTATCTATGCTTCCCTATTGCCAATTAATCCATGAGAAGTTCGGAGCTTCTGACCATAGGCCATTGATCCTATTCTTGTAACCATGCACTAGTAAACCAAAGAAGAACTTTGTTTTTGATACCAGGTGGACCACTTCAGGGGAATGTGCCAATGTAATCAAAGAAACTTGGTCAGGAAATCACTCAAATGCCAATTTCATAAATAAACTTAATAGTTGCCAGGAAGCTTTAATTTCTTGGGGCTGCAGTAGATTTGGGAATTCCAGACAACATATTCAGGAACTATAAAAAAAGCTTGATTCCTTTATGTCTGACCGTTCAAACTCCGATAACCAACAACAAATTTACGAGATTAAAAGCCAGTTGAAATCTCTTTGGAGCCTATAGGAAATGTTTTGGTTCCAAAAGTTTTCTGTAAATTGGTTATCTTACAGAGACAGGACTACAAAATTTTTTCATGCCACCACTACCCAAATAAGACAAAGGAATCAGATTTTAGCAATTTGGGATGACCAGGAAAGGAGAATTCAGGATGAAACGGGTATTATGGATGCAACTTTTGACTTTTTTAATGATCTTTTCAGGGAAAGACATATTTATATATCTGATTATATTTTGCAAACTATTCCAAACGTTGTGACATCAGGCATGAATGAGATCCTTTTTGCAGATACAAATGAAGAGGAGGTGCGAGCTGCAGTATTTGATATGGGGGCATTTAAAGCCCCATGTCACACCTTACCCTTTTGTAAGGTATAACATGATCTCATAGTATACCGAATAAATCACTGAACTTTGCCTACTGATAACCCATTAAGTACACTACAAGGGATTTTAAACAAATTTCTATTCATTTTAAAGTGTAAGGTAATATTACATGATTATTAAAAAAGCCTTTAATTGAAGTTTGTATCATGAGTAAAAATTTTAATTAATTTAGTATCGCAAAAATTTTACAAAAATTTTGGCAGAGTGCTTACTGTAATTTGAGAAAAACAGTTTTTCAAAACTTGTTAAAAATACTCCCAATATTTTTCTATATCCACTACTCCTTTTAAATCAACAATCCAAAATAAATCAATACAATTGCAATACATTTTCTATAAACCTCAATATTATTTAATTTAACCTCATTCACATACAAAAGTCTCAATTTACAGAAAAGAAAACAAAATTAATATTAATACAAATTTTGCTATGCAACTGCTCAGTAAGTTCTATAGATACATATGAATAAAAATTTTACATCAAAAATAATTATAAGGGTATAAAATATTATATCCGTACAAGATCTAAAAATATATCTTCACTGTAGCCAAAAGCAGCTCACTCTGTTGCTTTATCTACCTCTTTGCCCGCAACAGCATAAAAAAGCTATCGCTGAGTATTACACTCAGTGGTACACAACTAAACTTTAAAAAAAAAAAAAAAAACTCATTTATAAAGCACATCATATATATATATATATATATATATATATATATATATATATATATATATATCAAAATATAACAAAGTAGAATTTTCAAAATTTCAAGTTAATAAGATTCATATATTTCAAACCATATTTCGCAAATCACAAAGTAGAGGTATTGCCAAGAACATACAGTCTAGACCATGACACAAAATTTCATGATCAATGCCGTGTTGTACACCACGACAAAGCAAATCACCTCACTAACCGTTATTAATGAGGGGAGGGCTAGCTAGCTAATGAGTACTCATATAGTATTACCCTACTAACCGTTATTAATGGGAGACATAAGCAATTTTTAATTATCAAACCCCAAATAGTTGTTACCACTGGAGAGTTCCGAGCGGGACTATAATGCTAACTGTGCTTTAAAAATAATTTCATAAAATTTCCATTCAAATAATTGTATTTCAATTCACATAACACATTTCATTCAATGAAATTTCCCTTATATGGTTAGCAAAACATAATTTATAAAATTCAAAGAAAAATCATAATTGCATCCAAATAGTTTATAATCAAATTTATTTAACTCATTTACAAAATTAAATTCAATTGAGAAGCTTAGTTGTGTACAAACCTATTTCGCTCGATTTAATTCAATCCCCTTTACTTCTTTCCTTGGAAGGCTCTTTTTCCACTGAAACACAAAATTATAGTGTTTCAATACCTATCTAAATTATTTCTAATAATAATTTCACTGATTGAACTTTGCATTTTCAATTTATTTATATAGTCTCATAAGTTGAGTTCTTTATATTTTTGTTATGGTAGTTACTATTTACTTGACTGATTATGTAAATTGTTGACTTTTTCATATTTAATAGGTATACCAAATCTAAATTCATGGTCCTACTACATTTTGGGTTTTACATTTTTTGGTATTGGTTGCCAAATTCAATTCAAAGTTTCCTAAGAGAAATTGTAAATTTTTAGTTTTTTTTGTCTCTAAGGTTTACTGTTCTATTGGACCAATGTACAGTGAAAATTTGGCTAAGCTTTGTTCATGAAAGTTATTCTTTAATGTGTCTAGTTTAATTTCTTTTTTGAATCACTCTATTTGGAGTTTTGTAGCTCAAGTTATGACATTTTTACCATAACTGGCTGGATTGGTCAAATTCTAGAATTCTGAGCAACTTTTTGGTTCTGGTAGTTTTGATAACCTAACTTTGGTTAGCAATTTGCATGTGTTATGGTCAGAATTTAGGTTTGTGTTCTTCATGAAAGTTATTCTACTATGTCTAAGCTTTCCAAAGGTTCAAAAATCAGATCATTTAAGCCTTTCTATGCTAAGTTATGACCATTTGAACATGTACTGTTCATTTGGTCAATTTTGCCCAGTAACAGGGTACTAATTCCAGATTCGAGCAGACTTTAGGTCAACTTAGGGTCAGTTTTAGAGCTAGATTTCTACATAAAAAATGTTGCATTATGACTCTATTTTCATCTACAATTGGCATCACACCAATTAGAGTAATAAAATTCATCTTATAGGCTTTTAAGTGGACAAAGGTCAAGCTGCCAGAATTCAACAATTTGACAACCACAATCTATTTCAATTCAATTCATTAATTCACACTCCATAACACACTAATTGACCAAATTAAACATCACCAATATCAATAGGTCATCAATTCTCAAAAATCCCCAATTTCCAACTAAAACCCTAATTTCCAATTGCCACAATTCATTCAATTTAAGCATACTAATCACTTATCCTTAGTCATTTAAGCATGAATACAGGTTTAATTGGATTTAAAATACATCAATTCCTCTCAAATCCATGGCTGGCCAAAAATTTATCCCTCTCCAACCATGCATTTTTTCCAAGTTTTTTTCATATAAATTCATCAATTTTAACTTCAATTCAATGAATTATTCAAAAAGAAAGGACTTGGATTCACTTACCTCTTTGTTGAATTTCTAAATCTTCAATTCTTCAATTTTTCTCTTCCTTTTTACTCCCAATCTTCTAATCAAGACCCAAAAGCAAGGTTTACTTAAGGAAACTAAAAAATTTATGACTAAATTTAGGGTTGCAAAAGCTTAGGATTAGCTTTAATGTAGGAAATAGGAAGATGAGAGAGGAGAGAAAGGGAGGACAATAATTTGGAGAAGAGAGAAGACCAAAATCTTTTTCTTTTTAATTTGTCTTTTATGTTAACATTTATCCCATGATTTCTAATTTTTAAATTATAACTTTTTATGATGTCACCCTTACTTACGCATGATGTCATAATTCCCTTATTTGATTTCTTTTCTTTTCCTTTTTCCTTTTCCTTCCATATGCCTCTTATGTTTTTAATTGTTTTTGATAATTTTAATTTTCTATATTTTAATGGATACTTAGGCCAAGAGTCACCTCTAAGGGTGAATTGACCATTTTGCCCCTTATCGGTATGATTCATTTTTCCAATAGCACTAGATTACTTCCTAAACTCTGATTCAATTTTTTGAACTTGTTCTCTATTCTTTGATGTGGTTTTTACATTTTCACTAGCTTCGCAATTATCTCTAGGCTTGGGGTGTCACAGAGTCCCATATAAAATTAGGGCAGCAACTGAACTCGCAGTCACTTCCCGGTATGGTCACCCATCGCTGGGACCTCGGCTCATTTAATCCATTATGCTCTGTTTTTCTTATTTGTATTTCACTTTCATATAATTTCTAATAATTTTCATTTAGGGCTTTTCTAGATGATATAGATATAGTTCTAAACATCCTAACTGTCTGGACAGACACTCGTCACCGGAACAGTAGAATGTATAGACTACTTAATATGAGGGTGTTACACCCCAGGTCCAGATGGATTTCAAGGACTCTTTTATCAAAAGTTTTGGAGGAAATAAAACAGGATGCGACAAAAATGGTCCAGGAATTTCTTCAATTTAGTGTTCTGCCTGATCATCTAAATGCCACTAATTTGGTGCTGATTCCCAAATGTAGTAATCCTCATTCTTTTGTTGACTTCAGACCGATCAGCCTGTGTAATTTTGCTTATAAGATTATTTCTAAATTGCTAGCCAACAGGTTGAAACCGATGTTTCATTAGATTGTCGCTCCCATACAATTAGCTTTTGTCCCCAAAAGAAGTATTCAAGATAATATTACAGTCGCTTATGAAGCTTTTCATAGTCTGAGAAGCAAGAAAAAAAGGAAAAGTGGGAGCTATGGCAATAAAGCTTGATGTGCATAAAGCTTATGACAATGTGAATTGGGACTTCCTTGTAACCATAATGAGAAGATTGGGGTTTTGTGGCAAATGCATTTCATGGATATATGTTTCGCTATTTTGCAATTACTGCAAGTGCACGTATCGCTAACAAGTAATAAAGTGATAAGTAGAGTATCGTTTCCATGAGGAATTTTGTTTAGCAAGTACCAATCTACACAGAAATCTTGATTATCTAGGATATTGAATACTTAGGGAATGAAGTTTGTTAACTTTAAACACTAAAATGGTAAACTTAAAATGAAATAATTTATTTGAAGCAATTCTGGAATTAAGATTTCACACTTGAATCATACAAGGGATGTTATCTCGTTTATTTACTAAATTGAAGATCGTTTTCCTTGATGGAAATCAGTCCTAAGCTATCCTAGATCCTCTCTCAAGGCATCTAGGGTGTATTCTAATTAACTCAAACCCTACTTTCGTGGTGATCAAATCAATTAAAATCCTTTAAGACCTTTGACCAATTTT
The DNA here is from genome assembly GCF_030052815.1 of Hevea brasiliensis. Lineage (NCBI taxonomy): Eukaryota > Viridiplantae > Streptophyta > Magnoliopsida > Malpighiales > Euphorbiaceae > Hevea > Hevea brasiliensis. The sequence goes on from NC_079504.1 coordinate 13,420,049, forward strand.
TAGGTTCCACAAAGGTATTAGCCTATGTCTAGGTCAGAATTCCTAGGTTTAAGATCTCGATTTTCTAATGTTAATCTTCACCTTTCAGTCCTTTAATTAACATCTATAATCATAACTAAGTGGGTACCAACACATAGCATGCATTAAGATCATAAGAAATTAAATCAAGAAACGAATCTCAAATCCAATAAATAAAGCTCAGTGTTCATCCATAATAATAATTACATGAGCTACTCTCCCAAATCCAGAATATGAAAACTACTCATTCATGGTGAGTTCAGCAAATGTCATGATAAAAAGTAAAAACAATAAAAAGAGAGTTATGCAAAAGAAATAAAATAATAAAATTCTGTCTAAGGAGATGAAATGAAGGAACTAAAGAGAGTTTCAGCTTCGATCTTACGGAGCTTTAGCTGAAAGACTTCTTTTGGTACTGATGTAGAGCACGACAATAGCAACCTTCAGCAGCATTCCCGATAACAGTCGTCGACCTCTTTTCCTGGTGTTTTCTTCTCCATTTATATTGGTTGCTCTAGGGTTAGGTCATTTTGAGTCCAAAAGGCTTTAGGAGTCTCGTTCGAATAAGAAAACAGGAGGGGAATTCGAGTTAGAAAATAGGCTGTAGCATAGTACATGGCCCGTGTGTCACTACATGGGTCCCGCAGAGTGGGGCCGTGTAACTTATTGGAGGAGAATCGCGCGGTCTTGTTTTGGCACAGAAAGTTGCACGGGTCTGTGCCAACTACAAGAGCCTGATCACACAGGCTGTGTACTTTTGTTCCCATAAGGTTCTTCAAGCTTGCGCCCAGCAGAGACTTACATGGGTCCCTGCAGATTACACGGGTTTACTTACACGACCTGTGTACTTGTGTTTCTCATTGATTCTCTTGGCTTTCTTCTGGCAGGGAGTTACACGGGTCCGGTGCTTGGTTTACACGACCCGTGTACTTTGTAGCAGCAGCAATTCTTTGTCTTTTTACCTCTCCAAGCTTTCCTTTGCATATCCATCCTTTGGGGCTTCACCAAAACACCTGAAATAATGCAGAAAACATGGAGTTAAGGGCTTGGTAATAGAATTTATGAAAACTAATGAAATCAACTATTATGCATGAAAATACTTGTCTAAATGCTATGATTTAGGATACAAATGTGCTTAAAAACATCTATACAATTCAAGTGTATCAAATACCCCCAAACTCAAACTTTTACTTGTCCTCAAGCAAAACAAAACTCTGGTTTAAAGCATATTTCAGGGGATACTTAGGAATACAACCATCAATTTAATAAGCATAGAATTGAACTCCTCCAACCTTCATACCGATTTCCCTCTTTCAAGGCATAAGGGTTCTAACAGCTGCCTGTTTGGAACTTCACCTCATTTTATGGTGTTTCGACTAATTATTCCTCTATACAAGACCATTAATAAGCCACAAACAACCTGTTTTATCGGGATAGAATTAAGAAACACTAACTCCCCCAATTCTGCCTCTTTCGTAAGTAATTGAGATGAAGTGTTTCAATTCTAACTCCATAGGCATATCTGTCACACCCTACCCCTCCGTAAGATGTAACATGATCCCGTAGTACATCTAATGAATTATCATACTTCGCCTACCGATAACCCATTAAATATACTACAAAGGATTTTAAAATCATTTTCTTATATTTTGGAAGTGGTGAGCATTTTGGTAGGAATTAAAAACATTTAATTGATGTTTCAAAATTAGTAAAAATTTTTGTCCATTTTTATTTTTCTAGAAATTTTATAAAAATTTCGGCAGAGTGCCATCTATATTTTGAGAAAACAGTTCTTCAAATACCTGAAAAAAAAACACTTCCAATAAATTTTCCTCAACTCCCAACCTCCAAATAATCTCAATTCAACTCAAAATTCTCAAATCAAACCGTTTCAAAATAATTCCATCAACATTGCATTCAATAAAGCTAATTTACATTCACAAGTTTAATTTACAGACATAAAAACCAAAAATAATATTATTACAATTTATAAATATAACTGTTCAACTTTACATTAATACATATGAACAATATTTATTTACATCAAACTAAATTACATTGGGTATAAAATAATACCCGTACAAAATCAGCAAAGGTCTTTCTAGTTCAGTAGCTCACTCTGCTGCTTTTTCCTTGCTCCTATCTACGACAGTAAAATAAGCTATTGCTGAGTATAAAAATACTTAGTAGTGTACAATAAAAATTTGAAATATTGTACATAAAACATTTATTGATAAATCACAATTTAAATATTACACAAATCATCAAAACTCATTATAACACAAATTTTGGTTAAACAATTTCATAAACATAGTGTTGCCAATTCATACACAACTTAAGCCATGACACAAAATTTTCGATCAATGCCATGTTGTACACCACAACAAAGTGATCTACAACCCCACTAATCAAAATCAATGAGGGAGGTGGCTAGCTAGCTAATGAGTACTCATCCGATCTACAACCTCAACTGGTAAACCAGAGAGGGAGGAAAATGTAACACCCTAGGCAAATCCCACATCGGCAAAACACGGGAGAGATATTGGGTTTATAAGTTAGAGGTTTGTAATCCCTAGTGACGCGTTTTAAAACCGCGAGGGCTTTGGCCCAGAGCGAACAATATCACTAGTGGACCGAGCCATTACATTTATAGTATTAGAGCCGCTCCGCGTGCAACCTTGGGTGATGGTGGGGCAAACCTCAGCGAGGACGCTGAGTCCCATAAGGGGGGTGGATTGTAACACTCTAGGCAAATCCCACATCGGCAAAACACGGAAGAGATGCTGGGTTTATAAGTTGGCAGTTCGTAACCCCTAGTGACGCGTTTTAAAACCGTGAGGGCTTCGGCCCAGAGCGAACAATATCACTAGTGGACCGGGCCATTACATTTAAGGTATCAGAGTCGCTCACGTGTCCTCTTGGGTGATGGTGGGGCAAACCTCAGCGAGGACGCTGAGTCCCGAAAGGGGGGGAGAAAGGTCCCTTAGGCAAATCCCACATCGGCAAAGCACGGAGATGGTCTTGGGTTCAAAAAGTAATGATATATAAAATGGGGGAACTAATCACTAGAGGCGCCTTTTGGTGGAATGGCCGAGAGAGTTGGAAGAACTCTAGGGTTAAGCGTGCTCGCTTGAGAGAAATCTTAGGATAGGTGACCTCCTAAGAAGTTCTCCATTCCACCTATGGGACAAAACCGTGAGGTTTATGGCCAAAATGGACAATTCCTCTAGTGGTTGGAGCTCGATCGTTACAATTGGTATCCCTTAGGCAAATCCCACATCGACAAAGCACAGAGATGGTCTTGAGTTCAAAAAGTAAAGATATATAAAATGGGGGAACTAATCACTAGAGGCGCCTTTTGGTGGAATGGCCAGGAGAGTTGGAAGAACTCTAGGGTTAAGTGTGCTCACTTGAGAGAAATCCTAGGATGGGTGACCTCCTAGGAAGTTCTCCATTCCACCTATGGGACAAAACTGTGAGACTTATGGCCAAAATGGACAATTCCTCTAGTGGTTGAAGCCCGATTGTTACAATTGGTATCAGAGTCGCTCGTATGTCCTCTTGGGCGATGATGGGGCAAACCTCAGCGAGGACGTTGAGTCCCGAAAGGGGGGGAGAAAGGTCCCTTAGGCAAATCTCACATCGGCAAAGCACGAAGATGGTCTTGAGTTCAAAAAGTAAAGATATATAAAATGGGAGAACTAATCACTAGAAGCGCCTTTTGGTGGAATGGCCGGGAGAGTTGGAAGAACTCTAGGGTTAAGTGTGCTCGCTTGAGAGAAATTCTAGGATGGGTGACCTCCTAGGAAGTTCTTCATTCCACCTATGGGACAAAACCATGAGGCTTATGGCCAAAATGGACAATTCCTCTAGTGGTTGGAGCCCGATCGTTACAATTGGTATCGATGTGAGATTTGCCTAGGGTGTTACAATCCACCCCCCTTATGGGACTCAGCGTTCTCGCTGAGGTTTGCCCCACCATCGTCCAAGGTTGCACGCGGAGTGGCTCTGATACTATAAATGTAATGGCCCGGTCCACTAGTGATATTATCCGCTCTGGGCTGAAGCCCTCACGGTTTTAAAACGTGTCACTAGGGGTTATGAACCGCCAACTTATAAACCCAGCATCTCTCCCATTTTTGTCGATGTGGGATTTGCCTAGGGTGTTACAGAAAAATAATCGATCTCACCCTATAAATGGAGGAGGAATAATAAGGCACTGTCATGCTAAGTGTGAATCAAAAATCAATTTCAAACATTTTATTCAAATAATTCATGAGAAATCCGATAAATTTCCAAACTCATAGTTTCATTCACAAAGTGGCAACACAATTCATGAGTAACACCAAATTTTCATAAATCATACTAAATTAATTTTTCAATGACAAAATGCTCAAATAAGGTTTATTGTACACAAACCTGATGTGAGTCGCCTCTAGGCCTTGACTTAGTCTCTCAGATCTTCAGTGTAACATCCTCCCTGTACGTGTTCTGTACATTCTATTGCTCCAGTAGCCAAATAACAGTCCAGGCAAGTCAGGATGTCTGGAACTACACTTATGTGATAGTGAACAGACATATAATGATGAAATAAATAAAAAGAAAATACAAGAAAAATAAAAAAAGAATGAAAGAGAGAGTGAAGCTAAGTTAAACGAGCCGTCACCGCAGCGATGGGTGACCGCATCGGGAAGGTCGTTGCCGACCACTGGATTGCGGGGAACCCTATGAATTTAATTTTGAGACATAAATAAAGGTTTATTGAAATTTAATTGACACTAGAAATATAAAAAAAAAATTAGTACAAAGAAAAATGAAAAATCAAGAAACAGACAAAAATCGGTGTTACCGAAAAATCAAAAAAATAACCCGAAGTGGGGCATTTTGGTCATTTGACACCTAGAGTTGCCTTTTGACCTCAATGTCCATTAAAAATAAATGATATTACACTTAGAGAATGTCATGAAAAATTAAATTGTGACACATTATATGAATAGTGAAAGAAATGGGGGATAAAATCCAATATATGAAACTTTGAATAATTAACATTAAAATCCAAGTTAGTGCTCCACTAACTCTTAATTTGAGACACCTAAATATGCCTTTGGGATAGCAGAACCATCATCTTCCACCTTGAGAAATAACCAGCAGAGAGAAACGAAGTTCACCATGGAAATCACCATGGACGCCCCACATGCAACCTCCATGGGTGCATGATCATGCCACCATTTCTACTTAGTTCCTCCATTAAAGCTTGCCTACTTACCTTGGGGAAGATATTAGCAACAAGAAAAACAAGATTTGGTGAAGTTTTGATAAGCTTCAAAAGTGGTAAGTGTCCAAATCTTCTCCCTAGCTTTAGTAAAAGTTGTGTTTAGGTTGAGATGAGTAGTTTGGTGAAGATAAATGAAAGAAATAGTGAGATATGGACTTGTCCATTTTCGGCAGCCATGAACCTTTGTTGAGCTTGAGTTATTTTTACTTCTAATAAATGGAAATGAAGGTTGATTAATTCAAATGAAAGTTATAGTAAGTTTATATCCAAGTATGTGCATGCTAATGCTTGAATTTAGGGTTTGAAATGGGATTTTGATGCTTTGGCAAACTGCCAAGTTTGGCAGCCTATTAAACCATGAATTTGTATGTGAATATGTAGTTATTAATGAAATATACTAGTGTTAAATTATGGGCAGCATATGTAAGTGATATTGAAGTATGATTATATTGAAGTGTATGTGTAATTTTGACATTGAGATATGTTGAATTTTGGTGGAAGTGAATGTTAAACTTAATGGTGAATTGTGTATATTGAGCACTTGAATATTCTGCCCAAAATTGTTGCTGGAATTGTGTACCATATATATATGGAAGTGTCATTGATTGAATATTGAAGTAATGAGGAGGAGAAGAAATATCAAATTGGAAGTGTATGTGCTTTGTGCAGGTTGTGTATTGAAGGCAGTGCCTAAATTAGGTCATAAGTGACAAAATGTGGACCCAATTGGAATGAAACCAATGGGGGGTGAAACTAGACACCAAATAGGCCAACTTTTATGTAGAAATATTGCCAAAATTCTGCCTAGAAACTGACCTTAAAAATGACCAAATCCAGAATAGCAACCTTGCAACGCAGATTTTTGACCATATGAACAGTAGTCCTTGGGATGACCATAACTCACTCAAAAAAGGTCCGATTGACCTTAAATTTTTACCATGGTTATTTTAGACATAGATCTACAATTCTTATGAAGACACCAAAGCCCAGAAATGGCTAGAACTAAGTCAAATGGCTTGCACAAGTTCGGGTACAAAAACTGCCGAACCAAAAGTGACCTAAAATTGATCAAATTTTGCACTAAAGGTGCAATCTGTCCAGATTTAGTAAATTGACCACATCTTGGTCTAAATAACTCAGAATGACCTGAAATTTTGCCCCGCGTGCAATAAGATATAGAGCTACAATTTTTCTTCTTTGACCAGAAGCTAAAAACCAAGAGAAATAGAACTTTAAGCTAGACCAATCTAGCACACATAAATTGAGAATTCGACATTTTACATACAATGATGCTTAAAGCATTTTGGCAATGAATGCTAACTTGTAAAAATAGTAAATTGCATTATATTGGCAGCATATTGAGATATAAATTTTGACATATTTATGCTAGAAATAACTTATCCATATTACCTAAAAAGGTCAACATATGCATTGACTTATGAATTACATAATAGTTAATAAACTCTAAAAATTGAAAAATTAAACAATTAATTTATAATGTGCCCTAGTTTGCCTAGTTGACTAGTTTGAATAGGTTGGCATGCCAATAGGATTCTGACAGTTGTTCTGTAAATGGCTTCATGCCATACTGTATTTTTATGGCTTATTATGCCGCACTGTGACTTTAATAGCCTATGGCTATACATATTGTGTATTTATTCTTGGCTTATCGCCAGATTGAATATATGGCTTTTTAGCCACGCTATTTGTACACTGGGAGATACTTTGTGACTGATGGTGCGACGGCTCGAGGTACTAGTTACCCAGTGCCAGTATATCCGTTTATCCAGTCTAGTCAGTATATAGGCTACACGGGCAGTAATTCAAGTACTATTAAATTCAAATAGCTAAATCCAGTCTACTGACATACAGCACCACCAAAAATTCGTAAACACTTTATTTACTTTATTTTAGTGTATATTTCTTTATATTTGGTACCACTAAGCAAAATTGCTTAGCGCGTTGCTTTTGTAACGCGTAGGTATCGGAGACACAGCTGGGGAGCCCAGCAGACCTACGACCGGGTGAGACATCAGATCTGCACAGGAGTCCAGAGTCATCTGCACTGCATTGCATACATGGTAGGACTTAGGATATCTTGTATTTTGTACTTTTGTTGTATTTTTGAATTTCGACCTTGTATTTTGTAATATTATGAAAGCTCTAAAGTTTGTAATATCTTGTACATATTAAATAACATGGAGATTTTCTGGATATATTTAAATTATTATGGACTGTATCATGGAACTATTTAATGACTGTAAAAGTCTAATGACTTTACTGAGAAATAGAGACTGTGAAATATTTGAGATTTTGATATTATCATATTAAACTATTTTTAATAGGTTTGAACGGACAGTTTGTTTGAAATATAGATGGCACCTTGCCAAATTTTTATTACCAATCTTGAAACACTGATTTTCCCAAAGTATGAAAATAGTATCAGTATAATATGAATATTACATAAAAAAAACTTCTTAGAATCAAATTGAGCTCAGGAAATGAAATAATCATAGACTAGGTGTTCCGGCATGCCGTGTAGCACGCCTTGCTTGGTTATTCTGTAGACGAGTGAGGGGTGTTACATTCAGTGGTATCATAGCCAGGTTTAGGCATTTATGGACCTAGATAGATTGCATATCATGTATTTCATTGTAAGTGTTAAGATGACTCTAATGCAGATCTTTTGATTTATTTTGTTATTTTGATCAAAATATGGACTCCACATCGCAGAGAGCGGTCGATGAGGAAGTGGAAAGTCATGCTCCATCTATGACTGAACCAGGAGACAGAAGGGAACTTGCTCCACCAGTACCAAATGCACCAGCCACATTTCAGCAAATGGCTGAGTTCTTTAGACAGATGGCAGGAGTTATGCCACCACCACCACCTCCACATCAAAAATCTCATATAAAGAGACTCAGGAAGTTTGGAGCAGTGGATTTTCTGGGCAAAAGGGAAGATGATTCTGTTACAGCTGAAAACTGGTTGGACAGAACTGAATGAGTCTTGAAACAACTTCATTGTACTCTAGAGTAGAATTTGGAAGCTACTGTATCACTACTGCAAGATGATGCATACCAATGGTGGGATACAGTAACTAGTGGGGTGCCACCAGAACAGATATGTAACACCCCTAAGTTCGGTAGTGCGTTCTGCTGTTCCGGTGACTAGTGCTGTCCGGACAGCTAGGATGCCTAGAACTACACTTCGTTATGTGTGATGAGACATTAAATAATGAAATACAAGAAAAGAAAATACAAGAAAAACAAAGGAAAAATAATAGCAAAGAAATGTAACCAAGTTAAGTGAGCCGAAAACCCTAGCGATGTGTAACCGCATCGGGAAGTCATGGCGTGGACCGTTGACTAACCCTGGACTGCGGGGAACCCTAGAAAATATTTTTAGGACTCCAATAAATATTTATTGAAGTATAAATATCATTAGAAATATCAAAGAAAAATTAAATAATTAGTACAAAGAAAAGTGAGAAATCGAAAAACGAACAAAACCCGGTGTTACGAAAAATCGGGAATGCAACCCGAACAGGGGCATTGTGGTCATTTGACACCCTGAATTGTCTTTTGACCTAAATGTCCATTAAAAATAAATAATATTACACTTAGAAAATAAAATGAAAAATTAATTTGGTGGTACCTAATGTAAATAGCCAAAAGTGGAGTGAAAGAGTGTAATTAACACATTTAACATATTATATGATTTAAATTTGGTGAGTGGACCACTAGGGATTTAATTAAGGACTAAAGGGGCAGGTGTACACCCATTATACAATCTGCCATTTCATCTTCAAGCTTGGGAATTTACCATGGTCGAATGAATTTCTCCAAAAACCTCCATGGCCGCAAATTGAAAAAGCTCCATTAACCTCCTTCATTTTACTTCCAATCACCTAGATTTCTTCATTAAAGATTGTCTATACATCATAAGGAAGAGTTTGATACCAAAATCAAGAAGTTTAATCAAGGTTTAGCAAGTTCCAACCATAAGGTAAGTTTGTATTTTGGAAGATTGCTTTGTTAAACTTTGTGTTCATGTTATGGGTGTTGGTTTTGTGAAGAAAATTTTCAAGTTTGAAGAGTTATTGAGATGTCCATTTTGGACAGCCATAGAGTTATGTATTTGATGAAATATTTGTGCATATATTTGATGAGAAATTATGTTGGTTATGGTGATTTAATGTCCTAGTAAATTATTCTATATGTATATGGTGAATTTTGCACTTGGGATGGAAATTGATGAATTGTATGATACTTTGGTATTGAAGAACATTTTCGGCAGCCTTGGAGCTCTTGGATAAATGTATGTGTTCATGAAGGTATTGGCAGAATATTGACATTGGATTGATGGATATGTATATAGAGTGATTGTGTAAAGTGTATGTAAGAATTTGTAATGTTAGGTGTATATGTGATTGCACTTAGACTTTGTAAATTTGAGTTTTAATTAGTGTATTAAGGATAATTGTAATCTGCCCAAAGTGATATTAAAGTGAAGTGGAATATGGTTTTGGTAATGTACCAAAACAGAATTGGTAAGGGAAGTGAACATATAGTAAGGTAAGGGTGTAATTGATGTATGTTTAAGCAATGTGATTAAGGCAGTATGCATTTCAGCCTATAACTTTAAATGTGTAACCTCAATTGGTATGAGACCAATTGGAGGTGAAACTAGGCAAAAAATGTGCCAACTTTCATTGAGAAAGCATACCAAAATTCTGCTTGCAAGGTGGCATGAAAAATGACCAATTCGGATTAAGCGCAATTGAAACCTAAAAACTGACCAATTGGGCAGCAGTTAGTGTTTAGGCCATAACTCACTCAAAACAGGTCTAATTGACCTGAAATTTTAACCATGAATAGTTAAGACCCATACCTACAAGTATTATGAAGACACCAAAGCCCAGAAATGACCATAAGTATGTCAAACAGCTTGCACAAGTTCGGGTCCAAAAACTGGCCGAACCAAAGTTGACCAAATTGACCTAAAATGACCAAATTTGATGCCATTTGACCAGCAACAGTAAAATGACCATAACTTGGTCTACATAACTCGGATTGATCTAAAATTTTGCCCCGCGTTCCGTAAGACATAGATCTACAAGTTTTTAGTTTTGATCGAAACCCGAAAACCGAGGGAACTAGGTCGTCCGGCTAGGTCAAACTAGTATACTGAAATCCAGCAAGTTGCATTAAAATGCACTAAACAAGGAAATGAGTTTGGTAAAACGTACCAACCCTAAAACCCTATCGAATGTGACATATTAATGAAACTAAAACCTAATTTACCTAAAACGCATCGAGGGTCGGTATATTTGGTGATTGAGCAAATAATAGCCTTCAGTGAATTACTTATCGAACATTATCGTTAGAGACAGTTTAATTTAGTACTGAAACACTTCAAATTGTGTTTCTCAGTTACCAAAGACTCAGGAAAAGTGAAGGAAACACCGAGTCCGCCAGAAACGATTATCGAGGTTTGTGCACAGCTAGTTTTTAACTGATTTTGTTTGAATATTTCATATGATTAAATGACATATTTTTCTCATGTATTATGTTTAACAAGCATTGGATTTAATTCAATGATTATTGAAATTGTTATAGTATGTATGAATTTAGCTTTGTGGAATGGTATTTCCACAAGTATTAAGCTTTGTTATGGATTGAATAAATTATGTTTTGGAAAATTGTGATAGAATATGTTTTGAATTGTGATGATAATTTTCATGGAAAAATGCAAATTTATGATTTGAATTGTGTTGAGCATAAAAATTATTGGATATTGGAATCGACTTTGAATCAAATTATATTGTGATTTATGCTCACTAAAAGGATTGTGATATTGTTTTATATCTCACTATAGATGCTTGACTAGGTTATTACCCGTCTCTCTCATTTGTTGAGAAGACAATGGAGTTAGTTGTGTTTTGATTACCATGGTACGTGCACAGGCTTAGATTTTCCTCTGATTTGAGGTTAGATCTAAGTTTATTTTATCGTTATGGCCCTTGCGGAAGATTCATTATTGTGATGGTACTGTGCACGATGATTCGACCTCCCCGACCATAGGGAGTTAGAATCTGATTCGACCTCCCCGACCATAGGGAGTTAGAATCACATCGAAGATGGCCCTATCGGATTAGTCTTGCATAGTTAGTGAGATAAAGAATGATTTGTGAGATACAACATGGTTTTGAGCTACAGCGTGGTTTTGAGATACAACATGTTTTTGAGATAAAGATTGATTTTTGAGATACATAATGATTTTTGAGCTACCTAATGGCTTTTGAATGGTAAAGAATTGTGATTTCAATTATGGTTTATGTATAATTGATTTTGTTGGAATTACTTAAATGGTTAGTCATGATTTGATAAATTGAATTTTGTGATCAAAGTCATTTATACAAATGATTCACATTATTGGCAATGAATATTTTGAGTTTTGGAATTTGATGAGTATTCGGATTTCTAAATTATTTATTGTAAATTTTGTTAATGTATATTGTACTATATTTTAAATTATAGTTGTGCACCAGAAGTTCACCACTCGATAGCTTTGTATCTTTGTCGCAGTAAGAAGAGCATAGAGCGGTGAGTAAGTTTCTTTGAAGACACTTTGGACCAACTCTGTATATTATAGGTATACCCATGTACATAGGTCTGATGTATGCATGTAATAATATGTATGTAAATTATTTGAGCAGTTGTAAATTAAAATTGTACATTAAAGTTGTAAAGTGAATTATGAGTTATTTTGACTTGTAAAATTTGTATTATATTTCTTTTATCTCATCCTTTGAAAATACTGAAAAATTGTTGTGGATTGAGTTGAGAAAAATATTGTGTTGAATTTTGTTGGAGTTGAGATTTGAAAAAATATTGAAGTGCTTTTACAGGTTTCAAGAACTGTTTTATCTAAAATACAGATGGCACTCTGCCAAAATTTTTACAGAAATTCCAAATAATTTAAATGTGTTAGTTCTACCACTTCAGTTCAAAAAGGTTTTTAACACATGTAAATAGTGCTCACCACTATAAAAGAAGTGAGAAAAGTTTTGAAAATCCCTTGTAGTGTATTTAATGGGTTATCAGTAGACGGAGTTGGTAATTCATTAGGTATACTACGGGATCATGTTATGCCTTACAGAGGGGTAGGGTGTGACATGTTTAAGTGGTATCAGAGCAATGGTTTTAAAGTAAATTTTGAACTGTGAATTTGAAATCTTTTTATCGGTAACTACAACTGCTCAAATGTTTGATACATATAGTACATTTACATCATAAATGTGAACTAATGGAGAGGAATCTCCTTGTGTTGGTTGTACAGGAATAGAAAATTCTGTGAAAAGAATGGAAGAGAAGAATGAGACAATAGAACAATCCGTGATGGCAGAAATACAAGTTGAGGCCCTAACTCCACAAAGTGTTGAAGGCCCGACTGTACCAGCTTTACCAGTACAAATTACTGCACAAATGGCCCAGCAAATGGCCACTTTCTTTCAACAAATGGCTGATAATCACACCCAAGCCCAATCTGCACCCAATCCCCACAAGGGCAGTGTGAAATGGAAAAGAGGGAGAAACCTATGGGTCAGAGTTCGAACAGTAATTTGGGGAAGAGAAAAGAATTTGAGGAAACCCGAGCTCAGAAATATGATAGAGGCGGATCATCAGGGTAGAGACCACTAAGATCTAGTCGTCGAACAACTAGAAGTTCCTACCCTTCCCGCCAATGTGAAACTTGTAGAAGATATCATGGAGGTATTTGTCGTATGGCCTCTGGAGCCTGTTACAATTGTGGAAAACTTGGACACTTTGCTAAAGATTGTGCTAAACCACCTCGATCTGCTCTCTGGAGTTCACAGACCGTCAGTCAGAGTCAAGATAGAAATAGAGTTGGTACTCCTCACCACTATAAAACAGTGAGTAAAACCGAATATATTAAAGCACAAGTCGGAGAGTCCAATATGTGACAAATAAAAGGAGCAGAAACTTGGATGTAGGCTTTGGTAAGTTCTTAATTTTTGAAAGAAACAATTAGATATTATTTGATCCCAGCACTACTTAGTTGTGTGTTAGTGTCAGAACTATATGTTCTGTTATTATTCCTTTATATGGAAATGAATTTTGATGTATTAGTGACTAGTCCTTTAGGATAATAACTATAATAACAAGTATGATTGACATTACTTTTGGAAGAATTGTTAGCTAAAAGTATTTTCTAACATACCATAAATTATAAAGCTAAATGGCGAGCCTACTTAATGTAAGGCAAGAGGACGTAAAAGTGAGTTACAGTAATAGAATTGCTTTAGATGAGGGCAAAGATGTTACTGTTAGTAATTGTCAAAGGAAATTGTCAGAATCGATTTGGGATATTAGTGGATTCGAGAAAGATAAGATGTTAGAAAACCTAGTCCATGAGGCTATAACGTAGTGACTATATAATGTTCTCGATGTTTGTATTGTAAGCTGCATATTACAGTACCGACACGGGATTATTGTGTAGAGCTACGTGCTTCCTCGTGGTACAATAAGTAAGAATATTTGTAAGTAATCTATAAATTGATACAGTTGCACCCGAATAGGGTACTATTCTCGAAATAAATGTGAAAATTTTAGTCGAAATTTAAAACTTGAGAACTAGCACTGTCGAAAGACTACACTTGTAAGGTAGTGAGTCGATGAACTCGGTTACAATAATGTGAACTACCTGTACCACAGTAATTGCTATAAGCTTAGAGATATCAGTACAACGTATCATCCTCAGACAGATGGACAATTGAAATAAGAAATTTAGGTAAATTCGGAAACTCATTGAGTTCCGATAAATAATGAAATGAAATGATAATAATAACCTGTAAAATGGAATAAACCCTCGAGAATATACTGAGAACTTCTGTCCTTGAATCCGAGAGATATGAGACAGATACATCCCATTAACAGAATTTGTATACAATAATATGTGTCATGCTAGCATACAAACGGCACCCTATGAAACATTGTAAGGGAACAGATAACTATGGATTTTGTGATGAGATTTCTGAGGACACAGAATAGTCATGATGCAGTATAGGTTATAATTGACAGACTAACCAAGTCTGCTCACTTTTTGCCAGTCCGGATGGACTATAGCACAGAAAGATTGGCGGATTGTACATATATGAGATTGTAAAATTGCATGGAGTGCCAGTATCAATTGTATTTGACAGGGATCCTAGGTTCACTTCTAGATTCTGGGGTAGTCTTCAGAGAGCCCTAGGAACTAGATTGAACTTCAGCACAGTATTCCACCCACAGACAGATGGCCAGTCTGAAAGGGTTATTCAGACATTGGAGGATATGCTACGGGCTTGTGTGATTGAATTTGAAGGTAGTTGGGATACACACTTGCCTTTGATTGAGTTTGCTTATAACAACAGCTACCAATCAAGCATTGGGATGCCTCCATATGAAGCTTTGTATGGTAGGAAGTGCAGAACTCCCTTATGTTGGGATGAAGTAGGTGAAAGGAAGATGATTGGGCCAGAAATTGTTCAGCAGACAGAGGAAAAGATCAAATTGATTAGAGATAGACTCAAGGCTGCATCAGACCGTCAGAAGTCATATGTTGGTTTGAAAAGAAGAGATATTGAGTATGCAGTGGGTGATAAGGTATTCCTCAAAGTTTCTCCTTGGAAGAGAATTATGAGATTTGGCAGAAAGGGGAAACTGAGTCCTCGTTTCATTGGACCATATGAGGTTCTGGAAAGAGTGGGTCTTTTGGCATATCGGTTAGCATTACCTCTAGAGCTAGCAAGGATACACAGCGTCTTCCATGTGTCCATGTTAAGGAGGTATAGATCTGACCCATCTCATGTACTATCAGTTGAAGAGATTGAGGTAAATCCAGACCTCTCATATGAGGAAGAACCCATAAAAATTCTGGCTTATGAGGTGAGCAGCTGAGGAACAAACAGATACACCTGGTTAAAGTGCTGTGGAACCATCATTCAGGCTAGGAAGCTACTTGGGAACGTGAAGAGGATATGAGGAGACAGCACTCACAGCTGTTCAGAGACTAATACCAGGTAAAATTTTGAGACGAAATTTATTTGAGGGGGGGGGGGGGGAGAATTGTAACACCCCTAAGTTCGGTAGTGCGTTCTGCTGTTCCGGTGACCAGTGCTGTCCGGACAGCTAGGATGCCTAGAACTACACTTCGTTATGTGTGATGAGACATTAAATAATGAAATACAAGAAAAGAAAATACAAGAAAAACAAAAGGAAAAATAATAGCAAAGAAATGTAACCAAGTTAAGCGAGTCGAAAACCCTAGAGATGGGTGACCGCATCGGGAAGTCACGGCGTGGACCGTTGACTAACCCTGGACTGCGGGGAACCCTGGAAAATATTTTTAGGACTCCAATAAATATTTATTGAAGTATAAATATCATTAGAAATATCAAAGAAAAATTAAATAATTAGTACAAAGAAAAGTGAGAAATCGAAAAACGGACAAAACTCGGTGTTACCGAAAAATCGGGAATGCAACCCGAACAGGGGCATTGTGGTCATTTGACACCCTGAATTGTCTTTTGACCTAAATTTTCATTAAAAATAAATAATATTACACTTAGAAAATAAAATAAAAAATTAATTTGGTGGTACCTAATGTAAATAGCCAAAAGTGGAGTGAAAGTGTGTAATTAACACATTTAACATATTATATGATTTAAATTTGGTGAGTGGACCACTAGGGATTTAATTAAGGACTAAAGGGGCAGGTGTACACCCATTATACAATCTGCCATTTCATCTTTAAGCTTGGGAATTTACCATGGCCGAATGAATTTCTCCAAAAACCTCCATGGCCGCAAATTGAAAAAGCTCCATTAACCTCCTTCATTTTACTTCCAATCACCTAGATTTCTTCATTAAAGATTGTCTACACATCATAAGGAAGAATTTGATACCAAAATCAAGAAGTTTAATCAAGGTTTAGCAAGTTCCAACCATAAGGTAAGTTTGTATTTTGGAAGATTGCTTTGTTAAACTTTGTGTTCATGTTATGGGTGTTGGTTTTGTGAAGAAAATTTTCAAGTTTGAAGAGTTATTGAGATGTCCATTTTAGACAGCCATGGAGTTATGTATTTGATGAAATATTTGTGCATATATTTGATGAGAAATTATGTTGGTTATGGTGATTTAATATCCTAGTAAATTATTCCATATGTATATGGTGAATTTTGCACTTGGGATGGAAATTGATGAATTGTATGATACTTTGGTATTGAAGAACATTTTCGGCAGCCTTGGAGCTCTTGGATAAATGTATGTGTTCATGAAGGTATTGGCAGAATATTGACATTGGATTGATGGATATGTATATAGAGTGATTGTGTAAAGTGTATGTAAGAATTTGTAATGTTAGGTGTATATGTGATTGCACTTAGACTTTGTAAATTTGAGTTTTAATTGGTGTATTAAGGATAATTGTAATCTGCCCAAAGTGATATTAAAGTGAAGTGGAATATGGTTTTGGTAATGTACCAAAACAGAATTGGTAAGGGAAGTGAACATATAGTAAGGTAAGGGTGTAATTGATGTATGTTTAAGCAATGTGATTAAGGCAGTATGCATTTTAGCCTATAACTTTAAATGTGTAACCTCAATTGGTATGAGACCAATTGGAGGTGAAACTAGGCACAAAATGTGCCAACTTTCATTGAGAAAGCATACCAAAATTCTGCTTGCAAGGTGGCATGAAAAATGACCAATTCGGATTAAGTGCAATTGAAACCTAAAAACTGACCAATTGGGCAGCAGTTAGTGTTTAGGCCATAACTCACTCAAAACAGGTCCAATTGACCTGAGATTTTAACCATGAATAGTTAAGACCCATACCTACAAGTATTATGAAGACACCAAAGCCCAGAAATGACCATAAGTATGTCAAACAGCTTGCACAATTTCGGGTCCAAAAACTGGCCGAACCAAAGTTGACCAAATTGACCTAAAATGACCAAATTTGATGCCATTTGACCAGCAACAGTAAAATGACCATAACTTGGTCTACATAACTCGGATTGACCTAAAATTTTGCCGCGCGTTCCGTAAGACATAGATCTACAAGTTTTTAGTTTTGACCAAAACCCGAAAACCGAGGGAACTAGGTCGTCCGGCTAGGTCAAACTAGTATACCGAAATCCAGCAAGTTGCATTAAAATGCACTAAACAAGGAAATGAGTTTGGTAAAACGTACCAACCCTAAGACCCTATCGAATGTGACATATTAATGACACTAAAACCTAATTTACCTAAAATGCATCGATAGTCGGTATATTTGGTGATTGAGCAAATAATAGCCTTCAGTGAATTACTTATCGAACATTATCGTTAGAGACAGTTTAATTTAGTACTGAAACACTTCAAATTGTGTTTCTCAGTTACCAAAGACTCAGGAAAAGGGAAGGAAACACTGAGTCTAGACCGAAAGACAGTTATCAGAGGTTTGTGCACAGCTAGTTTTTAACTGATTTTGTTTGAATATTTCATATGATTAAATGACATATTTTTCTCATGTATTATGTTTAACAAGCATTGGATTTAATTCAATGATTATTGAAATTGTTATAGTATGTATGAATTTAGCTTTGTGGAATGGTATTTCCACAAGTATTAAGCTTTGTTATGGATTGAATAAATTATGTTTTGGAAAATTGTGATAGAATATGTTTTGAATTGTGATGGTAATTTTCATGGAAAAATGCAAATTTATGATTTGAATTGTGTTGAGCATAAAAATTATTGGATATTGGAATCGACTTTGAATCGAATTATATTGTGATTTATGCTCACTAAAAGGATTGTGATATTGCTTTATATCTCACTATAGATGCTTGACTAGGTTATTACCCGTCTCTCTCATTTGTTGAGAAGACAATGGAGTTAGTTGTGTTTTGATTACCATGGTACGTGCACAGGCTTAGATTTTCCTCTGATTTGAGGTTAGATCTAAGTTTATTTTATCGTTATGGCCCTTGCGGAAGATTCATTATTGTGATGGTACTGTGCACGATGATTCGAACTCCCCGACCATAGGGAGTTAGAATCTGATTCGACCTCCCCGACCATAGGGAGTTAGAATCACATCGAAGATGGCCCTATCGGATTAGTCTTGCATAGTTAGTGAGATAAAGAATGATTTGTGAGATACAGCATGGTTTTTGAGCTACAGCGTGGTTTTTGAGATACAACATGTTTTTGAGATAAAGATTGATGTTTGAGATACATAATGATTTTTGAGATACAGAATGGCTTTTGAATGGTAAAGAATTGTGATTTCAATTATGGTTTATGTATAACTGATTTTGTTGGAATTACTTAAATGGTTAGTCATGATTTGATAAATTGAATTTTGTGATCAAAGTCATTTATACAAATGATTTACATTATTGGCAATGAATATTTTGAGTTTTGGAATTTGATGAGTATTCAGATTTCCAAATTATTTACTGTAAATTTTGTCAATGTATATTGTACTATGTTTTAAATTATAGTTGTGCACTACTGAGTTCACCACTCAGCGATAGCTTTGTATGTTGTCGCAGGTAAGAAGAGCATAGAGCAATGAGTAAGTTTCTTTGAAGACACTTTCAGACCAGCTCCAGGTATATTATAGGTATACCCATGTACATAGGTCTGATGTATGCATGTAATAATATGTATGTAAATTATTTGAGCAGTTGTAAATTAAAATTGTACATTGAAGTTGTAAAGTGAATTATGAGTTATTTTGACTTGTAAAATTTGTATTATATTTCTTTTATCGCATCCTTTGAAAATACTGAAAAATTGTTGTGGATTGAGTTGAGAAAAATATTGTGTTGAATTTTGTTGGAGTTGAGATTTGGAAAAATATTGAAGTGCTTTTTACAGGGTTTCTGAAGGACTGTTTTATCTAAAATACAGATGGCACTCTGCCAAAATTTTTACAGAAATTCCAAATAATTTAAATGTGTTAGTTCTACCACTTCAGTTCAAAAAGGTTTTTAACACCTGTAAATAGTGCTCACCACTGTAAAAGAAGTAAGAAAAGTTTTGAAAATCCCTTGTAGTGTATTTAATGGGTTATCAGTAGACGGAGTTGGTAATTCATTAGGTATACTACGGGATCATGTTATGCCTTACAGAGGGGTAGGGTGTGACAAGATAGCTTGGGATTTCTTTCTCACTGAGTTCAGAAAGAAGTATGTGGGCAGTGTATACTTGGAAGAAAAGAGAAGGGAGTTTATTACCGTACGCCAGAGACAGCTGACAGTGGCTGAATATGAAAGAGAATTGATCAGACTGAGCCACTATGGGAGGGAAATAGTCCATAATGAGGTAGAGAGATGCAAGAGATTTGAGGAAGGACTTAATAATAACATTAAAGTAATGATTATAGTCTTGGGGATTACAGAGTTTGCCAAGTTAGTAGAAGCTACACTGAAGGTTGAAAAAGTTAGAATGAATGAGCAAAACAGAAGGGACAGACAGCAGAAAAGTGGTCAAGGTCAGACCGGTACATCTTCTGCCCCTAGTAAGAAATTCAGAGGTTCACCTACTCAGAGTTTCAGTAGAGCACGAAGTCAGGGTCAGTCACAGAGGCCCAAATCTCAATTTGCACCAAGGAGAGGCCAGTCCACACCTTTAATGGCTAGCTTTTCAAGGACAGGATTTAGGGGACCAGCCCCAACAGTATCTGTTGCTTGCCCACATTGCCAAAAATGGTATAAGGGTTAATGTTGGAGGATGATAGGTGCTTGTTTACAGTGTGGATCTACAGACCACCTAGTCCGAGATTATCCTCGCAAAACTGCTACATCCACTCCGGTATTAACTGATAGGCCTGCCCCTCCAACTCCAAGGGGTAGAAGGCCGGGTAAGGCTAAGGCAGCCGGTACTTCACAGAAACCTGTGTCAGAATCTATGGAGAGAGCAGAAGGCAGAAAACCAGCCAGAGCCTATGCTATAAGGGCACAGGAGGAACAGGATGCTCCAGATGTTATCAAGGGTACGTTCCTCCTCTATAATACTTTTGTGCATGCATTAGTGTATCCTGGATCTACTCATTCATATATTTGTATCAAGCTGCCCATAGAAAAGGGAATACCAGTAGAGGAAAGTGACCAAGACATCCTGGTCACAAATCCGTTAGGCCACAGTGTAGTAAATAAGGTGTATAAGAGCTGTCCATTGAAGATTCAAGAGAAAGAGTTCTCAGCAGACTTAATCGAACTGCCTTTCCATGAGTTTAATGTGATTTTGGGAATGGACTGGTTATCCCATCATCAGGCAATAGTAGATTGTAAATTGAAGAGAATCTCTCTAAAAACTGCTGAGAACGAAGAAATAACAGTTGTGGGTGAAAGGACAGATTTCTTGTCCAATGTCATCTCAGCTACAGTTGCAAGGAGATGGTTGAGAAAAGGGTGTGAAGCCTATCTAGCACACGTGGTTGACACTAGGCAGGGTAATCTTGACTTGTCTGATATACCCACAGTAAGGGATTTCTTTGAGGTATTTCCTAAGAAATTGCCTAGTTTGCCACCAGAAAGGGAAGTTGAATTTGTTATTGAGATTATGCCGGGTACAGCTCCAATTTCAATTGCCCCATATAGGATGGCACCTGCTGAATTAAAAGAGTTGAAAATCCAGCTACAAGAATTACTAGACAAGGGGTTCATACGACCCAGTGTGTCACCGTGGGGAGCTCCAGTATTGTTTGTTAAGATGAAAGATGGGACACTGAGGTTATGTGTTGACTACTGGCGATTAAGCGAGTAATGATGAAGAACAAGTATCCATTGCCTAGAATTGACGATTTGTTTGATCAATTGAAGGGAGCTGGTGTGTTTTCTAAGATTGATCTCAGATCAGGGTATCATCAGCTAAGGGTTAAGGATGCAGATGTGCCTAAGACTACATTTAGAACCTGGTATGGGCATTATGAATTCTTAGTGATGCCATTTGGGTTAACAAACGCTCCAGCAGCATTCATGGACCTTATGAACCGTATATTCCATCCATACTTAGATCGGTTCGTAGTAGTCTTCATTGATGACATCCTGGTGTATTCCAAGGATAAAGCAGAACATGATGAGCATTTGAGAATTATTCTGCAGACTCTAAAAGAGAAGAAACTGTATGTTAAATTGTCCAAGTGTGAGTTCTGGTTAAATGAGATTTCATTCCTTGGACATGTAGTATTAGCTGAAGGGATTAGAGTGGATCCCAAGAAGATTGAGGCAGTGATGGAATGGAAGCCTCCCAGAAATACAACTGAGATCAGAAGTTTCTTGGGGTTAGCTGGATATTATAAAAGATTTGTAAAGGGGTTTTCCCTGATAGCTGCTCCAATGACCAAATTACTACACAAGAATATGAAATTTGACTAGAATGACAAGTGTCAAGCCAGTTGTGAGAGGCTGAAGGCTATGTTGAAAGAGGCACCAGTGTTAAAATAGCCAATGTCTGGAAAAGACTTTGTAGTCTACAGTGATGCCTCACATAATAGGTTAGGGTGTGTACTCATGCAAGAAGGGAAAGTGGTCGCATATGCTTCCAGGCAGTTAAGGCCACATGAAAAGAATTACCCTACTCATGATTTGGAGTTAGCAGCAATTATCTTCACATTGAAGATATGGAGGCATTACTTGTATGGAGAAAAATGCTACATATACACAGACCATAAGAGTCTGAAGTATCTGCCAACCCAGAAGGAACTTAATTTGAGACAGAGGCGATGGATTGAATTCTTGAAAAATTATGATTGTGTGATTGATTATCACCCTGGGAAGGCAAATGTAGTCGCTGATGCTTTAAGCAAAAAAATCTATTGTAGCATTAAGATCTTTGAATACCCAACTGTCCTTAACTCATGATAGAGTTATTTTGGCTGAGTTTCAAGTGAAGCCGAATATGTTACAACAAATACAGGATGGGTAGAAGACAGATGAGAAATTAGTGGCTGTTATGGGCAAAATCACTGAGGGGAAGGAAACTGAATATGAAGTCAAAGGAAATGGGTGCCTGTTCTATAAAGAGAGAGTGTGTGTTCCAGATGATAAAGAATTGAAAACCAGTATTCTGAGAGAAGCACATAACAATGTGTATGCTATGCACCCAGGAAGCACAAAAATATACCATGACCTGAAACTCTGATACTGGTGGCCAGGTATGAAGAAGGACATAGTTAACTATATAACTAGATGCTTGACATGTCAACAAGTCAAAGCAGAACATTAAGTTCCATCAGGTTTGTTACAGCCCATAAACATACTTGAATGAAAATAGGACCGAGTCACTATGGACTTTGTCAGTGGTCTACCTCTCACTCGAAAGAAGCATGATGCAGTATGGGTGATTGTAGATAGGTTGACCAAATCAGCACATTTTATACCAATCAGAACTGACTACTCACTGGAAAAGCTAGCAGAATTGTACATCAGTGAGATAGTTAGACTACATGGAATTCCACTTTCCATTATATCTGATAGAGACTCGAGGTTTACATCTAGATTTTGGAAGAAATTACAAGAATCCTTGGGCACACAACTCTATTTTAGTAAGGCTTTTCATCCTCAGACGGATGGACAGTCAGAAAGAATAATCCAGGTAAATTTTGAAACTCATTGAGTTATTGCAAATAATAAACTGATAATAATGATAGTAACAACTGAATATGTATGATAGGTCCTCGAGGATATGCTGAGAAGTTGTGTTATTGAGTTTGAGGGAAGTTGGGACAGATACCTTCCACTGGCAGAATTTGCATACAATAATAGCTATCAAGCTAGCATACAAATGGCACCCTATGAAGCACTGTATGGGAGAAAATGTAGAACACCTGTATGTTGGACTGAATTGAGTGAAGATAAGCTAGTGGGACCAGACCTGATAAAACAGACAGAGGAAAAGGTGAAACTGATAAAGGCCAATTTGAAAATTGCCTTAGACCGACAAAAATCTTATGCTGACTTGAGGAGAAAGGACATTGAGTATGAAGTTGGCGAGAAGGTATTTCTCAAAGTATCACCGTGGAAGAAAGTGTTGAGATTCGGGAAAAAGGGAAAATTAAGCCCTAGGTTTATTGGCCCATATGAAGTTATGGAATGTGTGGGACCAGTAGCCTACCGATTAGCCTTACCACCTGAGATGGATAAGATACATAATGTGTTCCATGTCTCGATGCTCAGAAGATACATATCAGATCCTTCACATGTCATCTCAGCAGAAGAAATTGTGGTACAACCTGACCTGACATATGAAGAAGAACCAATTAAAATCTTGGCACGAGAGGTAAAAGAGCTTAGAAACAAAACAATTCCACTAGTGAAAATCCTATGTAGACACCACAACACAGAAGAGGCAACATGGGAGAGCGAGGAGACAATGAGGCAACAGTTCCCTTAACTCTTCACATCAGGTAAATTCTGAGGACGAAATTTTTACTTACAGGGGAAGAGTTGTAACATCCTCCCTGTACATGTTCTGTATGTTCTATTGCTCCAGTAGCCAAATAATAGTCCAGGCACGTCAGGATGTCTGGAACTATACTTCGGTGATAGTGAACAGACATATAATGATGAAATAAATAAAAAGAAAATATAAGAAAAATCAAAGAAAAATGAAAGAGAGAAAGTGAAGCTAAGTTAAATGAGCCGGCACCGCAGCGATAAGTGACTGCACCAGGAAGGCCGTTGCTGCCCCTGGACCACGTGGAACCCTCTAAATTTAATTTTGAGACATAAATAAAGGTTTATTGAAATGTAATTGATACTAGAAATATCAAAGAAAAATTAATAAATTAGTATAAAGAAAAATAAAAAATTGAGAAACAGACAAAAATCGGTGTTATCGAAAAATCGGGAAAATAACCCAAAGTGGGGCATTTTAGTCATTTGATACCTAGAGTTGGCTTTTGACCTTAATTTCCATTAAAAATAAATGATATTACACTTAGAGAATTTTATGAAAAATTAAATTGTGATACATTATAAGAATAGTGAAAGAA
Source organism: Hevea brasiliensis (assembly GCF_030052815.1). Lineage (NCBI taxonomy): Eukaryota > Viridiplantae > Streptophyta > Magnoliopsida > Malpighiales > Euphorbiaceae > Hevea > Hevea brasiliensis. The sequence goes on from NC_079504.1 coordinate 13,444,398, forward strand.
ATGGGGGATAAAATCCAATTTATAAAACTTTAAATAATTAACATTAAAATCCAAGTTAGTTCTCCACTAACTCTTAATTTGGGACACCTAAATATGCCTTTGGGACAGTAGAACCATCATCTTCCACCTTGAGAAATAACCAGCTGAGAGAAATGAAGTTCATCATGGAAATCACCATGGACGCCCCACATGCAACCTCCATGGGTGCAGGATCAAGCCACCATTTCTACTTAGTTCCTTCATTAAAGCTTGCCTACTTACCTTGGGGAAGATATTGGCAATAAGAAAAACAAGATTTGGTGAAGTTTTGATAAGCTTCAAATGTGGTAAGTGTCCAAATCTTCTCCCTAGCTTTAGTAAAAGTTGTGTTTAGGTTGAGATGAGTAGTTTGGTGAAGAGAAATGAAAGAAATAGTGAGATATGGACTTGTCCATTTTTGGCAGCCATGAACCTTTATTGAGCTTGAGTTATTTTTACTTCTAATGAATGGAAATGAAGGTTGATTAATTCAAATGAAAGTTGTAGTAAGTTTATATCCAAGTATGTGCATGCTAATGCTTGAATTTAGGGTTTGAAATGGGATTTTGATGCTTTGGCCAACTGCCATGTTTGGCAGCCTATTAAACCATGTTTGGCAGCCTATTAAACCATGAATTTGTGTGTGAATATGTAGTTATTAATGAAATATGCTAGTGTTAAATTGTGGGCAGCATATGTAAGTGATATTGAAGTATGATTATGTTGAATTGTATGTGTAATTTTGACATTGAGATATGTTAAATTTTGGTGGAAGTGAATGTTGAACTTAATGGTGAATTGTGTGCATTGAGCACTTGAATATTCTACCCAAAATTGTTGCTGGAATTTTGTACCATATATATATTGAAGTGCCATTGATTGAATATTGAAGTAATGAGGAGGAGAAGGAATATCAAATTGGAAGTATATGTGCTTTATGCAGGTTGTGTATTGAAGGCAGTGCTTAAATTAGGTCATAAGTGACAAACTGTGGACCCAATTGGTATGAGGCCAATGGGGGGTGAAACTAGACACCAAATAGGCCAACTTTCATGTAGAAATATTACCAAAATTCTGCCTAGAAACTGACCTTAAAAATGACCAAATCTGGAATAGCAACCTTGCAACCTAGATTTTTGACCATATGAACAGTAGTCCTTGGGATGACCATAACTCACTCAAAACAGGTCCAATTGACCTTAAATTTTTACCATGGTTATTTTAGACATAGATCTACAATTCTTATGAAGACACCAAAGCCCAAAAATGGCCAGAACCAAGTCAAATGGCTTGCACAAGTTCGGGTACAAAAACTACCGAACCAAAAGTGACCTAAAATTGATCAAATTTTGCACTAAATGTACAATCTGTCCAGCTTTAGTAAATTGACCATATCTTGGTCTATATAACTCAGAATGACCTGAAATTTTGCCCCGCATGCAATAAGATATAGAGCTACAATTTTTCTTCTTTGAGCAGAAGCTAAAAACCAAGAGAAATAGGACTTTAAGCTAGACCAATCTAGCACACATAAATTGAGAATTTGACATTTTACGTACAATGATCTTGAAGCATTTTGGCAATGAATGCCAACTTGTAAAAATGGTAAATTGCACTATATTGGCAGCATATTAAGATATAAATTGTGACATATTGATGCTAGAAACAACTTATCTATATTACCTAAAAATGTCAACATATGCATTGACTTATGATTTACATAATAATTAGTAAACTCTAAAAATTGAAAAATTAAACAATTAATTTATAATGTGCCCTAGTTTTCCTAGTTGACTAGTTTGGATAGGTTGGCATGCCAATAGGATTCTGATAGCTTTTCTGTAAATGGCTTCATGCCATACTGTATTTTTACGGCTTATTATACCGCACTGTGACTTTAATAGCCTACGGCTATACATATTGTGTATTTATTCTTGGCTTATCGCCAGATTGACTATATGGCTTTTTAGCCACGCTATTTACACACCGGGAGACACTTTGTGATTGATGGTGTGACAGCCCGAGGTACTAGGTACCCAGTGCCAGTATATCCGTTTATCCAGTCTGATCAGTATATAGGCTACACGGGCAGTAATTCAAGTACTATTAAATTCAAATAGCTAAATCTAGTCTACTGACATACAGCACCACCAAAAATTCGTAAATACTTTATTTACTTTATTTTAGTGTATATTTTTTTATATTTGGCACCACTAAGCAAAATTACTTAGCGCGTTGCTTTTGTAATGCGTAGGTATCGGAGACACAGCTTGGGAGCCCAACAGACCTATGACCGGGTGGGACATCAAATCTACGTAGGAGTCCAGAGTCATCTGCACTGCATTGCATACATGGTAGGACTTAGGATATCTTGTATTTTGTAGTTTTGTTGTATTTTTGAATTTCGGCCTTGTATTTTGTAATATTATGAAAGCTCTAAAGTTTATAATATCTTGTACATATTAAATAAAATGGAGATTTTTTGGATATATTTAAATTATTATGGACTGTATTATGGAACTGTTTAATGACTGTAAAAGTCTATTGACTTTAATGAGAAATAGAGACTGTGAAATATTTGAGATTTTGATATTATTATATTAAACTATTTTCAACAGGTTTGGAAGGACAGTTTGTCTGAAATATAGACGGCACCTTGCCAAATTTTTATTACCAATCTTGAAACACTAATTTTATCAAAGTATGAAAATAGTATTAGCATAATATGAATATTTCATAAAAGACTTCTTAGAATCAAATTGAGCTCAGGAAATGAAATAATCATAGACTAGGTTTTCCGGCACGCCGTGTAGCACGCCTTGCTCAGCTATTCTGTAGACGAGTGAGGGGTGTTACATTCAGGGTCTTTTTCAGCTGAAACACAAAATCTATAGTGTTTTAGTATCTTTGCTTCATAATAATTCTAATAATTAATTCCAATATGTTTAAACTTACATTCTTGCAAATTTTCATGTTGAGGTTACTATTCAAGTCAAAATATTGACTTTCTTATGCTTAAAAGGTATGGAAACCCCAACTATACTCACATACCACATTTTGGTCATCAATTTTATTGGCTTTGGTTGTTTTCTCAAAACTTAGGTCTTTTAGGCAAAATTGTAAATTTTCAGTTTTGGTGTCCTAAGTTGCATTGTTCCATTGGTCATATTGCTGTTAGAATTTGACTAAATTTTCTTCATAGAAATTGTTCCTTATTGTCTTAAATTTATTCTCCTTTTTGAATCACTACATTTGGAGTTTTTTACCTCAAGTTATAGCCATTTGAATCATGGCTTCCAGATTGGACTTAACCCAAATTTTTGGGCACCAAATTGGTTCTGGCAGTTTTAGGTCACCAACTTTGGGTGGCCAAATGACTTGGTTAAGGGCATAATCTAGGTTTGTGTTCTTCATAAAAGTTTTAGGTCTATATCTCAGCTTTCCACTGGTAAAATTTTAGGTCATTTAGACTTCCTAGCCCAAGTTATGGCCAAATGAACAATTCATTTGGTCATTTTTGTACATGTTAGATTGCCTAATCCAGATTTAGTCAATTTGTTCACTAGGTTTTAGTCATTTTTTAGCATGATTCCTAAATGAAAAATGTGTCATTTTGTGTCTAATTTCATTCCCAATTAGCCTCACATCAATTGGGCTTATAAATTTTCAGTTTTGGTTCCTGAAAGGGATGTTGGTCATGCTGCCTGCATACTGCCCATAACCAGTCTGGATTTCCATTTGGTTCTAACACTTCCAACATGCACCAATTTGTCACAAATGACTATTTCTCATCTCAAACAAGGTCAAACACACCATTTGACCACTTCTCCAATTTTTGTCTTCCAAACCCTAGGTGCCAAACCCTAATTACCCTAATTGTTACATTTCACTAAATCAAAGCCTACCAACACCATTCCTCAACTCAATTAAGCTTACATACACTTTTAATTACATTAAATTCATGCATTACCATGGCAAACCCTAGCTGGCCAAAATCCCTACCTAGGCCTCCAATACTTATTTTCATTTCATTTTAAGCATTCTAACAAGTTTAATTCATGCATTTAAACATAATAATTCAACTAGAAATTAAAAGTTTAGCTTACTAATCCCATTTTGAATTTTCACCTCTTTAAAACTTCTTCTTTTCTTCTTCTTTTTGTTGTCAAGTTCTCTATCAAAGCTTAAATTCAAGATTTAATGATGGAAGTTTAAATTTCTATGGTAGGATTTAGGGTTTGATCAAGCTCAAAATGAGCTTCCATGGAGTTTGTGGAGAGGGAGAGGTGAGAGGGTGAGGGAGACGGAAACTTGATGAAAAAATGAGTCTTTTTTTTTCTTTTCTTTTATCAATTTTTATCCTATTGGAAGACCAAAATTATCCAAATTATTATTTTTATTTTTAGTGTTTATTGCATCATTCATGATGTCACCACTTTCCACTTTTCCTTTTTTTTTCATTTATTTTTCTTTAGTTCTTTAATTAAATTCCCGATTCCAAAATTTTCTTTTCTCCGATTTTATTTGACAGTTAGGTCAGGAGTTAGCTCTCGGGGTAAGTTGACCAAATTGCCCATTGCCAGTTTGACCCAGTTTGCAAATAATTCAATATTTCTTCCGGATCTCTGACCTAGTTATTTGACTGGTTTAACAATTCTTTTTCATGATTTTCTCTTTTCCACTGTGTTCGTAATAGTCCTAAGGACCGCGGCGTCACATTTTATGGTTCGAAATTTGAGTTTAAATCAACTTCGCAGTCTTTTCCGAGAAGGTCACCCATCACTGTGACTCTCGACTCGTTTAACTTCTTATGTTCTATTTTTCTTATTTATACTTAACTAATTGGCGATTACTAATTATTTATGTTCAGGGCTTATCTAGTTGTCTTAAGTGTGGTTCTAATCCTCTTAATTATCCAGACCGACACCGATCACTGAAATAGTGAAATATACTAGGCTATGCAAATATGGGTGTTACAATTCTCCCCCCCTTAAAATAAATTTCGTCTCGAAATTTTACATGGTATCAATCTATGAACAGCTGTGGGTGCTGTCTCCTCATGTCCTCCTCTCATTCCCAAGTAGCTTCTTAGCCCTAATGATGGCTCCACAACACTTTTACCAATGGTATCTGCTTGTTCCGTAGCTGCTTCACCTTATAAGCCAGATCTCTATGGGTTCTTCTTCATATGTGAGGTCTGGATTCACTTCAATTTCTTCAACTGGTAGTACATGAGATGGGTCTGATCAATACCTCCTCAACATGGACACATGGAAGACATTATGTATCTTCTCCAACTCTGGAGGTAGTGCCAACCGATATGCCAAAGGACCCACTCTTTCCAGAACCTCATATGGCCCAATGAAACGAGGACTCAGTTTCCCCTTTCTGCCAAATCTCATAATTTTCTTCCAAGGGGAAACCTTGAGGAATACTTTCTCACCCACTGTGTACTCAATATCCCTTCTCTTTAAATCAATATAGGACTTCTGACGGTCTAATGCAGCCTTGAGTTGGTCTCTAATCATCCTGATCTTCTCCTCAGTCTGCTGAATAATTTCTGGCCCAATCATCTTTCTTTCACCTACCTCATCCCAACACAGGGGAATTCTGCATTTTGTGCCATACAAAGCTTCATATGGAGGCATCCCAATGCTTGATTGGTAGCTGTTGTTGTAAGCAAACTCAATCAAAGGCAAGTGTGTATCCCAACTACCCTCAAATTCAATCACACAAGCCCATAGCATGTCCTCCAAGATCTGAATTACCCTCTCAGACTGGCCATCTGTCTTTGGGTGGAATGCCGTGCTGAAGTTCAATCTAGTTCCTAGGGCTCTCTGAAGACTACCCCAGAATCTAGAAGTGAACCTAGGATCTCTATTTGATACGATGGATACTGGCACTCCATGTAGTCTCACAATCTGATCAATGTACAACTTGGCCAATCTTTCTAAACTGTAGTCCATCCGAACTGGCAGAAAATGAGTGGACTTGGTCAGTCTGTCAACAATGACCCATACTGCATCATGACTTTTCTGTGTCCTCAGAAGTCCCATCACAAAATCCATTATTATTCTCTCCCATTTCCATTCTGGTATTGATAGTGGATGTAACAATCCAGCGGGTACTTGGTGCTCTGCCTTCACTTGCTGACAAATTAGGCATTTGAAAACAAATTCAGCCACATCTCTTTTCATACCTATCCACCAGTAATGCTCCTTTAGTCCTCTATACATTTTTGTACCACCAGGGTGCATGGCAAAAGGAGACTCATGTGCTTCCTTCAAAATGATCAGCCTCAAATCAACATCATTAGGAATACACATTCTACCCTGATGTAGTAGTAGACCATCATCTCTTATTGAGAATTCTGGTTTCTTGTCCTGCCAGAATTCTTCCAACAGCTTCTAATACTTCTGATCATTCTGAGCAGCCATTCTGATCTGATCACTCAACACTAACTGTACATGCCATGCAACTGCTGTCTGCCCCTCATCATCAATCTCTAAGCTGGCATGTAATGATCTCATCTCATGTACCATAGACAAAGGAGTAACCCGTAGACTTGCCATAGTCTTGCGACTTAAAGCGTCAGTCACAACATTAGCTTTCCCTGGCTGATAGTCTATCAGACAATCATAGTCTTTTATCAACTCTAACCATCTCCTCTGTCTCAAATTCAACTCCTTTTGGGTGCCCAAATACTTCAAACTCTTATGATTTGTATAGATATAACACTTCTCCCCATACAAATAATGTCCCCAGATCTTAAGGGCGAACACAATAGCTGTAAGCTCCAAGTCATGTGTCGGATAATTCCTCTCATGCGGTTTCAGCTGGCGTGATGTATAGGCAATGACATTTCGATCTTGCATTAGTACACAGCCTAACCCATTGTGAGAAGCATCGTTGTAAACTGTATATTCTTTACCTGGAGTAGGTAAAGTTAGGACTGGAGTCTCAGTCAAACACCTCTTCAATTCATCAAAACTCTGTTGGCATTTATCTGTCCACTGAAATTTCACATCTTTCCTAAGCAGCTTGGTCAATGGAGACGCCAACATGGAGAATCCCTTCACAAATCTACTGTAGTATCCAGCTAAACCCGGAAAACTGTGAATCTCTGTGATATTTCTGGGTGGCCTCTAGTTAAGGATAGCTTTTATCTTACTTGGATCTACCTTAATGCCCTCTACCGATACCACATGCCCCAAGAAAGATATTTCTTTTAGCCAAAATTCACACTTTGACAATTTGGCTTATAGCTGTTTCTCCCTCAAAGTTTGCAGTACAATGCGCAGATGTCTATCATACTCTTCTGCACTCCTCGAATAGACCAATATATCATCTATGAATACCACAACAAACTGATCGAGGTATGGTCTAAAGATAGTGTTCATCAGATCCATAAAAGCAGCCGGAGCATTAGTTAACCCGAATGGCATGACCAAGAACTCATAATGGCCATAGCGGGTTCTAAAGGTAGTTTTAGAAATACTCTGCTCTTGTACTTTCAGCTGATAATAACCTGATCTCAGGTCAATTTTGGAGAGCACAGCTGCACCCCTTAACTGATCAAATAAGTCATCAATGCGGGGCAATGGGTATCTATTCTTTATTGTCACCTTATTCAACTGCTGATAGTCAATGCATAACCGGAGAGTGCCATCCTTCTTCTTTACAAACAATACTGGTGCTCCCCAAGGTGACACCCTAAAGTGGATAAAGCCCTTGTCAAGCAGCTCTTGCAACTGCACTTTCAATTCTTTTAGTTCTGCTGGTGCCATTCTGTATGGCGTTATGGAGATTGGGTCCACACCAGGCATATCATCAATCTCAAACTGCACTTCTCTTTATTGAGGTAATCCTGGCAATTCATTAGAAAATACATCTGGAAATTCACATACCGTAGGGATGTCCCTCAATGCTGGACTACCCACTTAGTTGTCTATCACATGTGCCAAGTGCACCTCATACCCCTTCCTAATCATTTTTCTGGCCAGTACAGCTGAAATGATGTTTAAAGGCAATAACAGCCTCTCCCCATATATTACTACATCACCATACTGAGGAAGACCAAAAGTGACTGTCTTCAGTCTACAATCAATCATTGCATGATGCCTGGCTAACCAATCCATGCCCAAGATAATGTCATAATCTTTAAAGGGCATTTTAATCAAATTAGACAGAAAAGTGTGTCCTTGGATCACCAAAGGACAATCCCTATATAGTCTATATACCCTGACCTCCTGGCCTAATGGACTAGTTACTAGCACATCATAGTCTATTGGTACACTCTGAATAGCAGTAGAACACATCACACTAGCACTGACATATGAATGTGTGGAGCCAGGATCAAACAACACATATACATCTTGGTCAAGGATGGAGAAATTACCAGCTACTACGTCTGATGTTTCAGCCTCCTCCCTCTGACGCATTGTATACACTCTGACTGGTGCGCCACTGCTTGGGTGGTTATGTTGCTTTGACTTCCAGGAGTGTTACCAGGACCCCTACCTCTGCCTCTAACTTTACCAGTTGGCTGTAACCCTCTAGGTGCAGAGACTTGGGCTGATCCCTCAGATTTAGCAGAAGGTCTACACCGGCGTGGACTAGTACAATGCTTAGGGAAATGTCTGCTCCCTCCATAGTTAAAACATGCACCTGTGGCCTTGAAACAAACCCCACCATGAGTCCTACCACAAGTTTCACACTGCCGTACTGATAGAGCTCCTCGGGGTGCTTGCTAGGTCTGCTGACCAGACCAGGGTGGTCTTTGGCCAGAGAATTTGCCTCTGCCAGATCTACGAGAGCTGGATGCCCCAAACTATTTCCTCTTCCCAGAACCACTCTCAGTAGCCTAGCCCGTAGCCTTTTCAGTCTTTTCTTTCTCTTGCGTGCCCTTCTTGACCGCCCCTTTTGATTCTATCCTTTCCAGTTCTAGAGCCTATGAAATCAGCTCAGAAAAATTCTGGTGTCTGAATCCCACAGCTTGCAATCTTAAGCTAGGCCTCAACCTAGCCTCAAACCTCTTACACCTATCTCTGGGGGTGGAGACTAAGCTTCCAGCATAGTAGCTTAGCCTAGAAAAGTCCCGCTCATACTCTGCTATTATTCTATCCCCTTGCTTCAGGCTCAAAAATTCTTGTAATTTCATATCTATATAAGCATCAGGAACCCATTTCTGCCTGAATTCCCTCAGAAAGTCTGTCCATGTCAGCACAGGTGGCTCAACCAAGCTGTGGGGGATGGTCTTCCACCATTCATATACATCCCCTTGCAGAAGAGATACTGAGTATTCAAATTTTAATTCTTCGGCACACTGTAGTTTCCTGAATACCCTTTCAGTTCTTTCTAACCACTGTTCTGCCTCTAGTGGATCCACAGTACCCTTAAACTCGGTGGCCCTAAATTTCATTAATTTTTCATATTGCCGAGCCGAGGGCTGTGGTTGTGCTGTAGGTGCTTGCATCTGAGCTTGAGGTGGCACATTTCCTGCCATTTATTGGAAAAACGCAGCCATCTGCTGTGCAAATTGAGCAGGAAACTGCGGCGCTGGAGTAGGAGCTGGAGTGGCTGACCCACTCACGTTCTAGAGTACTGGGGCTTCCCCTTGAACCTCAACCTCAACAGATTGTTCCACGGAATGATCTCCTTCTTCCATTCGGTTTCTCAAAAATTTCTACTTCTTGAGATCAAACACAAGGAGGTTGACCTCCGTTAGTGCATATTCATGATGTAAATATGTCATATGTATCAATTAAAGACACTTGAGCAGTTGTACTTATCAAACAAATATTCACATACATAGTCAAAATTTATTGAAAAAAACATGCTCTGATACCACTTAAACATGTCACACCTTATGCATGGTAAGGCATGACATCCTCCCATAGCATACCTAATGAATTACCGAACTCCACCTACCGATAACCCATTAGTTATGCTACAAAGGATTTTAAAACAAATCATATCTTCTTATCTTATCAATTCTTTTGCGGAAAACTGCATGAGAATAGTTAAAATTCCATGTAAACATTCATTAGAAATAACGATAGACTAAATATTGCAAGAGTTACATTTTCATAAGTCTCAAAGTAAAATACAAAATAGTTACAAACTCAAAATGTGATAGCAATGCAATGCTTTTAAATACAAACTGCTCAATGTCCGTACATTCATACATATAGATACAAAATACATCAAAAGGAAATTACAGGGGGTATACCTACGATATATACCCACAATCAAAATCAAAATGTTGCTCCCAAGTCTCTCACTCAACAGCCTTCTCCTTTTCCTTTCCTGCGACAGCATAAATAAGCTATCGTTGAGTATATCACTCAGTGGTGCACAACTAATAATTTTAAAACTTAAAGTAAAACATAATTTGTCAAAGCATAATAAATCACATTTTTCTTAAGCATGAAAACTTCACAATAATTTTAAGTCCATAAGAGCCATTTATTGGAATAACATTTCAAATGAGAAATCATACTTCATAAATCACAATTCAAAAAGCATTAGTGTTCCTAACATCAACACACAGTTTAGGCCATGACACAAAATTTCACAATCAGTGCCGTGTTGTACACCACGATAAAGCAATCTCAACCTCACTAACCGTTATTAATGAGGGAAGGGCTAGCTAGCTAATGAGTACTCATGTAGTCTTATCCCACTAACCGTTATCAATTATCAACCCCAAGTAACCGTTACTACTGGGGAGTTCCGAAAGGGACTGTCATGCTAATTGTGGTTTCAAAACAGTTTCCAAAAATTTTCCACTCAACAATCACATTTATAAACCAATAAACACATTTAAATTCATCATAATATCCATATAAAGGTGGCAACACCCAAATTTTTTAAATGCAAGAGAAAAACTATATTTCAGTCAAAGTAAACTTGTTCAAAGCAAACTCATTCAATTTAACACATTCCAAGCAATTTACAAGTTTAATAACGAAGAAAATGTTAGTTATGCACAAACCTTCAATAATTCTCCTTCCTTGTTACCTACTTTTCCTTGTTCGTTCCAACTTCTTTTTCTACTGAAAATACACAAATAGAATACCTCAATACCAATATCAATTGCTGCCAAGAACTCATTACATGCATGTCTAATGCATCCCAAGTTAGCTTTGCAAATTTTAGAATATTTTAGTTTTGGGATAGCTTGGTGCCCCAATTTTTGAACCCAATTTTTACCTAGTTTCGATCATAATTTGGTGAGGTGTTCTTCATGAAAATTGTTTATCTAGGTCTTGTCACACCTTACCTCTCTGTAAGGCATAACATGATCCCGTAGAATACTTAATGAACTACCGAACTTCACCTACCAATAACTCATTAAGTATCCTACAAGGGATTTTAAAACGATTTTCTTACATTTTGGAAGTGGTAAGCATTTTTTGTAGGAATTAAAACCATTTATTCAAAGTTTAAATACTAGTGAAAAATTTTTTTTTCCATTTAAATTTTGCTGTAAATTCTATAAAAATTTTGACAGAGTTTCCTCTGTATTTTGAGAAAACCGTTCTTCAAATACCTGTAAAGAGCACTTCTAAAAATTTTTCTCAACCACTACTTCGGTTTCACAATCAACTCAATCAATTTCACAATCATTTCCTTAAATTTCTCAAGTTCAAAATTCAATAGTCCTCAAGGTACAGTCAATCAATTTCATACATTCATATTTCTTTAAAGATAAACAATTTATGTATACATCATACAAAAATTTACATTAAGAAAATCCAAACTAAAGTTTATTACAAATTTTATACAGATTTTGTACAAGCTGCTCAAAACCCATCTTCACATGTCCATACATTTCTGTGCATTACATACAGCAAAATAAATATTTACGATCGAGTATAAATTATACCCGATAGCTTCAAGCGAACGATCCTTAATCCTCGTGACTCGATCTGCTGCTCCTCTAGTCTCTGTATCTGCGACAGCAATAGAAGCTATCGCTGAGTACTAGGACTCAGTGGTGCACAACATACTAAAATAATCTTTATGCAAAACTTAAATCACATTTATTCAAAAATTTGACTAAACATGAGCATTAAACACAAAAACATAAATTATGAGATTTTAATGCAAATCAGGTTCATTTCAAAGTATCAAAACACATTTCATAAAACCCACAGTTAGATCATGCCATTCGAAACAAATAGAATCTCAATAGCCAGAGGCTAAAGAGAAATCATATCACAAGGCTAGCTAGCTCAAATATATGGATATCCATTCACATCCTCTTCTACTGGCACACCTCAACACTTCTCCAGAGAAGGAATCAAAATTCGAAACTAATTACCCCCACTAGTCATGCTAGTGAGGTGTTCAAATATATGGTCATGACACTGTGGTTTCAAAACTTATCTTAACAATTTGCTAAACATTTTCATTTCAAATATACACAATAACTTTCAACAATTTAAGTCAAAACATCATAAATAATGTCACAAATAAATTTTCAACAATTCGAAGCAAATGTAAAATACATATTTCATTCACTTTATCAATAAACTTTAAAACATGGTGATGTTGTGCACAAACCTCAAGCGAGTCGCCTCTTAGCCTCGACTCGGTTCCTCGGGTTCCTTCCTGATATTCTTTTCAACTGAAACACACAATTTTATAATGTTTCAGTACTAGAACTTAACACAAATCCAAAATAAATTTAACTTCATATTTACTTAGTTCTAATGTGTTAAATTCGACGTTCTCGAAATTTTTGTGTTTTGGGTTACTATTCACTGCACTATTCAAGTCAAATAGTTGACTTTCTAAGGCTTAATAGGTATGGGAACTCCAACTTTACCCACATACCACATTTTGATCATTAAACTTGTTGGTTTTGGTTATTTTCTCAAAGCTTAGGTCATTTTGGCAAAATTGCCAATTTTCGGTTTTGATGCTCCGAAGTTGCACTGTTCCATTGGTCGATCTACTGTTCGAATTTGACAAAACTTCCTTCATAGAAAATGTTCCTTATTGTCTTAAGTGTATTCTAATTTTTGGATCACCTCAATCGGAGTTTTGTAGCTCAAGTTATAGCCAAAATAAGTTTATTGTTCACGTGCACTGTTCATACTGGTATTTTGGGTCTGGCAGATTTTTAGTCCAAATTTGTTCAGTAATTTGATCAAGTTAAGTTCATAATTTAGTCTAACTTTCTTCACACGAAATGTTCTACTATGTCTTAGGTTTCCATCGATTCAAGAATCACCTAAATCCGAGTTTCCTAGAGAGAGTTATAGCCCTTCAAACATTACTGCTCAAATAGAATTCTGCAGAATCGCAGGTTTGGAAACTCAACTTTGCTCAATAATTTGAATGAGTTAATGGCCTAATTTGGGTTGGTGTTCTTCATGAAAGTTTTAGGTCTATATCATATCTAATTGCTGGTAAAATTTCAGGTCATTTTGACCTTCCTAACTCGAGTTATGACCAAATGAACAGTTACTATTCATTTAGTCAGTTTGGTGCAGTGGCAGCCTGCTCTCATTTCATTTTGGTCGATTTGTTTACCAAGTTTTAGTCAGTTTTTGGCCATGGTTCCTTAATGAAAATTGTGCTATTTTATGTCTATTTTCATCTCCAATTGGTGGCATATCAATTGGGCTTGTAAAATTTGAGTTTTGGTCCTTCAAAGTGGGTTTGGCCATGCTGCCAGCAGCATGACCATTGGACCTACGAATTTGGTTTTCATTTTCACAATTTCCACACATCTCTTTTGGTCATTATTGACCATTTTTCATCTCATAATAGACTAAAGTCATCATTTAATCATTTCTCCAAAATTTGCCTCAAAACCCTAGGCCTCCAAACCCTAATCTTACTAATTTTTGCATTTACTTGAATTCTAATTGTATATGTGATACTCATCCTTTCATTTACACTTAACAACTTTATTGTTTGCATCAAAACATCCATTTCAAACATAACCCTAGCTGTCCAATTTCATACATAGTTCCTCAACAATTGTTTTTCTTTTCATATTTTCCATGCAATTCACACTTATTCAACCTCATATCCATTCATAATACTTAATTTAAAAGAGAAAATGGACTTACCTAAATTTGTGAATTTCCACTTCTTTAATCCTTCAATTTTCCTTATATTTTTTTTTTCAATCTTCAAATCAAAGCTCAAGGAAATTTTTTTATTAAGTGAGTTGTTAAATTAATGGAGGTTTTTTGGGTTGTGAGAGCTTAACACAAGCTTTCATGGTGGAGGAAGAAAATGAGAGAGATGAGAGAAAGAGAGGAATCGACAATAAGGAGAAAGAAAGAAGCAAAATGAATTTCTTTTTGTTTTTTTATGTTATTTATCTCTTAAATTAGCCATTTGACTTGGTCAATTATTGGGCAAAATTAATTTTTATTTTGACATCATTTGTGATGTCATCAACTTTGACTTTTCTAACTTCTTTTTTTTTTTCTATTTATTTTTTTCTATTAGTTCTTTAATTTAATTCTCGATTCCGAAATTTTCTTTTCTCCGATTTTATTTGTGATTAGGTCGAGTCACTCTCGGGGTTAATTGACCAAATTGCCCCTCACCGGTTCATCTGGTTTGTAAATAATCCAATTTTCTTACGGCTCCTGACCTAATTATTTGGTAGCTTAACAGTTTTTTCGTGATTTTCTCTTTTCCACTGTGTTCATAAGGGTCCTAAGATCGCAGCGTCACTTTTACGGTTGAAATTTGAGTTTAAAATGACTTCATGATCGTTCTAAAAGTCACCATCGCTGTGACTCTCGGCTCGTTTAACTTCTTATGTTCTGTTTTTCTTGTTTATACTTAACCAATTGAACATTATTAATTATTTGTGTTTATGGCTTCTCTAATTGTCTTAAGTGTGGCCCTAATCCCAATAATTGTCCGGACCGACACTGGTCACCGGAACAGTGAAATATACCAGGCTATACCAATAGGGGTGTTACAGGTCTTAACTTTATTTTCCTTTTTGAATCACCTAATTCGGAGCTATGTAGCTCAAGTTATGCCTAAAACATAATTACTATTCACGTCACTATTCATGCTGCAAATTTAATTCTAGCAGATTTATTGATCCAATTTCGTTCAGCAATTTGGTCAAGTTAAATCCATAATTTGGTCTAATGTTCTTCATATGAAATGTTCTACTATGTCTTAGGTTTCCATCGGTTCAAGAATCGCCTAAATCAGAGTTTTCTAAAGAGAGTTATGGCCATGCAAAGTTTACTGTTTATATAGTCAAATTCTACAGTTCCAGAATTCTGCAAATTCGGTGATTCAAATTTACTTAGCAGTTTGATTGGGTTAAGTCCATAATTTGGCCTCAAGTTCTGCATATGAAATGTTCTACTATGTTTTAAGTTTCTATCGGTTCAAGAATCACCTAAATCGGAGTTTTCTAGAGAGAGTTATGGCCATGCAAAGTTTACTGTTCATATGGTCAAATTTTGCAGGTTTCAGAATTTTATTTCTAAGTTCAAGGCTCATTTCGGATAGCTTAAGGTCATTTTCGGGGTAGGGTATCTTCACGAAAATTCTAGCCCTATGTCTTAAGTTTTATTTCCAATTGGTTTCACATAAATTGGAGTTGTGTAGCTCAAGTTATGGGCTTCCAAACACACTGAATTCAGTGTGCAAAATTCTGCCCTAAGTTCAATTTTTCATTTCTTCAATTGTTCCCTCTAACCAACCTCAATTCACATTTAATTCACCCAAAATGACTATAATTTAGCATGGACACATTAATGGCACTTTCTAACACAAAACCCACAATTTTCAAACACCAAAGTTTGCAATTTTCTCTAATCCTACCATTTCGTTACTTCCATTCATCAACCCAATGTCAATTTAAATTAAATAAACCTCAAATGATCATAATTTAATACTACACATACCAATTTCACTCTCTAACACCAAAACCCAATTTTCCCACAAACCCTAATCTTCCATAATTCAATTTATGCAATCTCATGAAATCTTACAACTCCCAATCATGCATACTACCTCAATTTAACTTAGATTTATCATCAATTTAATTAAAATACATCAAAACCCTAATTTTTCTTAAGTTGGCCAAAATCCTAGTTTAGATTTCGATACATGTTTCCTTTCAATTTCTCATGTTATTTCATCACAAGTTAACTTCATTCAAAGCTTATACAACTAATCTAACATGAAAAGAAACTTACCTCAAGTGATTTCTTTCCAACTTCAATTTTTCTTATAATTTCTCTTGCTCTACTTGCTCCAATGCCTCAATCAAAGATCTTTTTGATGTTTTCTTTTAGTGGACTATGGAATTTATGAAGGAAATTTAAGGGAATTAAAACTTGGGAGGGGAAATCAATGAGGGGAAGAAGTGGAAGAAGAAGAGAAAAAGAGAGAGAGAGGGAGAGAGAGGAGTGGGTGGTGGCACCTTATAAAAAAATAAAAATGAAGAAGACATTTGTCTTCTTATATATATATATATATATATATATATATATTTATTTATTTATTTATTTATTTAACCCCAAAATTAGTTTATTAAAATTATAAATTTTAATTGTATCATAAGGATAATTAAACTCAAATTTTTATTCCCTTTTTTTTTTACATTTACACTTAATTTTTCCTTTTAATTAAATAATTAAATTTAATTATCAAAAGTCCATAAGTCATTCATTTTAATTTTGTCATAATGAAAATGAAAGTTTAAGTTTTCATTTCTTAAATTTTCCCTTACATATTTTTACTTGAATTTCTCTTCAATTTTTTTTTACCTCATAATTCAATTCATTAATTTCATTTAATTTAATTGACATTTTGATCAAAAGTCAACTCTTGAGGTGAATTAACCAAAATGCCCCTCATCGGGTCATAATCCTTCTTTTTCAATATACTTGGTGAATTCTTATATTTTTAGGTCACTTGAATTTTTATTGTGTCTATCTCAATTAATTTTCTATTTATTTTTGGTCCTCAAGGTGTCTTTGAATAGTACTAGTCACGGACCAAAAATGGTACTATTCATAACTCGGAGGTTCAGGGTGTTATAATATCTCAATTTTCTATCTCTACTAATGTAGCATGCACTTTTCAAAAGATTAAAAGGTCTTTAAAAGGGTTGTGATGGGGCTAAGGGGGTAATGACTTGGCTGCCAATGAAAAGATTTTAGGGAATGCAAATATGAGGATAGCATTTATTTCTACATATTTTGTGTGGAAAGGAAGGGCTTTTGGCTTTTTATACTGTCAAGCATGCTTCCATAACACTTATCTTGGGACTTCTTTTCTTTTTTTCTTTTCGTTTTGTCCTCTCCCCCAAACTCATTGCTTTTGCTGGATTGGAAAGGCAAATTTTTTTTTTCTTTGGTTTCAATTGCACACTCGCATTCTTTCTTGAGTTCCACATCCTCTCTTCATTTTCTTTATGCATTTTGCTTTCTAAAAAGGGTATGGTAGGTGTTTAGGTTAGGGGCTAGGTAAATAATATGGGTAAGCAATAAATTCTAAGGGATAAATATAGGCTTTAAGTTGGCTACAAGGGATATATTTTAATTAGGGGTGGCTAAGGCTTAGTGAGGTTATATCAAAGAATGCCTTAATCATCTCTTCATCGAGCATATACTAGGATTTCGCCTCGATAGGTCCAAGAGACATGTTTTAGAGCTAGTGAGGCAATTTTTGAGTTTGCTTGTGTTTCAAAATTTGTTCTCCTAATTTTACAAGTTTAATATGATAAATTAATAGTTATGAAGAGGTTTAGCTAGTCTAGTTTCATAAAAGAGATTAGCTTCTTCACAAATAACATGTTAGAATCCCTTTTTGCCCATCTAGATACGTTCATTCCTCTATCCCGTAGAGTCCAATTATTAGCTTACAAAAATTTTTGGTTATAGTGTTAAGTTTCATAATTTGCAATCCAAAAATTTTCATGTAGTTGAATTTGATACACAAGAATAATGTAGCTGAATTTAAACAATGCAATGATTTGTATGTAATGATATGCAAGTGCAAATGTATCCCCCCCCCCCCCCCAAACTCAAATCAGACATTGTCCTCAATGTCAATATAATGTGCAAGACTGGATGATGCGTACAAAAACTTTAAGGAAGCATAATATTTATTAAGCATGTAAAATTTTTGAACATAAAGCAAATAAAAGAGACCTATGGTTTTAAGTTAGACTAGGGCATGTAAGATATTACAATGAAGATCATATCCTATAGTCCTATCTCTAAAAGGCCTCTGATGATGATGATGATGGTGATCCTTGCTCCTCATCCTCCTAATCCTCCTCATTTAGTTTGTCCATTAGAATGTCCAGCTTGTTATGTGCTTCCTGGAGGCTATCCCCGATAGCTCACATCCTGCCGTATATTGTGTTCTCCATGCGCTGCAGGTATGTAAGGACCGGGTCTGTCGGTGGTGGTGTATATGGAGGCACTCGGACAGGGGACTCCTCAAACATCCGCTCTTGCCTTTCTTCTTGGGGTTGTGAAGTCTCACCGGGTCCCTCCCTTACCTTGTCTCTTCGAGGGATGGTGTTTCCTTTGGTGTCCACCAAGTAGCATTTATTGCCCACCTTCTTACGTATCCCTATGGATATGCAAATAGTCTGATCAATTCTCGATGTTCCAGTAACAAAGCACAGTCTGTGATGTCCTAGAACAAAGCCGAAGTGGAGGGCAATGGTGGTAACAAGGCCTTTAAGCACTATGTGCCCGATAGGCTAATGGCAAAGGCATTGGAGATGGTTGTACAGGAAAAAGCCAGTGCTGCACCGCTGCTCGGTGACCATGCACCATAGGAAAAATAACTCACTGGCATTGACAACGCCAAGGCTGTCGCCACGGCCCATTATGGTGTAGGCAGCAAACCGATGCATGAATCGCAATACCGGACTAGTGATGCCCGTTGATTTGGATTAGCTGGAGTTGTAGGGCTCCGTGTTTGGTGCAATGGAATCCCAAAAGTTGATGTTGTTGTACAGCATGCGGTTCTTTGGGATTTCTTGGTGGCCGGTACTGTCAAAGCCGAAGATGGCATTGAAATCATCCATATTCATTACTCGGTCTACACCAAGTAGGCGAAACTCGATTCTGCCCATGTCTTCCCTATCGGTGGGCCATAAGTTGGCCTTAAAGCTGCCCAAAAATTCCAGCGTTGTGTCTTTGTAGGCCGAAAATTAGAGTTGGGTGAACCTTGTCCGCCCAATGTTATCAAGTAGCCCATTGATTTCTTCTTACAATCTGATTTGCTCTAAAAGCAAAAAATTTATGTATTTGGTAGAGGATATTTTTCATGAATGAAGTTGGGTGCACATTGCTTTGTGGGCGTTTTCTCGAAATCCCCAAGGAATAGAGATTTCAGGTTATGGCTATGGTGGTGGTGGGGGTGGAGCTTGTTGAGATGGTTGTTAAGTGGCTTCCCTCGTTCTTGGGCATTGGGTTGGAGGCTGGAGTGGAGAAGGTGAGGATTCTCCTCTTTGTCATGAAGAGAAGTCGATTCTTCTTGCAGATCTCTTTACAGGAGCCATGGGTGTGTCTTTGGGAGGAGGAGAGTATGATTTTGGTGAAAGGAGATGAGATTTGAGAGGTTTTTATAGGCTAGGAAGGGAGTAGATGAAGGGTTTTATATTTATGAAGGGTTTTAATGCTAGGAGTGTATTTAAAGAGCCGTTAGGACTCTTCATTTTGTGCATTTTATGCCCCAGGAGTCACGTCTGTGACGAGATACATGGGTCCCGACATGTAGGGCCATGTAAATTTCTGCCTGATATTTTCAAAATCTATCGTAGTACATGGCCTGTGTAAATTAGCTATGGGACCCGTGTAACTTCCTGTCTCTCATATTTCTTTACTGGATTTGTTACACGGCCCATGTAAAATTCAAGGAGCCCCGTGTAACCTTTTGTCTCTCAGTTGTTCTGCTAGAGACATTACACGGTTCGTGTAATTTGGTATATGGACCCGTGTAATTTTCTGCCTCCCGAAGGGTTGAGATTGCCTGAAATTTATAGACTTCCAGAAAGTCACACGGGGTGTGTATTATTAGTACACGACCCGTGTAAGTTTCTGGTTTCTCAAATCTTTGGCAAATGAAAAGTTTAAAATTCTAACACATGAAATAGATGCAAAGATTAGCAGTAGATTTACTTCCCCGGTTTTGTTTAATTTCCCCTTTTGTGGTTTTGACTTGGTGATTCCCTTCCTCTTTTGATCTCTATTCCCCTTTTCAAGAATCCTACAAAATGAAATGCTAATGAGTACGAAATAAAAATTTAATATTGAATAAAAAGAAAAGAAGAAAAGTTCAGAAAATTTTTGGGTTGCCTCCCAAAGAGCGCTTGTTTATAGTCTTTAGCTGGACTTTGCTTGTTTATGGTCTGTCAGTAGGAGGACTGAGAGTGCAATTTACTCCCGTTTCTATGGGTTCTCCCTGAAAGTAAGGCTTCAGCCTCTGCCCATTGACCTTGAATGCACCTGAGGTTTCGCTCCATACCTCTACTGCTCCATGCGGGAAGACTTGGGTGACCTTGAAAGGTCCGGACCATCTTGATTTCAGCTTCCCTGGAAAGAGTTTCAATCTAGAGTTGAATAAGAGGACAAGATCTCCTTCTTTTATCTCTTTCCTTGCTATGCGCCTGTCATGCCATCTTTTGGTTTTATCCTTAAAGATTTTGGCATTTTCATATGCATCTTGTCGGATTTCTTCCAGCTCATTTAATTGTAAGATCCTTTTTTCACCAGCAGCCTTGAGGTCAAAGTTTAGTACCTAAATTGCCCAGTAGGCTTTATGCTCAATTTCAACAGGGAGATGGCATGATTTTCCATAAACCAGTCGGAAGGGTGTTGTGCCAATTGGGGTTTTATATGCAGTGCGGTATGCCCATAGTGCATCATCTAGCTTCATGCACCAGTCCTTCCTGGATCTGTTTACAGTTTTCTCCAGAATCTGCTTTAGTTCCCTGTTTGATATTTCTACTTGACCACTAGTTTGAGGATGATAAGGTGTGGCCACCTTATGAGTCACTCCATACCTTTTCAGTAGTGTTTCGAATTGTTGGTTGCAGAAGTGGCTTCCTCTATCACTGATTATCGCTCGTGGTGTGCCAAATCTTGTGAAGATGTTCTTCTTAAGGAACTTGGTGACCACTTTTGCATCGTTGGTTGGCATTGCAATAGCTTCTACCCATTTTGACACATAATCAACTCCAACCAGGATATACTTATTTCCATGGGAAGAGGGAAATGGTCCCATGAAGTCTATTCCCCATACATCAAACAATTCTATCTCAAGTATACCATGCAATGGCATTTCATTCCTTCTTGAACTGTTATCTGTTCTTTGGCATTGATCACAAGCTAGCACAAAGGATCTTACATCCTTAAATAAATGTGGCCAGTAAAACCCTGCTTGTAAAATCTTGGCTGCCGTCTTTGAATTGCCTAAATGTCCTCCATATAGTGATGAATGGCAATGATAAATGATACTTTCCATATCTTCCTCTGGTATGCACCTTCTTATCAACCCGTCATTACATCTCTTGTATAGTAGTGGTTCTTCCTATAAGCAATATCTCACATCATGTAGGAATTTTTTTTCTTTGTTGATAAGTCATGTTTGGAGGTAGTACCCTGCATACAAGAAAATTAACAAAGTCAACGTACCATGGAGCTTTGGAGAATGCAAGTAATTGCTCATCAGTAAATGAATCGTCAATTAGCAAATCTTCGAAATCTTCCATGTACTCCAGTTTTAGTCTAGAAAGATGGTCAGCTAGTACATTTTCAAATCCCTTTTTGTCCTTTATTTCAAGGTCAAATTCTTGCAGGAGTAGAATCCATCAAATCATTCTTGGTTTTGCTTCATTTTTGTTCATAAGGTACCGGATTGCAGCATGATCTATGAATATAATGACTTTTGACCCAATGAGGTAAGATCTGAATTTATCCATTGCAAATGCCACTGCTAAGAATTCCTTTTCTGTGGTAGCATAATTGATTTGTGCATCATCGAGTGTCTTGCTAGCATAATAAATAGCATGGAGCTTTTTATCTTTTCTTTGCCCGAGTACTGCTCCAATTGCAAAATCGCTCGCGTCGCACATAACCTCGAATGGTAGCTCCCAATTCGGTGGTTGCATTATTGGTGCTGATATCAGGGCCTCTTTGATTTTATTAAAGGAGACAAGGCAATTTTTATCAAAATCAAAGGGAACATCTTAGTTTAACAAGTTAGTAAGTGGCTTAGCTATTTTGGAAAAGTCCTTGATAAATCTTCTGTAAAATCCTGCGCGTCCCAAAAAGCTTCGCTCTCCCTTGACTAACGTTGGTGGTGGCATGTTTTCAATGATCTCAATTTTCACCTTATCTACTTCAATTCCTCTTTCTGATATCAAATGTCCCAGAACTGTACCTTTCCTTACCATAAAGTGGCATTTTTCCCAATTTAGGACTAGGTTTGATTCTTCACATCTTTGCAACACCTTAGGTAAATTAGCTAGGCAATCATTAAAAGTAGTTCCATAGACAAAAAAATCATCCATAAAAACTTCCATAATATCTTTAATATAATGAGAAAAGATAGCCATCATGCATCTTTGAAAGGTAGCAGGGGCATTACAAAGACCAAAAGGCATTCTCCTATATGCAAATGTTCCATAGGGACAAGTGAATGTTGTCTTTTCTTGGTCTTCTGGGTGAATAAGAATTTAAAAGAATCCCGAATATTCATCCAGGTAACAAAAATAAGAGTGTTTCGCTAATCTTTCTAGCATTTGGTCAATGAAGGGGAGGGGGAAATGGTCTTTTCTGCTGGCACCATTCAATTTTCTATAATCTATGCACAATCGCCAACCAGTGACCACTCTAGTAGGGATTAGTTCATTGCTTGCATTATGAATAACAGTTGTCTCACTTTTCTTAGGAACTACATGTACTGGACTAACCCATTTACTATCAGAAATTGGGTTTATAATACCTGCATATAGAAGTTTTAAAATTTTTTTCTTGACTACCTCTTTCATGTTTGGGTTAAGTCTTCTGTAGTGTTCGATTGTAGGTTTACTATTTTCTTCCATGGGTATCCTATGCATGCAAATCGAAGGGTTTATTCCCTTCAGGTCTTCTATTTTATACCCTAATGCTTTGCTATGGATCCTAAGTTCTCTTAACAATTTTTCCTCTTCTAACTTAGACAGGCTAGCATTGATTATAACAGGATATTTAGAATTTGAGTCCAGAAATGCATACCTTAGCAAAGGCAGGAGAGGTTTAAGCTCTACCCGTTCGGCATTTTTCTAGAGCTTACCTTCGGTTTGTTCCTCCTTCAAATCCTCCATCTCGAAAGCCTTAGCCAAAGGTAAGGGTGGAGGAGCTGCCAACTATTGTGCACATGCTGCTATTTCAGTATTTTCATCATCCACTGTGTGGCTGCGCACAATACATGCTTCAAGAGGATCTTTAGGATGTGTCTTATGAAATTCCTCTTTAACTTGTTCGTCAATTATGTCAACCTTGAAGCATCCATCAGGTTCAAATTTGTGTTTCATTGTGTCAAACAAGTTGAGCTCCACTTCTTCTTCTCCTACCTTGAGGGTTAATCGTCCATTTTTGACATCTATGATGGCTTCGGCGGTTGCCAAGAATGGTCTTCCCAAGATGATGGGATTTTGGACATCTTCTTCCATCTCAAGGACAACAAAGTCCACTAGAATGAAGAATTTGCCCACTTTGATAGGGATGTTTTCAAGTATCCCTACAGGATATTTAATGGATCGATCAACCAATTACAATGAGATTGTTGTGGGTTTCAGTTCCCCGATCTCCAGCTTTTTGCATATTGATAGAGGCATTAGGCTGACGCTTATTCCAAGATCGCAGAGGGCCTTGTCTATTTTCTTGTTACCAATGATACAGGGTATGGAGAAGCTTCCTAGATCCTTCAACTTTGGAGGCAGTTTGTTTTGCATAATGGCACTACATTCCTCTGTTAGAGCTACTGTTCCATAGTCCTCTAGCTTCCTTTTCTTTGATAGAATTTCCTTAAGAAATTTGGCATAAGATGGCATCTGAAAAAGTGCTTCAGTGAAGGGGATGTTAATGTAAAGTTTCTGTAAAACTTTCAAAAACTTCTCAAACTGCTTGTCTAATTTGGCTTTGTGAAATCTCTGAGGAAAAGGTAGGGGAGGCTGGTATGGTTCTGGTAATTTCTTTGTCTTTCTTGCTTCCTCTTCTTGATCTTTCTTAGCTTCTTCCTCTTTTTTCTCTGCTTGGTCTTTAGATTTTTCTATGGTTTCCTTTGTCGATTCTACCTCTGGTTGTACTAGAGTTCTCCCACTCCTCAGTGCAACTGCCTTATAATGCTCCCTTGGATTCATTTCTGGTTGACTGGGCAATTTTCCAGCAGCCTTACTTGAAGAACTTGCTTGCTGAGCAATTTGATTCTCTAGCATCTTGTTATGGGTAGCGAGTTAGTCCATTCTGGAAGTCAACTGTTTAATTAATTCAGTTTGTTGTTGTTGAGCTGCTAGGAATCCTTCCATCATGGTTTCCATAGTCATTTTCAGTTCAGGTTGTTGAGGTTGGAGAGGTAGCGATGGCTATGCAAGGTTCTGACCTCTGTTCTAAAATCCAGGGGGTGCTGGAGGTTTGCACCCTTGTTGCTTTTTTATTGGCTGGTTCTGCTGATTGGAGCATGAGAAATTTGGGTGGTTTCTCCATCTAGGGTTGTAAGTATTTGAATACGAATTGTTTGGCTGCCTCTGATTGATGTTTCCTCCATTATTCACATAGTTCATCTATTCTGTAGATTTGTTGAAATTGCTATATTTTGAATTCATGTATCCTCCTTCGTAGCTGTCCTCATGTTGACTATTTATATTAACTGCGTTGGCTTGCATTTTTTCGAGTTTCTTTGTGAGCTGATCAAACTGGGCATTTATCATGCTCAGGGCATCTACTTCTAGGACTCCTGCAGTTCTTCTTGCATTTCCTCTTTCGTTTGACCACTCATAGTTATGATATGCAACCCTTTCTAGGAGTTCAAGTGCTTGCGGCACTGTTTTCTCCATTAGATCACCTTCTACAGCTGAATCAACTGTGCTCCTTGTAGAGGGTAGTAATCCATTATAGAAATTTTGCACCAATAGCCAATCTTCTATGCCATGGTATGGACATTCCCTCTGTAGATCTTTATATCTTTCCCATGCATCATAGAGTGATTCTTCCTCCTTTTGTCTGAAGGTGTTGAGCTCAAGTCTCAGCTTTGCAGTCTTTGCAAGTGGGAAATACCTTGCTAGTAAAGCTTGGGAGAGATTTTCCCAGGTAGTGAATGTTCCAGCCGATTGAGAAAGTAACCACTTCCTTGCTTTGTCTCGAATGGAGAATGGGAATACTCTGAGCCTTATTGCTTGATCAGACACTCCATTCATCTTGAATGTATAGCATAAGGCAAGAAAACACTGGAGGTGGTAGTGTGGGTCCTCTGTTGGTGAACCTACAAACTGGGTTTGTTGGATCATTTGGAACCATTCTGGTTTTAATTCAAAGCTATTAGCTTCCACTGTGGGTCTAGTGACACTGGATTGAAATCCTTGGACAGATAGAGCTCCGTAATCTCTCAAGAGTCTTGGTCTATCATTATTATTGGCTATGGTTGGGATTTCGGGATCTCCTTGACTGTGCTCTTGATGTTTCCTTTCATTCCTGATGGCTTTCAGAGTTCTGTCTATTTCTAAATCACAGTCCAAAATTTCTTCTGGCTTTGTTATGGTCATGTACCAGATCGGGTACCTGAGAGAAAAGAAAAGAAATACAACCAGTAAAATAAAATTAAATAATAAATATAATTGCCTAAATCAGCTAAATCGCCTATCGCTTGATATTACAAAAAACAAAATTCCCCGGCAACGGCGCTAAAAACTTGTTTCGCTATTTTGCAATTACCGCAAGTGCACGTATCACTAATAAGTAATAAAGTGATAAGTAGAGTATCGTTCCCACAAGGAATTTTGTTTAGCAAGTACCAATCTACACAGAAATCTTGACTGTCTAGGCTATTGAATACTTAGGAAATGAAATTTGTTAACTTTAAACACTAAAATGGTAAACTTAAAACGAAATAATTTATTTGAAGCAATTCTGGAATTAAGATTTCACACTTGAATCATACTAGGGATGTTATCTTGTTTATTTACTGAATTGAGGATCGATTTCTTTGATGGAAATCAGTCCTAAGCTATCCTAGATCCTCTCTCAAGGCATCTAGGGTGTATTCTAATTAACTTGAACCCTACTTTTGTGGTGATCAAATCAATTAAAATCCTTTAAGACCTTTGACCAATTTTTAGGTTTCACAAAGGTATCAGCCTATGTCTAGGTCAGAATTCCTAGGTTTAAGATCTCGATTTTCTAATGTTAATCTTCACCTTTCAGTCCTTCAATTAACATCTATAATCATAACTAAGTGGGTACCAACACATAGCATGCATTAAGATCACAAGAAATTAAATCAAAAAATGAATCTCAAATCCAAAAAATAAAGCTCAGTGTTCATCCATAATAATAATTACAAGAGCTACTTTCCCAAATCCAGAATAAGAAAACTACTCACTCATAGTGAGTTCAGCAAATGTCATGATAAAAAGTAAAAACAATAAAAAGAGAGTTATGCAAAAGAAATAAAATAATAAAATTATGTCTAAGAAGATGAAACAAAGGAACCAAAGAGAGTTTCAGCTTCGATCTTGTGGAGCTTCAGCTGAAAGACTTCTTTTGGTACTGATGTAGAACACGACAACAGCAACCTTCAGCAGCATTCCTGACGACAGTCGCTGACCTCTTTTCCTGGTGTTTTCTTCTCTATTTATATTGGTTGCTCTAGGGTTAGGTCATTTTGAGTCCAAAAGGCTTTAGGAGTCTCGTTCGAATTAGAAAACAGGAGGGGAATTCGAGTCAGAAAACAGGCTAGCATAGTACACAGCCCATGTGTCACTACACGGGTCCCGCAGAGTGGGGCCGTGTAACTTGCTGGAGGAGAATCGTGCAGTCTTATTTTGGCACAGAAAGTTACACAGGTCTATGCCAACTACACGGGCCTGATCACACGAGCCGTGTACTTTTGTTCCGATAAGGTTCTTCAAGCTTGCACCCGGCAGAGACTTACACGGGTCCCTGCAGATTACACAAGTCTACTTATACGACTCGTGTACTTTTATTTTTCATCGATTCTCTTGGCTTTCTTCTTGTAGGGAGTTACACGGGTCTAGTGCTTGGTTTACACGACCCGTGTACTTTATAGCAGCAATAATTCTTTGTCTTTTTACCTCTCCAAGCTTTCCTTTGCATATCCATCCTTTGGGGCTTCACCAAAACACCTGAAATAATGCAGAAAACATGGAATTAAGGGCTTGGCAATAGAATTTATGAAAACTAACGAAATCAACTATTATGCATGAAAATACTTGTCTAAATGCTATGATTTAGAATACAAATGTGCTTAAAACATCTATACAATTCAAGTGTATCAAATACCCCCAAACTCAAACTTTTGATTGTCCTCAAGCAAAACAAAACTTTGGTTTAAAGCATATTTTAGGGGATACTTAGGAATACAACCATCAATTTAATAAGCATAGAATTGAACTCCTCCAACCTTCATACCGATTTCCCTCTTTCAAGGCATAAGGACTCTAACAGCTGCTTGTTTGGAAATTCACCTCGGTTTATGGTGTTTCGACTAATTATTCCTCTATACAAGACCATTAATAAGCCACAAACAACCTGTTTTATCAGGATAGAATTAAGAAACACTAACTCCTCCAATTCTGCCTCTTTCGTAAGTAATTGAGATGAAGTGTTTCAATTCTAACTCCATAGGCATATCTCAATTTTCTATCTCCACTAATGTAGCATGCGCTTTTCAAAAGATTAAAAGGTCTTTAAAAGGTTTATAATGGGGCTAAGGGGGTAATGACTTGGCTACCAATGAAAGGATTTTAGGGAATGCAAATATGAGGATAGCATTTATTTCTACATATTTTGTGTGGAAAGGAAGGGCTTTTGGCTTGTTATACTGTCAAGCATGCTTCCATGACACTTATCTTGGGACTTCTTTTCTTTTTTTTCTTTTCTTTTGTCCTCTCTCCCAAACTCACTGCTTTTGCTGGGTTGGAAAGGCAAATTTTTTTTTTCTTTCTTTGGCTTCAATTGCACACTCGCATTCTTTCTTGAGTTCCACATCCTCTCTTCATTTTCTTTATGCATTTTGCTTCCTCAAAAGGGTATGGTAGGTGTTTAGGTTAGGGGCTAGGCAAATAATATGGGTAAGCAATAAACTCTAAGGGATAAATATAGGCTTCAAGTTGGCTACAAGGGATATATTTTAAATAGGAGTGGCTAAGGCTTAGTGAGGTTATATCAAAGAATGCCTTAATCATCACTTCATCGAGCATATGCTAGGATTTCGCCTCAATAGGTCCAAGAGACATGTTCTAGAGCTAGTGAGGCAATTTTTGAGTTTGCTTATGTTTCAAAATTTGTTCTCCTAATTTTACAAGTTTAATATGATAAATTAATAGTCATGAAGAGGTTAAGCTACTCTAGTTCCATAAAAGAGATTAGCTTCTTCATAAATAACATGTTAGAATCCCTTTTTGCCCATCTAGATACGTTCATTCCTCTATCCCGTGGAGTCCAATTATTAGCTTACAAAAATTTTTCGTTATAGTGCTAAGTTTCACAATTTACAATCCAAAAATTTTCATGTAGCTGAATTTGATACACAAGAATAATGTAGCTGAATTTAAACAATGCAATGATTTGCATGTAATGATATGCAAGTGCAAATGTATCCCTCCCCCAAACTCAAATCAGACATTGTCCTCGATGTCAATATAATGTGCAAGATTGGATGATGCGTACAAAAATTTTAAGGAAACATAATATTTATTAAGCATGTAAAATTTTTGAACATAAAGCAAATAAAAGAGACCTATGGTTTTAAGTTAGACTAGGGCATGTAAGTTATTACAATGAAGATCATATCCTATAGTCCTATCTCTAAAAGGCCTCTGATGATGATGATGATGATGGTGATCCTTGCTCCTCATCCTCCTCATTTAGTTTGTCCATTAGAATGTCCATCTTATTATGTGCTTCCTGGAGGCTATCCTCGATAGCTCGCATCCTGTCGTATATTGTGTTCTCCATGCGCTGCAGGTATGCAAGGACCGAGTCTATCGGTGGTGGTGTGTATGGAGGCACTCGGACAGGGGACTCCTCAAACATCCGCTCTTGCCTTTCTTCTTGGGGTTATGAAGTCTCACCGGGTCCCTCCCTTGCCTCGTCTCTCCGAGGGATGGTGTTTCCTTTGGCGTCCACCAAGTAGCATTTGTTGCCCACCTTCTTACATATCCCCATGGATATGCAAATAGTCTGATCAATTCTCGATGTTCCAGTAACAAAGCGCAGTCTGTGATGTCCTGGAACAAAGCCGAAGTGGAGGGCAATGGTGGCAAAGGCATCGGAGATGGTTGCACAGGAAAAAGCCAGTGTTGCACCACTGCTCGGTGACCATACACCATAGGAAAAATAACTCACTGGCATTAACAATGCCGAGGCTGTCGCCACGGCCCATTATGGTGTGGGCAGTAAACCGATGCATGTATCGCAATGCCGGACTAGTGATGCCTGTTGATTTGGATTTGCTGGAGTTATAGGACTCTGTGTTTGGTGCAATGGAATCCCAAAAGTTGATGTTGTTGTACAACATGCGGTTCCTTGGGATTTCTTGGTGGTCGATACTGTCAAAGTCGAAGATGGCATTGAACTCGTCCATATTCATTACCCGATCCATACCAAGTAGGCGAAACTCGATTCTGCCCCTGTCTTCCCTATCGGTGGGCCATAAGTTGGCCTTGAAGCTGCCCAAAAATTCCAGCGTTGTGTCTTTGGAGGCTGAAAATTGGAGTTGGGCGAACTTTGTCCACTCAATGCTATCAAGTAGCCCATTGATTTCTTTTTGCAACCCGATTTGCTCTAAAAGCAAAAAATCTATGTATTTGGTAGAAGATATTTTTCATGAATGAAGTCGGGTGCACATTGCTTTGTGGGCGTCATCTCGAAATCCCCAAGGAATAGACATTTCGGGTTATGGAGCGGGTTGTGGCTATGGTTGTGGTGGGGGTGGAGCTTGTTGAGATGGTTATTGAGTGGCTTCCCTCGTTCTTGGGCGTTGGGTTAAAGGCTGGGGTGGAGAAGGTGAGGATTCTCCTCTTTGTCGTGAAGAAAGGCCGATTCTTCTTGCAGATCTCTTTGCAGGAGCCATGGGTGTGTTTTTGGGGAGGAGGAGAGTATGATTTTGGTGAAAGGAGATGAGATTTAAGAGGTTTTTATAGGCTAGGAAGGGAGTAGATGAAGGGTTTTGTGTTTATGAAGGGTTTTAATGCTAGGGGTGTATTTAAAAAGCCATTAGGACTCTTCGTTTTGCGTGTTTCATGCCCCAGGAGTCACGTCTGCCACGAGATACACGGGTCCCAACATGTAGGGCCATGTAAATTTTTGCCTGATATTTTCAAAATCTGTCGTAGTACACGGCCCGTGTAAATTAGCTATGGGACCCATGTAACTTCCTGTCTCTCGGATTTTTTTACTAAGTATGTTACACGGCTCATGTAAAATTTAAGGAGCCCCGTGTAACCTTCTGTCTCTCAGTTATTCTGTTAGAGACATTACACAGTCTGTGTAATTTGGTATATGGACCCGTGTAATTTTCTACCTCCCGAAGGGTAGGGATTGCATGAAATTTATAGACTTCCAGAAAGTCACACGGGGCGTGTATTATTAGTACACGACCCATGTAAGTTTCTGGTTTCTCAAATCTTTGGCAAATGAAAAGTTTATAATTCTAACAAATGAAATAGATGCAAAGATTAGCAGTAGATTTACTTCCTCGGTTTTATTCAATTTTCCCTTTTATGGTTTTGACTTGGTGATTCCCTTCCTCTTTTGATCTCTATTCCCTTTTTCAAGAATCTTACAAAATGAAATGCTAATGTGTACGAAATAAAAATTTAATATTGAATAAAAAGAAAAGAAGAAAAGTTCAGAAAGGTTTTGGGTTGCCTCCCAAAGAGCGCTTGTTTATAGTCTTTAGCTAGACTTTGCTTGTTTATGGTCTGTCAGTAGGAGGACTGAGAGTGTAATTTACTCCCGTTTCTATGGGTTCTCCCTGAAAGCAAGGCTTCAGCCTCTGCCCATTGACTTTGAATGCACCTGAGGTTTCGCTCTATACTTCTACTAATCCATGCGGGAAGACTTGGGTGACCTTGAAAGGTCCGGACCATCTTGATTTTAGCTTCCCTGGAAAGAGTTTCAATCTAGAATTAAATAAGAGGACAAGATCTCCTTCTTTTATCTCTTTCCTTGCTATGCGCCTGTCATGTCATCTTTTGGTTTTATCCTTAAAGATTTTGACATTTTCGTATGCATCTTGTCAGATTTCTTCTAGCTCAAATCCTCCAGATCATTTGTTAGCCCTTTTAAAAGATGATTGTAATAGATTTTCTCATGAATGATAGTTTTTCTTCTTATGGTAAAAAAAAAAAAGGAGTGTTATTCAACGGAAACTTTTATTTTGTGTATTGACAAATATATGTGACAAGTGGTTGTTAGTGTATGATATTATTACATACTAGGCAGCATAAGTGCCGTCAAAATCAATATCTATTGTAATCAAGTATTTTGGCTATTTACATATAGTGTTGTCATTTTATACTGCAATATATGTTTATTGGTGTCACACCTTACCCCTCTGTAAGGTATAACATGATCCCGTAGAATACCTAATGAACTACCGAACTTCACCTACCGATAACTTATTAAGTACCCTACAAGGGATTTTAAAACAATTTTCTTATTTTTGACAAGTGGTGAGCATTTTCTAATAAGTACTTAAAACATTTAGTTAAATTAAATCTAGTTGGAAATTTTAGCCCATTTTCTTTTTTCGCAAATTTTATAAAAATTTTGACAGAGTTCCCTCTGTATTTTGAGAAAACAGTTCTTCAAATACCTGTAAAAAGCACTTCTAAAAATTTTTCTCAACAACTGCTTCAATTTCATACTCAATCTCAATCAATTTCTCAAATTCACAAGTTCAATAATTCTCAAAATACTGTCAATCAATATCATTCATATTTCATTAGAAACAAAACAATTTAGATACATCATTACAAAATTTACATTAAGAGAATTTCAAACTTCAATAAATATATTACAACTTTATACAAATTTTATACAAACTTTGTACAAGCTACTCAAGACCGATTTTACATGTCCATACAATTACGTGCAATACATACATCAAAATGAATATTTACAGTCAGGGTATAAATTATACCCGATAACTTCTAGCAGGTGGCTCCCCTGTCCTCAGCAGCTCAATCTGCTGTTCCTTTAGTCTCTATATCTGCGACAGCATAGCAAGCTATCGCTGAGTGGTGAACTCAGTGGTGCACAAACTAATAATTTAAAACTTAATACAATTTATGCTTGACAATTCATAACAAATAGAATTTTAAAATTTCTAGATTCTTCAAAATCCATGACCTTCAGAAATCAACATTTTCATTCATGCAAATTATTCATTCGAATAACATTTTGATCAAATAGTAACTATTTACTTATATTTCTTTTAAATTCCGAGACAATGCAAAAATTTTTGAATCATTGACAAATTATTTATTTCAATCACAATTTATCAAATCATGCATAATTTAAAGGGCGTTGCCAACAATACACACAGTCAAACCCATGATCCAAAATTCGAATAGATGCGACTAGCTAGTATATATGAGTACTCATTCACATCATTCCCCAACTGGCAAGCCAGAGAGGAAGAAACTCGCCCCATCAAGTGGAGGAGTTATCTCACTAGACAAGCTAATGAGAATTCACAACATATTTTGTCATGTCAACTGTGGTTTCAAATCATATTCAAAACAATTTCTATTTACAAAGCATTTACAAAGCATTTACAAATCAACATTTTTAATCATCATAAATTCATGCTCAAGGTTGGCAACACATCAAACTTAAAATTTACAATCCTCAAAACAATGCAATAATTCCTTAAATGCATAAGAAAATTTGTATTCAAATTATACAATTTCATTCAATAAGTTAAAATTCTCAACACAACAAAAATCATAAATCATACAATAAATTTATTTCAAATCAATTTGGAATTGAAAAATAACAAAAGAGTTAGTTGTGCACAAACCTCAAGCGAGTCGCCTGTTGGCCTTGACTCGACTCCTCGGGTTCTGTCCCGGTATTCTTTTCAACTGAAACACACAATTTTATAGTATTTCAGTACCATAATTTAATATAAATCCAAAAATAAATTTAACTTAACTTTTACCTAGCTCTAACGTGCTAATTTCGACGTTCTTGAAATTTTTGTGTTTCGGGTTACTATTCACTGCACTATTCAAGTCAAATAGTTGACTTTCTAAGGCTTAATAGGTATGGGAACTCCAACTTCACCCACATACCACATTTTGGTCATTAAACTTGTTGGTTTTGGTCATTTTCTCCAAGCTTAAGTCATTTTGGCAAAATTGCCAATTTTCGGTTTTGGTGCTTCGAAGTTATACTGTTCCATTGGTTAATCTACTGTTGGAATTTGGCAAAAATTCCTTCATAGAAAATGTTCCTTATTGTCTTAAGTGTATTCTCATTTTTGGATCACCCCAATCGGAGTTTTGTAGCTCAAGTTATGGCCAAAATACAATTAATGTTCAGGTGCACTGTTCATACTGGTATTTTTGTTCTGGCAGATTTTTTGTCCAATTTTGTTCAGTAATTTGATCAAGTTAAGTTCATAATTTGGTCTAACTTTCTTCATATGAAATGTTCTACTATGTCTTAGGTTTCCATCGGTTCAAGAATCACCTAAATCCGAGTTTCCTAGAGAGAGTTACAGCCCTTCAAATATTACTGCTCAATGGCAATTCTGCAGAATCACAGGTACAGTAACTCAACTTTGTTCAATGATTTGAATGGGTTAATGGCATAATTTGGGTTGGTGTTCTTCATGAAAGTTTTAGATCTATATCATATCTAATTGCTGGTAAAATTTCAGGTCATTTTGACCTTCCTAACTCGAGTTATGACCAAATGAACAGTTACTGTTCATTTGGTCAGTTTGGTGCAGTGGCAGCCTGCTCTCATTTCACTTTAATCAATTGGTTCACCCAGTTTTGGTCAGTTTTTGGGCATGGTTCCTTAATGAAAATTGTGCCCTTTTATGTCTATTTTCATCCCCAATTGGTGGCATATCAATTGGGCTTGTAAAATTCCCGTTTTGGTCCTTCAAAGTAGGTTTGGTCATGCTGCCAGCAGCATGACCATTTGACCTACGAATTTGGTTTTCATTCCAACAATTCCCACACATCTCTTTTGGTCATTATTGACCATTTTTCATCTCATAATAGACCAAAGTCATCATTTAAGCATTTCTCCAAAATTTGGTTCACAAACCCTAGCCTCCTAACCCTAATCTCACTTAATTGTTTCATTTAACCAATTCAATGCCTATATACATGCTTCTTTAACTCTATCAAGCTCATATACACCTTAAAGTCCATCAAATTCATGCACACACATCAAACCCTAGCTAGCCTAAATTCAGCTTTGATCCCTCACAATTATTTTTGTTTCATTTTAAGTTACTTTCTAAGTTAATTAAACTAAGAACATAGAAATTTAGTAAAAGAATTCAAATTTATATACTAACCTTTGTTTGATTTTCCAATCACTAATTTTCTTCTCTTTTTTCTTCTTTCTTGCTTCTTCAATCTCCTCTTCTAGTAGCCCAACCAAAGCTTAATCATAATTTAGTAGAATTTTTGGGGAATTTATGGGGTTGATTCAAGCTTTGAAAGCTTGAATTTCATGGTTATGGAGAAAACTAAGGAGAAAAGAGAGAGAGAGAGGAGAGATACACGTTTTTGAAGAAGAAGAATGATTTTTTTTTTCTTTTCTTTTATGTTTTTATCCCTTTTTGAAGACCAAAATTCCCAAATTAATAAAATAATTTAATTAATCTTTTATGACATCATTCATGATGTCATCACCTTTGACTTTTCTAACTTCTTTCTTTTCTTTTTTTTTT
The DNA here is from genome assembly GCF_030052815.1 of Hevea brasiliensis. Lineage (NCBI taxonomy): Eukaryota > Viridiplantae > Streptophyta > Magnoliopsida > Malpighiales > Euphorbiaceae > Hevea > Hevea brasiliensis. Next base: position 13,479,597 of record NC_079504.1, read on the forward strand.
CTATTTATTTTTTTCTATTAGTTCTTTAATTTAATTCTCGATTTTGAAATTTTCTTTTCTCTGATTTTATTTGACAGTTAGGTCAGGAGTCAGCTCTCGGGGTCAATTGACCAAATTGCCCTTCGCCGGTTCAACCCGGTTTGCAAATAATCCAATATTTCTTTCGGCTCCCTGACCTAATTATTTGACTGGCTTAACAGTTCTTTTTTGTGATTTTCTCTTTTTCACTGTGTTTATAAGAGTCCTAAGGACCGCAGCATCACTTTTTACGGTTCGAAATTTGAGTTTAAAACAACTTCGCAGTCGTTCCCGAGGAGGTCACTCATCGCTGTGACTCTCGGCTCGTTTAACTTCTTATGTTCTGTTTTTCTTATTTATAGTTAACTAATTAAACATTACTAATTATTTGTGTTTATGGCTTCTCAAGTTGTCTTAAGTATGGTTCTAATCCCCTTAATTGTCCGGACCGACACCGATCTCCGGAACAATGAAATATACCAGGCTATACCAATAGGGGTGTTACAATTGGCATTTGTCCCACTTTATATTGATTACTCCATTCTTTTAACTCGACCTTTTTTTATTTTAACACGTTTATTTTTATCATTTAAATAAGCAACCTTTCTAGCATGGGTAAGGACATGCAATCACAATTCATAGTAAATATTTATACAGTTAGAGTGATCATGAAATTATTTGTGTCCTTCTGTTTGTTGTCTGAATTCACGTTCTGTACAATCTGCATGTTCTTGGCATTTTTTATAAGAAATTGCATAAATGGCAAGAGCTTCTTCGCATAGAATCATCTTCCCCATCAGAGGAATGGTTACTTCTTCTTGCAAACTCAAGTCATGTTAATATTCATATTGTTGTTTCGAATAATTTGTAAGGGCAATCGTGATTACCTCGTTATATTTATGTCATGTATTTCTTCAAGTGTAAATGTAAAACTCCTTAAGATGGCATGAAATCCCATGCAGGTTAAAACGATTGCCATTGCAAATTATTTTAAACAAGCTTTATGAATATTAACATGCATTTGGTATGCAGGATTAATTAAAAATTTGATCAGAGGTGGAAATGATTAAGTGTGGAAAAGTGCTTGCCATTTATGAGATTTCTTATGGATGTGCTAAGAACGGTCAAAAAGTACATAACAAGAATTCATTCACCTTGCAGATGGATGCATCATGAGACCCTTACTCTGATTGTCAATAAGGATGATGATTTAAAGACTGCATGCACCATATCATCTACGTTAATTGCATGCAATATCAATTACACTTTATTTAAATATGTTAACCATACGCAAAAGTAGATGTTTATAAAGAAAAAAAAAATAAATGATGCAGGTATGGATCAACCAAGAAAATGAAGTGATTACATCAGGCCTGGACCCCTAGATCCTTCTCTACTCCGCCACCAGAAAACCCAATGGTCTGAAGCGGTATGGGATACAAGCTATAGACTCCAAATTCTCAGCAGGAAGGCAATGAATGTGCTTCACGATGATGACGTCCCAGATGATATTCAGGAACTTTTACAAAAGAGCGGATTTTATCCTATCGCTTGATATCTTTTTTAAGCAAGCCAAAGAGTATTTTAAGAAAATCAAACCTATTTTCGTACGATATTTGATTAACTTAAGACCCATTAAGTTTTGTAATCAATCAATAAATCTTCTTAAAACTCTCATTTATTTCAAAATCTAGGTGATTTTAAGTTCTAATCCTTGATTATCTATCAATGATCTTTACCTTTCGATCCTTCAATCAAAGATTAACACAATACCCAATGGGTACTAACATTAGGCAAGTAAATTAAGCACACAAGGAAAGAACTTAAACTCATATTTATATAAAATATGGAAATAACAGGTCCAAATCCACAAATTAATCTAAAACATGTTTCCCAACTCTGAAATCCAAAGATTCTACTTACTCATATTGGTATTTACAAGAGAAATTGATGGAAAAGTAAAGAAAAACATGATAAGGAGACTAAAAATATGATTATCTATCAATGATTTTCACCTCTCAATCCTTTAATCAAAAATTAAAAACTAGACCCAATGGGATCCAACATTAAGTAAGTAAATTAAGTATACAAGAAAAAAAAATCAGAACTCATATTTATATAAAATATGGAAATAACCGGTCCAAATCCATAAATTAATCTAAAATATGTTTTTCAACTCTGAAATACAAAGATTCTACTTACTCATATTGATATTTATAAGAGAAATTGATGGAAAAGTAAAGAAAAACATGATAAGGGGACTAAAAATAGAAAAACTCAAGTAGAAGAACCCAAAAGTCTGAGTCTTGGAGCTTCTAGAAAATGGTGGCAATAACTCTTTTTCTTCAGAATTATGGCGTCCTCCTTCCTTCTGTTTTTGTAATTTTCTTTCCTTTCCATCTTGTTGTTACTTATTGTGGCAAAAACTAGAAAATGATGCTTTTATATGGTTCCAAAAGTTGCCCTAAAACTGAATAAGAGCCAAGGAGTAGATAGGAAATGAGATATAAAAATATCCAGGTCAGCAAAGCTGTTCATGTTCTGGGCAGTCTGTTTAGGTACTGCTTACCCTAAGTAATATCTTCAACAATTTTCGGCCTCTGCATATACTGTCTGCTTAAGGTTAAGCATACCCTTAGCAAATCTCAGCAGGTTTGAGATAAAATGAGTTTTTCTGCTCATGTTTGACTTCCAACTTGACCTGAGTTGCACCTTAAGCACTGTCGCTTACCCTAAGTAGGATCTCAAGCAGAACCCTAAGCAAATCTTGGCAAGTATGTGGATGAAAACTTGAATGTGTTGGATTTAAGCTGTGCTTGACTTACGGCTTGCCCCGGGCTTAAAGTTAAGCAATATGACATACCCTGAGCAACATCATAAGCAAAATCTCAAGCAAATTTTGGTCACTTAATCTTTTAAGGCTTGATTTTTTTAACTTTTCTCCATGCTTAAGGGGCTCCAAATTTCTTCAAATCACTTCCTAATGCACTCATTAACCTTCAATTTGCTACAAAAATCTATTAAAAATAACAAAATTATAAAAATCAAATATAAAGTAACTAAAGTTAATAAATAAGCTAAAAATAAAACATAAAATATACTAAAATATAAGGGCAAAATGAATGTAAAGTTACCCTAAAATGCCTATATGAAATGAGTCCCCGGTAACAGCACCAAAAACTTGGTGCATGAGTCTGCAAGTATACGGGCCATGTCAAGTAGTAAAGTGATAAGTAAAGTATCGTTCCCATGAGAAATTGTGTTTGCGTACTAGACTATAGTTGTTTTGATTTTTTAGACTAATGGCAATTTATAAGAACTAAATTAACTAAATGCAGCAATTTAAATGAAAAATAAAGAAAATAGGCAATGAGTAATGTAAATAAAGTCTTAATCTAAGTAAAAATTAACTAAATTAATAATGGGCAAGCAAAAACAAAGACTAATTGATAGTAAAAATGATTTCAGAGTTAGAGTTTATGAATTAAATCTATTGGGATTTATCTTGGGTCATCCAATTTTAAAAGAAAATAGAGTTTGAATGTGTTTGATTCTAAAATCCTTTGATATCTTTTTCAAGTAAACCAAAGAGTATTTTGATATCTTTTTCATGTAAACCAAAGAGTATTTTAAGAAAATCAAATCTACTTTCGCACGATATTTGATTAACTTAAAATCCATTAAGTTTTGTAATCAATTAATGAATCCTCTACAAACCCTAGTTTATTTCTAAATCTGGGTGATTTCAAGTTCTAATTTTTGATTATCTATTAATGATTTTCACTTTTCGGTCCTTCAATCAAAGATTAAAAACTAGACCCAATGGGATCCAACATTAGGTAAGTCATAAAGCACACAAAGAAAAAAATCAAAAATTATATTTATATAAATCTAGATAAAACTCAATCCAAATCCACAAATAGATTCAAAACATTACAACCCAACTCTAAAAGCTTAGAAAAACTATTCTATCATAGTAAAATTTATAAAAAGAAATGATAAACTAACAAAAGAAACATAAAAATAGACTAAGAATAGAAAAACCCAGGGGAAGGAAAGCCCAAAACTCTGAAAAACTGCAGGTGAACATCACTTGGCAGCAACTCTCTAGTAAAAATGGCGTCCTCTCTTCTCCTTCTTATTCTTTTCTTGCATTTCTTTTTGTTGTTCTCCCTTTCTCATCACTTCTTCTTCTGGTAAAACTAGAAAATGATGCTTTTATATGGTCCCAAAAGTTACCTTAAAAATGGATAAGAGCCAAGGAGTGGATAGAAAATGAGGTGTAAAAATATCCAAGTTAGCAAAGTTGTTCATGTTTTGGGCAGTCTACTTAGGGTACTACTTACCCTAAGCAACATCTTTAGTAATTTTCGGCCTCTGCATGTACTTTCTGCTTAAGTTTAAGCAGACCCTTAGCAAATCTCTGCAGGTTTGAGATAAAATGAGTTTTTCTGCTCATGTTTGACTTCTAGCTTGACCTGAGTTGCACCTTAAGCACTGCCGCTCACCCTAAGCAAGATCTCAAGCAGGATCCTAAGAGAATCTCGATAAGTTTGTGGATGAAAACTTGAATGTATTGGATTTAAGCTGTTCTTGACTTGTGGCTTGCCCCAGACTTAAGGTTAAGCAATATGACATACCCTAAGCAACATCATAAGCAAAATCTCAAGCAAATTTTAGCCAACTTAATCTTCTAAGGCTTGATTTCTTTAACTTTCTTCTATGCTTAAGGGGCTTCAAATTTCTTCAAATTACTTCCTAATGCACTCATTGACTTTCAATTTGCCACAAAAACCTATTAAAAATAACAAAATTACAAAAATCAAATATAAAGTAACTAAAGTTAACAAATAAACTAAAATAAAGCTAAAACATAAAATATACTAAAATATAAGGGCAAAATGAATGCAAAACTACCCTAAAATGGCTATATGAAATGAGTGCAATATCGCTAGACTCGGATTTTTCTCCAAAATTGGCACTTAATCACGGTTAATTATTAAATACACTAGAAGTACTAAAAAAAGTGCTTCATCTCTCACAAAAAACTGGAGAGTGGGTCTCACATAATTGTGAAAGATAGTGTATGTACACCGGGCGCACCTAATCATTTCTCCTTAATCACAACCTTAGTGAAGAGATGGCATCCTGAAACACATACTTTTATGCTACCTTATGGGGAGTGTATAGTCACACTTCAAGATGTCGACCTTATAGTCACATTTATGGTGATGCAGTCATTGGCATTTTCAGAGCATATTGGCCTGACGTGTGCGAGACGTTTCTAGACATTAGACCACCCCCTATAGCTTTCAAGGGAAGCACACTCTATTTGAGTTGGCTAAAGCAAGAGTTTTTTGAGATTCTTGCAAACCCTGATGACAACACTAGGCTTGCACATACACGAGCATACATAATGGGGCTAATTGGAGGATCCTTAATTCCTGATAAGTTTGCAGGTCATGTTAACTTGATGTTCTTGCCTTTATTAGAGAATATGCATCGAACAGGGTAGCTTAGTTGGAGGCTGCATGCCTTGCATATCTTTATTAGGAGTAGTGCCAAGCTTCGGAGCCAGATGCATAGCTGGTCCACATTTCATCCTTTAAATATGGGCCTGGGAGCAATTACTACCTATCACTCTAGCATTACCAGATCCCAGACCATATGAGTATGCACCACTGGGGAGTCGATAAGTTAAATAAGGTGTTTTAATTACACTAATTTTTTTTTTACAAAATAAATTATTTTGTCCATGTATTGAAAAATGGAGTAATAGCTAACAAGTTACAGAGGTGATTGTGCATTGTTTGACGCAATTAAGATATAACATAGATCGAATGGAACCAGAGCAGGTATACATTTATTTAAATGCAATATTAATTGAGCATTTTTATGCTACTTGTAAGTCTATCATTATTTTTTAAATAACATGAGTAATGTTGTTACAAAATTATCAAAATTGTAGTTCATATGGGAACCCCATAGTTGAGACATGATTGCTGCGCTACTAGCATATTGCCTTGAGGGTAGCATAGTATGGAGGGCAATGGTGCCATTTATTTGCTTTCACATGTGGCGTGGCACCAACCAAATAGGGTTCTATGGCAATTTGGGTTGGTGCAACCGATCCCATGGCTACCACATCAAACAGACGCTCTTCACGAAATATCTCTTAGGCAAACTAACAGTGATTGGCTGGTACAACATCAACAATATATTGACCTATGGGATTAGCGCCATCAGTATATCATACCAGGCTGCAAATTGATGGGATCACTTCATCACCACTCATAATACCTTGAGTAGTATCTTTGCATCGCTAGACATTAGATTTCCATATCTGGTTCTGCTGTTTGATCTGTGGTAAGCATTTACTTTACATATTTTATTATATTTATTGTATATGTACATTCAAAAGGGATAATATATTTTACTAGTTTACTTTCAGAGAAATTACCTTTAACAAACATTTTCTTATGCAAGAGGATGGTTTGGAAGACTACATTATTCGCCTTAGAAATCCAACGATAGAAAATGTGGCTCACATTTTGCATGCATTGACAACCATGTTGCATGCATTGCAAGAAGAGAGGTGACTAACTCAATTACTCCCTCCCCAGCTAGTAACCACTATAGCAACATTTTTTAATTTGCCTAATGAGCCAACATATTGGTTGCGAACTCCGCAAGTATGCGGGTCATTCAAGTAGTAAAGAAAAGATATCGTCCCACAGAGATTTCTTGTTTGAGTACCAAACTATAAAAGTCACGATTATTTGGGCTATCGATAATTTGTGCCAAAAATAGAGTAAGAGGTGCAACAAATTAAATTAGAAAAATAAAGAAATTATGATGAATAAAGTAATTAAAATTCTAAGCACTATACTAATTTGCTAAAATTTCAGCAAGTAACAAAAGATTTAATTAATTAATAGTAAAAATTGATTCCAGCGTTGAGGTTCATGAAGTAAATTTCATTGGGATTTGGATAGGCAAAGCCAAGATTAAGGAAAATACAAGTTTGAAGGAAGTTGATTTTGATTTCCTTTAATTTCTCTTTCAAGCAAACTAAAGAGTGTTTTAAAGAAAACTAAATCCCATTCTCATGCGATGTTTAATTATCCAAAACCCTTTAAGCATTTTAATCAACTTGAAATTCCTCTTAACCCACTAGTTTATTTCTAACACTAGGTGATTAAGTTCATTATCTTGATTATCTATCATAGATTTTTACCTCTCGGTCCTTCAATCTAAGATTAAGAACAAAGCTCAAAGGGTACCAACAATGGGGATGTAAATAAGCACACAAGATGTAACACCCCTATTTATATAGCCTGGTATATTTCACTGTTCCGGTGACCGGAGTCGGTCCGGACAATTAAGGGGATTAGAACCACACTTAAGACAACTAGATAAGCCATAAACAAAAATAATTAGTAATTGTCAATTAGTTAAGTATAAATAAGAAAAACAGAACATAAGAAGTTAAACGAGCCGAGAGTCATAGCGATGAGTTACCTTCTCAGGAAGGACTGCGAAGTCGTTTTAAACTCAAATTTCGAACCGTAAAATGTGACGTTGCGGTCCTTAGGACTATTATAAATACAGTGGAAAAGAGAAAATCATGAAAAAGAACTGTTAAGCCAGTCAAATAATTAGGTCAGGGAGCCAGAAGAAATATTGAATTATTTGCAAACCGGGTTGAACCGGCGAGGGGCGATTTGGTCAATTGACCCCGAGAGCTAACTCCTGACCTAACTGTCAAATAAAATCAGAGAAAAGAAAATTTCAGAAATGAGAATTAAATTAAAAAACTAATAGAAAAATAAATAGAAAAAAAAAAGAAAATGAAAAAATTAAAAAGGTGATGACATCATGCATGACATCATGCATGATGCCATAAAAATAATAATTAATATATTTTATTAATTAGATTTTTGGTCTTCCTAAAGACATAAAAATAAAAAGATTAAAAAGAAAGAAAAAAAAAAGATCAAAAGTCTTCTTCCTCACCTTGTTGCCGCCCCACTCACCCTCACTCCTCCATTGTTGGTCCTCCATTAAAGCTTGCACTCAAGCTTAAAACTCTTCATTAAACTTTAATAGCTCCCATAATTGCTTCATAAAAACTTGTTCTAGTCACTTGAGAAGGAGATTGGCCATCAAAGAAAGAAGAAAAAAGGAAAGCTTAAAGACACCTAACAAGGTTAGTGATTTAAGATACAAAATTAGTTTATTTGTTGTGTTGTTAGCTTGATTAACTTATAAATAAACTTAAAATGAAATGAAACAAATTGTCGAGGAACTAAGCTGAAATTCGGCCAGCATGAAGGGGAGGGTGATTTGCATGATTTGAATGGTTTGAAAGGGTATAGTAACTTTAATTAGTTGAATAATTAGGATTAAAGGCTTTAAAAGTAGCTAAATGCATGAGGTTGTGAATTAGGGTTTTGAACATTAGGTTTTAGAGACCAAAAATGTAAGGAAGTGGAAAATGATGTCTTTGACCTAATGTGAAGTGAAAAATGGTCATTTGTGACCAAATGAAGTGTCTTGGAATGGTTGGAGTTAAGGCCAAATTCGGATGGAGTAGCAGCATGACCAAATTTCCTTTGAGGGACCAAAAATGAAATTTTACAAGTCCAATTGGTATGGGACAAATTGGGAATGAAAATAGACACTAAATGACACAATTTTCATTTTGGAAGCATGTCCAAAAAGTGACCAAAACCTAGTGAACAAATTGACCAAATTTAGAAAATTGCAGGTTGCCCTGTATAAACTAACCAAATGAACAGTGTTTGTTCATTTGGTCATAACTTGAGCTAGGAAGGTCTAAATGATCTGAAAGTTTATCAGTGCTTAGATGAGATATAGACCTAAAACTTTCATGAAGAACATCAATCCAAATTATGCCATTAACCAAGTCATTTGGCTACCTAAAATTGGTGACCTAAAACTGCCAGTACAAAAAAATTGCCCAGAATTCTGGGTTGTGTCCAATCTAGCAACCATAGTTCAAATGGCTATAACCTGAGCTAAAAAACTCTAATTGGAGTGATTCAAAAAGGAGAATAAACTTAAGACAATAAGAAACATTTTCTATGAAGGAAGTTTCGCCAAATTCTAACAAAAAAGTGACCAATGGAACAGTGCAACCTTAGACTCCAAAACTGAAAATTATCAAATTTGCCTAAAAAGACTTAGAATTTGAATAAACAACCAAAACTAACAAATTTAGTAACCAAAATGTGGTATGTGGGTGAAATTGGAATTCCCATACCTATTAAGCCTTAGAAAGTCAACAATTTGACTTGAATAGTGTAGTGAATAGTAACCCCGAAACACAAAATTTCAAGAACGTCGAGTTTAGCATGTTAGAGCTAGATAACAGTGAAGTTAAATTTATTTTCAGATTTATGCTAAGTTATGGTACTGAAGCACTGTAAAATTTTGTGTTTCAGTTGAAAAGAATACCGGGAAAGAACCCGAGGAACCGAGTCAAGGCCAAGAGGCGACTCGCTTGAGGTTTGTGCACAACATCACTATGCTTTAAAATTCATTGATTAAGTGAATGAAATATGCATTTTACTTTTGCTTTGAATTGTTGAAAGTATTGTGACCCTATTTATGATGTTTTGATTTAAATTGTGAAAGTTATTGTATATATTTGAAATGACAATGTTTAGTAAATTGTTAAGATAAGTTTTGAAACCACAGTGTCATGACCATATATTTGAACACCTCACTAGCATGACTAGTGGGGGTAATTAGTTTCGAATTTTGATTCCTTCTCTGGAGAAGTGTTGAGGTGTGCCAGTAGAAGAGGACGTGAATGGATATCCATATATTTGAGCTAGCTAGCCTTGTGATGTGATTTCTCTTTAGCCTCTGGCTATTGAGATTCTATTTGATTCTTATGGCATGATCTAACTGTGAGTTTTATGGAATGTGATTTGATACTTCAAAATGAAATTGTTTGGGATTAAAATCTCATAATGCATGATTTGTATTTAATTCTCATGTTCAGTCAAATTTTCGAATAAATGTGATTTAAGTTCTGCATAAAGATTATTTTAGTATGTTTTGCACCACTGAGTCCTAGTACTCAGCGATAGCTTTTATTGCTGTCGCAGATAGAGAGACTAGAGGAGCAACAGACTGAGCTACTGAGGATTGAGGATTTATCAGCTTGAAGTTATCGGGTATAATTTATACCCTGCCTGTAAATATTTATTTTGATGTATGTATTGCACATAAATGTATGGACATGTAAATCGGTCTTGAGCAGTTTGTATAAAGTTGTAACAAAATTTAGTTTGAATTTTCATACTGTAGATTTTGGTATGATGTATATATATAGTTTGTTGTCTTTAATGAATGGAAATGTTTTATTTTAATTTGAATGAGATTGATAGATATTATTTTACTGATGATTGAACTTTGGAAATTAAGAAATGTTGACTGTTGAATTTTGAGATTTGAGAAATTTTTTAGATTGATTGTGAAATTGAAGTAGTGGTTGAGAAAATTTTTGGAAGTGTTTTTTTACAGGTATTTGAAGAACTATTTTCTCAAAATATAAACGGAACTCTGTCAAAATTTTTATAAAATTTATGGAAAAATAAAATGGGCCAAAAGTTTTAACTAATTTTTAATTTCAATTAAATATTTTAAATACCTATTAGAAAATGCTCACCACTTACCAAAAATAAGAAAATTATTTTAAAATCCCTCGTAGGGTACTTTATGAGTTATCGGTAGGTGAAGTTCGGTAGTTCATTAGGTATTCTACGGGATCATGTTATGCCTTATAGAGGGGTAAGGTGTGACATGTTTTAGTGGTATCAGAGCAAAATTTTTTAAGTATGTTTTAACTTGAGAATTTGTGTCTTTCTTGTTAAGTACAACTGCTCAATGTCCATAATTGTTATATACAGTGCATTACAACATGAATATGAACTAACGGAGGGAAATCTCCTTGTGTTACTTGTATACCCTAACTTCAGACTGAGATGGAAGAAGGGGATCGCTCAATTGAGCAGTCTGTTGAAGCTGAGGCACAAGGGGAAGCCCCAGCTTTGCAGAATGTTAGTGGATCTGTAGCACCAGCCCCGCAAATGCCTCAGTTTTCTGCACAGTTCGCACAGCAGATGGCTGTGATGTTTCAACAAATGGCTGGGGGTATTCCTACTCAAGCTCCACCTGTGACACAACCACTGCCTCCAGCCAGATAGTATGATAAATTATTGAAGTATGGCGCTGCAGAATTTAAGGGTAAAGTGGACCCTTTAAAGGCAGAGCAATGGCTTGAAAGAATAAATAGAGTATTTAAGAAGCTGCACTGCCAAGATGAACTGAAGTTTGAGTATTCTATATCGCTACTGCAAGGGGATGCGTATGATTGGTGGAAGACCATCCCCCATAGCTTGGCTGAACCACCAGTGCTGACCTGGGATGACTTCATCAGAGAATTCAGACAGAAATACATCCCAGATGCATATGTTGATCAGAAACTACAAGAATTTTTTAGTTTGAAATAAGGGAATAGATCAGTGGCAGAGTATGAGAGGGAGTCCTCCCGCTTAAGTCATTATGCTGGGAGTCTCCTTTCCACCAGCAAGGCAAGGTGCAAGAGATTTGAGATGGGTTTGAAGCCCAGCATAAGGATGCAAGTTGTGGGATTTCGACACAGCAACTTCTCAGAGCTCATGTCTCAAGCACTTGAGTTGGAAAGAATAGAATCAGAAGCAACCCCAGTGAAAGAAAAATCAGAGAAAGCTGAGAAATCAGAAAAAGACAAGGGGGAAAAGTCAACAAAACAGAGTTTTGGTGGGACTTCTGGGAAGAAGAAGAAATTTAGTGGACCCAGCAGGGGTCAAGGTGGAAGAATTGGTAGGGGCAGATTTTTCGGACAAAGACCCCCTAGGTCTGGTCAGCAGTCGAGCAAGGGTTCACATTCTGCCCGCCCCTGTGAGATTTGTGGCAAGATTCATGCTGGGGAATGCTATTGGGCCACTGGAGCCTGTTTTAACTGTGGAGGCAAGGGCTATATAGCTAAAGACTGCACTAGTGCTCCGTCTCCGAGATATGGTCCAGCTCCTACTACTGCCGAGGGATCTATTCAGAGTCCTGCTCCTAAAGGTTCATAGTCGGTTGGCAGAGGAAGAGGCAGTGGTAGAGGCACTGCTTCAGGCATTCAGGGCACAGTTGGTCAATCAACACAAGGAAGTGCTTCAGCCAAAGTTTACAAGATGAGACAGCGAGAAGAGGCTGAGACTTCTGATGTGGTAGCTGGTACATTCTCTATCTCTGATCAAGAAGTATTTGTATTGTTTGATCCGAGTTCAACCCATTCATATGTTAGTGCTAGCATAGTCTGTTTACTTACTGTTCCATGTGTGCAAATGGGTTTTGAAGTGCTAGTAACTAGTTCGTTAGGACAAGAGGTCCGGGTCAACAGAATCTATAGAGACTGTCCTTTGGTGATCCAAGGACATGTTTTCCTGTCAGACTTGATTGAAATGCCCTTCAGAGAGTATGATATCATCTTGGGCATGGATTGGTTAGCCAGGCATCACGCCATGATTGACTGTAGACTGAAGACAGTCACTTTTAGTCTCCCTTTGTACGGTGATGTGGTAATACATGGGGAGAGGCATTTACTGCCATCAAACATCATTTCGGCTGCACTAGCCAGAAGGATGATCAGAAAGGAGTGTGAAGCATTCTTGGCACATGTGATAGACACCCAAGTGGGGAGTCCAACACTAAGGGATATCCCTACGGTATGTGACTTTTCGGATGTGTTTCTTGATGAATTGCCAGGATTACCTCCAGAAAGAGAGGTGCAGTTTGAGATTGATGTTATGCCTGGTGTGGATCCAATCTCCATAACGCCATATAGAATGGCACCTGCAGAATTGAAAGAGTTGAAAGTGTAATTGTAAGAATTGCTTGACAAGGGCTTTATCCGCCCTAGTGTGTCACCTTGGGGAGTGCCGGTGTTGTTTGTAAAGAAGAAAGATGGCACTCTCCGCTTGTGTATTGATTATCGGCAGTTGAATAAGGTGACAATAAAGAAAAGATATTCATTGCCCCGCATTGATGACTTGTTTGATTAGTTGAGGGGTACAACTGTGTTCTCCAAAATTAACCTGAGATTAGGTTATTATCAGCTGAAAGTACAAGAGCAAAGTATTCCTAAAACTGCCTCCAGAACCCGCTATGGCCATTATGAGTTCTTGGTTATGCCATTCGGGTTAACTAATGCTCCAGCTGCTTTTATGGATCTGATGAACACTATCTTCATACCATACCTCGACCAGTTTGTTGTGGTATTCATTGATGATATATTGGTCTATTCGAGGAATGCAGAAGAGCATGATAGACATCTACGGATTGTACTGCAGACTTTGAGCGAGAAACAGCTATATGCCAAATTGTTGAAGTGTGAATTTTGGCTGAAGGAAATATCTTTCTTGGGGCATGTAGTATCAAAAGAGGGCATCAAGGTAGATCCAAATAAGATTAAAGCTGTCCTTAATTTGAAGTCACCCAGAAATGTCACAGGGATTCGCAGTTTTCTGGGTTTAGCTGGATACTACCGTAGATTTGTAAAGGGATTTTCCATGTTGGCATCTCCATTGGCTAAGCTACTCCGAAAAGATGAAAAATTTCAGTGGACGGATAAATACCAACAGAGTTTTGATGAATTGAAAAGATGTTTGACTGAAGCTCCAGTCCTGACTTTACCTACACCGGGTAAAGAATACACCGTCTACAGTGATGCTTCTCACAATGGGTTAGGCTGTGTATTGATGCAAGATCGAAATGTCATTGCCTATGCATCACGCCAGCTGAAACCGCATGAGAGGAATTATCCAACACATGATTTGGATCTTGCAGCTATTGTGTTTGCTCTTAAGATCTGGAGGCACTATTTGTATGGGGAGAAATGTTACATCTACACAGATTATAAGAGTTTAAAGTATTTGGGCACCTAGAAAGAGCTGAATTTAAGACAGAGGAGATGGTTAGAGTTGATAAAAGACTATGATTGTCTAATAGACTATTAGCCAGGGAAAGCTAATGTTATAGCTGATGCCTTAAGTAGCAAGACTATGGCAAGTCTACGGGTTACTCCTTTGTCTTTGGTACATGAGTTAAAATCATTGCATACCAGCTTAGAGATTAATGATGATGGGCAGACAGCAGTTGCATGGCATGTACAGCCAGTGTTGATTGATCAGATTAGAATGGCTACTCAGAATGATCAGAAGTATCAGAAGCTGAAGGAAGAAGTCCGACAAGGTAAGAAACCAAAATTCTCAATCAAAGATGATGGTCTACTGCTACACCAGGGCAAAATGTGTGTTCCTAATGATGTTAATTTGAGGCAGATCATTTTGAAGAAATCACATGAGTCTCCTTTTGCCATGCACCCTGGTGGCACAAAAATGTATAGAGGGCTAAAGGAGCATTACTGGTGGATGGGTATGAAAAGGAATGTGGCAGAGTTTGTATCCAAATGCCTAACTTGTCAGCAAGTGAAGGTAGAGCATTAAGTAACCGCCGGGTTGTTACATCTGCTACCAGTACCAGAATAGAAATGGGAGAGAATAACAATGGATTTTGTGATGGGACTTCCGAGGACATAGAAGAGTCATGATGCAGTTTGGGTCATTGTTGACAGACTGACCAAGTCTGCTTATTTTCTGCCAGTTCGGATGGACTATAGTTTAGAAAGATTGGCCAAGTTATACATTAATGAGATTATGAGACTGCATGGAGTGCCAGTATCCATCGTATCAGACAGGGATCCTAGGTTCACTTCTAGATTCTGGGGTAGTCTTCAGAGAGCCCTAGGAACTAGATTGAAATTCATTACTGCATTCCACCCACAGACAGATGACCAGTCTGAGAGGGTAATTCAGATATTAGAGGACAAGCTACGGGCTTGTGTGATTGAATTTGAGGGCAGTTGGGATACACACTTGCCTTTGATTGAGTCTGCTTACAACAACAGCTACCAGTCAAACATTGGAATGCCTCCATATGAAGCTTTGTATGGCAGAAAATGTAAAACCCTGTTATGTTGGGATGACGTGGGTGAAAAAAAGATGATTGGACCCGAAATTGTTCAGCAAATGGAGGAGAAGATCAGGGTGATCAAAGATCGACTTAAGACTGCATCAGACCGTCAAAAGTCCTACATTGATCTGAAGAGAAGGGATATTGAGTATGCAGTAGGTGAGAAAGTTTTCCTCAAGGTTTCTCCTTGGAAGAGAATTATGAGATTCGACAGAAAGGGGAAACTGATTCCTCGTTTCATTGGGCCATATGAGGTTCTGGAAAGAGTGGGTCCTTTGGCATATCGTTTGGCACTACCTCTAAAGTTAGAGAAGATACATAATGTCTTCCATGTGTCTATGTTGAGGAGGTACTGATCAGACCCATCTCATGTACTACCAGTGGAAGAAATTAAAGTGAATCCAGACCTCACATATGAGGAAGAACCCATAGAGATTCTGGCTTATGAGGTGAAGCAGCTACAGAACAAGCAGATACCGTTGGTAAAAGTGCTGTGGAACCATCATTTGGGCCAGGAGGCTACTTAGGAATGAGAGGAGGACATGAGAAGACAACACCCACAGCTGTTCAGAGATTAATACTAGGTAAAAATTTCGAGACGAAATTTATTTAAGGGGGGGGGGGGGGAGAATTGTAACACTCCTATTTATATAGCCTGGTATATTTCACTGTTTCGGTGACCGGAGTCGGTCCGGACAATTAAGCGGATTAGAACCACACTTAAGACAACTAGATAAGTTATAAACACAAATAATTAGTAATTGTCAATTAGTTAAGTATAAATAAGAAAAACAGAACATAAGAAGTTAAACGAGCTGAGAGTCACAGCGATGGGTGACCTTCTCGGGAAGGACTGCGAAGTCGTTTTAAACTCAAATTTCGAACAGACGCTCTTCATGAAATATCTCTCAGGCAAACTAACTGTGATTGGCTGGTACAAAATCAACAATATATTGACCTATGGGATTAGCGCCATCAGTATATCATACCAGGTTGCAAATTGACGGGATCACTTCATCACCACTCATAATATCTTGAGTGGTACCTTTGCGTCGCTAGACATTAGATTTCCATATCTGGTTCTGCTGGTTGTGCTGTGGTAAGCATTTACTTTACATATTTTATTATATTTATTATATATGTACATTCAAAAGGGATAATATATTTTACTAGTTTACTTTTAGAGAAATTACCTTTAACAAACATTTTCTTATGCAGGAGGATGGTTGGGAAGACTATTATTCGCCTTAGAAATCCAACGATAGAAAATGTGGCTCACATTTTCCATGCATTGACAGCCATGTTGCATGCATTGCAAGAAGAGAGGTGACTAACTCAATTACTCCCTCTCCAGCTAGTAACCACTATAGCAACATTTTTTAATTTGCCTAATGAGCCAACATATTGGTTGCAAACTCCGCAAGTATACGGGTCGTTCAAGTAGTAAAGAAAAAATATCGTCCCACAGAGATTTCTTGTTTGAGTACCAAACTATAAAAGTCACGATTATTTGGGCTATCGATAATTTGTGCCAAAAATAGAGTAAGAGGTGCAACAAATTAAATTGGAAAAATAAAGAAATTATGATGAATGAAGTAATTAAAATTCTAAGCACTATACTAATTTACTAAAATTTCAGCAAGTAACAAAAGATTTAATTAATTAATAGTAAAAATTGATTCCAGAGTTAAGGTTCATGAAGTAAATTTCATTGGGATTTGGATAGGCAAAGCCAAGATTAAGGAAAATACAAGTTTGAAGGAAGTTGATTCTTATTTCCTTTAATTTCTCTTTCAAGCAAACTAAAGAGTGTTTTAAAGAAAACTAAACCCCATTCTCATGCGATGTTTAATTACCCAAAACCCTTTAAGCATTTTAATCAACTTGAAATTCCTCTTAACCCACTAGTTTATTTCTAACACTAGGTGATTAAGTTCATTATCTTGATTATCTATCATAGATTTTCACCTCTCGGTCCTTCAATCTAAGATTAAGAACAAAACTCAAAGGGTACCAACAATGGATATGTAAATAAGCACACAAGATGTAACACCCTTATTTGTATAGCATGGTATATTTCACTGTTCCGGTGACCGGAGTCGGTCCGGACAATTAAGGGGATTAGAACCATACTTAAGACAACTAGATAAGCCATAAACACAAATAATTAGTAATTGTCAATTGGTTAAGTATAAATAAGAAAAACAGAACATAAGAAGTTAAGCGAGCCGAGAGTCACAGTGATGGGTGACCTTCTCGGGAAGGACTACGAAGTCATTTTAAACTCAAATTTCGAACCGTAAAATGTGACGTTGCGGTCCTTAGGACTATTATAAATACAGTGGAAAAGAGAAAATCATGAAAAAGAACTGTTAAGCCAGTCAAATAATTAGGTTAGGGAGCCAGAAGAAACATTGAATTATTTGTAAACCGGTTGAACAAGCGAGGCGATTTGGTCAATTGACCACGAGTGACTCGACCTAATCACAAATAAAATCGGAGAAAAGAAAATTTCAGAATCTAGAATTAAATTAAAAAACTAATAGAAAAATAAATAGAAAAAAAATGAAAAAGTTAAAAAGGTAATGACATCATGCATGACATCATGCATGATGCCATAAAAATAATAATTAATATATTTAATTAATTAGATTTTTGGTCTTCCTAAAGACATAAAAACAAAAAGAAAAGAAAGAAAAAAAAAAGATCAAAAGTCTTCTTCCTCACCTTGTTGCCGCCCCACTCCCCCTCACTCCTCCATTGTTGGTCCTCCATTAAAGCTTGCACTTAAGCTTAAAACTCTTCATTAAACCTTAATAGCTCCCATAATTGCTTCATAAAAACTTATTCTAGTCACTTGAGAAGGAGATTGGTCATCAAAGAAAGAAGAAAAAGGGAAAGCTTAAGGACACCTAACAAGGTTAGTGATTTAAGATGCAAAATTAGTTTATTTGTTGTGTTGTTAGCTTGATTAACTTGTAAATAAACTTAAAATGAAATGAAATAAACTGTTGAGGGACTAAGCTGAAATTCGGCCAGCATGAAGGGGAGGGTGATTTGCATGATTTGAATGGTTTGAATGGGTATAGGAACTTTAATTAGTTGAATGATTAGGATTAAAGGCTTTGAAAGTAGCTAAATGCATGAGTTTATGAATTAGGGTTTTGAACATTAGGGTTTAGAGACCAAAAAAGTGAGGAAGTGGTAAATGATATCTTTGACCTAATGTGAAGTGAAAAATGGTTATTTGTGACCAAATGAAGTGTGTTGGAATGGTTGGAGTTAAGGTCAAATTCGGATGGAGTAGCAACATGACCAAATTTCCTTTGAGGGACCAAAAATGAAATTTTACAAGTCCAATTAGTATGGGACCAATTGGGAATGAAAATAGACACTAAATGACACAATTTTCATTAAGAAGCATATCCAAAAAGTAACCAAAACCTAGTGAACAAATTGACCAAAATTAGAAAATTGTAGGCTGCCCTGTATAAACTAACCAAATGAACAGTGTTTGTTCATTTGGTCATAACTTGAGCTAGGAAGGTCTAAATGACCTGAAATTTTAGCAGTGGTTAGATGAGATATAGACCTAAAACTTTTATGAAAAACACTAACCCAAATTATATCATTAACCAAGTCATTTGGCCACCCAAAATTGGTGACCTAAAACTGCCAGCACAAAAAAATTGCCCAGAATTCTGGGTTGTGTCTAATCCGGCAGCTATAGTTCAAATGGCTATAACCTGAGCTACAAAACTCTAATTGGAGTGATTCAAAAAGGAGAATAAACTTAAGACAATAGGAAACATTTTCTATGAAAGAAGTTTTGCCAAATTCTAACAGAAAAGTGACCAATGGAACAGTGCAACCTTATACTCCAAAATTGAAAATTATCAAATTTGCCTAAAAAGACTTAGAATTTGAATAAACAATCAAAACCAACAAATTTAGTGACTGAAATGTGGTATGTGGGTGAAGTTGGAATTCCCATACCTATTAAACCTTAGAAAGTCAATAATTTGACTTGAATAGTGTAGTGAATAGTAATCTCGAAACACAAAATTTCAAGAACGTCGAGTTTAGCACGTTAGAGCTAGGTAAAAGTGAAGTTAAATTTATTTTCAGATTTATGCTAAGTTATGGTACTGAAACACTGTAAAATTGTGTGTTTCAGTTGAAAAGAATACCGGAAAAGAACCTGAGGAACCGAGTCAAGGCCAAGAGGCAACTTACTTGAGGTTTGTGCACAACATCACTATGCTTTAAAATTCATTGATTAAGTGAATTAAATATGCATTTTACTTTTGCTTTGAATTGTTGAAAGTATTGTGACCTTATTTATGATGTTTTGATTTAAATTGTGAAAGTTATTGTATGTATTTGAAATGACAATGTTTAGTAAATTGTTAAGATAAGTTTTGAAACCACAGTGTCATTATCATATATTTGAACACCTCACTAGCACAACTAGTGGGGGTAGTTAGTTTCGAATTTTGATTCCTTCTCTGGAGAAGTGTTGAGGTATGCCAGTAGAAGAGGATGTGAATGGATATCCATATATTTGAGCTAGCTAGCCTTGTGATGTGATTTCTCTTTAGCCTCTGGCTATTTAGATTCTTTTTGTTTCGAATGGCATGATCTAACTGTGGGTTTTATAAAATGTGATTTGATACTTCAAAATGAAATTGTTTGGGATTAAAATCTCATAATGCATGATTTGTATTTAATTCTCATGTTCAGTCAAATTTTCGAATAAATGTGATTTAAGTTCTGCATAAAGATTATTTTAGTATGTTCTGCACCACTGAGTCCTAGTACTCAGCGATAGCTTTTATTGCTGTCGTAGATATAGAGACTAGAGGAGCAACAGACTGAGCTGCTGAGGATTGAGAATTTATCAGCTTAAAATTATCGGGTATAATTTATATCCTGCCTGTAAATATTTATTTTGATGTATGTATTGCACATAAATGTATGGACATGTAAATCGGTCTTGAGCAGTTTGTATAAAGTTGTAATAAAATTTAGTTTGAATTTTCATACTGTAGATTTTGGTATGATATATATATATATAGTTTGTTGTCTTTAATGAATGGAAATATTTTATTTTAATTTGAATGAGATTGATAGATATTATTTTACTGATGATTGAACTTTGGAAATTGAGAAATGTTGACTGTTGAATTTTGAGATTTGAGAAATTGTTGAGATTGATTGTGAAATTGAAGTAGTGGTTGAGAAAATTTTAGGAAGTGTTTTTTTACAGGTATTTGAAGAACTGTTTTCTCAAAATATAAATGGAACTCTGTCAAAATTTTTATAAAATTTGCGAAAAAATAAAATGGGCCAAAAGTTTTAACTAGCTTTTAATTTCAATTAAATGTTTTAAATACCTATTAGAAAA
The DNA here is from genome assembly GCF_030052815.1 of Hevea brasiliensis. Lineage (NCBI taxonomy): Eukaryota > Viridiplantae > Streptophyta > Magnoliopsida > Malpighiales > Euphorbiaceae > Hevea > Hevea brasiliensis. The sequence continues at coordinate 13,500,118 of NC_079504.1, forward strand.
TGCTCACCACTTAACAAAAATAAGAAAATTATTTTAAAATCCCTTGTAGGGTACTTAATGAGTTATCGGTAGGTGAAGTTTGGTAGTTTATTGGGTATTCTACGGGATCATGTTATGCCTTATAGAGGGGTAAGGTGTGACATGTTTTAGTGGTATCAGAGCAAAATTTTTGAAGTATGTTTTAACTTGAGAATTTGTGTCTTTCTTGTTAAGTACAACTGCTCAATGTCTATAATTGTTACATACAGTGCATTACATCATGAATATGAACTAACGGAGGAAAATCTCCTTGTGTTACTTGTTCAGGAGATACCCTAACTTCAGACTGAGATGGAAGAAGGGGATCGCTCAGTTGAGCAGTCTGTTGAAGCTGAGGCACAAGGGGAAGCCCCAGCTTTGCAGAATGTTAGTGGATCTGTAGCACCAGCCCCGCAAATGCTGCAGTTTTCTACACAGTTCGCACAGTAGATGGCTATGATGTTTCAACAAATGGCTGGGGGTATTCCTGCTCAAGCTCCACCTCAGACACCTATGGCACAACCACTGCCTCCAGCCAGATAGTATGATAAATTATTGAAGTATGGCGCTGCAGAATTTAAGGGTAAAGTGGACCCTTTAAAGGCAGAGCAATGGCTTGAAAGAATAGACAGAGTATTTAAGAAGCTGCACTGCCAAGATAAACTAAAGTTTGAGTATTCTGTATCGCTACTGCAAGGGGATGCGTATGATTGGTGGAAGACCATCCCCCATAGCTTGGCTGAACCACCGATCTTGACACAGGATGACTTCATCAGAGAATTCAGACAGAAATACATCCCAGATGCATATGTTGATCAGAAACTGCAAGAATTTTTTAGTTTGAAATAAGGGAATAGATCAGTAGCAGAGTATGAGAGGGAGTCCTCCCGCTTAAGTCATTATGCTGGGAGTCTCCTTTTCACCAGCAAGGCAAGGTGCAAGAGATTTGAGACGGGTTTGAAGCCCAGCATAAGGATGCAAGTTGTGGGATTTCGACACAGCAACTTCTCAGAGCTCATGTCTCAAGCACTTGAGTTGGAAATAATAGAATCGAAGCAACCCGGTGAAAGAAAAATCGAGTGAGAAATCAGAAAAAGACAAGGGGGAAAAGTCAATAGAACAGAGTTCTGGTGGGACTTCTGGGAAGAAGAAGAAATTTAGTGGACCCAGCAGGGGTCGAGGTGGAAGATTTGGTAGGGGCAGATTTTCCGGACAGAGACCCCCTAGGTCTGGTCAGCAGTCGAGCAGGGGTTCATATTCTGCCCACCCCTGTGAGATTTGTGGCATGATTCATGCTAGGGAATGCTATTGGGCCACTGGAGCCTGTTTTAACTGTGGAGGCAAGGGCTATATAGCTAAAGACTGCACTAGTGCTCCGTTTCCAAGATATGGTCTAGCTCCTACTACTGTTGAGGGATCTATTCAGAGTCCTGCTCCCAGAGGTTCACAGTCAGTTGGTAGAGGAATAGGCAGAGGTAGAGGCACTGCTTCAAGCAGTCAGGGCACAGTTGGTCAATCAGCACAAGGAAGTGCTTCAGCCAGAGTTTACACGATGAGACAGCGAGAAGAGGCTGAGACTTCCGATGTGGTAGCTGGTACATTCTCTATCTCTGATCAAGAAATATTTGTATTGTTTGATCCGGGTTCAACCCATTCATATGTTAGTGCTAATATAGTCTGTTCACTTGCTGTTCCATGTGTACAAATGGGTTTTGAAGTGCTAGTAACTAGTTCGTTAGGACAAGAAGTTCGGGTCAACAGAATCTATAGAGACTGTCCTTTGGTGATCCAAGGACATGTTTTCCTGTCAAACTTGATTGAAATGCCCTTCAGAGAGTATGATATCATTTTGGGCATGGATTGGTTAGCCAGGCATCATGTCATGATTGACTGTAGACTGAAGACAGTCACTTTTGGTCTCTCTTTGTACGGTGATGTGGTAATACATGAGGAGAGGCATTTACTGCCATCAAATATCATTTCGGCTGCACTAGCCAGAAGGATGATCAAAAAGGGGTGTGAAGCATACTTGGCACATGTGATAGACACCCAAGTGGGGAGTCTAACACTAAGGGACATCCCTACGGTATGTGACTTTCCGAATGTGTTTCCTGATGAATTGCCAGGATTACCTCCAGAAAGAGAGGTGCAGTTTGAGATTGATGTTATGCCTGGTGTGTGGATCCAATCTCCATAACGCCATATAGAATGGCACCTGCAAAATTGAAAGAGTTGAAAGTGCAATTGCAAGAATTGCTTGACAAGGGCTTTATCCGCCCTAGTGTGTCACCTTGGGGAGCGCCGGTGTTGTTTGTAAAGAAGAAAGATGGCACTCTCCGCTTGTATATTGATTATCGGCAGTTGAATAAACTGACAATAAAGAACAGATATCCATTGCCCCGCATTGATGACTTATTTGATCAGTTGAGGGGTGCAGCTGTGTTCTCCAAAATTGACTCGAGATCATGTTATTATCAGCTAAAAGTACAAGAGTAGAGTATTCTTAAAACTGCCTTCAGAACCCGCTATGGCCATTATGAGTTCTTGGTTATGCCATTCGGGTTAACTAATGCTCCGGCTGCTTTTATGGATCTGATGAACACTATCTTCAGACCATACCTTGACCAATTTATTGTGATATTTATTGATGATATATTGGTCTATTCGAGGAATGCAGAAGAGCATGATAGACATCTGCGGATTGTACTGCAGACTTTGAGAGAGAAACAGTTATACGCCAAATTGTCGAAGTGTGAATTTTGGCTGAAGGAAATATCTTTCTTGGGGCATGTAGTATCAGAAGAGGGTATCAAAGTAGATTCAAGTAAGATTGAAGCTGTCCTTAATTGGAGGCCACCCAGAAATATCACAGAAATTCGTAATTTTCTGAATTTATCTGGATACTACCGTAGATTTATAAAGGGATGCTCATATTCATCCGAGTATGAATTATCTTCACTTTCACAGTATTGATAATCATCAGCATCATTCTATTTATCATTTAAATATCCATTTCCAAGGTGCTTGGACCCAAGATCTTTTTGACTTGGTGGATTATTAGAGGGTTCCACAGCCATCTGCCACATTGAGACAGCAATTGACTCTAGTACAGTCTGCAAGCATCACAGAAGTACAAGTTATTCAATGGGTAATTAAATTTATCAAAATATCTAACTTGTTGCATTAAAGGGGTTCCAAAGAGCATGATCTTTCAGTTGGAAAGTATAACCCAGTATATTGAACACCTAGATCATTACCGAAATGACATTTAAAAAAAAAAAAAAAAAACTCAGTTTCCAATTTGTTGACTATGGATATATTTAAAAAAAAAAATTTATTAATGCAGCGTAAAATTTATCTAAAATTGTGGAGAAGCAAAAACGCTACTTGATGGAAGACTACTAAAATTGTAAACAAAATTATGGGCAATTGACAAAAAAAGTGTAATAAAAAATGTAAAATATCAAAAAAGGGTGAGTTTGAAATTAATTATCAAAAAGGGATAAATTTTGCTGAGGTGGAGAAGGTGAGTGCGGGACGCTAATTATAATAGCGTTTTTAAGGTCCGGACGCTATTCAAAATAGCGTCCGGGTGAAAAAGTTGAAAAAAGAGCTGGACGCTATTCAAAATAGCGTCCAGCTCCAATTTAAAGGTTGGACGCTACTTATAGTAGCGTCCAACCTTTTTTTTTTTAATAATTTTATTTTATATTTTAAATAAAATATAAATATTATTTTAATAAATAAAATTATAATATGTAATATTATATATTATAATATTTTTATTATGAATATTATTTTTTAATTTAAAATTAAATTAAAATTTAAATAAATAAAAAATTAAAATTAAAAAATAAATAATTAAAAAAATTTAAGAAAAGTTGAATTTTTAATAATTTTATTTTATATTTTAAATAAAATATAAATATTATTTTAATAAATAAAATTATAATATTATATATTAATAAATAAAATTATAATATTATATATTATAATATTTTTATTATAAATATTATTTTTTAATTTAAAATTAAATTAAAATTTAAATAAATAAAAAATTAAAATTAAATAATTAAATAATTAAAAAAATTTAAGAAAAGTTGGACGCTACTATAAGTAGCGTCCAACTTTTCTTTAAATTTTTAATAATTTTATTTTATATTTTAAATAAAATATAAATATTATTTTAATAAATAAAATTATAATATTATATATTATAATATTTTTATTATTAATATTATTTTTTTAATTTAAAATTAAATTAAAATTTAAATAAATAAAAAATTAAAATAAAAATAAATAATTAAAAAAATTTAAGAAAAGTTGGACGCTACTATAAGTAGCGTCCAACTTTTCTTTAAATTTTTAATAATTTTATTTTATATTTTAAATAAAATATAAATATTATATTAATAAATAAAATTATAATATTATATATTATAATATTTTTATTATAAATATTATTTTTTAATTTAAAATTAAATTAAAATTTAAATAAATAAAAATTTAAAATTAAAAAATTAAATAATTAAAAAAATTTAAGAAAAGTTGGACGCTACTTATAGTAGCGTCCAACTTTTCTTTAAATTTTTAATAATTTTATTTTATATTTTAAATAAAATATAAATATTATTTTAATAAATAAAATTATAATATTATATATTATAATATTTTTATTATCAATATTATTTTTTTAATTTAAAATTAAATTAAAATTTAAATAAATAAAAAATTAAAATAAAAAAAAATAAATAATTAAAAAAATTTAAGAAAAGTTGGACGCTACTATAAGTAGCGTCCAACTTTTCTTTAAATTTTTAATAATTTTATTTTATATTTTAAATAAAATATAAATATTATTTTAATAAATAAAATTATAATATTATATATTATAATATTTTTATTATCAATATTATTTTTTTAATTTAAATTTAAATTAAAATTTAATAAAATATAAAATTAAAATTAAAAAAATAAATAATTAAAAAGGCTTAAAAAAAATTAGACGCAACTTATAGTTTAATTTTTTTTAATTATTTTATAATTTAATAAAATATAAAATTAAAATTAAAAAAATAAATAATTAAAAAGGCTTAAAAAAAATTAGACGCAACTTATAGTTTAATTTTTTTTAATTATTTTATTTTATATTTTTATTATAATTTTTTATTTTTTTAATTTATTTAAAATATAAAATAAAATAATTAAAAATATTATAGAATATATAATATTAATTATTATAATTTTATTTATTAGAAGAATATTTTTAATTTATTTAAAATATAAAATAAAATAATTAAAAATTTAAAGAAAAGTTGGACGCTACTTATAGTAGCGTCCAACTTTTCTTAAATTTTTTTAATTATTTATTTTTTAATTTTAATTTTTAATTTTTTTAAATTTTAATTTAATTTTAAATTAAAAAATAATATTCATAATAAAAATATTATAATATATAATATTAAATATTATAATTTTATTTATTAAAATAATATTTATATTTTATTTAAAATATAAAATAAAATTATTAAAAATTAAAAAAAAGGTTGGACGCTACTATAAGTAGCGTCCAACCTTTAAATTGGAGCTGAAAGCTATTTTGAATTCAATAAGAGTCAAATTAATTAACATATCTTTCATAAAAAAAAATCTTATTAAAAATGATATGACAAAAAATTATTATTGAATTTAAAATTTTGCATTATATTATATAAAATATATTATTTTAATTATAATTGTATATAAATTTTGATATTTATTGTTTAGACATGCATTTATAAAAGGAGTTAATAATCTTCAGTTCCTAAAAAAAATTATATTTTTCCTATTTTTTTTTATTTTTAATGTTATTTAATATGTAAAAAAATTCTTGCACATTAATTCTGTATTGATTATCCCTAAATTATCAACTTTGAATTTTAAGTTGAATAAATTTTAAATTTATAAAATTTTCATCATTAGGGTTTAAAAAAGTTAAGTTTTTTAATGAATTTTATTTTGATTTATTTTTTGTAATATAGAATAAATATTATTAAATTCTATGAAGATATTTTTATAATTATCATAAAATTAAATAAATTGAATATATTTATATTTTAGATAAAAAATTATAAAATTTAAAAATAATAACAAATTAAAGATAATAAAAATGCATTTATATGAATAGATTTATCAATATGTCCACTAATTAAATGATATCAACATATGTTACTCATGCAAAATATTTAAATTATAAAATATACTAAAACTTTATTGAAATGAATCTATTTTGAGCTCTATATTGGCCGCAATTGAAAACATAAATTTAATTTTTTATTGTTATAAAATTAAATTATGATGATGATATTTTATTTATAATTAATGTTAGTTCAAATATTAAAAGAAAGTAATAATAAGAAATATTAAATTAATTAATTAAAATAATATGAATAAAATATTATAAAATATGGTGGGAGAATATAAAGTGTTACTATAATTAATCTTCGCAATTCCAATTAAATATCTATTAAATAAATGAAATTATACAAATAAATTTAGAGAATTACACAAGAATAATAGTACAATGATAATAAAATAAGAAAAAAAATATCGGATAAATTAGCCTCTTGAAATATTTAAATGATTTAGGTAACTTTTAATAGTAATATGCCTTCTTCTTCTTTTTTTTTTAAATATTTTTAATAAAAGTTGTGATAGTTGATTTAGAGACCTAATGTAATAAAAATTTTATAACTAATAATCTTAATTCTTTTTTTACTTAAAATAATTTTTTAAATAATAAAAATATAATCATAAATAATTTTAAAAATTAAAAGTATTTTTGACAATCCTATTATATAATTTTAAAAATTAAAAATATTTTTGATAATCCTATTATTCCCCTTATCACTTTTATATACATTGTAGATATTTAATTTTCACCAATGTCTTATCAATTAATTTATTTAATAAATTAATAGGTTTCTTTCAATATATAGTTGAATAAAATGAAGATATCATGTATATATAATTAAGTTAGTTAGATAATTACAATATAAAATTTGTGATTTTGATGTTCATAATTATTACTTTCTATAAATTTATATTATTAAAAATTAATAAAATAATTGAAAAAAATCACGTTAAAATAATTTAATATAATAAAATTTTTATCAAAAATTTAAAGAGAGTGGAAATAAGTATGTATCCTATATTTAAAAAATCTTATGAATTTTTTGAATTTTTAATTGTATATTTTGATAAATAAAAGAATATTTTATAGGTCATAAATTTTATTTTAATTTTCATGATGTTTATAAAATAATTACTCAATCTGACTAAAAAGTAAAATCTATAAAAAAAAAATGGTTCAAAAATAATTTATATCTAAAAATTTTCAATTGTATTTTACCAAAATCTATATATTATTAATCAAGATAATAAAAAAAATAAAATTTAAAATATTTTAATAACTCAAATAAAAAAAAATAGATTATCACTTTAGCAATATATTATAAAGCTTTTTTTTAATATTACAATATAAATTTTTGATAACAATAATTATTTCAACAACAATTCATAGTAATATTTAAAAAAATTTATTGAAATTCATAAAAAAAATTGTAATTAAATATTTGATTATAAATGAAAAACATTAAAAAACAATGAAAACAAATTTTAATCATTAAATATTCCTGATTTTCTCTAAATTCCTCCGGACTCCCCAAGCTCAACACCCAAAAAAAAAAAAAAAACACAATGCAAGGCCCAACTCATCATGAACTTGACAAATAATTTAAATGCAAACCACGCTAGCGACTATAATAAATAAATGATTTTTTTATAGTCCATCAATTATAATTCACCTATTATATTTTTAATGAATTAAAAAAACTTAGTATATTACCCATTTGAACTCTTTAAATATTTTTAAATATGTAAATTAATCTATAAATTAGATTTGAAGTTAAATATAAGTAAAAAAAAAAAACAGTATTAACTAACATCGTTAGAAAAATTAATAAAGTAAATTATTTTTAAATAAATTATTTTATTTTAAATAATTATAAAAATTTAAAATCTAAAATTTCTTCCATTTTTTCCTTTCCTCTTTGCTCTCTTCTCACCATAATTAAAAGTTTAAAAAATAAAATTCTTGATCCTCCCCTCTTCTTCACCTTCAAAAATTAAATTGACCACCACTAAAATTAAAATCAATTTATAATTCCGAAATAGCTTTTCTGTTTCCATGTATGGCTGCATATGAAATTGAAAATCAAAAAGCAACCTTCAATTTAATAATAAAAATCAATTAAAGAGAAGCTCTACAAGCTTGACTCCAGAACTAAAACAATTCTTTTTAATCTATAGCATATTTCGTACTTAATATAGTAGGCACGTAAATTTAAAAAATACATATAATCACACAATCACATAATATAAAAAAAGATAAGAGAAAAAATATAAAATTTACGTAATTCGACTATAAAATTTATGTTCACAAACAAAACAAAAAAAAAAGTTACACTATAATAAAAATAATAAGATACAATCACTCATATCTTTTAAACCATAATCCAAGTGTACATTTTTTGAATATTCAATAATTTTATCGTAAAAGGTCAAATATTATAAAATATATATAAGTGCCATGACCCCAACCCCATAAAGATGGCCTTATCTATTTTTTTATTTATGAATATTTTAAATTATTTATTTATAAATTTATATATATTCCATTAAAATATTTTTTCATCATTAATTTTATGTTATTTTTTATTTTTTATGTTTAAATTTTAACATAATAATTAACTAGTAAAATTTTTCTTTTAAGTTTAACGCTATATTTATTAAATATGTGATATTATAAACATAATAATTATTAAATAAATAATATTTAAAAATTTAATTAATTATTTTTTTAATTATTTTTAAGTGTTTTAAAATATTTTATTTTATGATACACTATAAAATAATTATATATAGTATATACCTCTTTTATTTAGGAGCATACATCTAAAGAATATTTCCTAAAATATATTAAAAAATATGCTTCTATCACTTTTTTTATATAAATAGAGACAAATAAATATATAAAAAATTTCTTTCTTTAAGACATCTTCTCTCTTTTCTCTCTACTGTATATTTATTATACTACTATTCCTTCTAATTTGAGTGATGAAGGGTCTTCCTGAGAAACCTTCCTTATGAACTTCTGAACATTTTTTCTTACTGTACAGGTTCCTTATAACTAAGACAATGAAAACAGAATCATATTAGTGAAGCAACAACTTCAAGCTTCATCATTATATATATATATATATATATATATATATATATATATATATATATATATATATATATATATATATAAGCAACTACTCCCTGTAAATTTTTTTATTAAGTCATATATATATAGGGAAAATCATGCTCCTTTGAAAGGATTAAACATTAATCAATACAAAAGGATGTTGATCCTTGATGATAGGGGAAGCTAAAGGTCAAGAATACACAAAAATACAAAGATTTTATTTCTCTTTATCCTAATATCTTTTATTAGGTTGCGAAGCTAGTTCTATAGAGATCTTTTTTATTCATATTTATTATGGATTAATGAAAATAATGTTGTAATTGCACCATAAAAATTTATAAGAAGGGAAGAAAGAAAGCTCTCGATCTCATGGGGGCCTAGGAGTTAAAAATCAGCTTATTTTTATTATATTTTAGTGTCACTTATTTAGCCGTTAATCGGGGTTGACAGTTTCTTTATTTTAATAAAAAGCAACTTGTCAATAGGATGTAACTAGGGTGGCCACGGTTCAAGAACCGCCGGCTACAGTTCCTGAATCGTCAGTTTAGGTTCAATGAAATTATGAACCTGAATCAAACCGCTAAGGGGATGGTTTGGAAGACGGATCCTGAACCGTCGGTTCCGGTTTGAGTCTCGGTTTAAAACGGTTTGAAGGATGGTTCGAAAAAGAACAGTTCAAGACAGTTTGGAGGATGGTTTGAAATGGTTTAGGGATTGTTTAAGGGTAGCTTAGACAAAAAAAATTAGAGAAAATTTTTATTGATTCAAAATTTAAGTTATATTTGTAAAAATATTTTAATTTTTCTTAGAAATATTTCAATCAAAATAAAATAAGAAAAAAAAAGAAAGAAAATAATTGATCTTTAAAAAAATTTAATAAATAAAGACTCGAATCTGATTAAAAAACTAGAGATGAAATTAATTTTTTTTAAAGAAATTAGCAAAAAGTGTATGAACTTAATTTTGTCTAAATATCCATTTAGGATTTAAAGAAATAAAAATTTCTGGTTCTATTATTTGCCTTTTTTTTATTAAATTATATAATAATTGATAATTAAAAAGTATAAAAGATAAAAAAAAAATTAAAATAGAGGTATTGAAAATTTTACCGAGAATTTAAAGTAATAACAAAGTAATTGAAATAATATTGAAAATTTCAGTAAGTATATAAAATAATAAAGTAAAAAAATTGAGAGAGTATTAAAAATTAAAATGAGTGTAGAAAAATATTAAGAATTGAAGAAAATGTAGGGAATAATTGTGTAGAGAATTAATGATATATATAAATGAATTAGAAGTGAGGTAACATATTTATTAAATTTTTTTATATTTAAATCGCTGGTTGAATCCGGTTTGAAATCGTCAGTTTAATCCGATTCGAAATCGTCGGTTCACGGTTTTTAAAAAAATATGAACCTAAACCAAATTGTAAAAGGACGGTTTCAGTCTGATTCGAAGCCGATTTTGATTTTGACCGATTTTGATCTAATTTTGACCGAACCAATTCTGATTCAGTTCTGATTCAAAATCGGACCGTGGCCACCCCTAGATGTAATCATCCAATTTCAATAATCGAGAGTTTAATTGATAATTTTTAAATTAAAGATAAAATTATAATTTTTTTAATATTTTTATTAAAAAACTCTAATTTAACAATGTTAAAATTATTTTTAAAATTATTAATTTTTAAGTTTAAATCTATATTTATAATGAACTAAAAAGTATATAGAAATTTATTCATTTTCATATTCAAGAATTCACTTTTTTTTATTAAAAAAAATACCATTACATGGAACGTTACGTTCCTTAAAGTCTGCAAATATATGAAATTTGTAGATAAATCAGAATACATGTAATTAGGTGGTGATGATTGGAGACTTGATTAAATTAATCTAATTATAGTATTGGCCGACAAGCCAATAATCATCCAATGTTGAACTGCTAGCCGTCTCTCTTCTCTCTCTTTAGCACTTGTTTGATATTATTATTGAAACTGCTATGAAAAAATTATTTTTTTAAATATATTAATTAAAAAATAATTAAAAATTAAATTTGATCAGTTTTAATCATAAGAATACTAAAATAATAAAATAATTTTTTCTAAACTACTTTTTTCAATAGCATTTAAAATAGTATTTTTATTTAGAAAAGTAGTTTCAGACTCTGAAACTCAATGCTAAATAAGGCCTTATTCTCATGTCCTCTATCAGAGTCTGTTTGGGATCGGTAATGTAGCTACCGTCTAGAAAAACATTATTTTAAATATAATAATTACAAAGTATTAAAAAATTATTTAAAATTAAATTTAATAAATTTTAAAAATAAATTATTATTTAATATTTATATTTTAATAAAACTAATTATATCATTTTTATATTTTAAAAAATATAATATTTAATTCACATATTTTACTTTTGTTAAACTATTTAGTCTCTTCAATAATTTTTTTTATTAGTAATACTAGTTAAATTATTATTTAATCATTTATTTTAGTGAAACTTATTACTTAATATTTATATTTTAAAAAAATATATTAGTTAGTCTTTATAATTTGATTTCGTTAACTATTTAGTCTCATAATTAGTTTTTATACCTAAACTACTCTAATCATTTTCCTCTTATTCCACTCTTATCATCCTTTATTTCTTTTTTTTTTTCTATGTTTATTTTTCTATATATTCACACCCTTCTCTCCCTCATTTTATTTTTATTTTCATTTGTTAAATAAAAATATTGTAATCTGTCTACACAAAAAATTAATCAATTTTGTTAAATTTCTAAATAATGCAAGAAAATTATTTCAAAGTAAAGAAATACAAAAATATTATCCCATAAATTGAAAATTTTAAAAAATATAAATTCAGATTTAGTTTTCATATAATAAAATTTTTATTTTTTTATCTAAGAATATATTTTTCAAAATACTATATTTTTGAAAATATATAGATTAACTAATTAGATTCATTAAAACAGAGAGACTAAATAATATTTTTTTTAAAATATATGAATCAATAAATTAATTTTCTTAAAATAGAGAGATTAAAATAGTAGTTTGAATATGATGAATAACAAAAAAATTGAAGGATAGACTAAACAGTTTAATGAAATCAAAATATAGAGACTAAATAATATATTTTTTAAAATATAAAAATTAAATAATTAATTTCGTTAAATTATAACAACTAAATAATAATTTTATCAAATTTTAATTATTAAAATATTAAAATAATAAAATAATTACCTTTTTCCTAAAAATAATTTTGACCCTTATGCCATAATGCCTTCACCTCCACTTGCCCCATAATTTCACCATCAACATATAATTTATTATTTTTTTTTTTTATTGAGAGTTAAGTTATGTCAGGCTAAATTTATGTGCAATTTGATACATCCCCACTTGTCTTGTACATTCGAGAATTATCATGGCTGCTAGAAAAAAAAAAAAAAATTCAAATGAACTAGACTTCATTTATTTTTCTTATACAGTAATTCTGTTGACTTTTTTTTTTCTATTTGGACTGAAATATTTTATCAAAATTCATTAATAAAAAAATGATAATTGTTTAAAAGTAATTTATGAATATCTTTAATCAATACATAATAAATATTAAATTATTGTAAATAATATATAGTTAAAATAATTTTATATGATATTTATAATTCTATGCAAGAAATTTTACTGATTAAAAATATGTACACAAAGTAACAAAATCAAATGTAATTTTTAATAATTATTTTTAACTTTTATATATAATTTATATTTTAAAGAAAATAATATAAGATATATTAAAATTTATTTAAAAATAAATAATTATACTTTTAATGGTCATTTGAAATATCAACAATAAATAATTAATAATTATTAATTAGCCACCCGTTATTGTCAACAATTAAACCAAATAGTCAATTAATCAAAGTGAACATGTGTTTTGTTAAAATATTAATTATTCCATTAATAAGATTAAGTGTGTCTAAAGACACAGGATTGAACTGTAATTAACGACTTAATAAAGCATAGAATTTTTAAAATTTTAAATTAAGAGTTCAAATCACAAATAAAATAAGTGTGCGTAACCACCGCTATGATGTCGATATTCTTAATAGTAAAGATGACGTATGCCAATGTATTTTAATTATGGTAAAATATCAAAATTTAATATAAATTTTCATATTTAGAAGGAAAGAATTCCGTTCTTTTTAATCTAAAAAAATTTTCATTTAAAAAAAATAGAAATAATTGTGTGTGAGAATTTAATTAATTTTTTTAAATAATTTATTCTAAATAAATCCGATATCTATGTTTATGTATGAATTTGTTTTAGTTTTTTCAAACTCTATAACTTTTTATGTATAAGAATTTTATTATAATCATTGATAATGATGGATTCTATATAGATTTTATCATAATCAACTATTAAAATTTATCTGCGCTAAGTAAAACAGTTGCAGGGACTTTCTCGTTATTCACATGCCTCGTAGCCTTGGTTAACCAAGCCTAATTAACATATTTTATGCCAAGTTTAATTGAATATTATTGTCACTTGCACTAAGAAAAATATGGTCATGAGTGTCGTCTTTCTTTAATTAATTACATCCTTAACAGATAGGGTTTAGGTAGTTAGTGATTAAACTAATTAAGTATGTACTTGCCTTGTTTCTCTGCGTTTTCCCATTTGTGCACATGTAAATTTGTTAATGATCTCCAGTCCACCCAGCCGGTCTGCTCCTATACCGATTTTAACCCTTCTGTGAGTCTATATATAGCAGCTTCATCCAGAAAATGATGATCAGTTCAATGGAAGGGAAGAAAGAAATTGATTAAGATGGCTAAGATTCAAAACTCTAAGCACACGCTTTTCTTGGGTGGTTCAGTGCTTCTGAATCTCTTATTTATTAATCTGTTTATGCATGGCGGGTGGAAACAAAGTAACTGGACAAAAACAGCAGCAGAAGAAGCTGAAGCTGTTGCATCCATTTCATGCTCAGGGCATGGAAGGGCTTTCTTGGATGGTTTATTAGGTGTTGATGGTAAACCTGTTTGTGAATGCAATTCTTGCTTTAAAGGTCCTGATTGCTCAGACCCAATTCCAAATTGTGAGGTGGATGCAGATAGGTAACAATCAACATCATAAGCTAAAGTATCTCACTCTTTCTATATATATCAATTCTTACTCATTTAAATACTAACCCTCTACGTTATTACATGTTGCAGTGGAGATCCCATGTTCTTGGAGCCTTTCTGGTTGAAACATGCTGCGAGGAGCTCCCTGGTGGTGCCTGGATGGCATCGTATGAGCTATGAATTCGGAGATGGTTCTCTAATCTCAGAAGAGCTCGAGAATCACATTCGAAGACTCCACTCTGTGGTTGGGAATGCAAATACAGATGGGAGATACATTATTTTTGGTGCAGGAGCAACCCAACTTCTTAATGCTGCAGTGCATGCTCTTTCCTCTAATGATGATGGTGATGATACATCTTCATCGCCTTCTAGGGTTGTAGCTTCAATCCCATACTACCCAGTAAGCTTCATATGTTCCCTTAGCATGTGCTTCATCAACCAGACAATCTTCATCAATTTATTGAACATTTGCCTCAATCTTTCGACAGGTTTATAGAGAGCAGACAGAGTTTTTCCAATCTGAAGATTACAGGTTCGATGGAGATACTATGTCTCGGAAGAATAAAATGGACTACTTGTCAAACAATTATATTGAACTTGTGACCTCGCCCAACAATCCTGACGGTCAGTTGAAGAAAGCAGTTCTTCAAGGAGAATCAGTAAAGACAATTCATGATCTTGCCTACAATTGGCCTCATTTTACAGCTATCCCAGCTCCTGCTGATGAAGACCTCCTGATATTTACAGTTTCCAAGCTCACAGGTCATGCTGGCAGTAGATTCGGGTATGTAGATTCTATACGCTCATATTTCAATTACTGAAATCAACAAATATATAAAGAGGAGTGCCCAGTTACTCGACTGACGCATCCGAACAATTGATTCATGTAAATTTTATCATTGAATATACGTGAAACCATGTGAATTAACAATCTAAATGCAGGTGGGCAATAGTAAAGGATGAAGCTGTATACCAAAGAATGTTAACATATATAAATCTAAGTGTCTATGGTGTCCCTCGAGAAACCCAGTTGCGAGTTTTGAAGCTCCTGAAAGTAGTTCTTGAAGGAGAAGGAAAGGAAATGTTTGAATTTGGATTCAAAACAATGGCCAATCGATGGAGAAAATTGAGCAAGATCTTTTCAGCATCGAGAAGGTTTTCTGTCCAAGATCTTGAGCATCAATACTGTTCCTTTTCCAAGAAAATCAGGGGTCCTTCTCCAGGTAATGAATTACCCTAAAATCTGATGATTTACAACTCCAAGCTTTAATGTTAATAAAATTTTTATCTGTTCATTCTGACTTGCAGCTTTTGCATGGGTGAAGTGCGAGAGAGAAGAAGATAAGGATTGTTTCCAAGTCCTGAAATCAGGTGCCAATATCATTGGCCGCCAAGGCAGCTTGTTTGGTGGTGAAAGCAACTATGTGCGTCTCAGCCTCGTCAAAAGCCAATATGAATTCAATTTATTACTTGAAAGGATTGAAGCATTAGTGCAACAAGAACCTCACAATAAAATCATCCAAGGAGAGAATATGGGAGAACTGCATCCATAACATTTGATGTTGGAAACCATTATTTGGTTCATCCTGATCTTGGTCCATATTACATTGATAAAATCTATGGAGATGAAGCTGCCAGTAGATGATGAGATAAAGCATCCAGAATTGTAGATAAGTATTTTAGCTTCAATAGAAGGAAGGAGTATTGACAATGGAGACAATAATAAAGTTCAAGTCCCAGCCAATTATATAAAAAATAAATGTCTCTAAAAAGAATAAAAAATGTATTTATAGATTAAAGAGACAACATTGCGTTGTTTTTATGGTTGTTATCTTATCTCTATCAGTTTTAAAGTTATTAATTAAGAACACAGTGATGTATTGTATCCATATTTATTACTATATGTATTCTCTCTCTAAATTAATAAAGACAAATTAAGTATTGTGGTTCCCTTTATACAGAGACGACTTCCATAGCAAAATTTAATTTTCATCTTCAAAATATAAATATTACTCGACAATTTGATATAAATATTTTGATATAATTTTTAATTTACATATTCTAAATTTATTATATTAATTTTTTATTTTTTTAATTAATGATTTTAAGGATGAATATTTTTAAAAGTGATTATTTTTTACATGTATTAGCACTATTTATAAAAACAACATAGTATGTGCATTATTAATAATAGTATAAGAGGGTGGTATAAAGTTAAACTATATAAATATTAAAATCAAGGAAATCAAAACTATATACAAAGTAGAAAAAGAGGTTAGTTTAAAAAAAATTCAATTAATTTTATTTAAAAATTAATAAAATAAAAGTAAAAAAAATTAAAAAATCTAAATAACTTTAATTATAAGTAATATAAAATCATATTAATTAATTTGAGATTATGATAATAAAAGAATAAATTTAATTTATCATAATATTATATATATACAAAAGTTAATTGAAAATTATATATATATATATATATATATATATATATATATATATATATATATATAATTTAAATAACAAGTATATATAACAAGTATAAATAATATGTAATGCACGTTATAATAAAAATTAGTATAATTAAAATATATTATTTTTTTAATTTATAATACTAATTTTAATACAATTGGGAGTGAATGACGTCAATCCTTTTCATAGAGGCGTTGGAATATTTCTTTTTCATTGGTAAAATATTCAAGTTTGTCCTTATATTTATAAAAAAGTTTAATTTAATTCATTTTTAACTTTTTATCTAATTAACTCTGAAATTTCAATTTAAATTAGCTCAACAATTAAAATTTTTGAGCTAAATTTCTTGATTTAAATCAATAATCAATAAGTTCAATTTCTTAATTTTTAAGCTAAATTTTTTAATTTATTAAATTAAACTAAAAAATATAAGAAGATGAAATCAAGCTTAAATTCTCATGGGCACGATTATTTATTTTTTCATTATAAATTAATTTCTAAATAGTATAAAAAAATATGTTGTGTGTGGTAGGAAAGGATGCTAATTAAAGCTCAATAAACTGCTAGTAATTCTCTTCTTCCCATTCAACATTTCCACTACATCTCTATTAGCGCATAGCCAGCACAATATTACAGAATCCCTTTTGCCAAGCTAATTGGAGACCCTCGTATGCAGCCCAAAATTTTGCTCCATAAATTGAGCATCTGCCAAAATTAGAGACACACTATTGGCCTGTATCAATCCCGCAATAAATAAATATATATATATATATATATATATATATATATATATCCCCCCATAGCAATAAACATATTATCCTTACAAGCCCCATTAGTTTTTAATAAATCATTCTCCTCCCTCCTATGATCGTGGCATCATGTGGACTTTTAACTGTTCTTGACTATTACAGTGTTGCCCAGCATTGCATTAGACCTAATTAAGAAACAAAGCTATCTGAATCCATAATCTCTTCCGTAGAAAATGTAGTGATCGAATGTGATTCACAACTAGTGATTAAAACTAAGAGGGGCAATCCCATTATCTATCAAGTTCTTATTAAGCGTCTTTGACGCAATTTCATTCTCTTTTATCAAGAGGAACTGTAATGAAACAGCTCATGCTTTAGCTTCCCAAGCGTATCATAACTCATCTTTTAGCTTTATTTTTGTTCTTTTGCTATTTTACTGGCGTTTTATCTTTAATAATAATGATGATGATGATGATGATGTGATGATGATGATGATAAGCTCACTGCACCTATTCCGTAGGCGTAAATAAACCAAGTGATAAAATTTTAATTCCATAATTTCCAGGTGATAGAAGGCCAAAAGTCTTTCTCTCTAGTAAATAGAGAGAGTTTCGCTGAGATTTACTTTTAGTTTGCTGTGACTGAGGTCTCTGTTCTGTTGATTGTAGCGGCCATTCCTTTCTAGGCAGGGAATGGCCCTCCATGCCTCGTTGGACCTGGGTTTCCTTCCCCTTTTATGGTGGGTTATACATGAGTGCTTTGGGGTTGAATTTTATGGCTTGCAGGTCGACTGTTCATGGTGAAGGAATCTTGCAACATACCCAAGATCTATTTTTTGTTGCATGCAGGGTGAGTTTTGATCGGACTGGACGCTTCCTTCTTCCTACCTGCATTTGCGTGGTCCTGGTATCCAGAGAAGCTGCAACTTAGGCTCTCTATTTTCATCTACGGAAGGTCGGTGCGTTTAGTTTTAGGTCCTGAGGACGGTCATCTCCGGGGTCCAATAGTAGGCTTTTAAACCCCTGACCCTTGAAAGCTTAGAATGCTGTAGGAGCACTGACCGTCCACTTTTCTCAGATCGGAGATGGTGATTCTTTGCCTGGGGGGTCTTTCTCTGCCTCATCGGATGGATGTATTTCTTGAGGGAGAGCTGATGGGTGCTATTCATGTGTGTAATCTTGAGAGTTTTCTTTCTAGGGGAGACTGGCGGAGTGAAAGACGGGCGGTGAGCGGTCGGCGGCACTGTTCCAAGCATAATATTGTTTTCTTCCTCATTCAGATAGCACTAGGGTTTACCCTGTGAGCCTTTAGGCTGATTTGATTGATTTTTTTAATAATTGTGCGCTAAAACTATTCACAACAACAATGTAATTATATTAAAATGAAAAAACCTCACGCGCAATCCAATGAGATTGTACGCGGGAGGTTCAATTTTATTTTTATGAATCAGTGGAAATTTTAGTTATATATAGAAAAGAAATTTACTAATACCAATTCATTCAATTTTTTAAAATATTTGAATTTCAATTTCTCCAACTTCCTTGCACCTCCTCTCCCTCTCTACCGTTTCTTTGAGAGTTTGAGTTCCATTTCTGCATGCAGAAAAGTACACTCCTGCAAACCATCTCTTCTGGGGTTTATGGGGAATGATCTCAGTGAGCATTATGTATTTCTGTTTCGTCATTATCATCCATTGGCATGTGCACAAATGCGTGCAAGGGAGAGGTTTCTGATGCTTGAAAATTGTAATCTTTCTCAGGGTTACGTGAGCAAATTCATTTTGACTACTTGGCGTAAGCAAGGCAGAGGTTTGAGCGGTATTAGTTGTGAAAACCTGAAATCTAAGGATCCTCTGGTTCTCGTGCAAACGTTATGTCGTAGATCCTACATAAGGGATTTCAATCCTTTGGCGAACATCATGTACAAAAGTACTATATTTTTCAGCTCACAAAGTCATCTGTGGAAATCACTGGGTGTAACATATTGCATTGTTGTGGATTTGTGTTTCCAAATATTTACAAAGGCATTCATGTATTCATAGAAGTTAAAACTATAATACAAGACCAAATAAAAGCATGGAGAAAAGGAAAACACAAGGACAATAATTAAAGTTCAGACCACTGCTTTAGCCAAATCTATCTTATCCAAATCCAACTCGTATGATGAAACAAAATGTTGAAATCTTCTATAGGCATCAAAAAGTGTCATCAAGGTGGTCTCAATTCAAGAGGAAAGTGTAGACATGGAATGGAGATTGCTGATAATGCTGTCGGTTAATGAATGTGAGCCACTGGTAGCCGCAAACTTCAGGTGTTTAGGGGCTTCAGCTCTATCAAAATAAAATGCACCTGAGACTAGCTTTTCCTTCGGCTGTAAAGCTAGCCAAATAACTGTGTCTGCACCTTGCTCGCTTGTTCTTAGATTTCCTGAGAATCTGAAGTAAATTTATTTGTAAGCAAAACTAATGTTCTTGTGAAATCAATGTTTCTTGTTCAAAGCGCATTTTACAGAACAGGTACTTACAACTTATTAAAATTAGGCAAACTCTTAGCAACTCCTGGCGTCGCAGCCCAACCTGGGTGCATTGAGTAGAACGAGATCCCTCTATCCTTGTAAATTTCAGCCCACTTCTCGGTTAATGCCACCTAAGAAAAATAACATTAAAGAGCCAGTCAATCCACGAGTTATAACAGTTGGACCAGGGTTCAAGAATTGACTTTAATCTCTAACATGCATTGTAACTGTACTGGATAAATAAGGCTGTTTGCTATTTAAACTCTAGAAAAAAGAGTTTAAAAGAACCATTCAACTTAAGAGCTTAAGCTATTAGATTTTAATTTTTTAATAGATAATGAGAATAAAATACTCCCTTCAAAATAGAAGACTATAATTCAATTTTTAGAAGTAAAATACTCGATTGTTCATGTGTATGCCCCAGTCCAAGAGAACCATTTGTCCTGTTGTCAACGTAGGACAAACACATATTTAGGTGTCTGCATGTGGGGATATCCCTATGCTAAGCAAATGAAACCAGCAAAAGAGGGGAAAAGAAAGCAAAAAAACTAATATTGGGCAAGACGCTATTGTCACCAGTTCAAAGAAACAGGCGTTTACATGCATGTTGACATGACAAACTAATATAGTGTATTAACCACTATAAGCAGATTCAATCCGTCTTGATCCAAGAATAAAAACTTCATTAAGCAGCCTTACCGAGTCATATTGTCAAAAAGCATTTGCTCAGACAGAAAGTGGGCAAGTCAAAATTTTTTAATTCCAGAAAGCAACATGAACCATGACATGCTATGTTGTCAACCTTTAGTATTTGTTTCCAATTTTCCAGATTGTACCATAAACTACTGAGTTAAAATTTTAAATGTATTAACAAAAGATAACACAAATTTCTCTTAAGAATTTGTAGAATATACAGAATTTTAATTTTACAAACCTGAACTCGCTTGTTGCGAGCATACTGTTCCGACCCATCAAATTTCGCATCACTAAACTGCAAAATTAGTTGGAAGTTCTGTAATTATCCAATTGAGAAACTATGGCAATTCAAGGTGGTTCAAAACTTTACAACAGAATTTTACTTGTAGATCAGCAGTCAAGGGAGCTGTGTACATTCCACCAGATGAAACTGTAATCACTCGAGCATCAGGTGCTGCTTTCTCTAACAAAGGCACCATTGATTCTGTCATGGCGAAAGTGCCCAACACATTCACAGCAAAATTCAATTCAAACCTGGAGTAAAAATAAAGACGGGGTTAACTTTTCTGCAAAAAATCTAATGGAAATACTGTATGTAGATTTTGGTTTTTGATACAGATTATCAAGAAGGAGAGATGAACCCTTCTGATGTGGTGATTCTTTTATTCTCAAGCAAACCAGCATTGTTAACCTAAAGATAGAAAAGTATATCCACATTAGACTTTATCTTGGCAGAAATAGCAGTCGACATTATTGCAAACTAAATTTAGCAGGACAGTTTCTTGTTAAGTATTGCCAAAAGATAGAAAGATAGAAATGATGTCCGCATATATTTCAATAGATTTCCGAAAGTCAAAAATAGTTTCCAAAAATTGGAAGACAAATATATTCTCGGGTAATTGTAAGAATTAGGTTCCATAATCTTGTACATCCAGCCAAAGTCCCAGACTGATTGTCCGATAAGTATTGAAGAAAGGAAAGAAATTTACCAATACATGAATTGGAACTTCCTTTGAAGCAAATTTAGATGCAAAAGACTTGATCTCACTAACAGATGAAAGATCACAAACCTGCAAACTAACTGTAATAAGCCATATAATATCAAAACAAAGTGCATAAAAATTGTTACTCATCCAACATGTTAGTAACCAAATCCCCCTTTAAATTCACTGAAGCCCTATTATGAAGTAGGCTTAGAGAGTTTAACCCAAAACTACTCAAGCAAACAACAGTCCTGGATTACAATTCAAAGCCTGATATTCCTTCTCATGTCTAATTAAAGTTTGGAATTATGTTTTGCTTATTTTCACAAAGGAACAGAGTATATACTGAAACGTTATAGGGTACAAATGAATTAGGACTAAAGAAAGAGGCTTCAAAGATAACAAATTTTAAATTAAGATGTTATGATAGAGCCACAACTAAGCAGAGAATAGAGGAAAGGCTAGAGAAATAGAAGAAAGGGGAGAAGAATGAGAAAAAGAAGAGAAAGAGAGAGAAAGAGAAGAAATAAGAGAGGAAGATACTTTGTATTATTCAATTCTTGAATGCCAAATACAAGATTACAGTATTTATATTCTAATACAATTTACTTCAGTTATTCTCATCTAATACCAATTCAATTACTATATCTATAACCGTTCCCTCCAATTTCACATCTAATGACCCTTATAACTTCAGCTCAGCAATCCTTAACTCTTCCTGCTCATTAGTCCATAGTCCTAACATTACCCTCTCTAGTGTCAAGGGATAGGAAGTTTGGGTACTAAAATGTAAATTTTAAAGAGTAAAGGCGATATTTTGTATTTATTTTCTATTTTGGTAATTTTAGGGCGTGATAACTCAAGCATAGTGATGTCTCCTCCTGCCACACCCCATTATTTCCCTACTGCTCTATAGTGACGAGTGACTAGTTGGCTAGTGCTAAGCCCAGCTAGTCACCGGTTGTTGAGTTCCTATCCCTCTATTCCTTGTAGGTTTTCCCTCAGCCTACAAGTGATGTGAGGATTGCTTGTCTCCTTGTATTGATTATGCTATTTGAATGAAAGAAGTAGTATGTTCATTGAATGTTCTTGCCCCGTTGTTTTATGTGCTCATTGTGTTTGTGATGCTCATTGTGTTTATATGAGATGTTTATGATGTTTTCCAAATTGATTTGCCATACGCCCTATGCTAATATAATACTCATTTTGATTCACAAATTAATGTGAGATTCTCCTAGGGGTAAGTCGGGTCGCAATTTCTTTATTATTAGAATTTAGGGTGCACCTCTCGTATGAAAGATATGATAGAAAGCTTAAAATCTATCACCGATTCTCACAATTCTCTTATAGGGATTGTGGATGACATTAAGGATGACGTTAAGGAGACAGTGAGCACAATCCAAGGTGAATTGCAAGAATTAAAAGGTAAGGTAAACTTACTAGTGAAAGCTGCCAACAATCGTATATGGGAACCTACGAGGTAGGCAAAGCTGAAATTCCAGAGCCAAAAGCTTTTGTTGGTGCTCATGATGCAAAAGAGGTAGATAATTACCTATTTAATATGAAATTATATTTCAATGCTACTAAAAATGATTTTGATGAGGGTAGGTTGAAGACAATGCCCATGTATTTGATCAATGATTCCAAATTGTGGTGGCGTACTAAAATAGAAGAAACTATATCAGGATAGTGCTCTGTTGTTAGTTGGGATAACTTTAAAAAGGAACTTAAACCTTAGTTTTACCTTGAGAATGCGACTTACAATGCACAACGCAAATTGGTTGATCTACAACAAACTGGTTCAATTTGAAAGTATGTAAGAGGCTTTTCAGCACTAATGTTGGATATCAAGGATATGTCTGAGACAGACAAGGTATTCAACTTTTTGAAGGGCTTGAAAACCACGAGCAAAGAATGAACTAATGAGATGAAATTCATAGAGCTTAGTGTAGCGCTGGGCAGACCAGAAAATCTAGACGATTACTCAAACAATGCTTCCAAAAGGAAGTTTAGCTCCCCATAAGGCCTAGTCAATCTCCCTAACAAATGGGGCAAGAACTCGAGTAGGAAAGCAGATCAGAATAACTCTACTACAGGGGGGACAGAAAGGAAGAATTGTAGTCATGGGACAAATGCAAATAGGCCAACCAACCTGGGAAGAGGACCGAACAACGCAAGGCCACGGGATAACCGTTCCCAGGGATCAAGTAACATAGCAGTAATTAAGCCTAAAACATTTAAGTGTTTTCTCTATGATGGACCACAACTAACATGAGATTACCTAACTTCAAACAAACTTCTAGGAATCTATGTATGACTTAATTCAGACTACCCCCATCAAATCAGCTTCCAACATATCTAGAATACCAGATCTCCTCCTTCCTATCAACTGCATCAACGTTATCCGCATCCCAGATAACTTATTATCAACAGCGCACAGAAACATAAAAAGTGTATAATACCTCCAAGTGAACATTTTGGTTTCCTGTTGTAGATCGAATTTTAGAAAGGGCAGCCTCCCCCCGTTCCTTGTTACGACATACCATATATACATTTGCCCCACTGAAATAACATGGCAAAATATATTATAACTGTACAAGATTATATTCATGTAACCATTCAAGATATAAATTAAAAAAAAATGGAAAACTTCAAGCACCGTGAAGCAAGGCCCTCGGCAGTTGCGTAACCAATGCCAGAATTTGCTCCTGTAACTATGCAATTCTTCCCTTCAATTCTAGACTGCATATCTTCTGGCTTGAAATTTTTGGAATGCTCCCTACAAATCAATTAAACTATCAATTATTCAAGAATGCAGAAAAATTTTTATTAACCACATATTGGGTGACAACACGTATGTAAATAGGAAGAGTCAAAACTCAAATAAATAAATATTTAATTTTGTTTATGAGCCATTAACCCAAAAAGGAACATTAAGGATTTTTGCTTTCATCTTGAAAGTCAAGGTCATCAATTATTTTGATATAAATTTCTACCGATTAGACGATCATCCAAACAAAATTTACTACAAATTACACTCTCATTGAATCGACTCTCAAAACTGAGTCAAAAAATTTCCACTCATACATTTTCTATAATTTTTTTTCTACAAATGAAGCTGATAACTAAGCAGAACCCAAGAAATAAAAGTGGAAATGGACTTACAAGAAGCCAGATTTGGTGAAATTGAAGTACCCACAAACACCAAAAGCAGTTGATCTCCATGTCTGTGAAAGAGGAAACAGAAGCTAAGACTTAGTTGCTGAAAAGAGAAAAAATAAAAAAAAATAAAAAAAATAAAAGAATTTGATGGGAATTTAAAGGGTATACCTTAAGAAGGAACATTTTGAATATGAAAGGGTTGCGGTGATCATAAGCAGTTTTTCTTGTTCTTCAACTGTAATAAGAAATAAAAAGTCTGCAGGAAATATATTTATACAAAGCCACGTGGCTGAAATACTGCCAGAATGTTCCCGATAGGAGAAGACCAGCGTGGGAGATTATTGGGTGCAACCTTCCCCCACAAAAACTAGACCTACGACTTGTCGTTTAGAGAACTTATTTCAGTAACTAACTCTTAAGGTTGCAGGCTATCATTCCCACGGCTTGTCGTTTACATATTCCATTGTCAATGGCCAGCTCCCACGCGTTTTGTTTAATTTAGGGTTATTATAAATTTCATTTAATTCATGCATTTTAAAATAATACAATTATAAAGTACTTCTATTTGCTAAGCTTTAAACTAATTAGTTCCTATAAATATAATTTCTCTCTCCTACTAATAAAAAATTTAATTTAAATTTATGAACAAATAAAGAGTAAACAAAATAAAAATATAAAGATTAAATAATATAAATTTTTCAAAATAAAAAAAAATTAAATAGTTAATTTTGTTAATAAAGAGAATAAAAAATTACACTTTAATTTAAAATACAGGGTTAATTATTTAAATAATATATTTTTAAAAACTTTTTATCAAAATAATGCAAATTTAAAACTATTTATAAATATATTGTGTGCTTGTAAAGATGCCAATTGAAAAAGTAATTTCAATAATTAATTAATAACCATAAAATTACCAATTTAATAAGCAATTTTACTGATAAAGTCAATTAATTTCGTAGGCAAAGTCAGTAAGTTAGTGTGTCAGCATCAGAGTATCAATATGTCATCAGATATACACAAAATTATTAGTCAAATTAGTATTTTCAGAGTGTATCAGATTGCTTATGAATACGTTATTTTCATCAGTGTTTTCTTAAGCATACTTCAAAATTTATCAGAACTTTAGAATGTGTGATATGTAGAGAATTTTATTCCCTAATAGCACACCAAACCTTCAATGTAAATTTAAATTTAATAAACATAGCACATAAATTCTAATTAAATGTTGTATTTATAATTTTTATGTTTCAATAATTAAAATGAAATATTAAATTTATTAAATTAAATTTTATAAATTTTTAAAAATTTATCAAAGTTTTGCATGCATAAAGCTAAAATTTTCAAATCTTTATATATATATATATATATATATATATATATATATATATATATATATTATTTATGAAAGCTTTACACGCACAATATATATTAATAAAAATATTAATTTTGCATCTTCCTAATTTTTATTTTGCAATTTTTTAAAAAAAAAATTGACATTTTTATCACTAAAAATTATTAGTTATCATATTTATTATAAAAATTTTTACACTACATCAACATATTAACAAGAGTATGTTCATTTTATTTTTTACCAGTCATCACAAACTTAATAACACAAAAAGTAAAAACACAATATTTCACAACATATAAACATACTAATTTAAATTTTAACTAATTACAAGAGTTTAAATACATAACACTAAATTTATCACAGAATTTGATATGCATACTAATAAATTATCATAATTAAAATACTAAATAAATATATTATATCAATTATCACAATAACATTTTACATTAAAGTTAAAAATATATCTTAATTACAATATTGTTGCTTTTTAATATGAAAATCCAAGCAAGAACACATCTTGAAAATATTGTATATATATATATATATATATATATATATATATATATATATATATATATAAATTATGTTGAATACAAAGAAAAAAATTGCCAGATACAAACTAAAAGAAAAAAAGAAATTGCTTGTGGAATGGAAAGTCTTCAATTTTGAAGAATTGTTTTTAGCTTTTAAATCCAGTAACAATTCAAGGGCAACAAAAACTGATGTGTGAGCATGGGGAATAAATTCCCTACATCCCTATAATATTTCTTTTCTAATACACTACTAGAGGGTTACAATTTGCTATTGAAATCGTCAAATAGAATGATAGTTTTAGTGTAAAAAATTGACATAATTAGTTGATATGATAATACATGCAAGTGATGAGACAATACATAAAACTATTAGTTTGATCGGTGATTTTAAGAGCAATTTTGCTCTATTCATACTGACAAAAACAATAAAAATATTATTTCAATTGGTAATTTCTTATTCAAATAAATATATTAATTGGCGATTTCTATGAGGCTACATTATTTTCATAAATAATATAAATTTTACATTATTTTAGTAAAATATTTTTAAATTCACATTATTTAAATAATTAATCTTAAAATGCATGCATCTAGACAAAAATCTAATAGAAATAAGGCTCCATTTGTTTCATGAATATTTTCTACATTTTCTAGTTTTTATTACACTAAAAAAAAAATTAGTCAATAAAAAATATTTTTCTTGTAAAAAAAAACTAAATGATTTTCAAAGAAAATAACTTTAAGAGAGAAAGTCATTTTATATTTTCTATATTTTAATAATTTTATTAAAATATGAAAATACTTATACATATGTGAAATAAATACATATTATTTTTTTAACGAAAAACATTTTTTTTAAAAACATTTTTCATGAAAAATATTTTTTATGTATAAATTATTTTTCGTGAAACAAATAGAGCTTAGATAGAAAAAAAAAAATTCATATAACTAAACCCAATTAATTTGAAATTAAGATATTGTGATGGTTACCATGCCGGAAAAAGTGAGCTGAAAAGTAAACTAAATAGCTAGATAGTAGAATTTAGCTAGGAGAGTAGGAATTCTATATGGAACGGATACATTCAATTGTAAGAGACTTGGAAAAATCATTAAAATCCATCATAAAATAGGCATATATTGCTCATATACAGTAATCCAAAGCTTATATTTAGTAAAGAATGGCGAGGTTCTTGCTCTCGGCTGCTTCAAGCTTTATATTACGTAGTCTCCATTAATGCTCCCATGGAGAAATATCCTGCATCGCATTAGAAAGAACTTCTAGTCAGAAAGATGTGTCAAACCAACAAGAAAGACTCTAGTTGAATTATGCCTATGAGAAATTGGTATGATCATGTGAAATGATGCAAAAACTAATGTAACAGCCACTGATGTTCTTACATAAAAATATAGTTTCTTATAGGCTCCTTGTATCATTTATCATTGTAATATATGTGGGAAAAATACCATCTAGAGGATAGCAATTCAGTCCCTCTTTCACATGGTATCATGCCAATTTTCTTTTCAAATGGCAAACTTAACTGAACCTCCTCTTCCTTCAACTGATCCTCCTAACTCCTCCTTGTCTTCCTCTTCAATTTCTTCTTTGTTCAGTCTTCTTCTCACTTCTCCTATCATCCCTATCTCCAAATCCCCACCATCAATATTGGCTGTCACAAACATCAAAAATCATATTCCTGCCACATAAGACTTTTCAAATTACCTCATTTGAAAATCTTCGTTTCAAAATATTCTGCAATGTTATTGAGTTCCAGATCATGTCTATGGCTCCTCTTGTTCTCCTCAATATCTTCACAATGAAAATGGAAATCTTGTCTTGAATCCACTCTTCTCGTCTTGGCAACAAATTGATTGTGTTATTATCTCCTGGCTCCGTGTCACGATATCTGAAGAATTGTTAAAACATGCATTGATTCCAGGAACCCCTTCAACTGCTCACCAAACATGAAGTAAAATAGAAAAGCTTTTTCAAGATCATGTTTCAGCCAAATACATGCAACTAAAACTGAATTTCAGCCAAGCTTCTGAACGTACCAGACTGAATACATTCAATATGTCAAATCCATTGTTGAATCTCTCTACTCGATTGGACATCCAGTTTCCGCAACAGACCCTTCAAATCCTTTCTAGCCTTCCCAATGATACCCACTCCGATGTAATCACCAGTGATGATTGCCAAACAGCTTTTACCATCCACATTGGATACAATCTTTTCTTTCTGCCCATGAAAATGGAATTCAACAAATTTGTGGAAAATTATTTTACATTTAAATTGGTTGCCAAGGATGTTGCTACTGTACCAGTCTCTTCCTTATCTCATTCAGGTACCTTGTGAATCCAGTCAATTGCACCAGTCTTATACCAATCATATTCTATCCTCTCAACTCAGCATGATACCAATATCCTATCCTACTCTCCCTTATCAATTTTCCCACATCCTCTATCTCGTACAACCACTTCAAACCCACCAGTTCAAACCATTGACAATCCTCATCAGCTTATTATCCATGATCAATTGGATAACATTTCCAATCCTTCTTCTCTAACCACCGAAAATCAAATTTGAACAACAACCCAACCTTCATTTGTTGAACCAACCACTCTAGTCAATACCATAACTCATCCAATTATAACACCCTCACAAGTTGGAACCACAAAACCTAAACAGAAATTCACTCTTCTTCATGAAACTGAAACACAGACTAGATCAACCAACAAACCATTGACTGAACCTAAGACATGCAACCAGGCTGTTAAGGATGAGAATCGGCAAGCAACCATGATGAAAGAGTTTGCAGCATTATAGTCTAATAACACATTGGTACTTGTTCCTCCACCATCTCCTAACAAGCATTGTAGGCTGCAAATGGATATACAGATTGAAACTTCAAACAGATGGCACTGTTGAAAGGTACAAAGCCAAGCTAGTGGCTCAGCGTTTTCCACAACAACCTGAGATAGACTTTGAGGAAACATTCAATCAAATTGTGAAACCCACAACCGTTTGAGTTGCCCTCTCATTGGCAGTAACCAATTGTTGGCTGATACATCAACTAGATGTGAAACATGCGTTTTTGCATGGTCATTTGAAGGAAGAAGTATATGTGCAACAGCCTTGTGGTTCTGTTGATTCTACAAACCAAAATTTGTGTAAACTTCAAAAGCCATTGTACCGTCTACAACAGGCTCCACGAGCTTGGCTTAAGAGATTTACTGATTTTCCTTGTTGTATTGGATTTGTTGGTAGTCATTTTGACTACTCTATGTTTGTCTATAGAGCCAATTGGCAGATGGCTATCTTTTTGCTATATGTGGATGATATCATCCTTCTACGTCATGTACTCTTTATTGGCCAAACTAATAAATTCTTTGAAAACTATTTGCAATGACAGATATGGCACCTTTGCATTATTTTCTCAACATTGAGGTTTCTGTATGCACCAATGGTAAGCCAAGGCAAGTATGCTAAGGACCTCTCAACAAGGGCCAATATGACTCATTGCAAACCTGTCTCAACCCCTTTATTGGCTAGGCAAACTCCTTTCCCTGCAGATAAGTCATACAATGACCCAAGCACATATTACAACATTGTAGGCAATTTATAGTACCTTACATTCAAAAGACTAGATATTGCCTTTACAATTAATTCCGTTTGCCAACACATGCATAATCCCTTAGATTCACATTGGTCATTGCTGTGGTTATTGCAGTATATTAAAGGCACATTGCACTATGGTTTACAATTGTTTTCAGCTCCTGTGAAAAGTTTGGTTGCATATAGCAATGTAGATTTGGCAGGCTGCCAAAATACAACACTATTCAAGTTCAACTACAGGGTTCTGTGGATTCATGGGTCACAATCTTGTTTCTTGGACATCAAGAAGCTAACATACAATTTCCAAAAGCAGTGTAAAAGCCGAATGTAGGGCCCTAGCAGCTGTGGTAGCTGAGGTGTGCTGGCTGCAATACCTATCCTGCTACATGATCTTCATGTCTCTTTGATTACCCATTGAAGTTTTTTGTGATTATCTCTCCACAACATATCTAGCAGCCAACCCAGTGAATCGTACTCAAACGGCACATCAAGAAGTTGACTTAAATTTTGTAAGAGAACGTGTGCAATGGGGTGATATATGCCAAGCACTCAGCAGCTCATGTATTCTAACCAAAAGTCTCTTAGCCATGGCCCATTGTAACTTAAGAGCCAATCTGCGTGTTGTTTCACCAGAGGATAGCAATTCACTCCTCATTCACAAAATCATCTGGGGTTGTTATTATCCTAAAATGACTAATATAATGTAAAAATTATCCTTTTCCCATGTCATTCGCTTATGTTTGGGATTTAGGATTTAGGGATTAGCAAGCCTCTGGTCTTTCAAGTAAAAATAGACAAGCTACACTATTTTTATAGTATATTTCTTTTCAAGCATAAGAACAGGCGTTAAGAATTTTATAGATCAAACACGATAAAGTATCAAACCCATCCACATTTATGCAATGTTCAAACACAAGTTACTGCTTACCTGCTCCAATCTCAAGTGGCTCATTCAAACATCAATGGTTTCTTCTAGAACTTCTTCATTTTCAATTTCTGCATCTGTGTATCTGAGTGCCCGTTGTAGCTTCCTAGGACAGAAAACCTCAACCTCAACCATATATGTGGCTGTCACAGGTCGATGATCAGAAAGTTTGAGCTCTGTTCTCCTGTAATTGAGAAGCCTCATTCCCTTTCCATAAGAAAGGATGCGATCACACCTAGAAGATTATAATTTGATTATCAAACAATAAGGTGTATGTGCCATTAATCATTATAGGAAGGAAGGGATTTTTTTTTATTATTATATTTTTTTGAATGAGGCTTGGAAATTTCACTATATAAAGTGGAAAATTACATAAATATATTTATCCATTCTATAATGTTCAATTTTGGAAAGCATCTCTTATATATTATCTATTGCCTTCACCCGGGAAATATATAATCATGCAGTGAATTTGCAAAGAACAAGATAAACTTAAGTAATCCAGAATAACATATGTGAGTATATTGTCAGTTCATTACAAGGGAAAAGAAAATAATGGCTGTAGCCTGGTTATAGTGGTGGCAGAAATAATAATAATACGAGAAATAGTATATTGAAAAGATGAAATGAATGTAAAGGCAGAGAGAGAAAGAGGTGAAAGAGGAAGGTAGGAAGGAGGGTTTTTATTGAAAGGCTATAACTTGGTAACTGGTAACCTTTAGGTCAGAATATAATAATATATACTCCTATATTGAAATATAATCTGCATCTTTTCAGGAGGATTTTGGGATGACTATTGAACTAACTCAGAATGTTTATGTATCATTTTCATGAGTCCGTACGAAGCTATTAGACATATGACAAGCTGAAATGAGTGCTAGACCACAACTTCTGTAGCTGGCTGTGAAATATGAAACAACCCTTCAACTTAGAAGCAAAGAACATATGATGTACATAGAGAACAAAAAAAATGATGAATACCACATGCTCAGATTCAAGTGCAGCAAAATAAGCAACCAAATTGCAATGAAACATGTTTATTTTACAAGCATATATGCCATATACAAGTACGTATGTACACATACTATAACCAAACAAAGGAAAAAATTACTGCAACCCAGAAATAAAAAATAAATAATACAGATTCAAATGAAGGGCTTATTTCAACAGAAAAAAAAATCAAAACAAAAAAAAGGCAGAAAAAATGCAGTTGCAGAAGATAATTCATTAACCATACAATAGATGCAAGAAAAAGATACTGGAGGAACTGCTATACTCAAAATCCAGCAGAAGCATACCATGCTGGAACACGCCTCCCAACCTGAGGATCCTCTCCATAATATTTGTCTGAATTCATTTCATACTTATATGTTGGTGGAAAATTTAATGTACCCTCAGTCCATCCATCAAATGCATGACCTTTTCTTAGTTCCCATACAAGCTGCCATCATAACATATTAATGAATTTAATGGTTAGTTGCCATTTTATCTACTTCACATTAATTGTAGCCTTGCGTTGAAAAGAAAAAAGAGAACTGCAAGTAGATTTGACACCCACCAAAATTTCAGTCTCATACTGCCCAGATCATAATGAAGAAAATTTTCCAAAATAAATGTCCAAAGTGAAAGTGAATCCAAACCACCCACCTCAGCACATACACATGCATGCAAACAAACATATAACCTAGTGCTGGCAATTGATAATATCATGCAAAGCCTGGTTCTGACTATGGATAATGCCTCAATCATCTAAAGTTTATCACAAATGATAAATTGCAATTCTACCTGATCCCTCTCCACTAACTCGGCCCACTCCTTTCGGGAGATTAGTTCACATGTTTTCTCATATGACAAGTTGATCCGATAGTTCAAATCACCCAGCAAAATAATTCTTCTGCAGAAAATATAGGGTTTCAATAAGATAATTTATAAATTTAGTAGCAACCTATGAAGTCATCAAAAGCACAAACTTTTGTAAAAGAAACCTTTTTTTTTATATATATTTATGAAATTATTTCTCTTCTCCTCTAGCTATATGTAAGTATGCCTGGAATTTCAGGCATACAAGTACCTTGAAAATATACAGTATACTTCTTTTCTAAATCATTAATTCAAAATGTCAGGCTAATGGAAGAAAATGCAAACTCATACAAAACATAAGAATTTTGGGAAGCTTCAAGCAAAAACACAAGAGAGGGCCTTTGCCTGACAACAATAGTACCTTTTCCCTTGTATTCTTATTTGTTGTCTTCTTCTCATAAGCAACAAAACTTGGACAATTTACCAGGATTCCCCACCCCCACCTGCTCCTTTTATGAAAATTTACAATTTACTTGCTGCACCACAAAGAGTGACACAACATCTACATGCACTAAAAAAAAAAAAAACCTATGGAGTCTACAGTATTCAATTTCTTTCCATAATTCTAGCACATTAATAAGTCAAACTGAAAAGCAAGTTTCAAAGATTAATTCTGCAGGTGTTTCATTTGTCAATAACAGATGAAGTATGAACTTTTAAGATTCTTATCTAAAGTATGTCTTTTCAGAAAAATCATTTTCAATAATATATAAAATGTCATAGGAATAACAAGTCACAAGACAAGATTTTAGCAAGCAATTTCATTTTTAAATTTTCTTTATAGCAATAACCTAGAAAATATGCATAAAGTACTTTGATTTCTAAATCAAAATGCCATGCTCATTGCAAATGTATCCTCAATTTCTTATGCAAATAGTTATCAGAAACATTTATTCTGGGTATATCACAAAAAGTATTCACCAGAAAAATGGCCCCTTGCTCTGTGCTTCCCACTCTATGATAAGAGATAAAAAGCTCATTCCCTTTGATATATGAGGGCCTGAATTCTTCTCCACTTAGTTAATTTCTCAAAATTAACACCCATAAACATGATACAGTTTTATTTTTGGAATTTTACAGCCCCATTAACATGCTAAATTCATATGCCATCTTCCCAACCCCCCTGCCCATCTCCCCTTCCCTCCCTCTTCTTCCAAAAAAATAAAAAAATAAAAGAAACAAAAAAAGATCCTCAGAAGGAAAAGAGTCCTACATGTTTGCACATTAATGACAGACCTACTAGCTTTGAACGACTGTCAACAACAGCATAATTTTATTTTTCTCACATTCTGTTATTTAATTATTAAAGAGGATTGTAGTAAAACAATTTGAGAAAAAAACAGAAGAGAGCATTTTTTTTTTACAACAGAATAGAGCAATTTTAATTGTATGTAGATATCAGATGTTGGAACAGCTGAAAAGAAGTCTGTTCTCCATGTCTTATTAAGATGTTGTATACTCACTCATGATCAAGGATGCTTTTTGGAAGCCCAATACCAGAATTGGTATGAAACAGAGTTCTCCTATGTATTTCATGCACATCAGCATTTCTTTTGAGTTCATCTCCATCTTTTTCACCTGACGTCAGGTGAGTACATATAAAACAGAAAAGAGTCTCATATATAGACATACTGACTGATATTGATCCCTGGGAGATTGAAGAACATTCTTACTGTTTGAAGAACTTCCATAAAGAATAAGTCTTGATGCATTTCAAAAATGAAACATCAAAGATACAATTACTAATCAAAATTTGGTTACTAATTTCTGCTTGCATGATATCAAATTGGAGGAATTGGAAGCTAAAATGATGAAGCATTTCTTATTTGCATGAACTAGATCTCAGGTAATTGTATTTCAACAGGTTATTTCTAAACAAATGTGAATGCGAACCTCCTCAAAACAGCTCTGAATGTTTGCATCACCTTCTGCATTCTATGAAGTTGATGTCTAAGACATTCTCAAAAAGTAAAAATATTCTTGATAAATACTCCGTAATGAAAGTAAATATAATTAAAAGAACGCAAGCACCTGTCACCCACTAAATGTTGCAACATCGTAATCATCAGATCAAGAAACAAATGTTTCCAGTTAGGTCTTACAGACATATAAAGTTAACATTATATTAAGGCAATATATGCTTTGACACAAGTTACTGAAAGTAAGTTGGATAATAAGCCAAATGGAACACTAAAAATCAAATCAAAATGCTGACAAGATAAGAACAATCAAAACATTCAAAAACTACCTTAAAAATGTGTGGAACAGACCTTGTTACCAATGTAACCCATTACACCAACGCCAACAGTAGACACTCTCAAGTTCTGAATATACTTGCGCAAGCTCCTACGAACCCAAATTGTGAGGAAAATTCCAACCATCTGCTTACTTACTATCCTAACATACGATGATTTTCTTTTACGTTTCATGAGAGCATCAAGGTCAAGTTCTGCACGCAAAGCTAATCCTGATTGCATTTTATTTGTGACTGACGTGAAAGAACTATATGCTCCAAAAGACTTACTTGCTTTAAAAGATTTAACTACTTCGAAGGAACTTGGTCTCTGTAAAACATGCTGAGATAACAAGTCTAGTGGCAGCTCTGGCCAGCTCAAACTAATCCTTTCAGTGCCATGAAGCATTTTGGTTAACTTGCCATTGTTTTGACCAGCTGGTACATCTACATCTCCAGCAGAATTTTCTGTCCACAAACAATTTAGTCTACTTAATTTCTTTAGAGAAGAAACTTGCATCTGTAAATCCTGTTCTACTGGGACACCTAATTTACCTCTATTATTGACTGTAACTCCAGAATTCATACCTATGTCACCTGTATCTGGACTATCTTTAGCTTCATCCAATGGCTGAATTTCCTCACCAACATCACCAACACTTTCAAGTAATATCTCTTCTTCTATATCTGGAACATCATCAGATGGCATAAATTTTGATGGAGATGGGGGATCACTATAGCATTTAACTTTGGTTTTTGTCGGTTGAATTCTATTTAGTGCATCACGAATAATGCTTTCCCACTTTGGAACTGGACAGTCATCTTCAGCACCAAATATATTCCCAGCGTTCAACGGCACAATTTCCTGAATACTGTAAAAGTGAAAGCTAATGTTTCTCAAATGAACTCTCTTTGCATGCACAAAAGATTTATACTAACAAAGACCATTTTCAAAATAAAATAGACTAGCAAAACCAGGACAACAGATTATACAGGCATTACAAGAAGTTAAGGCAATAAAAAGCAAGTAAGATTGCTGGAGTCATGTCAAGTAGATAAAACACCACACATCCATCTTCCCCAATGTATTGGATAAAATAATGTTTGATTGCATGACAGTTATAGATGCAAGTTTCACACCATAAGAGAATGCTCAGAACAAAAATTAATGAGACTTACCCAAAAACGTAGATGTCAGCAGGGTCATAGGTATCAATCCAATCATCAATATCTAGATCATCAGGCGGTAGGTTTCCCCCAACATTCCATGTACCAATGCATATTCTACAGGAAGAAAGTTTGACAAGTTTCAAGTATTTAGTAACTGAGACCTGGGGAGTTAAAAAAACAAACTTGTATATAAAGAGAAAGGGAAGGGTAAGCAAAAAAAAAAGAGATGGAGTTCAGCCAAAAAAATTTAATAAAACTGCAATCAAGTATACAACTATTCAAGTATACAACTAGACTATACACATGTCAATTGTCAATGTTAAAGGGATAAGCATTAAACCTGAGTTCCTTCGTGTTTATATACTGTGTCCTAAAAGTTTCTGATTTCCGTCTCCTTAATCTTGAAAGAGCATCTGATATCCAAAAAATAAGACAAGAAATAATTCAATTAAAAGGAGCAACACAATATGTTGAAACTCCTGATTATACAACCTCAACTTTAAAGCAGCCAAGAATTGTTAAATTTGAAGTAGGAAACACTTGATCTTTAATATTATCTATTTATATATGCACTTATTTATTTATTAAGCATTATTTGGAAAGCTAATCTGATATGTAAAAAGAAGTCATAACAGAAAAGTAACTTGTTATCAACAAACTCTGATGCTATGGAATGATTTAATATCATGCAGGGTCCACCAAAATCTGAAGCAAATCACTACAAAGAATAAAGAAGAAGGAATGTATTAGCACCTAACTCCATTAACTTGGTCAACATATAGCTGGCCTCATTACCCATTTTCAACAAAATGTGTCGGCTCCTACTAAATGTAATTATTCATTATTGAACTCTCTTCTTTACAATCTTAAGTCTTAGATTGCATCTTGACCTACAAACGGACCAATGCGAATTGCACAAACACCATAACTTA
Source organism: Hevea brasiliensis (assembly GCF_030052815.1). NCBI lineage: Eukaryota > Viridiplantae > Streptophyta > Magnoliopsida > Malpighiales > Euphorbiaceae > Hevea > Hevea brasiliensis. The sequence continues at coordinate 13,537,743 of NC_079504.1, forward strand.
CCATAGAACAAATAAAATAGACAAAACAAACAACAACAACAACAACAACAACAACAATAATAATAATAATAATAATAATAATAATAATAATAATAATAATAAAACGGATAAAATTTCCACCAAACGTAAAAATAAAGATTTCCACATCCCAAATCAATAAAATTTCACCCAAAATAACACTAAAATATTTAGAATAGGGGGAAAGGGTATCTGCAAGAATCAAATGCTTCAAACCACTGGTCTTGTCTTCGCAACCTTGTCTTCGCAACAAGTTCAAAATTATGCGATAAAACTAAAAATTACAAGTGTCCAACAGCCTAATTGAAAGTTCAATAACATAACAAAAACTGGGGAAGCGCAAAAGAAGGAGATGATGATAATAATGATGATGAACAGTACCATTGCTAGGATCAAACTGAGCATCCTCTCCTCCATTACCTCTAAACCGCGATTCTCTCCCCCACTCACAAAATTCTGAAAAAATTAACAAAATTTCTTCAAAAATGAACAAAAAACATTCACCATTTTTTTCTCTTCTTTTTGTCACTCATAAGATTTATTAAAGATTGGGACTACCTACCTTCTGTATTAGAAGCAGAATCTTTATCGCCGTCGTCGGAGTCAGTGTCAGCGCTGTAATCAGACTCTCTGGCGGAGATATTAAGCCATTTACGCATGACCACTCTGGGCCAAAACAGCTGTAGGCACGAACAACAGTTTTCAGCCCAACTTTTGCCCTGCCCAATTTCTCTCTTAGTAATCCCATAATCCAAACATCAAAATTAACCAAAACCCAAGAGGAAAAAACAAAGATTTCATAGAACAGAAAAGAAAGATACCTTTGGTTGTTGCTTTGAGCGAGAGTTCACGCTCTGTGGATATTTCATGACTTGAAAATGTTATATATCAACAGTAAAATATAAAATTTCAAAAAGCGGAGGAAGAAGAGAGACCATGGAGCGAAAGCTTTCAGAAGCTGAGAAGGAGACTAAGAAATAGAGATCAATGTTCGTTGCTGTAATGGAGGGAAGGAGGGAAGCGTAACGGCTGAGGGTAGACGGAGAATAGTTTAATCAACAATAGATTAGCTCACACTGTGGATAATTACACGTTTAACAGTGTGTTTGGAATATTGCTCCCATGTCTCACTTTTTTTATTTGTGAATTTTAATTTATTATTATGACTTGCAATAAATTTTTCCAAATGCAATCTTAGTATTTTTTTTTTTAATGAAAAGTAAATTCTCGTCCATTTTAGAAAATAGGAAATTATAATGATATTAATATTATTATGGTAAGTAGCATAATAATTAAATTGATTAATTTTTTTAGTGTGAGAAAAAATGAAATAAAATGATAATTTTATTATTTTTTAAAATTTAAAAATTTGCTACAATTTATTAAAGATATTTTTATAAAATAAAATTAAAATTTATAAATTTTTAATAATAAATTATGGTTAAAAATTAAAAGTAAAATATGAGATAAAATTTAAAATTGATTTATAAAAATTACCTTGTGTTTAGAAGAGTGAATGTAAATTTTTAAGAAAAGATTTAGGGCATGCCAAGTTGGGTTGCAGCCCATTTAAGGGGCTCTGATTTCGTTTTTTTTTATGTTCTCTTAATTAATTTGATGCAATTTTAGAACAATTTCTATGAAAAATTATATTTAAATTATCATTTAATTTAATATTTGTGGATAATTATATAATTTTAATTTTAATGAATATATAATTAAAATTGAACATATTATATTATATAATAATATATTTATAATAAAAATTATATATATATATATAAATAAAATAATCAAGAAAAAAATTAGAGTAATGAATGATAATATTTGATTATATATTATACAATATATAAATATATATAATTGTATTAAAATTATATAACATATCTAAAAATAATAGAACTATATATATATATATATTTGATTTTATTTTAATTTTAAATTATTTTTATTAAAAAATTAAAATCAAACTAAAATAATAAAATAAATTTAATTCAATATGATTCTTCAGTTTGATTTGAGGTCTAAAAGTTGTTCGCACTCTAACTATGTATGATATTATAAAGTTTTATAATTTAATAATTTAAGGAATTGAAAACAAGAGAACTTTAAATTTTAAATTGAAATTTTCATTCTCTAAAAATATATTATTTTCAAATAAAATACACGTGTCTCCATTATTTTAAATTTTATATTTTTTTTTTCAAATTTTTTCCACATAAAATATAAGAATTTAATTAATGATATATGAATGGTCATCTAAACATGATAATTTATAATTTTGTTTTTTAAATATAATGAAAAATTATAATTCAATTTTTTTATTTTTTAAAAAATAAATTAATCACTAAAACATATTTCTATTAATAAAATAATTATTTTATTAAAATTTAAGATTATTAGTTGAAAATTGTAATAATTTAGTTTATATAATTTTAATATTTACAATAATTTGATTCTTTAAATTTCAATTAACTATTTTAATTATATTTAATTAGTTAATTTTGAGCGATTCCACTGAATGATGAAATCTAACGGTAAATCTAAAGACCAAACTGAACATCTGATTCTCAGCGTGCGGGAAAAATCTGGCACCAAAATGAAACCGAGAGAGAGAGAGAGAGAGAGAGAGAGAGAGAGAGCTATCTCATGAGGTGCAGGATAACCAAAGATGCAAACTCTTCACTTACAACGCTCTTAGGATTAGCAATTGCCTTCTGACTTGCATCGCTCCAATCCATAACAAGTGCCTAAAATCCTCTAGTTTTAATTTGTTTCTTACAATTGGGTCACTCAAGCCTTGTAATTCTCCAAGAAGTTTCCTCTTTGGAGGAGCACCCACTTCTCCTTTTGCTGTCAAAATGATGTTTTGATGATTTTTCAAGAACCCAGTCGCCTGTGGATGTGCAAAATGATAGAATTCAAGAGAATGACGAGCTTGAATTGCTAAATAAGCCATCTAATGGGGTATGTTCAGAAATTGATAAAGAATCTAAAGCACCTGATAAAGAAGAGACGTTAGCCTCTTTTTGAAGTTCATTAAACCTAGAGATTCATTAGACGAAACCTGGCGATTTCGTTGTAGGTTTCGTAGTTTCGGGAAATGAGAATAAGCTCGATGTGCCTTGTCAGGTAACATGTTGGGGAATTGTAATACACTGAAATTTTAAACTTTGAATTTATAATTTCTTTACAATATTTTATTTAATAAATTAATTTAATAATTGGAATGTTTAAGAAATTTAATATTTTTCTATTTAAGACAATAATTTAAAGTATTGTTTTATTATTGTTATTATTACGGTTATTGTTATTATTAATGTTATTTTAATTAAAAATTTGTTTGGTATTATTGTTGAAATTATTATTGAAAAAATTATTTTTTTAAATATACTAGTTAAAGAATATTAAAAAATAATTTAAAATTAAATTTAATAAATTTTAGTAATAATAATAATATAATAATAAAATAATTTTTTCTAAATTATTTTTTTTCACAACATCTAAAATAATGCTTTATTCATAAATACAGTTTTAACATTCTAAACACAATACCAAATAAACACTAAAGATTTGAGATATAATTGAGTTGGAATCAGATTCAACTAATATACTATTAAATAAAGATAATATACATAAAAGCTAACCTTTGAGCTGTGTGCAAGTGCCCTTGGTGTAGAGTTCAAGCCTTGGTAATGATAGTTTGCAATTAGATACATTTTTTTTTAATGAGGATGTGAATCGATTTACCCCTTTTGAATCAAACTTAGTTGAGTTGGTTATTAGTTGATTAGCCAGTTTGAGAAGGTCAATTCTGGTTTTTTATAAACAGGGCTTTAAACATAAATTGGGGATAAATTTGAATAATTATCCCTTAATTTATATAGTTATAACACTACAGTATTTTAACTTTAAAATGTAACATAAAATCTCATAAATTTTCAAATTTTGCACAGTAAAATCTCTTTGACTTTTAATTACTGATTTTTCAGTTAGAAACTGATATAAATAGCTCCTACATGGCACTTAGTCAATATTTCTCTCTCATCTCTTATGTAAAGTGTAAAATTATTCTCTTTACGCATAAAAAATTATTCTGTCCATAGAGAGAAAAATGATTCAATTTACACATGACTTTAGAAAAAAAAGAAAAATATTGACTAAGTTCTATGCTGGAGCTGTGTAAGTCAGCGTCTAATTGAAAAACTGATAATTTGAGGTTAAAGGGATTTTACTATGCAAAATTTGAAAGTTGATGGGGTTTTATGTTACATTTTTAAGTTGAGGGACTATAATGTTATAACTAGATAATTTCACGGACAGTTGTCAAAATTGATCCCATAAATTGGATAAGTTACAGGTTTAGTTTTTTATTAAACCAATTCTGTCACGACCCAAAATTCTGAACCGTGACCGGCGCATAATTTAAGTATTCTTAAATCATGCAAGCCTTATCAGAGTATCTTGAATGAATATATTGTCACTTATTAATCCCAAAAATAGACAAAATTCAAATAAACAAAATGCTGAATAACATCATAAATATCCCATAAGTAAACTGCGGAGTCTCTACAGATTTCAAATAAAAACTTAAACTGTTCAATAAACTAAACTAATTATTGGCCCGAGAAAACATGAATTCGGGCATACCATGAGAACAAATCAAAGTTGTTCCTCTCCAGAAAATGGACTGAATATTTGGATCAGCTGCAGAATTCTACCGATCCAAAAGATAATGCATGAGAAAACGTGGTTTGAGCTAGATGCTCAGTGAATGATAATTATAGCACACAACGGAATAGGAACAGATAGACGCTTGATTAATTTCACAATAAATTTTCTATTCAATAAAATCATGCTCATGCTATCAAAAATCATTAATAAAATAACTTCATAAAACATATGTATAAAAGAAATCCATTCAATAAAAATTTTATGGTACAGTGCACTAGGGTGATGATACCCCACATCACCAAAGGCCAGATGGTAAGCGCGCTACCAGATATTAGATACCTTCCTCCTCCTTCACAGATATCAATGCATATGATACTAATGCAAGCCATAAACTGCAATGATGCATGACTTGATAATGCAACCTAATACCGTGATAGTCCACACGGCGGGGCTTGATAACAGAAACAGATACTGGGCACAGGTACCAATTCAAAACAGAAAATCAATTTATACAAATCAATCAAAATCAATAAAAAATTTCAGATAGCAAATAATAACTGATAGTGCAATTCCAATAGTGTATTTCAATAGTTTCAGAGAGTAAATAAAATCAAATCAATCTCAAATCAATTCAATAAAATCAAATCAATCTCAAATCAATTTAGTAACACATCAGTAAATTTTATAGTCAAATATCAATCAATATAAATACATTAAAGGCCTGTTCCCGGAATCCTAATAGGTCTAATGCAGAGATAGTTGGCAAAATCAATTATTTAATCAAAATCGAAATAAAATTCAATAATAAAATAAAACTTTAGAAAATCACATATAAAATCATTGTTAAAATATTGATTTAAAATTTCATTTAATAACAAACTTAATGCTAAGAAATTTTAAAAGGGACAAAACGGTGCCATGTACTATAATTACCACTCACCTGGAATCTCCAAGACAATAGTTATTTCAATAGAAGAGAGACAATTTCAACTGACTGATTGAATATTCAAATCTCCTATACACCCAAAATATTAAAGAAAAATATCAAATAATAATAAAATATAATAACTTATATATATATATATATATATATATATATATATATATATATATATATATATATATATATATATATATATATATTATGTGACTAACAGGGACGATGGTGGATGAACAGGGGATGAAAGTTTATATATATATATATATATATATATATATATATATATATATATATATATGTACACGTAAGCTGGACGCAATGGTGGGAGGGACGTACGGCTTTATATATATATAATAATTATTTATTGTCCAATAGCAATTATGATCAACCAATTCAATACTAATGATCAAAGAAAAAAGATAAATTTCTAGGGTAGTTGTAACAAATTAATGAAAGAAAATAAAATTAAATTCACCAATTATTGAATAAAGAATGAGAATTTTTACCTTGAAAATAGAATCGAATGTGATGAATAGAGAAGTAAAAATTTAAGGATTCTCTGTTGAGAGTATTTAATAGAAAAAGGAGGTGACAAACAGGTTTTGAGAGCAAAGTTTAGCAGAAGAGATGATTAGGGTATATATATATTTCGAGAGTTCTATTAGGTATAGAATGGGATAAGAGTTATTATTGAACTGGGTTGTTCAGATTGCAGATATATATTTAATTTCAAAAATAATATATTTATATATCTAAAAATAAATAAGCAGACCATCTAATAAAATATAAATATTTTTTATAAATATTTTAAATTATTGTTAGCTAAATAAAATAAAATAATAATAAATAATAATTGTATATGGGTTTTCACAAATTCGATCGACTAGGTCGATCTAGTTTTAACAATTATGTTCAACTCGCCCCTCTCTCCTTTATACCCCAACTACCCGACTCGAAGATGCATCTCTCTCATTCATCACTTCCAACAATAATCCATTTCGTTGATGAGCTTCCCTCACAAAGGTAGCAACTCCAGCACTCCATGACAACTTCGACGAATGACTCATGTCACGACTAAACCTATGGGTCGGACCGGCATTAGGACCTGGGCTAGCCTAAAGCCCCCGAAACCCGTAGTAAGCTTAACTATTCCTCAAACCTATGACCAGAGCTATAATTTAGGCCCAATATGTATATAAAAATCATTTAAATTAAAATATTATAATTTTATTTCGGGCCAACTTAACCCAATAATTATCAGAAGCTCAAATTAGGGGAGCCTAGCTCAACCCGGTTACATCATTTATAAATTGTTTAACTCATAAAAAATTTTCATTTGTTAATACAAAACTTAAATTCATGCAATCCCTGACAGGATTAATGCTACTACTAGTACATGCGGAGTTTTAAATTACAAATTTAAATAATAATAATACAGTTAAGTAATTTTTTTCATAACCTGCGAGGAAAGGAACAGGTTATTCTGAAAAATGTCTTTTCCTGTAGCCTGAAAAAATATGGTGAACAAGAGCGAGCATTCGACTCAGAGAGTAAAATGCTAATTTTAAGTACAATTTCTATAGATATCTAAAGCTAATGCATCCTAAAGAGTGGAATGCAACACTATCAAAATTTTCATACATATTACATCATAACAGCAAAAAGGCAATTTGGAGCACTCACACACCAAACACTGTTCAAACAGTATATATATGGGAGCTAATCCTCTATACAGCTCTCTTAATCCAACCTCTGCCAGCGAGTGTCTCTCAAGCTGGACTTTCGCTTAATAAACCAAATGTGGGGTCCCAACGAGTGTCTCTCAAGTCGTGTCTACCCCGACTTATCCACAAAGGACTAGGTCCCGGCGTATGTCTCTCAAGCCGTGTCTACCCGTCCTGTCCATATTCAATACCATACCACACGCACGCCAACGCACGCATACTGCTCCAAATTATCACAAACAACATCCATGGCTATTCATCAATTAAGAATGCAATATAAAATGTGCCTAGTGTTTAACTAGATAGATACATATTTATAAGTGATGCATAGGCATACTTGAACATATAATAATATCGAAATTATAATTAAAATTAATATTTTACTCACAGTACACCGAGGACTATTGTGATTGCTGGATGGAGAAAAATAGTTGACCTCGATCACCTAAATAATTATATTATAAATTTATTAGTACTAAATCAAAATAAAACTCTAAAAAGACAACAGACAACATAATTCATGTCTGAAATTCGAAAGAATTTTCTCTATACCTAGGACCTACCCAACCTGCACAAAGATTCAAATAACACTTTTAAATTCTCAATTTCCACAATCACATCTTATCAATATCATATGGCCGCTTCTGGGCCCTCCAAATCAGGCAATACTCACAATCTTAAAAATTACGTTTTAGTCTATATAATTGACATTTTGTAAAAATCCACTCAAACAAGCTCTAAAAATTTTAAAATTTTGCTCCGCGGTCCTTAGCAATATTATAAGGCTATTGCAAAAGGAATTATAATTTTCTAATCACCCATGAATATTTTATTAATTTTATTCTAACCCAGTACAAGGCAAAAATTGAGCAATATAGAGTTCGGATTTACCTATGTCAAATCTGACACCTGAAACACATCCAGAACATCTGAAAATGCTAGGATTGACTATAATATCAATCACGTTCTGAGACGGGCCACCAGGCAGCCAGATCTAGCTGAAAATGCGATCCCAACGCTGGTGAGCTATTCTCGATCCGATTGCATATAAATTAAATCCAAATTGTGTTAATAATTATCATAAAATTATTTTTAAATTTTGGAAATAAAAAAAGTTCAAAAATCTCACCAAGCGATATGGACAGTCCAATTATCGCCTTTTTCAAACAGTGTCCAATCGGAGCGGAACTAGTCCTATCTCGAAGATCTCGTCGTCCCGAGTCCATCTGAAGGTCGGATCGACCGGAAACTTGTCGAAAAGCCCACTACCCAAAACTTTCTCTCTCCTTGGAACTACGGCTGTCGGCGATGGTTTGAAGCACCACCGGTCAAGAAAAGTGCACCAAGTCATGAGGAGGTGAACGCCGCTGGGACTATAGCCATCCGGTGTCGAAAAAGCCAGGAATCGAGGCCCAAAGCTACGACGACGTGCGGCTTCTCTCTCTCATCCTTCCTCGCATTTTTATGGCCGGAGCTTGCCATCGGAGCATCACCGGAGGTCACTGGTGTCGGGGGTGGTGGTTGGAAACACTGGCCGGCGATGGGCGGCGGGGGTGGTGGTCGGAAGCAAAGGAGAAGGGAGGGAGAATGGTGGGGGGGGGGGGGGCGCTTGTGCACTGTGTTTTGGGTTTCTTTTTTTTTTTTTTTAACTTCTAATGATACTATTAGTCCCTCAACTTCTTAGAGGTTTACAATTAGGTCCAATATTATTTTATTATGTTAAAGTTTAATAAAACTCTAGTAATGATAAAATAAATATAATATAAGAAAATTTAATTATTTTATTCTCATTTAATAAATTAACTTTAATTAAATTATTTATTATTAAATTATTTATTATTATTTTCTTTATTTTAAAATCAATTCAAATAAATCCTATAATATTAATAATATAATATTTCATTTTCATTTTATTTATAATTTAAAAATTCTTGAATTGTTACATTCTTCCCCCCTTAAGAAAAATTCGTTCTCGAATTTTTGAACAAACAAGAGATAAGGAAAATAAGATTATTAGAACAAGTGCAATCATTACTCCTCCAGCTATGCAGAGATTGGTAAAATATTTATTCTTTAAACTCTTCATATATTATAGATGACATTCTACTGCTCTCTGATTCTACTACAGTGTCTTAACTGTCATCATCTCTTCCTAGATATGCTCTTATCTCTTGGCTATTCAATGACCATTTTTTCTGACATCTCAAGTATTCACTATACCTCTTTGTACTTGACTTGATGTCTCATAACTTCAATCAACCTTGGCGCTTACCCCTCAACTTTCTGCTTTCCAAGGATAGGACTTATGTTCTTTATCCTATAATGTTCTATAAGATATTTTCTGCAGCACCTATCATAGGTATCTTATTCTAAATCTTTACTTGTCCTTTGACCTCAATGGTTGGCATCTGTGCATCCTCTTATTTTCATGATACTTCAAATTTCCAATCTATTTGTGTCATTACTAAGGTACTTCGACTAATCTCTGTTCATCTTATGTAACTAGTTAGTTAGAGTTCCCTCCAAGGGCTAAGTGTACCATTTATCAACATTGGAAAGTGAACTAGGTCTCTTCTCTTATATGACAAAAGTGTTTATATTCCCTGACAACCCAGTCCACGTGACTTTATCATTTCTCACTCCTTCTCTGGAATGGGAATATCCTGACTTCTCCCTAAAGCTTCTTATTATGTGACGTACTTCCTGACACATTGACACTTAGGTTGAGGCTCCATTATTCGTTTGGTTTACCATCTCACCATAACTTGCTTTAAACATCTCTTAGTGTGTCCCTAGCATACTTATTCCTTTTTATTTTCATCATTGTAACCAACTCTACCAAACTTTTCTCCTATCATTTAGATCTTATCTACTTCTTTTTCCTGTTGCTGCTATTGTTGATATCTTTCCAATCTACTGTACTTATTCTTTAACCTTTGTTTTCTCTCATTCTTATACTTTTTCTTTCAAGGATGTTCATCCCATTATCAACTTTAACTTTCTTTTTATTTCTTAGTCCTATCTTGATTACTAGTTCTATTACTTCGAGAATTTTAATCTTACGATTGACCCCTACCAGCAGATTTCTAAACATTTTCGATCCTCAATTATAAGACATAATTATATGATAATTACTAACATAGTTCGGACGCTATGTAAATGCATTTGAAAGTTAGAGAGCTTATTTGATATATTTTTATAATTTAAAATTTATTTAATCGTTAAAAACTTATTTGCTTTTTTTTTTTTTAAATTTAAAGGGCTTATTCAGACCTTTAAAAAGTTTAAGACCTTTTACTATAAATAAATTTAATTAATTAAATTTTAATTGTATATAATAGTATTGCTTATTATTATTATTATTATTATTATTATTATTTTAAAAAATAATATTACCCTGAGTATAATGGCCAAGGGTAGGTGTGAGCAGATTTCGGTTCAAAATGAAAAATCAAACCGAATCGATTCAATTCGGTTTAATCTGTTCGGTTTTAAAATTTAATCGGTTCGGTTGTATTTTAAAAAAATTTTGGTTCAGTTTGATTTTAAAGAAAGAATCAATTAAATCAAACCGAATAGTAATTTATATATTCAAATCGAATCAAATCGAGTCGAATTAATTTTTGAATTGATTTAATTTCAGGGGAAATTTATGAATTATATTTAATTTTATCCATATAAATTGTTTAATTTTATTGATTAATATTTATTAGGTTCAAATTAAAGTCAAAATTAGATTAAATAATTTAAAAATTAAGTCTAAATTAAAAAATTAATAAAAAATTAAAACCAATCAGTTTGAACAGAATCGAACTAAAATAAAATGATTCGATTCGATTTTTTATTTATTTCAATTCAATTCGATTTTTAAAATAAATAATTTAATTTTTATAATTTAATAATTTGAATTGATAGATTTAAACCGAGTAATCACTCTTAGCCAAGGGATGTGGGAAAGTGCTAAGATGCTGGCGGTTTCTCTTGCTCCTGACATTGACAAAGAAAATGCTAGATACAATGGAGTTTTCTCGTCCTTGCAACTCAACTACATGATTTGACAATTCACTGAAAAATGTCATTTTGACTAGTCTTTTCTAAAACAAAATAGCTTTACTTGTAGCTTTTTAATTTCATGTGCACACAATGGAAAATGTTTTTCTAATTGGTGTTTTCTTGTTTAAGGGTATTTCTAGGAACAACCTTTTTCAATTGGCATTTTTTTTAAGTAAACATTACTTTTAAAAATTATTTCAATTTCACATTTATATGATAATAAACCCCTTTTTTATGGAAAATGCTATGGCACATATTGTATGTACATTTCCTTCCAACCTTCTAGCTTTCAGAAATCATCCCATAATTAGTCTTTAAAATTGACATCAAATATCAAAACTTTTGGTGAGATTTTATTATGTCTCAATTTTTCTTTGGCATTGCAGTTGGAAAGCCATTTTTTTTAAGAAAAAAAATATTATTTTAAATATTATTAAAAAAATAATTTAAAAAATTTTATTTTATTATTTTAATATTTTTATAATTAAAATTTATTAATTTTAATTTTAAATAATTTTTTAATATTATCTAATTAATATATTTTAAAAAGTGATTTCTGAATAACAACTTTAATAATAATATCAAATAGATTCTTAATAAGATAAAAAAATTGAATGAATCACATAACGGAATACTGAGACTGTTTACGAGAATTGAGGCTTTTTGTTTCCAAAGTAAAATTTTTAGAGTTGAGTGTAGGGATCACGGGCTTTTCCTCCTAAAGGTTGAATTAATGAACATGAAGGATATGCTACCCAAGATGGATAGAGGTCATCACGTGTCCAAGGCCATAAGTGGGCTGATCTTATGCCTGTAGAAATTGCATAAGCATGCAATTCTTCTTCTGAAAGACTCTTGCATGGATAACCTTATCAAAAGCAGTTAGCTTTTAGAAGTAAGAGTGTTGCAGTCGAATTCTTAGGGGAGTGAAACAAGCAATTGCTCTCCAAGGCTGGGGTTTTTTACACAACATAGAATAGAATAAAAAAAGGTATTCTCTTAGGTGGTTCATCTAGATGCATTCTTGGTGCAGTCAAGATGGTTTCCTTTTTTTTTTTTGTTTCTCTAAATTATCAGTGTAGATTCTCTACATTCCAGGTACATTTAGACTACATTTAGACTGTGGATAATATATTTGATTTATGTATAACATATGATCAACCATGCAGTAGTGATACAAGATGGATCTTGATAAACACACATGAATATAAATTGGCTATGGCCATATCAATTCCCAACAGAACATAATGAACAACTTCAAGAGGTTGAAAGAAAATATAAATTGCAATTCTTTAATAATTTCTTGTTTTCAGATTCTCAGTAAATATTTTTGTTTCCCAAATATGATGGTTTTTATTATATGTAAAATATTTTGCTGCTAAAGATGCATTTGTTATATTCTTTGGAAAATAAATAAGATATAAACTAGTAAATTGTCTAATGTTAGGCAATTGGTTGACATTCCAATTGAGAATGAAAGAAAGAGAGACTGAAAAAAAAAAAGAAAGAAACCGATAATTTGCAGGCAATCTTGTGCTTCCGATCTATTTATTGTCAATCACGTTCTCTCTTCACCTTCATTCTCAATTTCTTTGGCTACCCTTAGTTTTTGCTGTTTAAGACAACTACGTTTTTTAATTAAAACATTCACTATTCCTTGCACGTATCTACCATGCTATGTCTTCATGTTTTGTTAATAGATAAACATTACTTTGTATCTATTATGACTAATTATAAATAGATGAAGATGATGCTAACTTGTGGGAATTATTATCTTTGATTTGAAGGGTGAAACAGAAGTCAGAAACAGAAGTAGTTCATTAGCTTTTTCTAAATATTGAATTTGAAAGGTGAGTAGAAATAAGAGAGAAAATTTTGTAATTGTTACAACTTATTATAAACTAGATGAAGATGATGCTTACTTTTGGGTATTCTTATGTTGGATTTGAAGGTGAAACGAAAATCATGAAGTAAAAACAAATAATTGTACTTCTACATAAATTAAATTGCAATGACATCCAATGTTGAGATAATATTGTCCTTCAACTTTTTTTGCTTTTTCAAGCAGGCTCCTACCATTGACAGTTTTACCTGATGATTACTTTTTAACAACAAACCAAGGGACTAGCAATGGTCACTATCCTTAAAATTTTAATTTTTGAGGAGTTTAAATATCAACATATATTTAATAGACTCTCATATTTATTTTAAAAAATTTCTCTCAAAAGTTTAAAAGGTTGAATTTGTTTTATTGGCCCAATTAACGAAAAAAAAAAGAGTTCATATTTTAATAATTAAAAAAAAAATTTATTAGCCAATTAAATTGAAAAAATAATGATCTATATTTTTACAATTTACTTTTAATTAATAAAAAAATAAATTTTAAAAAGATTTAAATTGTATTTAAAACATTCAAGATACATTCATATCTAGATTTTTTGGATAAACTAATATTCCTTTTATTATGTTAAAATCACATGCAAGAGAATCCCACACGAATCTGTAGCCATTGGTAACATGCACTGCTGTCCATTTTAATAATAATAATAATAAGCCCCCCCTCCTCCATCTCCCGCCACTACCCAACACTCTCTTTTTTGTTCTCTTACACTTTAAAAAAAAAAAAAAAAAAGAGAGAGAGAAAAAAAGATATGTAACTACTTTAAACTTAATTTAACCTTTGTTATTTTACTCTTCAAAAACTCCCATTGTAGCATATAAAGAAGAAAAACTTCAATTTGACAATAGAAGTGGAGAGAGAAAAAGAGAACATACATATATTGGTTCTGATAACCAATGCAATCCAATTTAGACGGGAACAAGCCTTATATATACTTTCTTTTAGATGGAAAGTGAAATCGCCAGCTCCACTAGCATCAGAGAGGGAGCAACTACCCCTACAAACCCTCTACCGCTTCGCTTTGAGAGCAAAGCCCCATTCTTAAACTAATGATCAAAATTTTGTAGAGAATAAAATGTATAATAGCCAATCTTCTTTTTGGTTGGGCAATTGTCAACTTAGACTTTATGAATTGTTTTTTAATGTTTTCACACACACATGTTAGCATAATTACAGCAATCAGCATGATTATAGGAGATTTGTGTAACATAATTACAGCAATCAGCATGATTATAGGAGATTTGTGTAGCATAATTATAGCAATTATTATTGTTGTCCAAATTAGTTCATATTCTCATGTATAAATAGATGTAATATCTCTGTAAATGAGAAACAGACAAATACACAATCCTTTCCTTCATTACTTGTATTCTTTCTTCTAACATGGTATCAGAGCCATAAAGCTTTTATTTCTAGTTTTTTGGGGTCTCTCTGCTCTCTCTACAACCTGTTCTGGTTCATTCTTTCATACCTATTATTATACCATTTTTTTTTTCTCCTCATCTTGTTATCAATGGAGAAATCTGATATTTCAAAACCTATTGCAACAGTTCTGACTGGTTCTAACTATAATCTTTGGGTTCAAGGAATGAAAAGTTTTTTGATAGGTCGCAAGCTTTGGCGTATTGTTACCGGAGATATCATCGCTACGACAAGAGAGAACGATGAAACCGATGCAAAATTTGTCGACCGTCTTGAGGATTGGGATAGTAAAATCATCGATCATCACCGTTTCGCAATACCGCCTCGTCCATCCACATCCGGTTGCTAATTATGACTCGCAAAAGAAATCGGGATTTTTGGCTAATCGATATCGTACCACCGGACTTGCCCACTATTATCGGTTGTGGACTACTCTTCATAATCTGAAACAAGAAGCAGTCAATGCGGAATGATTTTCTTGCCCGTGTCCAACCTATTTGGAATCAAATATCTCGTGCCAAAATCGGTGAAGATCATCTTCATCTCATTCAAGTTCTAATGGCTCTTCGATCGTAATATGAGGCCGCTCGAAAGGCCCCTGCTACATCGAAATCCACTCCCATCATTGGAAACGCTATTCAAGAGATTATTTTTGAAGAGACTCGTCTCGCTTTGGATAAAACTCCTCAATTTGAAGTCGCTCTTGCAACTACTCGATCCTCACATCGTAAACGGCAATCAACTCGTAAGAATTGTAATCAAATTGGTCATGCTTTTGCATATTGTCCTACCATAAAATGCGATATTGTCATGGTTACGGTCATATTCTTGAACATTGTCCCACACGCCTCCAAGATCAAAAGGAGGGCATTCTAAATTCAAGAATGTCTCAAAGCACGGATCTTCCTCTCACATCTTTGCTCGCATCGAGGGCTCTACCGCCATCACCATGAGTGATCTTGAGGCACTATTCAAACAGTTATCTCTTCTAATTCTCCTGCCGCCATGTCCGCCACTCCGGTAATTCTTATTGGCTTTTTGACTCGCATGTTGTAATCATATGACCACTAATCTTAAATTCTTGTCTTCTCAAAACTCAGATCTTCCTTACCACCAATCCATACCGCAAATGGTACTAAAATGAACATCACACATACCGGTCATGTGTCTACCTCAAATCTTCATCTCCCGACACCTATTATATCCCTAATTTGGCACTCAATCTTATTTCTGTTGGTCAGTTGTGTGAAAGAGGATTAAATGTTATTTTTTCTCACCATGGTGTCCAGGTACAGGATCCACAAACGGGACAGATTCTTGGGGAGGGTCGCAGAGTGGGTCGATTATTTGAGCTTACATCTTTACATCTTCCTCAGAGATTTGTGTCTGCAGCTACAATCCCTAATTCCTCCATTCACCAATGGCATCTTCGTCTTGGTCATGCTTCTACCAAGAAAATTCAACCTTTAATTTCTCGTGGATTATTAGGATCTACTAAGTTTGAGTCATTTAATTGTTTAAATTGTCACTGCAAAACAACTACATTATCTTTTTCTCATAATAATACTACTTCAGACACTCCTTTTGGTTTAATTCATTCTGACATTTGGGGTCCTTCTCCTATTTCTTCAATAAATGGTTTTCGTTATTTTGTAATATTTATTGATGATTATTCTCGGTTTACTTGGATATATTTTTTGAAACATCGATCTGAGTTATCACAAATTTACATCACATTTGCAAAAATGATTAAAACTCAGTTCTCTTGTGACATTAAAATTCTCCGAACAGACAATGCCATGGAATATCTGGATTCTTCTTTACTTCAGTTTCTTAGTCAACAAGGCACCGTTGTTCAACGTTCTTGTCCTCACACCTCTCAACAGAATGGGCGAGCCGAACGCAAGCATCGCCATATTCTTGATTCTGTACGTACTCTTCTTCTTTCTGCCTCATGTCCAGAAAAATTTTGGGGAGAAGCGACTTTTCATGTCGCTTAGGTTATTAATCGTCTTCCTACCTTGGTTCTTCATAATTTATCTCCTTTTGAAAAGTTGTTTGGACAACCTCCTGACTATTCCATCCTTAAACTTTTTGGATGTGTTTCTTTTGTTCTTTTACAACCTCATGAACATACCAAATTAGAACCCCGTGCTCGCCTATATTGTTTTCTTAGTTATGGCATTGAACACAAAGGGTATCGTTGTTGGGATCCTGTTTCTAATAAGTTACGATCTCTAGTCATGTTAACTTTTGGTAAAATACTATTTTCTATTATCTTTACAAATTTCATCACTCTTTCAATAATGACTCTCTATTTTTCTCTTACTCCTCCAAAGAGATTTTTCATAGTCCTGAGCCAGGTGATTGTGATGTGCTCAATATTAGCCCAACTACACCCTCGTTGAATCAAGACCAGCTTGTTGATCCAAAGACTGCGCTGCATCTCCTCCTAGCACTACTCTTCGCTGCTCTACCCGTGTAAGAGAAACTCCTCATTATCTTTCGATTTTCATTGTTACTCTACTATTGCAACCCTTCATGAGCCTCATTCTTATCGTGAGGCAAGTCGACCCTCTTTGGCGCAAGCTATGACCGATTTAACTTCGTGCTTTAGAGAAAACTCATACTTGGGATTTAGTTGATCTTCCACCAAACAAGACTCCTATTGGTTGCAAATGGATTTACAAAATCAAGACCCGCTCGATGGAACTATTGAACGCTACAAAGCTCGCTTAGTAGCCAAAGGGTACACTCAAGAGTATGGTATCGACTATGAAGAAACTTTTGCTCCGGGGCCCGATTAACATCTATTCGCATCTCTTAGCTATTGCTGCAGTCAGAATGGAAACTTTTCCGGATGGATGTTAAAAATGCTTTTCTTCATGGTGATTTAATGTAAGAGGTTTATATGCATCCTCCTCCGGTTATCATTCTCCTCATAAGGTTTGCAAACTTGGCGAGCCTTATATGGATTAAAACAAGCTCCTGTGGCCTGGTTTGCCAAATTTAGTTCCACTCTTACTCAACTTGGTTTTCTCTAGTCCACATGATTCTCGCATTATTCACTCGTCGAATCGACGGTGGTATTGTTCTTCTCACGCTTTATGTTGATGATATGATAATAACAGGAGATGATTCATCCGTATTTTAGAGTTACAACATTATCTCAATCAACATTTTGAAATGAAAGACACAGGTTCTCTCACTATTTTTGGGTCTTGAAGTTTCTCAAAATTCGATGGCTATTATCTATCTCAAGCCAAGTATGCATCCGACTTACTTTCTCGAGCAGCATCATCGATAGCAAAACAAGATCAACCCCATTGGAGCTCAATTGCAAACTTACACCTCTTGATGGCACTCCTCTTGATGATCCTACTTTATATCGACAGCTTGTCGGGAGTCTTGTTTATCTCACAGTTACTCGACCTGATATTTCATATGTCGCTCACTGGTCACCGGTTTATGTCCGCTCCTCGCTCAACTCATTTCTGCAGATTGAATCCTTCGTTATATCAAAAGCACTCTTTTTCATGGTTTGCACTTTTCCGCTACCTCCTCCCTAGTATTATCCGCTACTGATGTCGATTGGGCGTGGTGATCCGGCGGATCGCCGCTCTACAATCGTTATTGTTTCTTCTGGGTAATTCTCTTATCTCTTGGCGTAGCAAAAGCAAACTGTTGTTGCACGTTCTAGCACAGAATCTGAATATCGTGCTCTTGCTGATGCTACATCTGAATTACTTTGGTTACGGTGGTTATTAAATAATTTGGGTGTCACTCATTCTTCTGCCACAATACTTCATTGCGATAATAGAAGTGCATACAGGATTTCTTATAATGGAGTATTTCATGAGCGTAACAAACACATCGAAATTGATTGTCAGTTTGGACGTCATCATTTTGGTCATGGCACCAGATGTTTGATTCCTCGCTCTCTCTCACACCAAACCGATATATTCACCAAAACGCATCCTCCCGCCGCCAGATCTCTTAAGCAAACTCAAGTTGGCACTGTGCTACCACCTTGAGTTTGAGGGGGTGTTAGCATAATTACAAAGAATCAAGATGATTATAGGAGATTTGTGTAACATAATTACAGCAATCAGCATGATTATAGGAGATTTGTGTAGCATAATTATAGCAATTATTATTGTTGTCCAAATTAGTTCATATTCTCATGTATAAATAGATGTAATATCTCTGTAAATGAGAAACAGACAAATACACAATCCTTTCCTTCATTACTTGTATTCTTTCTTCTAACAACACATATGAAAAAGTTCATGAATACTTCTAGAAAATGTATTAACCTTTCCATGATTTGATAAACTTATTCAATCCGTTCTTTTATTCACAATGCAAATATGATATTTGAAATATATAAAAAAAAAAATTGAATTTCAATTATAAAGGGCTTTAGGGATGAGGTTAACAATTGGTAATTATTACCCTTTAAATTTTAACCTCTCATTGTTGTTTGAATACTATATGAGAAGAGGCTAACTTTTAACCTCTTAACATTTAACCCTTTGGGGACGAAGTTAACAAAGCTTAACAAATAGAGTAACATCATACTTCATTTAAGTTTTTTTAACTTGACAAGTGGTCCTTTATAACTTGTCAAATATGATAGAGATGAATTGGCTATATACAATTGAGTAATTATACTTTTTTTTCTTTTCATATACAAATTGGGATTAATCAACTGCATATGTGTGTACATTTGCAAAGAAAAGTAAGCAAAGTATTTTTAGCTTTCTTCTCGCAGGGGAACTCGGAGAGAAATTAGGTGGAGTTTTACCAATGAAAATTCTTTTGACATAGCATTATTTACAAATTGCTTAGCTTGCATAAAACATGAAATTACTAATATTGTCGCTTGAGACTTTTTCTAATGCTAGTTAGGTACCAATAGGCAGTTAATAATAAATTTTTGTTGTTTCTCATGTAGTATTGCTGACCTTGAAAGTCAGGCCTATTAATATCAAACAAAGAGGTGCAATTGTTTCCCTTGGTATGTTTCAAATAGTTCCATTCAAAATATTTTACAGGCAAAAAGGTTCATTTTAGCTCTCAACAATTAGTGAAAAGTCAAAAAAGCCTCTAAACTTTCTTTTTTGTGGAAAGAGTTCCTCAATTATTTAAAATGGCACACATTTCACCCAAAATTAATAGATATTAGTTTCGACTATCTACTCTCACTTATTCAAATAGAAGGGCTTCTGTATAAATCTATTAGGGATTCATTATTTCCTTTTAGTAGCTCCATTTGTAAGCTCAATTGGAGGTGTTTTAGGGAAAAAAAAAAAGGTTGAGGTGGTTTGTTTTGGCTCTTTTGTACTTGTTATAATCAATATATTGACAAAGTTCTTTGGAAAAGAGTTAGGCGTACCATAAATGTTAGTATGTTGTGCTTTGTAGTGTGCTATTCTTAGTCCCATTTTCTAAGTGAGAGTATTCTAGGTAAATGTCTTTCTTAACATGTTTTTATATTCTATAATGTCTATTAATTGGTTGGATGATACAACGATGTTTGCTACTCTACCTTAACATGATTTTGGCTTTGTGCAATTTTATCTATTCAAGTGATTCTACTTCTGCTTTTGAAATTGTGCATTTATTGAAGGGTTTGATTTGCCTTATGGTTGTTGAGATTATTTCTTGTATCTTTGTTTCTCAATAATGTGTGCAAAGAAATCTACACTTAGGTCGAAGGATACAACTATGTCTAATATGATTTTATCTCAATACAACTTTATCCAAAGTGGTTCTACCATTGATATTGAATTGTGCCTTTATTAAAGGGTTTGATTTGTAGTGCAGTTTGTATGTCATTTTTTGTATCCATTGTTTATTGTCTAATCATGTTAATAAGTCACATTACAAAAGAAAGTTACACTCTAATTAATCGTTGAACTGGCATTATTTTTAGTGGGTTTCAATGTTCCTTTATGTATTTTCTAGAGGGGCTATAGTTGGGGAATAGCAAAGTCTCTTACCCATCGATGTGTGCTTTTTTTTTTGGGCCTAATACATTACTATTATGTTTTTGCCTTATAGATACCTAAACTTTTTATTTGGCCTATCTCTCACCTCAACTCAAAAAAAAACCTTTACATTTAAACACAAATTTGCATTGTTATTTGAGAGACACATGTAGTTGACATGTAAAAGATCTGCCAAATGGCTAAGATGCATGAAAAAGAAGCCCACTTCAAAACTCTTGCAGGCATAGCCACCACATCCACCACCACAATTCTTTCTCCAAACCATAAACCACATAAACTCTTCCTCTCCTAGCAGCTATCTGCTGTGCCCTTTTAAGCTTTGGCAATTTAATCACTTTCTTCCAATAATCTTTTTCACTATCATACACACTTAAAGCTCCCATCATCCACCACGTATATCATCTCTTCATCCATTGTTGTTACCAGTCCACTCCATCCCACAAGCATTCCCTTGGGCATATTCTGTTGAGGCAGTGGGTGTAGAATAGGCTTTGAGGCGTGATGAATCACTATCTTTAAGGTATTAATTGCCCCCACTAGATTGCTGCAAGGTTATGGTAATATACCTCCAGGATACAACAAAGCCTGAAATCTGCAGACAGCAACTCCTGAAGATTTCCCTTAAGAACTCTTTATATGAACTGAATTTAGAGAGATTAGAAGAAAAGAAGAAGAAGTAGAAGTAGTATATATGGATTGAAAAAACTCATTCATATTTATAAAGAATGAAAAGTCATGGCACCTTTACTAGATAGACACATCTGTCTATCTCCAATAGATACAACTATTTATGTAATAGACATGTCTGTTTATTAAAAGCTACCTATACAAATAGTTATATAGACATATCTGTTTATTAACAGACACTTATACAAATAGTTATGACTTTTGTATAGAATAGACATGTCTGTTTATTAACAGACACCTATACAAACAGTTGTGACTGTTTGTATAGAATTGATATGTCTCTCTATTAACATATACATCTATTTGTTAATAAACACATCTGTTCGTAATTTATTTACGAAAATTACAATATGATAATTATTTTATTTCACACATATACGTGCCAAGTACCATAATAGAATAATATATATTGAATTATATATATATAATTCTATATATATTTCACTCTTGTCATTCCCTTATATTTTAACAATATAGGAATTCTTTCTCTCTATAATGTCTAACATACAAGCTATTTATAACAATCCCCCACTTAGCTTGTATTGTTAGATCCCATTGTTTCATGTATAATGAAAAGTATCTTTCGATTTAAACTTTTCCTTAGTGTAAGTATTTCAAAGTTCTAAAGAAATCATGGTGGCCTTAGCTTAAACCTAGATTCCTATTAAATAGAACCGGAAATACTACACACACGAATCAATTAGTTCAACTTAAAAAGTTCACCAAAATTTTAGCACGAATATGGCCTTGTGCTACCTCCTATTTTCATGAACATTTACAAAAGTTATTCTCACTTTTGTTGAAGCGACACCACTTCCTATGTTCATATAAGTGAAGTTTCCTTTGTAATAATTTTAAACTTCATTAAGAATATAAATACTCATCCTCATTCCATTAACTTAGTACATTAAGTACTTTAATTACAACATTTACTAATGACTTGTTGTTACCCTTTAAACTTTATTTAGTAATAATACTATAAAGTAGGGTTCCCATCATTAGTAAATTTAATGGAATATTCTAAATCCTAATCAGTACATGTACTTATGATCATAACTCTCGAGAGCCCTTTTATTAAAGGATTTGCTAGATTATTATAGGATTTAACATAAACATGGTAATAACACCATTAGAGACTAATTGTCTTACATTTTCATGTCTTAAGCTTATATATATACTTTCAATTGTATATTTTACTATAAGCTTTAACCATCATGATTTGACTATCACAATATAAAGAAATAGATGGCACAGGTTGTGGCCACAACTTAATATCCGATAACAAGTTTCTCAGCCATTCTACTTCTTTACCAACATTCGCCAAAGTTATAAATTCGGATTCTACCGTAGAATGAGTTATACAAGTTTGTTTCTTTGATGCCCAAGAAACAAAACCTCCACCTAAAGTGGACACCCAACCAAAGGTTGACTTATTATCCTTAGTACTACTTATCCAATTGGCATTTGTATAACCCTAGGATCTCCACCATATTTGTTTCACTAGTCAACCATATAATCACATGTTTATAACATGAACTACATAAATAATTCACAGTCTAGATTTGTACCTTATTTGTAGAAATAAATTGCTCCATAACTTGTTTAAAATGAGAGTATCCAACAATAAAGAACCAAGCTAAACTTGCACATACACACAAATGCATACTCATTTGTCCTTTTGTCACTTCTTACAAATGACTTGTAAGGCTCTTATATTTACTACTCAAAATGTATCAACCTTTTGGCCAATAAATTCATCTCTTCATACATGTAACTATTAAGAAGAATTGCATCTTTTTATTTAGTTACATCTTTTGGCCAAGAGACACAACTCTTTGCATGAATACAACTCTTTATATGGTTTTAGCACATTTGGAAATTTATCACAGAATAATCTATAGTTTATAATTTATTTTTTTTTAATATCCAAAAACCCTTGAAATTTCTTTCCAGTATTTCATACTAATATTACTAGTATAACTTGATAATTTAAATATCACAAAGCAATATCATGTCTAGTTGAATACTTAGAATATATTAATCTATAAATAGCATTTTTATTATCAATTTTAATAATTATTCTATCTAAATTTCCTGTCAATTTGCAATAAATATCATATGGAGTATTTGCTTCCTCAATATAATAAAATTGACAAAGAGTAAAACCCCACTATGTTACAAATTTAGGTAGTTTAGACAGATCCCTCAAGGATAATAACCAAAATATAAATCTAGACAGTAATTTTAAAATTCTCCCAAGAATAAATTAAAGAATAATAATATTGATTGTAGGTAAAAATGAAGAGAAGAGATAAAAAGAAAAGTTCATAGATTTTTATTCCAAACTGCTATTTATAAAGCATTTGCATCTCTTCAAACATATACAATAGTTCACTTTGTATCTATTAGAATAATTATATCTGTTCACTTACACCTTTTAGAATAGACACAACAGTTCACTTCGTATCTCTTATAACAATTACATCTATTCTCTTGTACCTTTTACAACAGATACAATCGTTCATTTATACCTCTTAGAACAGATACAACCATTCATTTATACCTCTTAGAACAGATACAACCATTTACTTTGTATCTCTTAGCATAATTATATTTATTCACTTATACCTCTTAGAACATATACAACTGTTCACTTATACCTCTTAGAACAGATACAACTGTTCACTTATACATCTTAGAATATATACAACTATTCACTTATACCTCTTAGAACAGATACACCTATTCACTTTGTATCTTTTAGAACAATTATATTTGTTCATTTACATCTTTTAAAACAGATATAGCTATCGGTAATGAATAGTTCATTTTGATGCCTTTTAATGAACATACATAACTCTTTCAAAATGAGACAAATTTTATTATCACTAATATTTTTAACAATATCCCCACCTAGTTAGTGATAGACACAATTAATATGAATTAGGATTTATGCATATAAAAGTATTTTTCAACTTATACACATAAATCTTATTACCTTCTTTATCACATAAAAAAAAACTTTTAATGTGTATGTATTTCTGAAGCTATTTAAGAGAAAAGTCGTATGTGGCATACAATAATTTCTTCCTATAATCATTCAAACTGGAAGTATGATGTGCTATTATTCCTCCTAATTGCAATGATTTAGAAACTATCACTTTCAAATCCTTAAACTTTGAAACAAAGACGTGCAACTCATGGACTTATCCATAACAAGCATATTATCAAGTATTTAGAATTCAAATATTTCATAATGAGAAATTTATCCATACCTTTTTTTTTTTTCTGTATTGTATTCGAATTCTAACGAATTTCAGATTTCCTTTGGAGACTTCACAGAGGTAAACAAATCTTATAGCCTATCTGATGAGTTGTTGAGAATATGACCTTTGCATGGCAATTCATCTTCTTTTCCTGATCTGCTTTCACCTTCTCAGTGAACATAATTTGTTCCTTAAAACGATTAAGTTTCACGATATCTTGATTCATCGCGGAAACAACCTTATACTCCATTGCGATTAATACCTTAAAATTATTGAGGCAGTAGGTATAGAACAGGCTTTGAGGCGTGATGAATCACTATCTTTAAGGTATTAATTGCCCCCACTAGATTGCTGCAAGGTTATGACAATATACCTCCAGGATACAACAAAGCCTGAAATCTGCAGACAGTAACTCCTGAAGATTTCCCTTAAGAACTCTTTATATGAACTGAATTTAGAGAGATTAGAAGAAAAGAAGAAGAAGTAGAAGTAGTATATATGGATTGAAAAAACTCATTCATATTTATAAAGAATGAAAAGTTATGGCACCTTTACTAGATAGACACATCTGTCTATCTCCAATAGATACAACTATTTATGTAATAGACATGTCTGTTTATTAAAAGCTACCTATACAAATAGTTGTATAGACATATCTGTTTATTAACAGACACCTATACAAATAGTTATGACTTTTGTATAGAATAGACATGTCTGTTTATTAACAGACACCTATACAAACAGTTGTGACTGTTTGTATAGAATTGATATGTCTCTCTATTAACAGACACATCTATTTGTTAATAAACACATCTGTTCGTAATTTATTTATGAAAATTACAATATGATAATTATTTTATTTCACACATATACATGCCAAGTACCATAATAGAATAATATATATTGAATTATATATATATAATTCTATATATATTTCACTCTTGTCATTCCCTTATATTTTAACAATATAGGAATTCTTTCTCTCTATAATGTCTAACATACAAGCTATTTATAACATATTCTTCCATAGGTTTACTTCAACGTTATAAACCCAACCATCTTTTACTTATTTCCTTTAACGTTAAACATGTAAAGCTTCCCTTTACACCTTACTGCCTTTATCGCTTCCCTGCTGAATCTATCATCTTTTAGGGCTGCCATTTTTCCCATCTCTAATTTTCTTTCTTTTGTTTCGTGTCCCATTTTTCCATTGACCTAGCTACATCTCCACTATAATGCAAACCTTTAGCTTGAGCAAATAATCATTACTAGCCAATAGGATATTGGTGTGTTTACATTACAAATCACGATCAATCTGATCTACAATCTTTGTATGCTATAAACAAAGTATTCATCATGATGGGTTGTGGCTCTAACTAAGCACAAGGAGTTCCATACACCTTAAAATGGAGAAGGGTTTTACGTGGAAGAACTGATGCTAAGCACTACTCTTACCAACACTCAAAGGGCGATCTTCATGAGAAACCCCATGTCGCTTAAGTGGTCCAGCAACATCACCTTCATCATCAAGCTCATCAAAGTTTTGTGCATCATCATTTAACCTACTGGGCTCTAACTGTCTAGATTCAAGATTATGGTAAGTGCATAGAAATGGTCAATAGCACTAACCAAAAACCACCTAATTGATAGAAGCTTATAGCAATCAACAACTTACGAGACTTAATAGAAGCTTTTCTTTTAGCTTGGCAAATTTTTGTCTATTCTTAGTCAGCTCTTTTTCCCATAAGTCATGATAAGGAGGCAAACAATCAAAGAGAAGCTACCAACAGTTTAAAAAAATGTAGAATATTCAAGATTCACTCATAACAACAAGTATTTAAAGATTTAAACTGAATTTAGTATTAATTGTGATAAGTATATTTATGACCCTATATTTTATAACAATCCAATAATTTGATTTTTTTTTTTTATCTTATAAGCAATTCAGTTTTTGCAATAATATGTTCTTATACAAACACGATCAGTAGTACAATGGTGCGACCCAAACCTGCTCGCTAAGTAAACTTTGCCACGTCCCACTTATATTTAAGCTCATGTTGCCTAACAACTGTTTTTAGTGCAATTGCCACCATTACCAAGGGCAAAATTGGAGAAGAAGGTTTAGGATTTTTCAAGGCACAACCGCATTTTTTGCCATTAGTGGGGAACATTAGAGAAGCTTGGCCACCTTTCATACTACCGTTAGTTCTCAATCTTCTACTAAGAGAGTTAGAGAGAAATTTGAGAAGGTTTCTTGGTGCAGCTAGGACTAAGATTAAATTTAGAAGAGATCTTCATGAAAGAAGAGAGGCGAGAGGTGAAGCAAATAAAGAGCTCGCTAGTGCTGCTAGTATTGTTGGAATTGTTGTTGCTATTGGAGCAAAGGGGTTTATTAGTGCCCCTTTTTTTTTTAGTTGTTTGAGTATTGGGACATGGGAGAATAATGCAGATAATAGTGCAAGATAAGAGACTTTTACTGTAGGGAAAAGAAAGGAAGGGGATTGAAAATCATGAAGGTGAGTGTAGACCCCTATTTTTGTGACCTTGTGAGCATGTATATTGAAGCCATGAGGAACTCAATAATAAAAATTTGTATGACTATGAGATATATTTAGAGGCATTAAAAATGGATAATTATATGTATGACATGTTTCTTAGAGAAAATAATTTTGAAGAGTAAAAAAGTTTAATTAAATTTAAATGAAATTTATTTTTTGTTTAAATTTAGTTTTGGAAATAAGTTTCATTAAAAAAAAACTAATTGGACTTAATTGAGCTCTTTAAGGCAATAAGGCCCTATAGATATTTTGATTAAATAAATAAAAGCCCACAATTCTTTATTTATTTATCTATTTTTTTTAAAAAATAAAAATCAAATAGAAAGTTTCCTTTTTAAGACTTCTAAAATCTTCCTATTTAGGGATTACAACATAAACTTTTTTGTATAGTGTTTTGACCTAAACCCTATAAATACCTCACAGAAAAGAAGAAAAAAAAAAGAGAGAAAGAGGGAAGGGAGGAGAGAACAACATAACACAAGAAAAAATTCTCACTCCATCTCCCTAATTCAGTAAGTTTTCTCGTCTCCCTCTTTCTTTCTTCTTCTTGTTTTCTTCCTTTTTCTTAAAAAAACTTTTAAGATTTCTTTAAAGTATGCATTCTAAATAATGAATATTCAAGAAATATGTTATACATCTATTCTTTCATATTTATGTGCCTCTAGATGGTCTTGTATGTCCATAACATTCATGTATAGATGATAAATTTGAGACTGATAACAATTCTACACATATTATTGTTTCTATCAATTTATTTTTAATTAATTTTCGTATACTTATATTTCTGTAAAAATTGTGTAAAAATTATATTTGTAATCTTCATGAAATTCTAATAATTTTAGGCTCAAGAATAGTGAAAAAAGCTATTAAATTGAATAAATTATGATTATCTAAAATTAGGGTGTCTGCAAATAACGATTTGTAGTACAGTCGAATTTCAAGGCTCATATCTCTCCCAATTCTTCATCTTTTTCTGTGATTCTTGGGTTGGGTCTAAATTTAAATTCAAGATCTTCTCTAACTTTTTTCATTGGTTTCATAAAAAAAAATTTTGTAGTTTGAGAGATATCATAGTTTTAAAAAAGTAGTGTAAATTTGTCACTATTAAAAATTCTGATTTTTGTAAATTATTTGGCAATGATTTTAGCCCGATTATTAATTTTATAATTTAATATGATATTTGATCTTATTCCTATAATTTTTCTATAACTTTTATACTTATTTAAGTATTTGTAGAAATTCAAATATAAAGGCAATAAATTTTCCAGATCTGAAAATTTCATTTTGTTATTTATTTTTTGTGTTCAAATTTTTAAATTGTATCTTGATCTAATTTTCATGATGTATATGATATGATATGGTATTATGAAATATTAGAATTAGATTACAAGAACCCATGGCCATTGTATAGTTTTGACCCATTAAAAGCTTATATTGTAACTGATTAAATTTTTAATTGTAATATTTATTTTATTTTAAAAAATAAATTAGTAAGTAACCCTAAGATAAGTACCAAAAAGGATAATAATTGTGTAAAACTTAGTGGAGCTTAATGGAAGTAAAACAGGGATTAACTTGCTATATTAGAAGAGAAAGCTCTTCTTTAAGGGTAATTTGCCCTAATGGTAACTGCAATAATTAAAAGGTAAGCATCCCTTAAATTTTTTTAAAATAACAATTTTGTATGTAATATGTAGTAATAATAAGATTTACTTGGTAAATAATAAAATTAATTTTATTTATCTCTTTAACCCACTTGTGTATGAAATTTAATTAAATAAATATTAGGTAAATTAAAATTAAATCTTGTGTATAAAAAAACTAACTTTGGCATTTAAATTAAATGTAAATAAATATTTGGTAAGAAATAAAATAAATTGATATATTAGAAACAAATATTTTTATGATGTAATTATTTGAGCCTTTATATATTTATTAGGATAAATTAGATGTACATAATTTATTTACTTTAATTATCATTAGAGTAACTTGGTAAATAAATAAATAGGTTAATTAGAAACTTAGGTTTATTTGTAAACTAAATTTGTTTGTAAATTAAATTGTCAATAATAAATTAATTTTAGTCATTCGATAAATTTCACTTAATTTAATTTAGTAACCCCATAAATGAGGAGTACTTGTACATAAAAATTATTTGTAAATAACAACCTCTGTTTGAATTACTTACCTATGTAGGTTTATAAATTGAATTTTTGGGTAAGAAGATTGATAAAGGAATAAAAAACAAGACTTTTAGAATCATTAGTAGAGGACTGGCACTCGAATCAGCAAGGTTATACCAGGCATAAGGGTGCCTAACACCTTTTCTGTTATACCTTACCCCTCTGTAAGGCATAACATAATCCCGTAGTATACTTAATGAATTACCGAATTTCGCCTATCGATAACCCATTAAATACACTACAAGGGATTTTAAAAGTCTTTTGAATGTGGTGAGTAATTTTGACAGGTATTAAAACTTTTAGTTGGAGTTTAAATACCAGGTGAAAAATTTGGTAAGTTTTATTTTGCCTCAAATTTTTTTTTGAAAATTTCGGTAGAGTGCCGTCTATATTTGGGGAAAACAGTTCTTCAAAAAACCTATGAAAACACTCCCAATAAATTTTCAATCTCAACCCCAACCTCCAATATAACTCAATACAACTCAATTTCACATCCACCATTCAAAATCAATTCATAAAAAAAATTCAAATAAAAAAAAATAATTGAGCATTTCATAAATTAAAATAAAAGGTTTATATTACAATATTTTTACAGAATAAAATAATTTACAACATCACTATACAACTGATCAAGACCAAATACAATACATACATACAGTCATATACATTAAAATAAAAATGTTCATAGGGGTACAATTCAAATACGCGACAAAATCCGACAGCGTAGTACTTCCAGTCACAAGCAGCCTATTTTGTTGCTTTATTTGTCTCTATACCTGCGATAGCAATAAAAAGCCATCACTGAGTAAAAATACTCAGTGGTGCACAACATAACGAAAATACCAATTTATGCCATAATAAATCACAATCTTTCCAAATGCAATAATTAAACCGTTAAACAGGTACAAATCATATTTTAAAATTAAAGTCAAAGAAATTCTCATAATTACATTAATTCTTACTTCATAAATCACAAAATAACTTTTGTAAAATCACATAGTCATATCATGACACCAATATACATTTCATCCCAATAGCCAATGGCTAATGAGGAATACCAAGGCTAGCTAGCACAATTATATGAGTACTCATCCAAATTCCTCCTCTACTGGCACACACCTCAACACTTCAGCCAGAGAGGGAATACAAAACTATTTCTTCCCACTAGGCAAGCTAGTGAGGAATTCAAACATCTGGTTATGACAACTGTGGTTTTAAACTATTTTAATAAACATTTAAAATGACCATCAATTCATATACAATTTAACTTTTTAAAAATTTGGGTCAATAGCACATATTTCTTTTCAATTAAATATTCAATACAATGAAAGTTATAAACAAATTTTTACAATTCATTCAACACCATTTCAAAAGAAATTTCAAAGAGGAATTATATGTTGTGCACAAACCTTTTGTGAGTCACCGCTTGGCCTTGACTCACTGTTTCTTTTTCCTTCCCAGTGTCTTTTCCAACTAAAACACACAATTTTCAGTGTTTTACTATCAAGTCACAATATTCATCTAACAAATAATTTCATGCCTACTTAATTGTACCCCTAAAATTGCTTAAAATAGAATTCTTTAGACTTTGCATTTTGGGGTTACTATTCATTGCACTATACAAGTCAAAATATTGACTTTTTCATGCTTAATAGGTATGTGAATTTCAATTACACTCACATACCACATTTTGAGTGTCAAATTGGTTGGCATTGGTTGCCATTTCAATTTCTAAGCTTCCTAAGAAAAATTTTAAATTTTCAATTTTGGGCCTCTATTTTCTACTATTCCATTGGTTTGGTTACAATGGAAATTTGGCTAACTTTCCTTCATCAAAGTTATTCCCTATTGTCTTAGCTTTAATTCCCTTTTTGAATCACTCCATTTAGAGTTTTGTAGCTCAAGTTATGTTAATTTCAAGGTGGCTGGCCAGATTGGTTTTAACCCAGAATTCGTACCACCAATTGCTCGCGCTTTAGTGTATCAACTGTAGCTCACTTTTTGGATGAGTTATAGTCAGAATTTAGGTTTGTGTTCTTCATAACAGTTGTAGTGCTATGTCTTAGATTTCCATCGGTATAAAATTCAGGTCATTTGGACCTTCCTACACGAGGTTATGGCCATTTGGTCATTTTTGTATAGTGGCAGTGTGTCAATTATGGGTTTGACCTAATTGTTCACTAACTTAAAGCCATTTTCAGGGTAGTGTTTCTGCATGAAAATTGTGGCATTATGTGTCTACTTTCATCTCCAATTGTCCTCACACTAATTGGAGTGACAAAATTATAGTTTTGGTCCCTGAAGTAGATCTAGGTCTAGCTGTCTAGAATTGGACCCCTACCAATCTGAATTTGATTTCATTTCTCACCATTCCAACCCACTCCAATTGGCCCCAATTGACTATTTTGAGTCTCAATTAGGTCAATTTGCCTTAATTTCAAAAACCCTTAATTTTTTCCCCCAATTTTCCCTAAGTTAAGAACCCTAATTTCTATACTTAATTCAATTGATGAAA
The DNA here is from genome assembly GCF_030052815.1 of Hevea brasiliensis. NCBI lineage: Eukaryota > Viridiplantae > Streptophyta > Magnoliopsida > Malpighiales > Euphorbiaceae > Hevea > Hevea brasiliensis. The sequence goes on from NC_079504.1 coordinate 13,569,697, forward strand.
TTAAAATGCCTAATTCATACTTATACACTTAATTGTGCTAATTACACCTTTAATTGCATCAAAATCACTCAACCCTATTTCACTACATGTTGACCAAAATTGATGTAGGTGTAGATGTGCATGATTTTGTTTCATTTTTCTTCAATTTCCAAGTTAATTTAACTATATAAACATGAATTGAAAGAGAGATTTAAGAGAATACTCACTAACCTCTTTGTGTGTTTTTTCTCTCTTCTCAATTTCCTCTTCTTTCTCCTTCTTTTTGTTGTCAACAGATAAATCAAAGGTCAAGGATGAGATTTACTTAAGAAACCTTAGGAAATTTATGGCTAGATTAGGGTTTATAAATGTTGGGTATGGTTCATCAATGGTGGAAGATGAATGAAGAGAGAGAGGAGAGTGAGAGGATGGCCGACCAAATTAAGAAGACAAGTCCCAAATTTTTTTTTCTTTTATTTATGTATAATTATCTTTAATT